>NW_028327180.1:15501250-16192500 GCF_987537825.1 Furipterus horrens
CCAGGCCAAAAACAAAGGCAAGTCCATCTCAGAAACACAAATAAAAGACCCATCGACCGCAATTCCCAAAGTGAGGTCACTGGAGTGAACCCACAGAGGCACCATGGGATATTTTCAGTTTTTGATAGAAACACCATGAGATAGTCTCAGTTTTTGAGAGTTTCTGTCAGACATTATATAAATGTCTACAATTAGGTTGGTTGGACCTAATTACTTAATAAATGGAATTAAGATATATTTCTTTAGCTCAAGACACCCTGAAAAAATAACCTTGATTCTAAGAGTGCCATAAAACAAGAAAGCTTAGGAATCTCTGCCTTAGGGACACGCTAGGGTTCCAAGGACATGGCTTGCTTAGAGTAGAATCAGAAGAACAGGTCAAAAATGAAAATGACGGCACCTCCAGCCTCTCCTTACCTAATTATAGATGGTATGGCTTTTTCTTCCACTCCATAATCCTGGCTCTAAAGAAAAGAATCTTTGGGGCCTATTACTCTGAATTTACTGTAAAATCCCTTTAAAATCAGCAAATCTAACTTTTAAGTAAGAGAATCTTACTTTACCATAAGATAACAAAGACAAAACCATTTTTCAATGTCGGTTTAGGAACAAACTACTAGTTTCCCAAATATTTAGTGTGAGAAAAAGGCTCCTAAAACGGAAATACTTTCCTAGTGAGGAAATGAAAGAACTTCGTGTTGAGACTCATTCAGCAATTTCATTAAGAGCCCATTATGAAAGTTTTAAAATTTACTCTAAATTAAGAGTTGACAAACTTTTTCTGTAAAGGCCAGATAGTAGTTTAAAATATTCTTCTTTTAATTTTTTATAACTCTAATTTTTAAAAGTTTGATATTACAACTTGTACCATTTTCATTTTATTCCCCACTCATTTGGTGCGTAGTAGACCATCTTCCCTCCCATTTGAGGGAGGAGAGAAAATGACATATCACAAAATCAAGCATTTGATGGTCAGCACAATCTCAGACTTCCAAGGCAAGGTATTCCTCAGAAAGAAAAACCTAGAGCATCTGAGATCTTTCTCCCTAGCATGTTGTCAACTTGGCTCAAATAAATTCTCATAAAAATCCTAAAAAAAAAAAAAAAAAAAAAAAAAACAAAACCTGAGGCAGCTAAACTAGACTTAAATTTAGCTCTAGGGGGGAAAAAAAATCACTCTAAGCAAGAAGCCTCTTTCAGATTAGGTAGCCTTTATAGACAAAAGACATTGTTTCAGTTATCTATTCACTGGAACAGATGCATACCAAACAACCCTAAACTCAGTGAAGTAAAACAAATAATTTCATTATGCTCATGGATCCTTTTTTTTGAGCAGTTTTAGGTTTATATCAAAACTGAAAGGTATAGCAAATTCCCATATACCCAGTGTCCCTTGCATGAGTAGCTTCCCCCATTATCAGAATGTTCACCAGCATGGTACATTTCTTTCTTTCTTTTTTTTTCAACCAAGGGTGAGTCACATAAGCACATCAAAATCACCCAAAGTCCATAGTTTACCTTTGGGCTCATCCTTGGTGTGGTACATTCCATGGGTTTGGACAGAAGTATAATGACATATATTCATCATTATATTAAATAGAATATGTTCCCTGTCCTAAAAGTCCTCTGTGCTCTGCTTATTTACATCTCCCTCCACTGCTACCTGGCAACCACTGATTTTTGTCTTCATAGTTTTTCCTTTTCCAGAATGTTATGCAGTTGAAATTATACAGTATATACCCTTTTCAGAGTGGCTTTTTTAACTTAGTGATATGCAGTTAAGGTCCCTCTAGGTCTTTTCATAGCTTGATAGCTCATTTCTTTTTCAGCACTGAATCATATTCTATTGTCTGAATATACCACTGTTTATCAATGCATTTATCTACTGAAGGACATCTTTGTTGCTTTCAAGTCCTGGCAATTACGAATAAAGTTGCCATAAATATCCATATACAGGTTTTAGTGTGAACATAAGATTTCGGCTCTTTGGGGTAAATATTAAGGACTGCAACTGCTGGATAGTATGTTGAGTGTGTTGCAGTTACACCAAATTGTCTTCCAAAAAGGCTGTACCATTTTGCATTCCCACAAGTAATGTATGAGACTTCTTTTTGCTCAGCATCCTCACAAGCATTTGGAATCAGTGTCCTGGATTTTGACCATTCTAGTAAGTGTTTAGTTGTATGTCATTGGTTTGATTTGCATATCCCTGTCATGGAACATCTTTTCAAATGCTTATTGACATCCGTATGTCTTCTTTGGTGAGGTCTGTTAAGGCCTTTGGCCAGTTCTTTGAGTTTTCGTTTCCTTATTGTTGAGTTTTAAGAGTTCTTTGTATATTTTGAATAACAGTCTTTATGAGATGTAACTTTTGCAAATATTGCCTCCCAGTCAGTCTTGTCTTCTAATTTTCTTGAGTTCATAGATTCTTCAGGTCAGGAATCAAGGCAAGGCAGAACAGGAATGGATCGCCTCCTAAGTCTAGGGCCTCAGCTGTGAAGACTCAAAAGGCTGAAGTGTAACTCAAATGGCTGGAGGCTGGAATCTTCTCCTCCACTTACACGACTGGAACCTGGGCTGGGCTAATCACAGGTCTGAACTCAGTAGTGACTGTCAATCAGAGTACCTTCAAGGGGTCTCTCTATGTGGCTTGGCCTTTCCACAGCACACCAGTCTAGGGTAGTCAGATCTCTTACATGATGGCTGAGAGTCCGAAATGCAAGTGTTCCAACAGACAAGGTGGAATTGCACGGCCTTTATGATATAGCCTCTGAATTCACATGTGGTGATCTGATTACTTTCATTATATTCTATTGGTCAAATCAGTCACAAGGCCATGCAGATTTAAGAGGAGAGTCTTTATATGGGTATTTTCAACCATCACAAAAATATTTCTACAGAGATATGGAGATGCATTCCATGGGTTAACAGTGCCTACCCCCCAGGATCCCTGAAAGTAAATTTCATTAACTTATTATTTCAAGCCAGACTAATCTGAACATATTCTCTATGGATGGCAAAATTCCATCTATGTGATACAGTGACAAATCAAGAGAAACTTCATTTTATCTATATGAATTTCAACAAGAATGACTAACAGCTTGCTTTTGACCCCAGTACCATCTGCTAGTTATAACCATTTCTTATTTTCCAAACACTGTCAAACTGGATCCACCCTCAGACTTAAGCTGTCATATCCAGAAAGAATAGAGACCATCTATCACAAGTAGAACAAATACAGTAGGATCATGGCAAGCATTATGGTGGCTGAGTTCGGTGGCTATTCCCTATCTCAGTAACTACTAGACTGTAGAACTTCATAGGCCAAAAAAAATTTTGTAAATAAAAAATAAAACAAATAGGAGCAAATAAAGTTACCAACTTTTTATTCTTCAAAGAACACTTAGAAAGCAACTACTTTATAATTATCATCACATAAAAGAAATACAATGAACAATTTCAAAATAAGGCACAATCCTTAAGAGTGAATAAGTTTGACTAAATGAAAAACTCACTGTATACTTTTTCTCATTTCTCTGTTAATTGGCAGAAACTTCACCACAGATGAACCCAGTTCACAAACAGGTGTGAGAACAACTTGTGCATCTGACATTATGATCTCAACCCTTTCTTGCTTTATTCTAATAATTCTAGAACTTTAATTTGCTACTAAGAACCCAGTCTAAAAAGACAGGCAAGCAGCATCGTAGAAGTGCCAGTGGTCTAAATGAAGTTCGATCCCTTTCTGACTTCTAAGCACAGCAGGAACTGTAAAAGGCATTTCAATGTACCTTCCCACATTCGCAAGAAGATTACGTCTTCTCTTTCCAAAGAGCTGAGATAGAAGTACACTGTTTGATCCATGCTCATTCAAAAGGATGATGCAGTTCAGGTTGTGTGTGGACATTACAAAGGCCAGTAAACTGGCATAGTAGTCCAGGTTTACAGGAAGAAATAATGCCATCTATGTTCAACAAGTACGAGAGAAAGCTAACGGTACAACTGTTCGCGTGGGCCTTCACCCCAGCAAGGTGGTTATCACTAGACTAAAGCTGGACAAAGACCACAAAAAGGTCCTTTAACATAAAGCCAAATCTCGCCCAGTAGGAAAGGGAAAGGGCAAATACAAGGAACAATTGAGAAGATTCAGGAATAAAGTCATCTTATGTACAACTTTCATTAAAAAATTAAAATGATAAAAAAGACAAATAAGTACGTGATTATAACACAACAAGAGCGCTATAGAATACAGAGGGGAAATCAAGGAAGGCTTCACACATTTGGCAAAAAAGGTTTACCCATGAGAAAGAATATAGGTGGCAATGCTTGTGGCTGAAAGCAGTATATCCAAGGAAGACTATATTGTGCACCAAAAAAATAAGTAGTGGTCATACACGGTTACAGAGAAAGGGCTACTTTTCTATTCTTATATTTTCTGACATTTAACAATGGAGTATGCATTAATCTAATGATCAGGAAATTTTTAAAAAACAATTTCAATTTTGTAGGTTAGCTTAAGAAGAATAAACAAAAGGCCTAGTCCCCTTTAAGAAAACAGTTTGTATTACAAGACACCAGATCGTCCTATGCAGATGTTAGGTCTAGAAGAGGAGGGCAGAAATCAAACCCCAAACTTTGGCTCGGACCAGTGACACCAAGAAAATCAGCATTCCTTCACTGCCTCTGTGAGGATGCTAGGCTGGGTGTACTCAATACAGCAGGGCTTCTTGTCCATAAGGTCATTCGTCAGAATTTCTCAGGTGACAGGTGCTCTCTGACCAGCTCTATCACTAACTAGCTCAGAGAGCTCAGGCACATTATTTAACCCCTTGAATCTGTTTTATCATATGTAACATAGAAAACTCTTTACTCTTTGGATTTTTGTGCAGATTAACTGAAATAATGTAGGTAAAGAACTTAGCACATTTCCTACACCTCAGAAAATGACAATTATAACACAGGGCACGTTTGTATGTCTAACTGAGAAGTCCGTTACTCGTTTGCTCTACTGGTTTAGAAAGGCCTTAAGGCGAATCGATGCCTGTAAGCCCGCGAGATAGGAAGCTTGACCGCCCAATTTGTTTACTTTATAGTTTTAGCCAGACGTTTGAAGCACATAAAATCTTGTCAGCTGGAACGTCAACCTTTTGAAATTGAAATGGGTGTGGATTTTTAACACAAGTTCCAAATGCGGAAAGGATACTCAGTATTTGCAGTTGCTTCTGAAATTACGCTATCTTTACAAAGACCTTTCTGCAGGATCCAGAAACAACTCAATGGCCCAACCCCTATATTCTAGCAACCGACAGAAACGTGGGCAGAGGTTTCCAATTCTTCTTTGTCATCTTATTGCGTCTGGCTCCCCTAACCACTTCTACAGAGAATCGGACACCTTTTGTGCAGAAAATGGTTCAGTTCTAAGGTAACTGCCTCTTACCCAGGCTTTTTTAATGCTGGAATATAAGTAGGAGAAGAATGTAGAAGGCATTCCTCAAAAGTTCTCAATTCTTACAGCTCCCGAATTCTTTCCATAGGCCATTGGGCGAATGAGCAGCAATTCTAGCAAGTTCCATCCACCGCTTTTAAGTCTAACCTTTATATGCCTCCTTACGGCTCCGCCCCCCAGCAAGTGGCCAATCAGAGGGTGGGAAGTGACCCGGATAGGGCGGACCCAGCTTGGCGCTCTGGACGAATCACCAACCTCAGCTAGCACAGGCGGAAGCGGAAGACGTGGTTTAGGCTTGGGTTCCGCCTTTAGGGGGTGGGGATGGTCCGTAAGAGCAGGTGAGGTTGTTATGGGGCTATAGAGTTTGCGTCTCACCTCCTGTTTATCAGCAGAAACAAGGAATTGCGAGCCCTTGAGGTAGGAAGCTCGACCGCCCAAGAAAAAGAGCCAGTGGGTCGGCAGCTGCGAGGCAGAAGCAAACTGTGTGCAGGGTCTTCCGAAACCGGTCCTGGTCAGCGCCGTTCTTCAGGCCATGGTGCAGCGAGAGCTCTGGCCGATCCCCAGGTGAGGGCCGCGGCTCCGCCCGGGGTTTCCATCGCAGAAGAACTGAGTAGATGCGGGGTGGGGAAGAAAGGATGCTGCCCGTTCTGCCTCCCGGTTGCACCGCGAGCGGCCGCAGTTGCCGCAGCTGCAGAAGACAGCACAGCGCGGGCCGAGGCGGCGGCTCCAGCTGCTGGTAAAGTCTCCCGGCAGCTATTTGTGTGTAGGATGCGACTTGATAAAACAGCCAAAGAAGAGGGCTCCTCGTTACAATCTCCTTTGAGCTCTTTTTCCTTGCTTCTCGGAGTTGACTTATGCGGAAACATGCCTTGCACTTGTACCTGGAGGAACTGGAGACAATGGATCCGACCTTTAGCGGCGGTCATCTACTTGGTGATCGTAATGGTTGCGGTTCCCCTTTGCGTGTGGGAATTACAGAAACTGCAGGTAAGGAGCCTGCGCCATGGGCTCCACCCTTTCTTCTACCCTCCTGCCTCATCTGAGGTTGCCCCCTTTTTACCTCGGATGCCTCAGACATGATATGCTGAAAAACGAGTCATGTAAATGAGCCCAGTCTTAGGATAGAAACCTGTCTGGTTTCGTGTTCACGGTTTCTCAAAGCATGACACAGGTGGAGGTTAGGACCAGGTCGAGAAATTAATTAATTAGGATATATTAAGGTAGCTGCCTAAAAAAGCATTGTTTGGTTTTGTTTATCAATTCCTTGAAAGTAAGGTAATTTTATTCCTTAAATCTGATCTGTTCCAATATTGGACTTGAATAAACTACCTTGAAAACCTTGTATTGAATTTTATTAGCATTTAATTGGCTTCCTGAATTAAAGGATTCTAGTTGGTTTAACTTTGTTGTTTTTACTTTAGAAATTAACTTAACCAACAAAGGTTTTGCAAAAAGTCCTTTGTATGTTTTTGATGTCATATTCTTATTATGACATCAGTAAAGTACTACAAGCTGGAAGACCACAAGGTAAATACTTAACTAAGGTATGTATTTTATAAAAATTGTTTAATGCACTTTGAATTCTCAGTTAATAACTACTTTTACTTAGAAACACTTATTTTAGAAGAGATATGACAAGACCATGGCTGTTTGTGGCCTTTATTCATTTTTATTTAAAACGATGTTTTTATTTTTCACTTAGAGCTGACATTCAATATTATATTAGTTTCAGGTCTACAGCATAGTGATTAGATGTTTATATAACTTAGAAACTGATTCCTTTAGTAGGTCTTGCACCCATCTCACACCGTACATAGTTATTAAAGTATTACTGAGTATAATCCCTACATCCCTGTGATTATTTTGTAATTGCTGATTTGTATTTCTTAATACCTTCATTTTGAGGCCTTTTATTGTGGAGATGATTTTTACATAAGTAAACAAAATATTGAACATAACATTTGTTTTCTTTATGTTCACTAAATTATTTTTGTTTTTCCATACTGGCATAGTTCATGGAGTTATTTTTAATGTTAATATGATATTCCACTGCATTTAATAGTTCCCATTTGTTGGATATTTAGGTTATTTCCATAATTTGTTTACCGAAGACATCTTAGTACAAATAGAGATTTCTTACTTGGAAGTATTTCTTTGGAGTATGGTATAGGAAATACTTTTAAAGTTAATGGTACGTATAGTATCAGCCTATTTTAAGACTTCTCAGTTGTTGGTTTCAACCGTAGTTTTGTAAGTGCCAACTTTTAAGGAAGATTTTGATCTGCAATCTCCACTGCTAACACCTTGTGCCGAACTCTCATTATGTTTTGCCTGAACTATTGTCAACACACCAGCAAAAGTATTGAATTAAAACATAAGTCATGTTATATGTGTCCTCTTCTCAAAGTTTTCCTGTCCCTCCTCGTCCTGGATTAAAAGCCAATGTCCCTAACTATGGCCATTAAAGCCCACATGACCCGATGTCGCCCTCACCCCGCTGCCTCTAACTTTCCTCAGTTCCTGAGCTTTCCCCACACCCGCTTTGCTCAATCCTGAGAGGCACGCTCCCTCCTTAAGGCCACGCACTCAATGTTCTCACTTCATGGCCTGCCCTTCCTTTCTGTCCTTCAGGCTTCACTCAGATGTCATCTGGCCACCCTGTGTAGCATTCAGGTTTCCCTTCCTCAACTTTTTATATACTCGTTCCTGCTTTATTTTTCTTCCCAGAACTACTCAGCACCATCTAACATGCTATATATTTTACTTTTTTTTGGTTTCTCCTTTTG
The DNA here is from genome assembly GCF_987537825.1 of Furipterus horrens. Classification (NCBI taxonomy): domain Eukaryota; kingdom Metazoa; phylum Chordata; class Mammalia; order Chiroptera; family Furipteridae; genus Furipterus; species Furipterus horrens. Next base: position 15,509,483 of record NW_028327180.1, read on the forward strand.
CCCAAGCATGCGATAATTAGTGACTTGAGTCCCAGTGATAAATCAGGCTTGTATTCTATACAAATAAAGATGGAAACATGGCACCCACCTTCATGTACTTAGTGGTGGTAGCTACTTGGGCTGTGGTGACTTATGGCCAAGGTCAGGATAGCAGAAATAGAGGTAGGAAACTGGGTTTTAAGTTTCTTAGCAGTGAAGAAATAGGACTTGACAGTGGATTGGATTGGGAAGAAGAGACAGTGAGAGAAAGAGATATCAGGAGCGACTCGGCAGCTTGTGTCTTGGCCACCAGGGTAGATGGTGATGCCAGTTAACTGAGATGGAAAATTGACAGGGACAAGTTTGAGAGAAATTGAGACTTTAAAGAAAAATACTGATTTTAGAGAGAGAGGGGAAGGTGAGGGAGAGAGAGAAACATCAATTTGTTCCACTTATTTATGCACTCGTTGGTTGACTCTTGTATGTGCCCTGACCAGCAATCGAACCTGCAACCTTGATGCATCAGGATGACACTAACCAACTGACCCACCCAGCCAGGGCCAGAATTTGAGTTCTTCGGGCATTTAGTCGAGGTACATGAGAGACATTCAGGTGGGCATGTCAGATACCCAGTTGGATATGCAATTCTAGAGTCTAGAAAGGTTTAAGTGGCGGATATAAATGGGGAGTTGTCAGCACAGAGATGCTGTTTAAAGCCTTAAAGATGAATGCTGTTGTAAGGGAGAGGAAGAAAAGCCTGGGGACGTGGCACCAGGAGTTAGAGATCAACTGGAGGACGAGGAACTTAAAAAGGGAGCAGCAGCCAGTGGGAAAGTGCAATGCCAGGAGAGGGGTCATTGTAGCCAGCACAGGAGAGTGTTTCAAGAATAAAAGTAGTGAGCACTGTCTTGGTACTGCAGAGATATCCTTTGGTTTTCACAAGATAGGAATGGCATCTTATAGTGATCCTGGTAATGTTTTAACAGAATTTGTAATGGCTGAAACTAGACGGAATTGTTTGAAATATGAATGTGGTGGGGTAAAGAAGTGGAATCGGGTTATGAAGATAGGTTTTTTTCTTTTTGTTTTGATTATTTTGACTCTAAGGGAACCTGAGAAATGAATAGCACAGTAGATAGGAATGTGGGATTAGGGGAGCTGTTTTTTTTCCCCTTGCAGTTTTTTCTCTTGTGTTTTGTTTTTAAGGATCTAGACACTAGAGGATGTTCCCAAGATTTAGGCATACTTTTATTTAATATTCTTAATAACCCTGAAGCACAGGTATTATCTTCATTTTATAGATATGAAAACAGAGATAAGTGGGCAAAGGGACATCATGCTGAAGTGCTCCACCTACAATACCCTTATGATTCTCTACATCATTATTTACCAAATGAGTGTGTGTATCTACAATACTTAACAGCCTGCCCAGCACGTAGTAGATGCTCAGTAAGCCCTAATTACCATTGTTGTTTAAACAATAGCATCACTATCCTTGCATTGGAACAGAAATTTTTGTTGTGAAATAGCATCTTAGTTGGTATTAGGTTCTCAACTGAACACCTGTGGCAAAGTTGTATGCATCCACCTGAGCCCTAAATAAAGTCGTTGACATTTAGGGACAGCTTTGTATGAAAAACATATGTCTCTTAAGCACTAGAATCACAATGCTCCCAGTGAGAAATCAGTGGAAACTGAGACTGTAGAAAACAGGAGGTATATATAGCGGGTCTCATGCCCACAGTGGGGCATACACTCATTTATTGGAATGGCAAAGTGACCATCTGCACGGTTGAAGTTCTTTCTGTCATTATCTTACTTGGCTGAGTATGTATAATTGAAGTCAAGTAAGTTAAATGCACACATGATGTCACATTGCTCTGTAGTCATCCTACCCTGCCCCCCTGGTCTTCACGCCCCAAGTAGCTACCCAGTGTATCAGCGCTTCTCTCTTCCCCTCGGGAGGATTGGGGAAAACACTCTCCTCTTCCTCTCTACTCTCTGCTTTGAAAGCATTCAGCTGAAGGATAGTTAATTCACTCCTGGATGCTCGTCTTTAATGTTTTCTTCTTTTCTTTTCTCTCTACTTTAAATTACCTTAGGGGGGGGAATTCTACACTACTTACCTCCCCCTTATTTTGTGAGCCAGAAGACCCTACTCGTTGCTGATGTTTAATAATATTTTTCCCCCAGTTAAGGGGTTTTATTAGAAGGGAGACACTGCGATCAGGTGGGCTGAGTCTGAGCGGACTGCAGCGCCAAGGCAAGGGGTAGAGGGATTCTTAACTGTGAAGTAGACCCCCGGGGGGGAGGTGAGTCACCCTGCCAGTTGGTTCCAGACATCCAGGGTTTAGGTGTTTGTGAAACAGCAATGTCCTCTGATTAGGGATGGCTGCCAGGAGGTTTATGGTCCTTGTTTTAATACTGTTAACGGTGTCCTTAGATCAGTGTGTCTCAAGTGTCAGTAATGCATTTAGAGATAAATGTAAATTAAATGAAAATCAATGTAATTATATTTCTACAGCTACCTAGAATTGACTTGCTTTATGTGCACACGGAGTTTAAATTTCTTATACATATGGCTTTTTTTATAACTCAAAAATCAACTCTAAAACCAGTGATTCAAATTAATGCTGTTAATGGTATGGATGAAACTCAGTTACCACTTGCAATGTAAAAGTGATACTAATTCCATGATGCAAGCTTTTTTAAATGTGGCATGGCTGTACTGAAATGACTCAATAACCAGTCACTTGCTTTATGATGGTTTGAAGAACTTTTTTCCTTACAACACAGAAGTCACTTTGCCTTTATTACTCACAAGCACATCGTTTTTCTCTTTAAATAATTTTTTTTCTCTATTTTATTACACATGTCCCCATCCCCCACCCCCCACCCCTTTGCCTGTCTCCACAGAGCCCCTGCCCTGCCTTTCCTCTGGCCATCACCACTCTATTGTCTATGTCTTGGGTTATACATATATGTTCTTTGGCTATCCCTTCACTTTCTTTCATCATTTTTCTCTCAAGTTCTACATTTTGGCACTAAGACAATCATAAAGACAAATGTGGGCATTAAAATTACTTGGCAATATTGTTCCTAATGGTCACCTTATAATAGGGAAGATCTAGAATATGCTTTTGTTTTTATTATTATTTTAAGTCATCATTAAAATGAATACTCAATTTTAAATGAAATTCAGCCAAGCAAAAATCCCGGGAATATGATTGATCAGACATTCCTTTTAGAATCTTTAACTTCACATATTTGCATTTCACTTACTGCTTTGATTAATCTCTAGGATTCAGCAAGGCTTTCATATTTGCTTTTCAAATTTTCCATACCATGTAATGTAGGAATTTATTGTTGTAAAAGTTATATTTGTTCTGTATGCTTTTGTTTTCTCCTTCTGTAACCCTTGGATGCCTGATAAGAAATCTTGTTCAAAACAGTAAGACCAGAAGTTGTAGACTTCATTATATTTTAATTAAGTACTCAAACCTCCCAAGTACCAAAAATAAATGCCCACCTTTTTCCCCTTTAAAAAGTTAGCATTTCCTTTTTTTTTTTTTTTTTTTTAATTAGAAAGATTCATATTCTTTAAGGCAGGAGTTCAAGTTAATATAAAATTAATTCCTAGAGCATCTCTAAAAGAATAGAGGTTCAAATAAATTTGTTTTTATAAAGAAGTGAGATTACTTCAATTGTACCTAGGATGAGATCGTTAAAAGCGTATTCTTAGAAATTGAGTTTTTAGAGGATAGAATATTGATCAGATAAACCTAAAAGAGAAATTAGAGCTTTTTAAAACGTAGTATCCTAAGTTGACATTGTTATATGTAACATATCAGCATAGTTTACTTCAACAGTAATTGTGTCAGTACCTATCAGATGGGAAGGTTAAAAAACGAAATGTGTGAACCACCTAACAAAGTATCAGTCACATAGGCAGCATTTAGTAACTGTTCTACTAATGTAACAATTTGTAGGTTTTTAATTTTCTAGACATAAAAGCAAAGGAATAATCCATGTAAAAATTTTTAGATTTGAGTTGCAGAAAATTTGAAAATTGTGTATCTCCAGACATTATAAAGGGCAAGTCAGCTGGGGGCAAATGACATTATATTAACATTCTTAATGTACACATCATTATTACAAAAGGCCCCGCAAGAAAAATACTCAATTCCATGGGGAAAACTCTGCCCTCTCCCTCTGCAAAAGTAAAGACATGGTTTATTAAAGAATAAATTTAAAAAATAGTTGCTAGTCATTTGGAAAATATTAGACCTCATTAATAAATGAAAATATAAGAAATAAAAATATTTAGCTCTTTTAATATGAGAGAATTTATACTAGCATGTTCTTCTGCTTCTTAAGGTTGGAATACACACCAAGGCTTGGTTTATTGCTGGAATATTTTTGTTGTTGACTATACCTATATCGCTATGGGGGATACTGCAGCATTTAGTGCATTACACACAACCTGAACTGCAGAAACCAATAATAAGGTAAATCTTAACATATTTTTAATCTATTGGTGTTGCGTTGGCTTATTTCACAAGTATAATGTAAAATGTTTTTCATTTGTTTTGCTTTTCAAATAGGATTCTTTGGATGGTACCCATATACAGTTTGGATAGTGTAAGTATGTTTCACTTTATCTCATTAAAAATTTTTCTGATGATACTAACTGTACTTACACAGTGCTTAAAGTAATAAAATATTTTTATTTGGCAGTAGGGATCAAATTAATAAGAAAAGTGAAAAGGTTCACTTGCTTATAATGTTGATAAAAAAGAGAAAAGAATGACAATAGACAAGGCAAATGTTTAAAAATTTTTTAAATCTATAGTTTTCTTTGCTCAATCTTTTAAAATTTCAGACTAGTAGCTCTTAGTCCTTAAAAGAATATAATGTTTAAGTTTACATTATCATCCTTTTTATTTATTGTCTCATTTCAACAACAACAAAACCTCAATAGATTCTAACACAGTTCTTACAGGTGGCTGCTTTAATTTGATTAAATATAAAGAAAATATTTTTCACAGCATTTTCTATTATGTCAAGAAAAGTTTCCGATTCTTTCTTCATATTCATCATCTACCCCAATATTTCATTAGCCAATATTCAAGATGTTTATTGCTTTAGAAATTCATCTCCCCTCATAGTAATAAACTTTCAAAAGTTTGATGTATGTAGCAAGTTCAAAAATTAGCTTAATGTGAATACCATGAATTGGAGTGGTAATTCATTTTATCTTAGCTGCAACTATTTTTAACATGTGTGCTTTTTTATAGTGGGTAGCTTTGAAATATCCCGGCATTGCAATATATGTGGATACCTGCAGAGAATGTTATGAAGCATATGTCATTTATAACTTCATGGGATTCCTTACCAATTATCTGACAAACCGGTATCCAAATCTGGTATTAGTCCTTGAAGCCAAAGATCAACAGAAACATTTCCCTCCTTTATGTTGCTGCCCACCATGGACTATGGGAGAGTAAGTATGTTTGGTTTTAGTTCATGTACGTTTTGGTTTTATTTAAGCAGTCAGTTCTCTGCAAAGCACCATGTTAAGTACTTGAGCAGGACAAAAAGTGAGTCCCTGCCCTTATGTAGTTCATAGTCACGTTTGAAGACTAACAAAACACATTTTGATAATCCACACATAGTTTCTTTTACATTATTCATTACAATTAGAAAACTTGAAATGCTGTGGGTAAAAATATTAGAAATCATTCAATCAGCACCCTTTTACAATTGGGAACAAGCGTCTTCAGAGATCAGTTCTCAAGATCATATAGCTACTGAGATGATCACGGTTTTTCACCTTTAACCTGTTAATGTAGTGATTAGATTAGTGGGTTTTCTAATTTTAAAACCCCTTTGCTTTCAAAGATACATTTAAAGTGGTTATGATGTATCACTTGGTTTTCTACAAGATTTGGTTTGCTATTATTTTGTTTAGAAGTTTCACATCAGTAAAAATTGACTAGAATTTTCCTTTCTTAGACCGTCCCTGTCTCGTTTTCTTATCCAGGTTATCCTGCCTGAATAGGAATTCCTGCCTTTATTTTGTACATCACAAGGAGAGATTGTGTACTCTACCTTGAAAGATTAGGCTTGACTTTTGCTGTGGGACGACAGTTTTAGAACTAGTCAGGCTTCCTGCTGTTCTGGGATCTTTTATTACTACTACTACTACTACTACTACTACTACTAGTATAGTTTTTTAGGAATTGAACAAAATAGACAAAATTTTTAAACATATGGGTTTACATTACTTTAAAACTTCTTTACCTCTTTTGGATCTATCGTTATGACTCCTTTCTCATTTCTGATGTTATTAGTATGTACTTTTTCCCTGAAAATTTTTGCCAGAAGTTTCCCTAGTCTTTTCAAGAACTGGATTTGGCTTTGTTGGTTCTCTCTGGAGTGTGTTTGTTTTTTATTTCACTAAGTTCTGCTCTATTTTTACTTCCTTTCTCCCATTTCTTTTGGTTTACTATGTTCTTTTCCTAACATGTTAGAGTCTTGGTTTAATTTACAGCCTGTCTTTTTTTTCTTTTTTTCCTAACACTGCATTTAAAACTATGTTTCATTTCAAGTTCTATATTCACTCCTTGCATCTCAGTTCTTCTATTTTGGATCCTTTCCTTCTTTCTAAAGTATAGCCCTTAAAATTCCTTTAGTTTCAGTGTTATCAGTGGCAGATTTTCTCAGATACACTTATCCAAAGTATCTTTATTTTGCCCTCACTGTTGAAAGGTAGGTTTGGATATAATTTGATATTGACAGGATTTTTCTCCTAGCATTCTGAAGGTTTTATTCCACTTATATCTGGCTTCAGTTATTACTGTTAACCCTCCACGGTCAATCTAATTGTATTTCAATTATAGGTGACCTGTCTTCCAGTTGCTTTTAAGATTCTCTCTGTTTTAGGTGTTTTGCAGTGTCACTATGAAGTACCTCCGTGGTTGTTTTTTTTGTTTAAGTCCCGCTTAATTTACGGTGTGCTTCAATCTGTAGATTCATGTCTTTCATCAGTTCTGAAAAGTTCTCTTCTGATTTTGCCTTTCCTCTCTTCTATAACTCTGATTATATGTTAGACTTGATTCTGTTCTGTTCTTTTTAACTCTTTTTCACATTGTCTATTTGTCTCAGCCTTTGCTACATTCTGGGCAATTTTTTGAGCCACATCTTCCCGTTCATTAATTCTCCACAGCTTTCAAAGGTATTTCATTGGCTATTTAATCCATCTCCGTATTCACCCTTAGTGGTCTCAGCTTTATTTTGGCAATCAGCTCACAGAATACTGTAGGCTTAAGCAGCTGCGACTTGCTTTGTAAAGAGTATGGAACAGGAAGCACAACTGTACACCCAAGGGATTCTCATCAAGAGATCTTGCAACAAGCCCAAGTGCAATTCCTAGATCCATCACTGCAGGGGGCAGACTTGGTTGTAAGTAGGGGTGAACCACCTCAGCACAGAGAAGGTTTTCAGCGTGTAGAATCCCAACGGTTATTCAGACTAACATAGCACATCAAGGTCTGTATGCCAGGCTCAGAATCTTCTCAGTCTAGATGTAATTCTTAAATTAGGGGATTCATAATACATAACATTGATAACCAGTGTTCCTGATAGGAGTGCCACATAAGCATTTAATGCCTTCAGGCTTACCCAAAGCTCTCAGGTAGAGAACCTTCTTTTGGTAGTTGTTTTGGGAGTTTTTTTTTTTGTTTGTTACTCCTTGTGAATTTTCCCATATATCGAGTGAGCCCAGTGATAGAATAAAAACTGTTTTGTCCTTCCAGAGTATCTAGTCAGTAATCATTTCTGGAATGATATTTAAATACCAAACTTGAAAATGAATTATAAAATGTAAATACTTTCATATACACACACATGTGACTCATTTATAGTATTTACATTTTAATCATTTTTTATTTCAGGAACACACAGGGATCTACTTTTGTTCTTTTTGTTTCATACTGCACTATTCATGATTTGAGACTATACAGAAAGGAGGATCCCTCAGAAAGTGTAGTTGTCAAATTTTTAAAGTGTTTGCTCCCATCCAAGTTCTTCCCCATTTGCCATTTAGAATGACTAAACTAAAATAATTAAATATAAATATGGCATCATTTGTCATTGTGATTTTAATTTGGGGGCTTTGGAGAAAATCTGATACTATTTAAATGACTAGTTGAAATGCTAACTTCCTTTTCTTTGGCAGAGTACTGCTGTTTAGGTGCAAGCTGGGTGTGTTGCAGTATACAGTTGTCAGACCATTCACCACCATCATTGCTTTGTAAGTACATAGAGCTTATAGCATTTTTTAAATCCTCAGGCTCTTAAGTGGAACAACTGAGTAGAAAAACACAAAGAACATTAGTTTACTTGTTTATAATAATTAGTTCTAGTCTTATTTTAAAAACAGTATATAGAAACTCTACTATAGTAAACAAGGTGCCTATTTGTAGGCAAAGAATCTTCACAGAATTCTTCTAAGTAACATTCTTTCTAGAGCTTTCTGGAAAGCATTTAAAAAATACTTTTTTAAATACTAGTTCACACAGCTTTACAAAAACTTCTATTAAATGAAGTATTTAAAGTATGTTACTTTAGGTTCACTGCATGGTCTTATTTTCTAAGTAGTTAATTTAGAATATGAACACTGTATTCCAAGGAAGAAATCTTATTTTTATTTTTTAGTACTTCTGTCAAGGCTTAGCACTTGAGATAAAATAAAGCTATCTGGTAAAGCTATTCCCTAAAAATTTAAAAACAAATAATTGTATAGCAGGTAGATTTTGTTTTATCCGCTAGTCATAACTAACGTTCTGCATGTTCACAGAAGAAGGAAAGGGAAGACTTCAGTTCTTTCTTCTGCCTTTTATTCTTTAGTGACATTTACCTTCGAATTCAGATTAGTCCACTCATTTGTGAAGGCATGCTTTGTTTTCTACAGTTTAGAAACTGTAATCATGTACATTAATACTTAGATCTGGGTCTTCATAAATTCACCTCCAAAACAACTTGAGGGGAAAAATTAGAGTTGTAGTTATAGACCTGCATTTTATAACAATCAAGCTTTTGACAAGTAGGCAGCATAATTGTTTTGAACCTGTATATAACTACTCTCTCTAGTTCAATGTATGTTCCTTACTTTGGATTTACTTCAATTTGGAGGTATAATCATATGATAACATTTCTAGAAAAATGTTTTTACTTTTTGAATCACCTCTATGACCAAAATCATGTAATTATCTATAGGTTCTTTAAACTGACTTCTAAATTTAAGTATTGCTGTCCATGTTGTATTTAAAATATATTTTTATTTAATCATAAAGTCTCATTTTTACCATTTTTAGAATCTGTGAGCTGCTTGGTGTATATGATGAGGGCAACTTTAGTTTTTCAAATGCTTGGACTTACTTGGTTATAATAAACAATATGTCACAACTGGTAAGTAAATATTCCTCTTCACTGTATTAAATTAGTATGTATAACTATACTCTTAGGGAAAGTTTGGGAATAAAGCATAATTGTTACTTTTTAATCTTGAAATTTGATTTACAGGAAAAACTTCAAGAAACTGTAATATCTATCTATATACACACATATATATAAAGATATTGTCTGTTAATTATTTGGTGACTTACACCTTGACCTATTTATTGTGTTTGTTCATTTGGTTCTGGGGACTTACTGCGTAAGTACAATGCCCTTATTTAAAAAAGAAAAGAAACCAAACACATCCTGGCCATGTTCATTAAGAGTCTCTCATGTATTTGGAATTTAGAGGAAAATTGAGAATGTCAAGTTTTTAAAAATTATATTCTAGATAGTGAAATGCTCTAAATATAAAACTGTCTGATCCTTTCAAGTCAATGTAACTTTATTTAAAATCTTTAATGCTTCCACCAAAATAATAATTTAGATGGTGTTGGAGGTTTCGAATAAAAATAAAATGCCTGTGCATTCAAAGCTTTTCCATACGTTTCCATTCTTTGAAATCAGTAATCCCATTTCTGAAAATGCATCCTCAAATAATGGTCAGAAGTACTTTTGCTTTGATTATCTTTGTATATAAAGCCTATTTGTAATAACAAAAGGCTGAAAACAAATCAAAGCCCAGTGATGGGGACTGGGTAAAGGCACTATGGTCCTGCCACTGGCCAAAATCTTTGGCAGTTATTAAAACTAATTTTTATGAAACCTATGGAAAAGTGGGGGGGAAATCAGGCAACAAAATTTTATATTTAGTTGATGATACCTGTTAAAAACCACTTTATGTATCAATAGGAATAGTTGGATGATAGTTCTGTAAACAACTTTATACTTTACTGCTTTCATATTCTAAATATCTTAAATGGACATTTTATGATTTTAATGGGAAAAAGGAAACTTCTAGAAAAATGTTTACTGCTTCCAGCATTACACTAATTAAAACTGATTTTTAAAAATAAGTCTTGAGTATTTATTTTATAAAAGTAAATTCTGCTGGGTTAACATACTGCCCTCAAGAAAAATTGTTTCTCTGATTCCTTATTTTCAGATGTCATGATCTCAGTTTTATTGGAAAGTGCTTATTTAATGTGTTATTTTATAATGAATAGCTCTCAACCCTTATAAAATAATGGTAATTTGTGTACGAAAGCCATTACTAAGTAGATAATGTTTTTCATTTTGGCTGAATGTGAGCTGTTTCTTCTGTGCATGGTAGTCACTACTTCATTGTTTATGGGCCCCAGTAAATGAACACTTAAAACCATTCCCAGGGAAGATGTTATACATCTCTCCTGAAAATTTCATATCACATATATTCATCCATGGTAAACTATAAGATCTTGTTAATCTGAAAATACTGTAATACAGTCTAGAAAAATCTGCCTAAAACGTTACTTTATGCCAGGTGCCTGCTTTATAACTGCGATATGTCTACCATCTTTAGTTCTTACTGCAGAAGCTTACTTGTTCATCTTGATGGTTTCAGTTTGCCATGTACTGTCTGTTGCTGTTTTATAAAGCCCTGAAGGAGGAACTGAGTCCAATCCAGCCTGTTGGCAAATTCCTCTGTGTAAAGCTGGTGGTTTTTGTTTCTTTTTGGTAAGTGTTGTTTTATCTTAAATGTTCTCATTTCCTAAAGGACAGTAAAACTGTTAATAACTAGGGAGGATTTTTAAAATACTTTTAATGTAGGTGAATTAAAATTTCTCTACCTACCTTTTAAAAAGTTCATCCTTTTAGCTCTTCTTGTTTTTTTATAAGTAAATAATCAGATGGCCACTGTACTATTTGTAAGAAAATAATTTGAGACAATCTAAATTTCTCAACAGGGTGGCTGATAATGGGGCCTAGAAACAAAATAGATCAAATTTAATAACATACCAATAAAAAGTGGAAAAAGACAAAATCCTTAATGCCACTACCCAGAAAGAATGATTTTACATTGTTATAAAGCTCCACAGAAAGTTTCATACTATATAAAAACGTATAGAACTCAATGATATGTTCAGTATATTGTGGATATAATTCTTTGTCGGTAAAGTGAGATACAAGTTTGTAGTTTAGGTGTTTTTGGTTTTGCTTAGTATTGTTGTGTAAATGTAATTTTTAACTAATCTATTGACATATAAGTTGTTCCTAATTTCTTTCACCATTACAAGCAATATTGAAGTGAATATTATTGTCTATATCACTGTGAAAGCTTGCCTATCTCATTAGCTGATTAAATTTAACCTGGGGTCATATCCCTAGATTTGCTTGAAATGCTCAGTATGACTCCCGTCTTAGAGTCAGACCCCTTCGAAGTTTTTCTCTAGTTCAAGATTTGTTTCAATTTTTTTTTAAATAATCTGAACAGTTAGTGTTTTTAAAAATAATTTGTAGAGTCAATTAACACGTGTAAACAACATTTAAGTATCTACCCTTTCATTTTAAATGCCTTTTGTACAATGTGTTAGGCATTATCTATGTATAGGAAGAACTTTAATTCCTTGTGCACACTTTCAAAACAAAAAGACATACAGCCCTGGCTGGTGTGGCTCAGTTTGCTGGGTCTGGTCGTCCTGTAAACTGAAAGGTCGCCTGTTTGATTCCCAGTCAGGGCACATGCCGGGGTTGCAGACTTGATTCTTGGTCGAGGTGCACGCGGAAGGCAATCCGTCAAGGCTTCTCTACCTTTCTCTCTCCCCCTTAACGCTCTCCAAAAAACTAAATAAATTATAAAGAGGTAGGAACCGTACAGAAGTTCTAAGAATACATAACAAAATTCACGTGATGAAACTGTACTAGAAGAGTAAATTTGTCAAGTATATATATTTAATACAGAAGCAGTGTCTTCGGAAATATGCTGTGAAGGCACAGGGTGTGGCGTGGTGTGCTGGGGTTTACCTTTTTAAAACAGCATGTTTTTAAAACAACTGCTCATTTTATGCTTGACATAGATTTGGCGTTTACCTTTTCCTAACTTATAGGCAAGCAGTAGTTATTGCTTTGTTGGTAAAAGTTGGCGTTATTTCTGAAAAGCACACGTGGGAATGGCAAACTGTAGAAGCCGTGGCTACTGGACTCCAAGTAAGTAGTGCTGTTTCTGAATCCAACAGAACTTTTGCTAATTCGCTTATTATAAGAATGCTTCTCTCTCTTAAACCTGACAACATGCAGGCTATGGGGCTACTGTTATCCTCCCTTTACAAGTGAAATGGGGGAACCCTAGAGAAATTAGTTAATTACTAGAGTTGAGAATACAACCTAGATTTTGTTACTCCTAGTCAACTTATCTTTCTGCACTTAAGCTTAGTTCCTGAGCAGTGGATTAATCATCCTATGTACTTTCCTAAGAAGTATTTGTGAGATGGTGCAAAATAAGATTTAAATTTTGGGCATATATTTTTTTTTAAGTCAAAAATTATTTTGGAAAATGGAAAAGTGATTATAATCTTATGGGGAAAATCAGCTATTGGTACTTATGTGCTTTTGAAAAGGAAAACTTTTTCCTTTACCTACAAAACTGGATTTAAACTCAAAGATGGCTGCTATTGCTGTTGCAGGACTTCATTATCTGTGTCGAGATGTTCCTCGCTGCTATTGCTCATCACTACACTTTCTCATACAAACCCTATGTCCAAGAAGCAGAAGAGGGCTCTTGCTTTGATTCCTTTCTTGCTATGTGGGATGTTTCAGACATTAGGGATGATATTTCAGAACAAGTGAGGAATGTTGGTAAGTACCATTAATTTATCCAAATAGGTAGTTTTATTAAGGGCACTTCAATAGCTACTTTAAAAGATGAAAGACTGTTTAAAGTAGTATAAGGCTCTTCAAATAGGGAGGGGGAAAGGGTAGCTTATTTTTACTAAGTTTATAGTAATAAAACATGATTACTTAATTTTGGCTAACTTGGAAACCTTTATATTACTTTAAAGGAAGGACAGTTATGGGACATTCTAGGAAAAAGTTTTTTCCTGAGGATCAAGATCAAAATGAACATACAAGCTTGTTGTCATCATCATCACAAGATGCAATTTCTGTTGCCTCTTCTGTGCCACCTTCACCTGCGGGTCACTATCAAGGGTTTGGACATACTTTGACTCCCCAGACTACACCTACTATAGCTGATATGCCTGGTGATATATGTAATACTACAGAAGACAAACGAGGACTTTCAGATAAAGCCGTGGCCTCCTGAACAATGTGTGAAAGCAAACTGTGCTCCTACCATGTTACTTCAATACCTGGTACCGCATTGCTCAGGATTTTGTGCTTGGGACAAGCCATAAATGATGGGAAATTTGATCGCAAAGATAGGCGAAAGCCAGGTTATCACTGGATTTATGTAACTGAATTTTGTATTTCACAAATAATCAGTCTAAATATCCTAGACTTAGACTTGATTTCTTAACATTAGAATATCATATACTGAAACGGTAGAAAATGACAGTACACTAAATGTTCCTGATTTTAAATTGTTTTATCAAGAGGATGGGCATTAAAAAAAAAAAAAAATCAATGCTTCCTACCACTGCTGCATGAATATGATGCTCTGGAATTAGCAGAAAGTATATGGTAATTCAAAAATATGAATTAGTGGAACGTAATTATAATCATGTGCCATATATGCTAACAGTTATTTCTCTATTCACAACTGGATGTCTTTCAATAAACAAGAATTTATCATTTATTTTCTGCAACTTTGTCTCTCATTCTTTAAACATAAACCATTAATGTTTTAAACAAAAAGGTTTTGATTAGAGAGGCACAGCATAATATACGTATATACCTACAATGAAAGATACCTGTCTGTATTTGTATTAAGATAAATATCTCAGATCTAATCTTAGTAATCTTAAAACTATCTAAAAATAATTTTTAATAATGCTAATAGATTAATAAGTTACCCATAACTTTGAGATGAAAAGAATAAACTGGAAAATAAGAAACTTGCGATAGAGTCTACTTTTCCTCAGTGCTATGGTGTCAGCAAATGTAAATCCAGAAACCAGTCAGAAGACACGCAGGTGCTATTTGGGAGAAACTTGTTAGCATGCATTAGCATGGCATTTCTCACAGCCCACTGGGTCACATGTAACATTTTATAATGAAAATAAGATCCAGAAAGGTGCCAGAGTAGTATGCTGGAAATAGCAATAAGTATTATTTCTCAAAACCCTTGCTTTATATATTTATAAACACACATATATGTGTATGTATATATATGTACACACACACATATGTACTAGTTCATAGTAATGACTTTACTGTGTCCACTATTACAAACTAAACATTTCTATTGGAAGTAAAGCTGGGTAGTGTATTAGAGGTAAGGAGAATGGGCATTGTAGAAAGAAGGTTCATCTTACTCTATTTGTGGCTTACTTACAAAGAGCACATAGTATATACAAGACATACTCTTATTAATCTAATTCAAGTCTTTAAAAATTGGACTAATTATTACATATTTCTTACTATGCATCCAAATAAAAACTTAGAAAAATACTGGTTTAGGTTTAATTGTCTCTTGAACTTATCAACATTTTCATTTTTCTTTGTTAGAGCAGACCAGGAAAAACGCGTCTTCCTTAAATTTTCTTCCTTTCCTAACTCTTAATTGCATTTAGCTTATAACTTGAATTCCCAAAACACAAAACCTGAGAAGGTGTTTCAGAAGTACACCCAGTATTTAAAAGAAACAAGCTTGCAATTTACAGGTAACCAACTTTTTGATATTTCCAATTACAAGTTTGGATTTAAGGAAAAAAGCCAAGAAAATTCAAAATTAAAAGTTTTGCTTTACTGACACATGATAACGAAGATGACTCATAATCGTTTATAGCTTTCGCACGTAGACCAAAATGTTTAGTAAAACTTAATCTGCAGTGAGTACAACTACATAATAAAGACTGTCCTAATGGGAACAACTAGTGACAGCCTTTTTCAGAAAGGAAGTGTGCCACAAATATTTCTGTAATAATGCTACTTGATAATTTAGTATCTTTTAAATACGTTTTATTAAGGTCAGTTTTTAAAAATATGTGACCAATACAAGGAATTGAAAGTCTCCCCCTCTCCCTTGACGTATGATAACAGTTGTACCACTCAGACCAGAAAAATCGTTGGAACGGCGTGTGGTCGGGAAACCGCGCCTCAGTGCTGCACTGTGACGCTGACACTGCTTTTGTGGTGCTGGACCTCGAGCACCAGCTCCTCCCCCATCTCCACCGGGATGGGATGATCCAGAACCACTGCGGCTTGTTTCCAGTGGGAGGCTCCACTGGAAGTATCCAATCTAATCTCGTCATCAAGGTACATCTGATACCAAAAGGGAATGGCAGTCACTTGACCAGATTTACAAATGTGTACCTAGAAGAATTAAGAAATCATGAAAATTTCATCAGAACAAATAAGACTTGAATAAGTCAGTCAGTCTTTGTCATTTTTGTCCTTTTTAGATCCATATTTCATAAATATATTTACCCAATTCATATTAATAGCAACTTATTTTATTCACTAATATTTACTTACCCAAGCCCATTTTTGCATATTGTTCATAAAAGAACATTTAAATCTTCAAAGAAAGTGCCTAAACCAATTTTATGTACATAAAGTATTACCTAGGTTACCATAATTATTCTGAATAAGACAACAGTAATTATTTTACATTACCTTTACTTGTCTGGTTGAGGTGTTCAAATAGGGAGTCATTAAATCCAGTCTTAGGAGTTCCACTGGCTTGCTTAAAGGTATACAGGGCAATGAGGACAGGTCCAAAAATGCACGGATAGGTACCTACAGAAAGCATACATCTTTTACTTCTCAATTCTTCCTGTGACCAAGGCTCACCAACTGATTGTTTTGTACTTGGCTCCCTATGATATACAGTAGTCCCTCTATTATCAAGGTTCACTTATCGCGTCCTCACTGTATAGCAAGATTTTTTAAAATACTATATTTAATTATTTATTGCAGATTTTTCGCTATATCATGGGATTTTGCAGTACTGTAAATACTAAAATAAATGTAAGGTTCCTACTTTGCGGATTTTCACCTGTCGCAGGGGGGTCTACAATGTAATGCCCACGATAAGTGAGGGAATACTGTAAGCCAAATTCAACCAAACAATTTAATCGTGAATTTTGTTTGAAAAACAGGTTTTAAGGCAGTGATTCTCAACTTTCGCTACAGATTAAAATCACCTAGGGAGGTTTGAAAACGTCTGGCTGTTCGGGCCACACATCCCTGATCTGGAGCTGGGACCCAGTTATCAGTAATTCTGAAAGTGCAGTCATGCGCTTAACTGGGGGGGAGACGTTCTGAGAAATGAATCACTAGGTGCGTTTGTTGCGCGAACACCGCGGAGTGCACTTACACAGACCTCGAGGGTGCAGCCCACTCCTGTGACTGCGTGTGCTGTGCTTCCTGACTGGCGCACGGTACCTTTACACCAGCATCACCACAACGACACGAGCATTGTGCTGTCTGTGACACTGCCACGGCGATGACATCACTAGGCAACAGATATTTTTCAGCTCCACGACCATCTTACGGGACCACCGCTGGGTATGTGCTACTTGACTGGGACAGCATTATGGGGCACATGACAAAACAGTCACAGCTGAGAACCAACCGCTATAAAGGGTCCCAACACTTTAGCCTCCTCATTTGAAATGAAATGTTTAAAGAATGCCTTCCTGTCTGAATAAAATATTGGAGAGCAACGGTTCATGGTGACACAGAGGGCACATTACATCAGCCCCCGCCTGGACATCCACAAAGGCATCTGACCTTTCCTACGTGGATTTTTTTCCATAATAAGTACCTTTGCTTTAGGAAACATTACTATCCTAACCCAACTAAGCAGTGACTGTATAAAACTACAGGGAAAGGGAAGGTAGACTGTGGGTAACAGCCACCTGGTTGTCTTTGTCTTCTAGACACTTACCTGAAACTGGTTAATAAAAGGTGCTATATTTAATCCAAGAGTCCGTGATGTCCCTTGAACAGCATTCTCTTCTACCAGTGTCTGGGATTCCACAAGCAACCCAAACATCAGCACATACTGTGGAAAGATCTTGCCTCCGGACTGTAGTAAACACCTAGAGAAGGAAAAATGTTTTAAGAGGCATCTTGATGCTCTACAATACCAACAACTTAATCATGATGAGTAAAGGGTTAGCGAAATCCTTTCTCCTAAAATTATCTTGGATTTATCTTCTCTTTCCCTGGAAATCCCATAGGTTGAAAGTTAGCTGTGTTATCAGCAACACAGCTATGATAAAAAATGGTTTAAATATTAATAGGTAGATTGCATCTAGACTGAGAGAACTATGAACAAACTGTAAGAGCCTAATGAGAAGCCACACTACCTTTGCGCTTCCCTGGGAATGGGACACTATGCCCATGGGATGTTAGTTCCTATATGAAATTTAGGGCTCTTAGCCAAGGCAGCTCCCACACGCACATATATAGTCTGTTTCTTTCCACTTGAAAATCATGTGGAAGATGTGAGGGGTGGAGGACACTTTAAGGTACTTTAAACTACATAATTATTTTCATTTGACATATTTACAATTAACATTAAATCCCTCAATTTACTAAATAGTCTGGTTTCAACCTGAACTTCCAGATTGGTGAGAAAGAAGCAATAATGAATGTATTACTGGGAGAGCAGGGGAAATTTTAATATAGACTATTAAATAATAGCATTTTATCAATGCTAAGTTTCTTGAGTGTGCTCATTTTGTGTTACGTTAGAGGACAGCCTTTGTTCTAAGGAGGCACATGTGTATTGTTAAAATAAGGGTCAGAATATATGAAGCTAACAACTATTAAATGGTTCAGCAAACAAAACAGTTTTCTAGTGTTCACTGTTACTATCTTGTTATTTTTCTTTCATTTGAAATTCTGAAACGTTTCCAAATAAAAAGCTGATGGAAACAGTTTACCATAGGTACACAGATCATTTGATAGGCACAGAATTAGCAAGTTACAGATGATTCCTAAATGCAATGGCATCAAACTGCTTGAAACACGTCATGCTGCTAAAGCAGGATAATCTTTCTTCACGAAATGTAAGCATATCATATAAATTGTAATAAGTCCTATATATACATTAGCCTAAAAATTGACTCCACCCTGACAGTAATGCTATTCTCATTTTTTGTTATTCCTTTCCTATTAACTTTTTAACACTTTAAGTAAAGTCTGGCAGAAATTTAATCTCCATAATTGGTAAAATTACAACCTCTTAACAAAATTATACAGTTCTTACCTAAATTCTTACCAATACCATTACCAAACCAGTTAAAATTTAAACCCCAAAGAACCACACAAGGGTACCATTCTGTGAAATCAGCAAGCTGAAATTTGAGTGTTCCTTAGTTACCCTGAACATCTTCTATTTTTACAGATCTTTACTTATTTCCCATGTTACATATAGGTAGTTCAATCCCAAAGCATTCTCCCCTTCACATCTACAGCACAAGGGCGTTCTTTAGGGGAAAAAAAATTAGTAACGACAAGGAACATACGAGATCATGACTCATAAAAACCAACAGTTACATTTTTGTTTTACCTGGATATTGCAGCTTTTTCCATTATTTCCTGCTGAATGAGCCCAGATGGCTCGATGACATCCAATATAATTATACTCCACAACTTGTCGGATTTTGGCCTTTGCAACACAGCAGATTCGTCTTCCACATGTCTCAACCAGAACTCGAGTGTTTCTTTAGGAAAGTGATTGGCTTCAGATATGAGGTCCAGAGCGAGACGATGCTGGTCCTTCTCCACGGAACTGTAAGGTTTGACCTGCCCAAGTGTGCCAGCGATTACAGGCAGAATGGAGAAGCCTTCAGACACATCGAGCACATACAGAGGCTCAGAGGCCCTGTGCTCAAAGGGACTCTGTCCACGCCCACCGCTCCTCTCACTGTCCTGGCAGCGCATCTCCACGGCCGGACACAGTGTCTCTGGGGTCAGTGACGACAGCACTTTCTTCATTGCCATTTTAAAGGCTTCGTGATATGGAATGTCATTAAGCAAGGCAATTTCTGTGGATTCCAGTACACATGTCTGCTCCACAGCATCTGGTTTACTGGTCTGAAGGTTAGCCAGGGCACTACAGAGTTCAGCCTCATTTCCTAAAGACAACAAGTCTTCATTCTTGGTAAAACTTTTTCCAACATCCATTCCAGGTTCCGAACTGAAGACACTGATATTCTGGATTCTTAAGTAACAGTCTTGACAAGACACTTCCATCATCACAAGGTCCCTAGGCTTTACCCAGTGGTCTTCATAAAAAAGAAAGAAAAAAGTTGTAATTGATGAATACAAGTGTTTATAAGACTTATGTTCATATAAAACATCAGTCCTTCCATTCCACCACCCCTCCCCATTTTTAAAATTGCAACAGGAAGGATTATATCTATTAACTTATTAGAATTAAGTTGATTAATCTATTAATTTCCTACAAAAAAATTTTTAAAAGCTAGGAAAATCTCTCCAACTTTACATAGGGAAAAACTGAAGTTTGAAGATTCAATTAACAACCTAGTACAGAGATTCCAGAGCTACATTATTGGACCCTAAAAAAAAATCAATATTTAGTGCTTTTCCCCTATAATCATTAGGTATCTTTTCACATCCCCAAACTGGGGTTTGGAGAAAGGACCACAGGGAACTCTCAATCTTCTTTGGTCATGAAGCCAACAGTAATAAGAAGATATTCAGGAGTTAATACCAAACCTCACTTTAACTTAACGGGACATTATTCTTTTCTCTAACAGTAATTTCTAAAAGAACAAAGTAGTAGTCAAAAGAACCTTGTCAGCAGTATCTCGTAACTGAAAAGGCTTGCGTACTTTAGAATTAGAAAATGTAAGGAAAGACTCAGTCCTACAATAGACTATATCATGTTCTTTTCTATTAGCTTTCACACTTGATAAAACTTTAAAATGTGACCATATAATCAGAATCCTTTATCAGCACTAAAGTCAGTTGAAAATATAAGTTGTTTTTCTTCTGTTTAAACATTTAAAACGTCCTTTCCCTAAAGACTGAAAAAAGGACCAGTTGTCTAAGTTACTATAAGGGGCTTAAATTAACACAGATAGAAAACGTCACTTATTAAGTGTCCATCTAACTATGGCAGGCATTTTACATCCATTATCTCTAATAATGGTCACATTTTCACACATCACAAAACAAAAGCTCTGAGGAATAACCAGCAAGGCCATCAGGGAGTCAGAAGGTGGCAGAGCCGACATCTGAACCCAAGCCCACCTGACTGACTCCAGAACCACTGTACATGACGTAAGGCCTGTGCCAAATGTGAACCTTGATTAGGAGAAACAGAAACCGCGCTTTAAAAAAGGTAGAATTTTTCTATGTAATGCAATTGCTGTGAAATAAATGTATTGAAACTCGTCCAATTGCTGTTAAAAAAATTTCTATACAAAAAAATACCTTCAATACAGAACTTCCCTAGAGAAGTCTATGGATTCATGGACTCTCTAAAACTGCAAAATTTTGCACTTATATGAGTGTGCATTTCTATGACCTGGGGCCCCACAGATGCCACCAGATCCTGTAATCGGTAAGAACTCCTGCATTGAAAATAGTATTTTCCACTATGTTCCATTAAAAATGGACTAGCATTTCTCTTATCTACTGGGAACAAGAGTAATCTGAGCTGAATAAATGATTTAATGGTAGACATTTTTGAGTGGTATGCAGCAGAGTTGTGTTTGAGTCTGTCTTCTCAACTGCACATATTATTTAAAGCTGTTTTTAAAATAGAAAAAGAAAATGCTCAAAAATGTAATCAGTCTCCCTTGACTAGAAACTTCACAATTCAAAGTACATTTTTTGACAATGACTCCAGTGATTTGGAGGATTAAAGCAACAAGTCTAAGAAAACAAAACAATTAGGCAAGACAATACCTGCAAGGTCATGGACAGGGTAGACAGCCTGTTCCCAACATGTCTCCTCACTAGGACTTGTGCATAAACTGTGTTCGTCATCAAGCTGGAGTACGAACCAAACCACGACAGCATCTAGTATGCCTTCTTTAATCACAGGAGCACCAATTTTATCAGGTTTTCTAGTTGCAAGACTTTTTAGTTCCTACAAAAATGTAAAGGGATTTTATACATTTAATATGTACATGCCCCAGCAGCATATCACTTTGCATTTCTGCCAGTTCTCAGTCCTGCCGGTGCCCTTGGCGGGGACGGGGTGCCAGTATCTTGACACACCTGTAACTGCTTAAGGCCCCCGGACGGGAAGCTGCGATACATCGTAACGGAATTCCATGCAGCTCTTAAACACAAGGAAGCAGGTACATATTACTGACACAGAAAGAAGTCCATGATATACAGGGTGAGGAAAAACATAGGTTTACAGGTGTGAGTACACGAAACACAGCTTTCTGTTGTATTATTTATTATTGTATTATTTTCCACATGCACAACGTAAATCTACTTTTGCCCCACCCTGTATGTTGAATGAAGGCAGTGAGTGGCAAAGCAATAGGGATTGTTTTATTAAAAAGTGTGTGTGTGTGTGTGTGTGTGTGTATAGAATAGAAAAGCAAGTCTGAAACGATGCACTTGAAACTGATGACCTAGGAAAAAAGGGCCTAGGTTTAAAAAGAAAGATTTTTTTTTTCTTTCTCCTTTCCATTCTTCTGTATTACTTGAAAGTATTAAACAGGCAGCTATTACTTTCAAAATTAAAGCCCTAGTAAAAGGTATTTTTTTACTGTGGCAAAGAAAAATTAAAGTAAGAAAAGCTTAAACTAAGAAAAGGGTCTCCATGGGATACTCCGCAGCTGTAATCGTGGTGTCCTCTGTTGGAACGTGTTATCAGAAGAGAAACATTCTTAAAGCCCAGCCTTGGCAAGCACTGCCAACGCATTCATTTAGCTCCACACCACCTCAAGGAAAAGGCAGTGGCAGTCAACAGGGGAAACCTTTGGTTAAACTATAAAAATCTTAGGCTAAAATGACTCTCACAAAGGCTTCTCTCCCCAGGTAGGTTTTGTCTAAAAACACATGTACTTGAACATTTAACCTGAAAGGGCTTTAGAGAAAGATTTTATGTAACTTTTCTCGATTTCTTTGGGCACTTTTCTTTGTCCGTCACTTCCTTCCACCGCTCAGCAGTACACACAGATACACTAAGTGATCGGCTTGTCCTGGTTTGCCCACGACTGTCCCACGTCTCAGGAACCTCTCAGTCCTGGGCAAACTGACATGGTTGGTCCCCCTAAGAACCACACAACACAGAGATGTGGGTTACTATTCATTTCGAGGAACTGACTGTTAGTTTGAAATGGCAGCGTGACACTAAGAAAAGTCGGAGACATCTAGGTTGGAACTCCTGCCCCTGCATTCACTTGCTGTGATTTGGGGGAAATTCATGTAAACTACAGTTCCTTCATCTGTATAGCACATGGATAAGTATAACTCTACTGCAACACTGTTTTCAGAGAGACGTAAGAACACACGGGAAAACACCTGGCAGTTGATACATTCTCAACAAATCGTAGAACTTTTTTCTCTTATTTAAAGTGAGTAATCACAGGAGGGAATTGTAGTTACCATTTAATCATTTTCTTTACATATATAAGTGGAATCCATGCAAACTCATAAAATAAGACTGTTCTACATGTTATTTTAAACAACAGATGAAGTTTAGTGCTCAAAATGTATTTTTTTTTACCTGAACTTTTTTTTTACCTGAAGATTGTTGAAATCTACTGTCATAATTTCAAAGCACTCTGTCAAAGCCAAGTACCCTCCAGGAACTCGACTCATCTTTTCAGTTGTATAAGGTTCAACTGTTTCTTCGGAATCTACAGAAGAATAAGCTGGGCTCTGAAATTTCACATTTGTTGGCAGACAGATCCCAGCAATGTCCTTAACACCCACCCTGTGAGAGAGGAAATAAGGGGGATGGGAGGAAGATGGGGTTCCTTTTTAGAATCAGGCAGCAGCATCTAATATTGAATCTAGCAAAAATAAACACAAAAATGAAATAAAATGTCAGAGACGGTTTTCTTAAACACAATTAACGACAAATAGACCTGCATTAAAATTAAAAACTTTTGCACATCAAAAATACCTAGGGAGTAAAAAGGCAAGCTGCTGAGTAGAAAATATTTGTAATACATCTATTCAACAAAGGGCTCATATCCAAAATATTTTAATTCCTAAAAATTAATAAAAGAAAAACAAAAATTGGCAAAAGACTTAAGATGCTTCCCAGAAGAGCATATCCAAATGGCCAGTAAGCATATGAAAAGCTATTCAGATTTAGTAGCCATCAGGGAAATGAAGTTAAATCCATACTACACAACCACCAAAGGGGGGGGAAACAGTCGACACCAAGCGCTGGTGAGAATACAGTCTCATACACTATTGGTAGCAATATAAAATCAGTAAGACCACTTGGGAAGACTTTCAGTGTCTAATCAAGCTGAACATATCCATTCCAGATTCACTCAGTATAGAAACCTCAAGGTGTCTGACATTTCCACCACTAGGAATATGGCCCACAGAAATTAATACACACCATCACCACATGAATGTTAAAGGATGCTGTTCTATTTCCAATGCCCAAAAAACTGGGTATAACCTAAATGTTCATCAACAGTAAAACGGACAAATCCCTTGTGGGGTAGTCACACAATGGCAAACTATACATAGCAATGAGAATGCACAAACTATACACAAGAACATGGATGTGCTGGACAACAGAAAAAGCACACAAAAAATACCATATGATTCCATCTGTACGAAATTCAAAATACGCAAAACAATCGATGGTGTTAGGAATCAGAATAATGGCTAACTCGGGTGATGGAGGGGGAGTCTAGAGTTATGTTATAGGAAGAAATCTCAGCAAGGTACAACCTAGCTTTTCTGGTGGACAATTCAGCAATACGTTTCTATAGCCTAAAAATGTACATATCCTTCAACTCAGCAGTTTTATTATTAAGGAAGTTATCCCAAGAAAATAATAAAGACAGGTCCACAAGGACTAAGCACAAAGATATTTACCACTGTTCTTAAAAGAAGAGAAGTGAAAAGCAAACTTAAAATTCTGAACTCTGAGAACTACACTAGGAAACTGATTTTAAAAATACATAAAGCGAGAGATCCAAAATGGCGGAGGAGTAAGTGGAAGCTACACTAACCTCCTCCCAGGACCAGTCTGGATTTACAACTTAATTTTGGAGAAATCATCTGGAATAACCAACGGAACACTAGCTGGAAAGAAGTCTTATAACCACGGAGAGACAGAAAAGGCCGCTACATCACAACGTGACCGGTAGGGAGTGCGGAGACGCGGAAGGGCTGGCTGGGCTCCCACGGGTGGCAGCTGAAGGGGCTGAGAAACAGCTCAGCAGCCGGGGATTCCCCCTGAGAAGGGCAGGGTCTAAACCCCCAGCTGGGCTTCCCAGCCTACAGCGACAGAGTGGAAAGTAAAATAGTATCAGCTGTGAAAAACGAAAAGCCACAGGCTTTCTTGCTAGCCGGAGAGAAACAGCAGGAGAAAAAGAGCTCTTAAGTGGATCACATACGAAAATATTTTGGCCACCACTTACCCTGGGCTCAAGCAGAGGGAAGGCAGAGAGGACTGGAGACACTTGGGGAGAATTTGGCACGGTGGCTTTGAGGGGAGAACTGGAGGAGCAGCTGACTGGGTCCCAGTGCTGACTCATCCCCAGTACTGCGGGTAGACCATTCCCCTCCAAGTGGCGTCAGCCTGAGGGGAAGCAAAAGCCCTGCCTACAGGAATTAAGCTGCCACACCCACAGTCCTTAAGCCTGACAGCTAATCACAGATTGAATAGATTAACAATCAAAGAAGACAGACAACAGCAGTAGATCCCTGGAAGTCTCCAACAGGCTGCCTAGGGCCAGACTGGTACATGATCTGACGCCACCAGAGGCAGATCCAGGAAGTGCAGATCATTCCAAGAAGCACCAACAAACAATAGGAGTCAAAAAAATGGGGAGACAGAGAAACAACCTCCCATCAAAAGGAAAGGTAGAATCCCCAGAAAGAGTGCTAAATGAAATAGAGGGGAGCGAACTATCAGATATGGAATTCAAAACATGGATTATGGAGAAGCTGAATGAGCTCAGCGGAAACTTCAAAGAACTCCAGAAAAACTACAAGGAACTCACAGAAAATTACGTGAGCATGAAAAAGGACATAGAAGCTATCAATAAGAGCCAGGAGGAAATGAAAAATACGATCTCTGAATTGAAGAACACAGTAGAAGGAATTAAAAGCAGGCTAGAGGAAGCAGAAGATCGGATCAGCGAGCTGGAGGACAACCTACACAAAAACTCCCAGACAATGCAACAAAATGAAAAAAGACTGAACAAGACTGAAGAGGTTCTAAGACAGCTGCAGGACAACATGAAACGTAATAATATCCGTATCATAGGAATTCCAGAAGGAGAAGAAGAAGAGCAAGGGATAGAAAACCTCTTTGAAAAACTAATGACAGAAAACTTTCCTAACATGACGAGAGAAAGAGTCACGCAAGTCCAGGAAGCACAGAGGGTCCCAATGAAGATGAACCCCAACAGGCCCACCTCAAGACACATCATAATTAAAATGGCAACATTCAAAGACAAAGAGAGGATCCTAAAAGCAGCAAGAGAAAAACAACTAATAACATACAAGGGTACTCCAATAAGGCTATCATCAGATTTCTCAGCAGAAACACTACAAGCCAGAAGGGAATGGCAAAAAGTATTCCAAGCAATGAAAAACAAAGGCCTACAACCTAGAATACTATACCCAGCAAAGCTCTCATTCAAAATGGAGGGTGAAATAAGGAGCTTCCAAGACAAAAGAAGGCTAAAAGAATACATCTCCACCAAACCAGCAATGCAAGAGATGCTAAAAGGTCTGCTCTAAGAAGATAAAGAAACAGAGAGAGACAGAGAAGAACATGAGTACAAAGGGGAAAAATGACAATAAATAAGTACTTATCGGTAATAACCTTAAATGTAAATGGATTCGCCAATGACATCTCAGACAAGGGATTGATCTCCAAAATATATAAAGAACTCATACGACTCAACACCAAGAAGACAGACAACCCAATTAAAAAATGGGCAAAGGACCTGAACAAACACTTCTCCAAAGAAGACATACGGAGGGCCCATAGACATATGAAAATATGCTCAACATCACTAGCCATCAGAGAGATGCAAATAAAAACCACAATGAGATACCACCTCACACCAGTCAGAATGGCCATAATCAACAAATCAACAAACAACTTGTGCTGGAGAGGATGCGGAGAAACGGGAACCCTGGTGCATTGCTGGTGGGAATGCAGACTGGTGCAGCCACTATGGAAAACAGTTTGGAATTTCCTCAAAAAACTAAAAATGGAACTGCCTTTTGAACCAGCAATTCCATTACTGGGATTATATCCGAAAAATCCTGAAACACCAATTCAAAAGAACCTATGCACTCCAATGTTCATAGCAGCACTATTTACAATAGCCAAGTGCTGGAAACAACCTAAATGCCCATCTGTAGATGAGTGGATCAAAAAACTGTGGTACATTTACACAATAGAGTTCTATGTAGCAGAAAGAAAGAAGGAACTTCTACCATTTGCAACAACATGGATGGAACTAGAGAGAATTATGCTTAGCGAAATAAGCCAGGCAACGAAAGAAAAATACGTTATGCTGTCACCTATTACAGGAAACTAATGAACAACACAAACAAATGAGCAAAATTGAACCAGAGGTATGTAAACAAGGAGTAGACTAACAGTAACAAGGGGGGAGGGGGGAGGGAGAAAAGGGGGTAAGAAGGGGAAGTGTAAAATCAAAGAACATGTATAAATGACCCACAGACATGGGCAACTGAGTGGGGACTGAATGTGGGGGAAGGGAGGGGCAGGATACAGGGAAGCAAGAGGGGAAAAAAAAAAAAAAAAGTGAGACAACTGTAATGGAAAAACAAACAAAAAAATTTTTTTTTAGTGGGGGAAAATGAAAATATGAAGAATGGAAATGCCAGTTCAGTGAATATTAGGACAAAGATTTTCCTTCACGTTGTATATTTTTCTCCCTATTTGATCTCTCCAGAGTTTGGCATTCTAAACAAGTAAGTAATGACTTAAGTTTCTTTGCATAGACCTAATAAGACCAGTTGTTAATAGAGGTTCCTTTTTCTGAACAAGCCTTTGACTGGAATGTCAAGCCTAAAGGAGACATGCTTGGGCTCATGTTGTTACCAAAAAGCCCTAAGGAACTGGGAATGACTTTCAAAGGTAATAAAAGCCCGCGAAATAAAAGGCCTGCTGCCATGGTTGGTTGTGCGGTCCACAGCAATCTCTCCAGGGAAGGAACGAAGGTTGTTTTCCTGAAAGATGGCTAGAAGGGACCTTAAGGCACAATGGAAAACCAGAAAGACTTGGAAAGGACAGGTGTGTACAGGCAAGGATGAATGCCAGGTATGTGGCCCAGCTTCTGTGCACTGAAGAGCAGACTGAGGGCCACCCTAAATGTTCCTTGGGTAAGTTCCAGCAAAACAGAACTAAAGATCATAAGTGATCATTTGCTGCTCTTGTTATGCTTATGCAAATGAACAGGATAAATTAAAAATGGACTTAATGTAGTCCCTTTAAAGACAAGGAGAGTAATCTTAGGGAGAAAAATCAGTATTCAAGGAAAAGCACAATGATCAGTGGCAGACTGTAAAGTAGGGCAGCTAACCGTCTTAAAAGTTTCTTCTCATTTAAAAAATGGTTTCACTTGAAAATTAAACCATATCTGTGATATCACCAAAGAGATTCAAGTTGCAGGCAAGTAGAATGTCAAGTGCCTTGCAACTGTATGTCTTCCCAATAAGACAGTCTTACAGATTTAGAGACTTTTTTGTTGGTTATGTTACATAAATTAACATGTGTTTTCTGTTTTCAAAGTGCATAAGCCTATGACCGCATTACCTGAGTGATTGTACGCATAAGCCTCACTTAATCCTCTTTGCAGCGCTGCCTCCGGAGACTCAACAGTTTGGCTGAACTAAATGGCTGAGTTGGTGAAGAATGGGGTGGTCTGTGGGCTTCACTTTAAAACTGAATTCTCTTTTCTATCCTAATGGCTTGGACAGAAAGGGCCCAGAGGTCTGAGAGGGGGGAAACATAAACTATTTCCCTCAGCCCAAACTAAATAAAATGGGCAAAAGGGTTTTGGACAGGAGAGATGTGCCTAGCACATCTTCCTCCAAAGAAGCCCTTTTTTTTTTTTTTTTTTTTTTTTTTTTTTATCTCCTAATGTGGAACATTGAAAAATTAATCCCTGCCTTTTGCCACCTAGTAGTTATGGATTGAATGATGCTTTTTAACCCTTTTTGCCAAATCTGTTGCCCCCAGAACACAACAAGGATGCCAGCCTGCTAAACCAAGCACGCCGTTGTCCGGAGACAGCCAACTGACCTGGAGTCTGCACAATCCTTCCCCATGTGGGAAGGCCACCCTCCCCTCCACACCCCCACTGTTATTAGGGATTTCTGGACCCAAGGGTAGGTAGGACGACGACCATGTCCAGCTTGAAGCAGCTAGAGGAGCTTGAGACCTTCGCCCATTGTCCTTTACAAGATTACAAAGGGTCTTAATATCTGAGAGGGAGGGATAGTTATTTTTTACGAACCATGGGTATGGACTTGGGGGGGGATGCTGGGGGAGGGAGATACTGGGTGGAGGGGAGTAAAGGGGAAAAAA
The DNA here is from genome assembly GCF_987537825.1 of Furipterus horrens. Taxonomy (NCBI): domain Eukaryota; kingdom Metazoa; phylum Chordata; class Mammalia; order Chiroptera; family Furipteridae; genus Furipterus; species Furipterus horrens. Next base: position 15,538,743 of record NW_028327180.1, read on the forward strand.
TTGGAACTACTGTAACAACATAATCAATAAAATATACTTTAAAAAAAAAAATACATAAAGCAAATCTATTAACAGAGAGATTCACAAAGAAAAAGCAAACATATTCACTAATACTGTGAAATAAAATTTAATTTATACACAGCCACACATTTACTTACACAGAGCTGATATTCAACCAGTGCATCTAATTCAGCCCATGCGCTGACTAAGGCCGCTATGTATTTGGTCAGTGCACTGTGCCCTGCCCAATCCCTAAAAATTTTTACTTATCATCCTGTAACATGCATAGAAATAAGGAAGAAAATATAACAAAGATGAATAGTAGTTATCTATTGTAGTTATCAGGATGATTTTAATTTTATTCTTTTATTCATCAGTATTTCCTAAAATATGTATATATTTGCTACTACTAAGTTATTGGAGGGAGGAAGGGTTCCTTAAAAAGTCCTAACAAAATATAGATCAATATTTTAGCAAAATAAAAATTCACAAATGTTCAAAAAAATATAACCAAGAAGTGTCTAAAAGTTAAAAAAAAAAAAATTTATCATTACCTGATAAGTAAATCTCAGCAATTCAAGGGTACAAAGATCCTAAAATTTCATTCCCCTAAACCCAAAATCATTGTAATATCAATAAAATTACTATACTAAGAAGAAATGGAAGAAATAAATTAAAACTAAAATTATTTTCATATTGGAAATTTTTACTTCACTTTCATCTAAAATCAGTGAACTTAATATTTTCCTATAAGATTCCATCACACATCAAAAGGATACTAAGTTATATCAAAATTAATTTTCCACTAGAAAATTAAAAGCTGGTTTTAATCCTAGAATCCTTAAGTTCTAAAAAATTCAAAAAGAAAATTAAAACCAGAATAAACATCATGAATTTAAAGGTTAGAAAACTACAAATTCTCTTCCAAACAAATATTCTTTAAATAACCTTTAAAGTATAGTGTACTCCTTAAAATTAGAATTTTTAAATATTTGCTGTTTAAATAATCACTTACCTATGATGTCTTCTTATCTCTGCACATTCTACTGCCATGCCAAATATAACAGCACTTGCTGGTATAACTTTCCCATAATTTTCACAATTACCATTTTCACCTTTGACCTAAAAATACAATAAAAATTAGATTCAGTTACATGTATGCAAAAATGTGTGTATGATGATAAGCTATAAAAATTACTAAGAAAAAAAATTAACAACAGGTAAACATAAACAGGTTAAGAAGTTTTTTCTTTAAAATTTTTTTATTTTCATTTTCTATATGTATGCATTTTTATATATATAAATGTACTGTATGTGTGTAAATATATTTTTTAACAGTACAACGAGGAAGGGAAGGAGAAAGGGGAAGGGGAATTAAAAGGGTATAAGTAGATTAGAGCAAAAACTATGGGATGTGACTAAATGAAAAGCCAAAATCAGCATTACCTACTTGAAAAACAAACTGCTCTTCTTTCAATCTTTAATTATCTATTTTAAATCCAAATCACTTTCCATAAGTAGTGAATTATTATTACATGTTAAAATTGTTATATTCATAATATGCAGTATACAAAGCACTCTACATTTCGTGGGCTCCAGTAAAAGATTTTAATGCAAAATGTAATTGGTAATTATAAAAGTTAATTCTGTCCAATTAGTAGCCTGGGGTCAACCACAACCTTAAAACCATACAAAGAAAGCCCTGGCCAGGTAGCTCAGTCAGTTAGAGCGTCATATGCCAAGGCTGCAGGTTTGATCCCTGGTCAGGGCACATACAAGAATCAACCAATGAGTGCATTAATGAGTGGAACAAATAATCAATGTCTCTCTCTGTGTCTCCCCCCCACCAAAATCAAATCACACACACACACACACACACACACACACACACACACACACACACACGGTTATCACTACACTCTTGATAATCTGCCGTGAGGATTGTGAGACTGGAAGTACTTCCTTTTCTCAGACCTACTCGAGAATTCAATAGTCAGTCCCTTCACAATATAATCTCAATTCCTATGAATTCCTTCCTTGAGAATTTTTTTCCTGAATACCCCATTTGGGCACACAAGTATACATTCCACTGTTATTATATGTTTTTTTATATGGGTGTGCTATGGAGTCAATAAATATCTGTAAAAATAATAAAATCTTAATCCAATTTAAGAATTTCCATGCTGCTTACCTTTGGCCGCAAAAGTAAATGCTCCCATGCATGAATCAAACTCTCCACAATTCCTTCTCCAAATAAACCTGCATCGACAGTTTCTGTTACAACTAGGGACACTCTATAGAATGATTTTTTAAAGACATATGTAAGTAAAATATCATGCTATTTATGTAAAGATGTCACAGCTGAGAGAAAAAAGGAAAAGTATATTATAGGAACAGTCCATATGTAAAATTTCCTAATGCATTTCATTTTTCGTATCTAGTCTTGAATCTTGAAGAACTTGACACTAATGTTCTTCAGGCTCCTCTGTTCTCCACTGACACCTCCTGGCGGGGGTCGGGGGAGGGGGTGGAGCACAGCCTTCACTGGACCCTGCTGCCCCCTCGGAATGTTCTCTCATTGCCTAGAGCCTAAGTGTTCACACCCATTAACGTTACCGGCCTTTCTCCTTCATGCTGACTAACTAGACTTCTTAATCCCCAACACTCGACAGAACAATACTCTGCATCACCAATGATTCCCCTACTTATCAAAACGAATAGTCTTTCTAAGTTTTCATTTCCCTTGATCTACACAAATAACATTTAATGCAGGTGAGAAGTCCGGCCTCTCAAATTCCTTCTCTGCGTTCATTATCTGGGTTTACCTCTTACACGTGATTGTGCCTCTCCTGAGACTTCTCTTGTTTTACTGACTTGAGTTTCCTCTGTTCACTTTTTCTTTCTAGAAAATTTCACTCAGAGACACACCAACATGATTTCTCCCTTCTCTGAACTTCTTTAGCACTTACTGTATCATTCAGTTGTGTAGTGAGAAAATTTTTAAAAAGTTTAATTACTATTCCTTATCTTCCTATCTAGACTGTAAGTGCCTTGAGGACAAAAACAGCTTTGGTATCCCCTAGTGCCTAAACCCAGCATTTTATTTATAACAAGTTTTCAGTACTTATGACTGCATGCATTTACAAAGCGGAAGGTATCAGAAATATCTATTCCAACATCTTCAAGTCTCTAGATTTGCTCAAGGTCAAAATAAGTTTAAAATGGAGTCTGTACTGGAATCCATATCTCCTGATTCAAAGTCAATACATCCTTCCACAACACCATCTATGAGACAAATGTAAATTAAGGTAATTTTGATTCATGCCATGGACTGAATTGTGTACCACCGAAATTCATGTCAAAGTTCTAACCCCCAATGTGACTGTTTTTGGAGAGAGGGTCTTTAGAAGGTAATTAAGGTCAAACAAGACCCTAAAGGTGGAGAGAACTGACAGGACCGGTGTGGAAAGTGGAAGAGACATCAGTGATCTCTCGCTCTCCCCACACACACAGAGAAAGGCCATGTGGGAAACACAGCTGGAAGTCAGCCATTTGCAGGCTAGAAAAAGAACTCTCACTAGAAACCAAGTTTGCCAGCACCCTTGATCATGGACTTCTAGCTTCCCAAACTGAGAAAAGAAATGTCTGTTGTTTAAGCCACATGGTCTGCAGACAAAGACAAATAGGGATACTGTTTATTTCTATAAAATGGGTATAATATATTTCAACAATCTAATAGGACTTGTTTCTATTTCATGAGAACATATGTAGATAGACCATTGAAAAGCATAGGTGTATTATGTAAATATAAATATTATACACATATAATGATTTTTTAAAATCATAGTCCAAATAACAAGAGTATAAAAAGCCCTATTTCAATTATCAACTGAATTTAAATAAGATGAGAAGATAGATTACCCAGGAGAGGTAGTAAAGCATGTGCTACACAGAGAAAACTCTACAAAATGATAGTCTTGGACCAGATGATTTTAAATCCCTTCTAGCCCTAAAATTCCATGACCCTTATGATATGGATCAAAAGCTAGGGCTTATAATACAGTATTCAAAGCATTTGAAAGGGCCCAAGCACTGAAAGCTAAAACTTCCAAAACTTTGAATTTAAGCCAAGGATACTAATATAAAATATAATAAGTCCATCAAGACTGATCTACTCATGTATTATTTTAAAGTAGAGTTTTTAAATAGTTATTGACCACACTGGAGGTATTATTCATTTTTACAACTAGAACGCTAAAATTAACAAAGGCAAAGTAACTGGCTAAATGTCAAGTTCGTTTATTAAGTCTCTCGCCACAAGTTTTTCTCAAGATCTTTAAATATTATCAAGAATCTGACCTTATTATGAAAACCCATCTTATGCTAAACTACCCTGTATCCATAAACTTTGATATGAGGGTTGTAGCACTTTGTTTAGACCAGATTCTAGAAATGTAAATATCTTACTTAAAAAAAAAGTAGATTATAAATACTAAAATTAGTTTACATTATATTACCTTTCAGGAATGTGTTTTGGAATTTCTATGTCAAGCGACTTCATATGTAAGAGTTTGATCCCTGCTTCCATCTTGTTTGCTGCCACTACATCACACGCAAGTTCATACATGGTCTGGGATAACTCACAGGCATACACCGAGTGCGCTCCAGCTCTTTTAGCAAACATACTACGAGGGGAAAAAGTGTGCCATCAGGAAAAGCCAATCCAATGTATTTTCTCAAATGTTAGTGAAATTGTGATACTCAAACATGGGGCTTTCCTTTTATTCTTTAACACAGCCATTATTCATGCCATACTAAAAAATGAACTAATATTCTTGTCAAGAAGGAAGTTATACAATAAATCATGACCTCCACCCAATTAAGAAGACACAATTGGCATGAAGAATGCTCATAGACTTAAATAACTAGATCCAACCAGAATATTAATGTAAAAAAATTCTATTAAAATTCATTATTCAAAATTTCAATAATAACCCTGAATTTTTCTTAGTAGTTAAGTCCAGTTCTTGATAAAGCAAAAGTTATAGAGAAAAATATAATAACAGTTGCATTAATAATCATAACAAGATTATGGGAAATAAATTCCAAGTTAAATATTCCATATTTGGTAAACTCTTTAATTTACATATACATGCAAATGTAATTAAAACAGAAGTACAACAAACCTTAGTATTCCAGTTCCTGCTCCAATGTCCAAAACGCTTTTGGATCCCAAGCAAACTGCCCTTTGGATTGCTGCGTTATAAATCGTATTCCTTTTGGTGTCATTAAGCATGATAAAGTGCCAGCGTTCCACCAACCAATTTGCAACACGATAAAAATTCTCCTTTGCATCACTGAAATCCGGGTTTAGCTTCACTGCTTTATGAAAATACCCGGCTGCTTCATCTCTGAAGCCCATCCTAGAGCAAAAAATGACAGACAAGGTATTCAACTACAAGCTATCAGTTACAGTGCCTTTGGTCATGCCACTCATCTGGCCAGAGAAAGCCTCCCCCGCACCCCAACCCCACTCAACCCAAGTGCCATCTCCTTTGGGAAGCCTTCAGTGAGCACTGCAATCCTTGACCACTTCTTTCATTTCTGAACCCCTGTTATATTTGTGCATTCCAGGACACTAACAAGTGCTTAAGTCAAAATTACTATTGTACTATAGTATACCAGAAGCTCTCAAGCTCATCCTCCATTTAACCAACCTAATAGAACATCAGTGCATTCTAAAAACCATTCCCTCTATAAAGCCTACTAATGCCTACGTCTAGTAGGCCCCTGCTGAAGTATCTAATCATCTCTAGACCAGTACAGTTGTACTGCACGATTAGTATGTAACTCGCACATCAGGTTTCAGCAGCACCCAAACTAGTCCAAACTCTCTTCAACAAGTCAGTTCTGTGAACATATGCTTGAATTTACAGCAATGCCAAACTGCTATTAAATTTCTAAATGCTTCCTCTCAATTTCTGGGTTTATCTGTCATTGATGGGTGGTAGTCTATAAATCAGCACCGCGGTGGTCCACGTGGAAAAGAACTAGCAAAACCCTTTACACTTGTTTCTTCATAAGCAACTTAAAGCATTCTGTAAATTTTACAGGAACTGAATCAGACTATTCATTCTGAGTATGGTTTAGGCAAAAAGGGGAACCACATTCTAATAAAAAGCGAAGTCCTTATGTCAAATGAGAGGCACTCATGTTATTTTTAGGTATCTTGAAGACAGAGCTGTCTTATTCTCATTCTGCAGCTGCCACAGCACAGTGCAATGCGATATACATCAGATGTAATCACTTATTGAGACCAACTGAGCAATGGATATTTTAAAATTTCAAATTATCAGTGACCTGTTCAATCAGTGCCAAGCCTGCATCTAATAACTTCCTCAGTTTGCACATCCCTTAGGTTTGATCCTTAATACTCAGTTTTATTAAACTGCAATGCTAATCTAAAAATAGATGATCCAAAGTGTACCTCATATTGAAACACTCCACATGTGTGCCAATAATATCAACAAACTGTAAGAATGCCTTTTTTCTTTTAACTAGAAAAAAACATTATCTTCCTGATTAGTAATTTAATATTTTTTATATCTGATGACTGGCTAACACAAGGTTGTGAAGACAAGACACTCCAGACACAAATTTCATGTCACAAATAAATGTCAGGAAAGGAAGCTAACATTTACTTTGGAAATCTTATTCCCTGGAACAGTGATTCTTTTGGTGGGGAGTAGGTTACGCACTGTTTTGATGAGAAAAGTAGAATAGAACAAAAGCTAAGAACCACTATCCTAAAGAACAAAGGTACATAAACTGTTTAGCAAAAGCCACATCACACTATCACAAATTCTGAACTGCCAAATGTCTGAATTCAAAATGTTGTAGTTACATCTCCCCAAAGCAAATTCACACCAAGAATTTTTTTCCTCAATGACTAATAATTGCTTAGGCTAATGTCTTACAAAAATAGGTCACCAACAGTTACAACCTGTCAAGTGCAGAGCTCCAATTTTCTGTGAAATTGATTTTATTCTAAAATATGTTTTATAATGTTCTGATCATTACACATGTATAATCTGGAAATATAATGAGAACCTATAAATTAATTCTATTTACACAACTGAAGAAAACTTTGAAGTTAAAATGTAGACTTCTGACTAATTTGAAGAATTATTTCAAACATTTTTTAAACTAAATTTCATTTAAATGGAGAGTGGCTGATAATTTGTAAATGGATTATGTGTATCAGAATCAGGTTAGCTGCCAGTGTGAACAAACAAGCTTCAGTTGACAATCTGTCTTATTTTCCTAGTTTTATACTCTATAACTGGAAACTATCAAATATGTCTCTTAAAGAAGTATTCATTTCACTCCCCAGACACTTCGATTGACTATTGAACTGTGAAGTATTTATATTACTGAGGCTGACTAATAAAGTTTGATAAAGGTATTTCTTATACCTTTTTCACAGAAAGAAAACAAGGCCAGATGAGCAGGGCAGGAATACCAGAGGACATGTGCTAGAACATGTAAAATGATCCTCCTATATAGAATAGGGCATTATAATGGTGTTTCCTAAACAAGAATTCTCCCTTTACTTTGTACAAAGAAGTGAAACCAGATTTACTAAAACAAATCCAAAACAAAAATTTTTGGTTTTGACCAGTTTTCCTAATTATAAAAGTTCTGTGGAGAGTAGACAGAAATCCCGATGGCAAATTTCAGTAAGTTCCCAAGGACAAATCTACAAGTTCCAGGGTGAGGCCCAACAGGACTTCTCTGCCATCCTGTGAACCACAGCTGTGTCCTCTTCAGCAAGGCCTGGCTCTCAGCCTGGTGGGGGGGACTCTTCCTTGATACTCCAGCTCAGCTTTAGGGACAGTGGCTATTATACATTATATGATATAGTATCAAAACTTCTGTTATTACACATTATATCTGCTATTCTTATATTCTTCTGAGTCCTCTTTATATCTTATTAGCCAATCCTTCATTACTCTGATCCTGTTAGTTAATAATTCTTCATATTAAACTTTCCCTGTTCAAATTATTTTACAATTTATCCCTGATCCAGACAGATGCAGAACAATTCTTAACAAGTAACCTGAAATCACTCCACACCTGAAGAGATGCTCCCCCATACTATTGCAAATCACTTCGTCATCAGGAAAGAGTTCCAGGGCTTGCTCATAGCAACCAAGTAAGTCTTGTGTTCTACTGAGGGCATCCAGCTCTTCCGCCCATCTGAAGAGTGTATACTGAAAAGTTTCCTTTCCAAAAGAGAAAACAGCAAATTAGTCAATAACAAAAATGGTGAAAGAATATACAATATAGGTTGAAGATTCCCCAGAGACTAAAACTTAACTATAAGTAAATAATCACCTTAAATTTTATTTAGCTTTAAAAGGCACTGTCTGCTAAACAAATACATAAATGAATAAATTGTACCACCTTTATGTAAATTAGACCGTTTGACCACTCTCTAAACTCTCTTGATTCTTAGCTGCCATTTCACATTCTCCATCTACTTCTTTTTTGGGGTGCCTGTGTTTTGGAAGTTTGTCCTTGGCCTTCTCTTTTCTCGTCCAACCCCAGTGCATCATCTACATGTTGATGGATGTTACATCTATTCAATACCTCTCCAATCATGACCCTCCTCTGAACCTCAGACTCGTAGCACAACTTCCTATCAGTCATCTCAACCAGGCAGTGCTTCCTCAGTCACCTCAAAGTCAGCTCAACTCAAATACTTCCTGAACAATCAGTGTGTGAAGAATAGCATGAACAAAAATCTTGTTCCTATAAAGAAAATTTGAACATACAATTTTGGAAGAATGCAAAATGTTCTGAATGAACCCATCATATTCCTCTCACAAAGGATATAAGGTTAAGGTACCACCTGATGGCAAACCATGAAGTCACTTTATCTCCAATACGATTAATTTCAAACCAGTCTATTCGCTCTCCATTTCTTTAAATCTGTCACCTCCTCTCCATCCCCAGTGTTACAACCACTTGCTGAACAACAGCAATAGCCTCCCACTGTCACGCTCACTCCAACTGCATCTCGCTCCAGACATTCTCCTCCGCGGTAACACAGTGGGGAGTAGAGGGAGTAACCGGAAATAAGACTGAAGAAATAGGTACAGTAGTCCCTCTCTATATCGCAATTCACTTATCGTGGCCACACTGTATCGCGGGATTTAAAAAAATATATTTATTTATCGCAGATTTTTCGCTATATCGTGGGATTTTGCAGTACTGTATACGTATGTTGTTAAAGTTACGTAGGTTTAAGAGTGTAGAATATGTTTAAGAACATAAGTAGTGTTTATAAAAGTGTGGAAAAGGTTACTAAGGGAGTGGGAAAGGTTAATAAGGGACTGGGAACGGTTTATAAGTGTGTGGGAAGGGTTTATAACGCCTTAAAATATATATAAATACTGAAATAAATATAAGGTTCCTACCTCGCGGATTTTCACCTATCGCGGGGGGATCTAGAACGTAATACCCGCAATAAGTGGGGGAATACTGCACTTTGCAAAGGCCCAGGTCAAGAAATGTGGACTTTCTTCTGCAGGAAACAGAGATAGTTACTGAATGCCATGTATTGAAATATGGATTTCAGCTATACTTTTAATATACATTAAATATCTATGAAAAAGGTCTTGTCCCTGTTTTACAGGAGGAAACTAAGGAACAAGAAAAGAGAAAATCATTATTCTACTGCTACCTAGCAAAGCAAACTGTATCTAATCATATCACCTTCTCCTCCTTTAAGCCAGCTGGTCCTGAAATGTACATTAAATTTATGTTAACTACAAATGTGTAGAGGCTACTGAGAGCTACTGAATGGAGGTCAGGGATGCTGCAGTGCACAGGGCCACCGTCCACAACAAAGAATTATTCCATCCAAAACCTCAGTACTACTGAGGCTGAGAAACCCTGAATAAAAGAAAGGAGCTTGAGGCTGAAAGTTGAATGCAAAATTAGTTTCTAAAATAACTTGAAAAAACAACTTTTTCCAAACAGAATTAACTGTCACAAGTAATCCAATAATTGAACCTGAGGAATGCATCATCAGATGAATATTTCAGGCTAATTTCAAAATTTATTCAACTACAGAAACCCACAACATTGCTTCTGCATACAGTAGGGGCAAGTGCAAAGGCCCTGAGGCAGGAACATGCCAGAAATCAGTTTAAAAAGTGGGAGATGATCACCTGAGGCCTCCTGTGCGACCTGGCCTTTGAAACTTGTGGGAGAAGGAAGTTTTGAAATAGAGAAGTGATGTAATCTGACTTGTTTAAAGCTCCCGCTGGCCTTGTTGAGATAAGACGGTGGGAGAAAGCCTAGTAGTGACCTTATTTCAACTGTCAGCAGGAGATGCCTGAGGTTAAAACCAGGGTAGCAAAGGAGAAGGAGGGGAGACGTGATTCCGGGTATTCTGAAGATGGAGCAGACAGGATTTTCTGATGGGCTGGCTGTGGTGCAAACAAAAGGAGTCAAGGTTTACGAGTAGATATTAATGGCAACTCCCAGCCCCCCCCCCCAATTTAGCCCCCGTCTCCCAATTTATTTATGTATTTATTTATGTTTACGAGAAGAACAGAAGATCAGCCGGCAAGTGCCAAGAGGGGCTCTCCTCACCTTCACGTCGTCTTTCAGCTCCGGCGCCACGCTGAGCACCAGGAGGTAGTGGGCGTAGGCGGTGCCGAAGTCCTGGGCACGCATGCAGTGCTCTGCGCTCTGCAAGGACCGCGACACCAGCTCGTCCCGCCCGGCTCCCCGCGCGGCACTCCCGGCAGCTCGGCGGGGCCTGGGCCGCGAGCTCGACATGACAGTCACCACCCTAAGCCTGCGCTTCTGTAACCAAAGGGAAGATGCTCTGATAAACAGAACAAGAAAGCTGCTTCGATGGCTACACGTCCCTACGACTAACTAGCGCGCAAGAACCGAACTAGAAGACCTATCCCTCTGCAGCAGGAGCGCGCGCCCACAGCCACCAGCTGGAAGCCCCGCCCCCTCCCCGACTGGCGGGCCCCGCAGACCACGACGCACAGCTCCGTAACTACTGACGCTGGCCGGCGGCGCACGACATGCAAACGTCAGCGCGCCTGACGTCGCTGCCCGCCCCCTCCCGTGGGCGGAGACGCGCGGGCGGCCATTGCGCGTGCGCCTAGGGGACCGTCCCTAATGGTTTCCTGTAGTCTCGCTCGCTTTTTATTCCTCTGGGCGGAACCAGAGCATTCTCTCCCGGATCTTGGCCGTCAGGACTGTGTGATGGGTGGGTATGAGGAGGGACCGTCAGGCATTTGCGATGATACTTCAGGCCTTTGGATTCTGATGCACCGAGTCTCAAAATGGCAAGACTGAAAAAAACCCCGGAGATAGCAGAAGCACCGTAGATGTGGTAGAGGGAATGTTTTCACTGGTATTACTTACTTTGTCATCCTCACAAAACCCTGTAAGGTGCGCCTTTGGATCATATTCATCTTAAGGATAGAAAGGCGGCATCCTGAGATGTACTTGCCCAAGGTCACACAACCAGTTAGCGCCACAGGCATGGCTCAAACCCAGTCCCTTGACTCTGTCCAGTTCTTTTAAAACGAGCTTATGGTTTAATACATAGAAAACGTTTTTCTGAAGTGTGGCCCCTAAGGGATAGATTCTACACTTTTAAAGGGGAACACACATAGGAAACAGCTAAAAGAGGTCAGTTTTGTTCCTGGTTTCAAACAACGGTGAATGTTCTACTAAACAAGAAACAAAAATTAGAGCCTTTTTTTTTTTTTTTTAGATCAAACTAAAACTGAGGGCTCCTCTTATTCTCAAAAGTCCATCATTTGCACGACGTTTTGCCTTCTCTTTTGATCTGATTATGAGTCGCCCCTCCTCTGAACACCTACCTATCTTTGTAAATCGTAATCAGTTCTTCAGAGGCCAGATCACTAGATTGTGATCCTCGAAGTCAGGATCTTTTCGTAACCATTTTTTAACTTTGCATCTAGCAGGTCCAGATCAAAATAGGGAGTCAGATGTTTTTAAATTTTTGATGGAAACTACACCCCCACCCCCACTCCCAGCTTTTGCATGTAGACTTTTCCAACCACTTAAAGTCCATATTTCCCGTCGTCAATGACTACTTTCTGTAGTAAGCAATTTAAGATTTAACTGGTCTATATTCCTAACACGACTGAAAAAACTAAGCTCTCTCTAGTCCCAGTAGGATGTAATAAAACATGAAAAGGCCATTGGACTAAAAAAAAAGTATGTTCTAGTTCATGTTTGCTCCTTTCTGGCCCATTCAATAACTTTTCCTTAAGAGTCATTTGTAAAAAGGCCTAGCAAAGGTATGTTTCCTACTTTTTTTTTTATTAAATTTCGTTTGTATTGTTGACACTATTACAGATACCCCATTCTCCACCCTTTGCTCACCTCTGTCCAGGCCTTCCGCCCGCTCCCTGCTTCCCTCTGGCCGTCACTACATGTTGTCTGTGTCTATGGGTTGTATTATATGTTCTTTGGCTAATCCCTTGGGACACAAGAGTGCTCTAACCATTAAATGAGATAACATATAAAAGCATTGTATACATAAAATTACATATATATTTAATGCATTGTTACTAATATCTGGAATCATTTGAAACCTACTTGTATTATTAAAATGAAAGTTAGGTCATGAACACCTTTAAGCATTTGATCACAAATGTGTCCAAATCATATCCTGTAAATGTCTCAAGTAATTGACCGGCATCTCCCTTCAGAAAGCAGAGGGAGACCTCCCAATCTTTCCAAAGGTTTGGGTTTGGTGGGGAAACATGTCGACGTCATTGTTCTAGTTACCTATGTGAGTCCCTGCTTCAACTGAATTACTTCACGGATTATTTTATACTGAGGGTACATTTTCCCATTCCACAAGGGCAAGGTTTATTTTATCTTGTTTTGTTTATTGGTCTGTTTGGTTTATCGAGATAACCCAAATACCTAAAACACCTAGATGGCATGAAGCTTAAAGTGTGCATATTGTTACTACCAAGTGTGTATCGGCTGAGATGCAGGAAGGAGTTGGCAGGAAGTGGAGAGAGAGCAGAGAAGACATGAAAGAAGTCACCTTCAATTGTTTCATCATCAACTACAGTATCAACCTGTGGGCAATGCCTACTGCTCTAGCAGTGCAAGGGATGCGGCTGTCAGTCCCTTGTGAAATACTTCAGATAACTTCGTGAGCTACTAGATCTCACTAGTTAAAATGTGACTGAGTCAGATAGAAAAAGCACAGGTGTTTCACATTTCTTTGTAGTTTTACATCTCAGATACTCTTGGAACTGACACAATACGGAACATCTGGTCACCCTAAGAAATCTGGAATAGAAAATGTATTTTAATTACTATTTTCCTTTATTGCCTCATTCCTAATGGAGACCTAGAATTACTTAAGATTATATTTATTGAAAGTTAACTGTACTTAATGTATTACCTTTCACTTCTTTTTGTGTATTACAAAGAAACCTGAAGGATGATGCAAAACAGCTGCAGAATAAAGATTTTACTGCCTGATCTGTAGTCAAAGGTTTCTTTTAAAATATTGAAGGCATCACTCCTTTGTTCATAATAGCTTTTTTTCTCCCTTCACAACCCAAAATGTGCTCTTTCGCCTTGAGAGTGTATTTGATTCCTTCATTTATATAATCTTTTTTCACACTCTTTTAGGGTTCTAAGGTAAACCTCACTGATGTAGAAAACCACTGCTGACTCTAGGCAGGTTTAGTTGTTCTTGTTTTTCCCCTTGTTTTGGGCACCTTGTCAACAAACCACACATGCCAAACAAGGAAGCAAAACCAACGGAAGGGCTCCAGTGTGCAGAAGTTGAAGGTTAACAGGGAGGAAAAACTCACTGGAAGTTCATTAACAAGGGGTAAACAGCTTGCTGGACATAAGGTATCCTATGTTTATACATTCTGTGAAGAGTCATATCTTTTTGTGTGATTCTGTTTGTTTTGTTGTTTGGAGCCTGGTGTTTCAATTCTGTGCATTTTAGGATAATTTGGAGAGTTTTTAAATATCATACCCAAAGGTGCTGATTTAATTGGCCTGGGGGAGTCTAATGTCCATGCTAGAGATGTGGGGCATAGGGCAGGCTTCTATAAGGTTTGTTAGGATATTTGAAGTATTTGGAGTATGTTGTGTAAGGCGTAGGGGCAATGTAGAGAGTCGAAATATAATTTGTTTATAGTTTGACAAGAATTGTGTAGATTCTCTTTTAAATTATTTTGAGTTAAATTCATTGTTATATGATAAAGAATAGAATGTACAGTGTATTGAATTACTTTCTGGAGAAAAGAATATTTATTGGAACAACAAAATATAGCCACAGTCCAACTGCTTGGGCATTGAAATTTGTATACGTGCTAAATATTCTGTTTCTTTAATATTTTTTATTTTACTACAGTTAAGATTTTTGTTATTTTATAATAGACCTTTTCTAATTGTTCCAGGTACATTTCAAAATCTAGAACTCAAAGTTGAGTATAGAACTCTAATAATGGCCAGACCAATGCTGAGCTCAAGGGCCTATAGTAATGTGACAACAGTGTTCAAAACAATGTGAGAGAAAATTCATTTATTGCTCTTCTACCGCAAGCACCATGCTTGATTCTCGAGAACCTGCCTCAATCTCCTGCTTGGAAATGTCAATCAAAGTGTTGGTGTGGGGGTGGGGGTGGATTCCAGGTCATCTGAACAGAGCATGTCCTAACAGAGCATTCAGGGAAATGCTGAAATCCAAAAGGAAGCCAAGAATCTAAACCTGGAGTCACCTCATCTCTTTGTTCTCTCTGCGCATCCCCCCCCCCCCATTACTCCTGGTCAGGGTCCCTGCAGGATAAAGACTCAAAAGGTTGAATTCAGGAGAGTTTAACCAAAGGACTATTTACAGAAGCGAAGGCAGTTAAGGCATTCATTCAGTGAGTTTGCGAGGCGTCCAGAGGCTAGCAAAAGGAGAGGATTGTCTTTGGCGTTTCAGCAGGGCGCTATTGGCTTTCTGTATGGAACTGTCCTGCACATTGCAGGATATATACCATCCCTAACCTCCACCTGCCTAATGCTAGTAAATCCCCGAGCCGCTGTGACCTCTAAAAATGTCCTGCACATTTCCAAATGCCCACTAGGGGGCCTGTATCCCATCAATGACCATTTATCACATATTGACTAGTAAACACTGATGAATAAGGTGGAATTCAACTTGGAGAAAATAATTAATGTTTCTCTCCTTTACAGCCTTTTTGGTTCTTCTCCTCACCACTAGTTCTCCCCTTCCACCCACTGAATCAGTGGAATTCATTGCTCCAGGGTGAAAGTGAACGTAGCCAAGAACAAAGACACCTAAGTTTCTGAGTGGAATTTGGTAATTAAAGCGAAAAAGTGGGCTTTTTATTATAAGGGCAGGTTTCTTGAAAGAGAAAACATGTTTTTCTGAGTTATAAATGAGTAAGAGCTTAGAAGATGCAGGGCAGACTGTTTCTACCATGAAGCAAAGAGTTGGGAGGTATAAAAATAATCTACCAAAATGAAACAAATGGAAGAGAACCTGAAGGCATGTGAGTAGAATTCAGATGCTCGTCAGTGCCTAAGAAGGCACTATATGCTCTGTCCACTCTCCTTGGTCAGTTGAGAGGACAGGAAATTCCATGGGGGAAGACGAAGGACTTCAGAGCATAGAGGGTCTGCACTTGGCTTCCAGCAGGCCTCAGTGACAAGACCCAGGCTCCCCACACAGCTGTGGCAGAGTGACTGAGACATTGGTCCTCACCCTCCAGGGTACTGAGCATCCAATACTTCTATGAACCACCTGCCAGCTCTGGCCCAACCACTTAAGTGGTTGAGAGCTGGATGACAGACAGGAGGTCAGGGCTAAGTTGGCAGAGATGAATGCAGACACGGGGCAGCGAGGGAAAGGAGCTGAAACCAGACTAGGACGAATTGCCCATCTCAGCAGGTGCTGGGCCTGGCATCTCAGAGGTCAGTGCAATATGTAAATCCTCAGAAGATGGAAAAGGGAGAGGGGCAAAACTCTGGATTGACTGAGTTTAAACCTGTAAATTACAAAGTTTACGTAGAAGGTCAAGTTTTAGGATCCTAAGTGGAAAACATGTAAATCCACAGAAAAGGGAAGGAAAAGAGAGAGGAACAAAACTCTGGACTGATTGAGTGTAAATTGCAAAGCTTATGTAGAAGGTCAAGTTTTAGGCTCCTAAGTGGAGAGAGGGTTTACCACGAAAGTGCAGTAATGACATAAAGAGCCCAGAAAATTCATTGTAAATACATTAATAAATATTTACCCCCTTTTTAGTGAAGCCCTTTAACTTTGTGGGAGTAATCTAGGTGGCAAGTTTCAGCTATTCGGGGTTAATTATTTGCGTGGCTCTGATGGCTATGTATTCATTGTTCAGGGTTAATTGTGTGGCTCTGATGGCTATGTATTGACAAACATGTATTCCTTTTACTTCTCTGTGATGATAAATACCGCTGAAGGAGCCCTCAGCTATACAGAGGCTGAACATCTGTTGTCAATGGATGAGATACTTTCGTTGGAAACTGTTCATTTTAAAATCAATGTTACATTTACTCTCTATTTTGGGCAAACTGTAGTTTTAAAATTAACTATCACTAAGAAACAACGAGTGCTCAGACCTTAGGGGAGTTTACCTGAAACCTCCTTCAAATATCACAATGCCAAAATTGAGAGAGGAGGAAATTTCACCTTAGATTTGACTAAATATCTAGGAGCAAATGATGTTCTCTTTGTTCACACTTCTGTAGAGGTTTTTCATTATTTAACATTCAGATCTTAAATTTGACAGACATACCCGGAGTACAGACTTGCCCTGCCTATGGAGATGACCAAAATGGGTATTCCTATCTTACCGCACACACTCACCCCAAGCAAGCCTAGAGTTAGTTGATGTCCTTGTTTTGATACTGGTAAGAAGCTCATGTTATCCATTAGTAATGTCTACCTTTCTCCCTCTCCAGGAAACAGGAGAATTTTAGTTTGTTCTCAAAGAATGCCAAAATAGTCTGAAAAACAAGAAAGGCTTAAGTTCTCATAAGCATGTAATCAAATGTTCCCATCTTTCATGGGGACTCTTGTTTGGTAAAGTCTGTTTTATGTTCCAAAAAGGCACAGTGGCAGTGTTCTAATACACCTCTTTGTTGCAGGAAAAGTCCTGTAAAATGTCACGGTCCCATTATTAAATATGTATTTTTTAAGGGCAGCCTGTTTGCCTTATATTGAACCCAAATGATAAAGCAATGTGCTTGAAGTCAGTCTATTTTATTACATACCTGACACCTTTTGTGGTCGAATTTTATTCCTTGCTTATGCCAGCTTAGCTTTCAGGTCATTTCTGGTAGATAGCCTCATGGGTCATTCTGCTGCTTAGGAGTTTGGCATTCTGCTTTTTATTTGTTTCTTTGTTTTACTTTTCAGTGACAATGAGTTCATAGCTTGAATGGTATCTGTGCTATAGTTACTGGAAGAATAAAGAGAGAAGACTTTTTAAACTGCTTAATCATATCAATGTGTTCTATAGGTAAAGACTGCTGAGGCCTGAATAGAACAGAGAGACAGCTGTGAATGCAGAATTTGCAGAATTTCTTTTATTTTTTTATTACTTCATTCTGTAAGTAACAAAATCACATGAAACATAAAATTCTAAGAACTAACTTTTAAACTCAATATTTAAAAACCAAGAAAAATGTGAGCTGAAAACTGGGTATTATATGCTGAGCATACATACCAAGCAACTTATTTCTTGCACTTGTAACTATTTTTTCAAACAGGTTAAAAACTGATAAGAAGCTCTTGGCAAACTCTTATCAGTCATTGCAAAAATAGCTTAACCCATCCTAATTGGCCAAAGACTTAAAAGGCCTAAATTCCTAAAAGCATTAAGGGATTTTTTGTTGTTGTTGTTTTTGTTCTCTATTTGCTAAATATGCTGTATATGAATAATTTTTGGTACAACAAATCAAGAGCTACAATATCTTTCTATTTATGTAATATACTCTGAGTGTACTTGCCGCCTGCAAAAGAGAGGGTTGCTTCAACTGGCACTGCAGAACATTGCAGGAAGTGTTGATTAGAGCTTGCACAGTTAGTTGCTCAGTTGCTCAGAGTTTGTGAATTCCAAGCAGGTTTACTCATGGGGAGTAGCAGCTCCTCCACGATCATTCAGCTCGAGGGCAAGGACGGCCACCTGCGTGCGTTTCCTGTGTGATGACTGCTATTCATATTTTGGTGTATAGCCTTCATGTCTTTCCCTCTTTTCGTATACATTTTTTAATTTGCAAAGTTAACCTCATAGTGTACTTGCTATTTTGTAATCTTTTGTCATTAACAGGGCATTATTAATTTTAAAAATATGTTCAACCATGTCAGGGAATCCATCATCTAGCCATAACATAATTTATTAAACTAGTTTCTTATTGTTAGACACTTTGGCTATTTTTAGTTTTTACCTATTGTAATATTGTTGTGACTAACAGTCTTGCACTTAAATCTTTGGGTACATCCTAATTATTTCCTATAGGTAAATTCCTAAAAGTAATATTGGGTCAAAAGGCAAATATTTTTAAGTGATTGCATGTAATTTGCCACTTGAAAATAACCACTGCCAACAATTTGATGCATATTTTTAATCTTTTTAAGAAAGTTGATATGTATGTAGGTAATTTATTTATATATATAAAAGTCATTGTGTTGTCTATGGGGATGTATTGAAGGATTTGAAGCAGAGTAATGATATGATATGATGTTTATTTTAGAAGGATCATTCTGGCTGCCCTGTTGAAAATAAGACTATGAGGAGCAAAGGCAGAATCAGGGAGTCCAGTTTGGAGTCTATTGAAGTAATCCAGGAGAGAGATCAGAGTCACTTACGGCAGGGGACACCAGTGGAAGCAGCGAGTGACGGTCAGGTGCTGGATATATTCTTGCAGGAAGGCAGACTGAATATGGAGTATGAGGGAAAGAAATAAATGCAGATTGATGCCTAGTTTTGGAGACCTGAGCAGTTGGAAGAATGGCATTGACATCAAGTGACAGGGAAAAGGCTGTAGGTTGAGCAGGTTTGGGAGTAGGGAAGAAGAGGAGTTCGATCCGGAGAGAGTGAATTTGATATGTCTGTTAGGTATCCCACTGGAGATGTTCAGTAGGCTGTTGAATATGGGCCTGGAGTTCTGGAGAGAGCAGGCACTGGAAATATAAATTTGAGAATCATTGGCATATAGATGGTATTTAAAGCCAGGAGACTGGGTAAGATTACCAAGGGATGAGTACAAAGAGAAGAGGGTCCAAACACTGGGGAAGAGGATCAGAGGAACAGGGAGAGCCCCTACTATGCAACAGGCACTCTTCAGTGAGCTTTGCATAGATTATAGGTTGACTCATTTAATCTCCAACTCAACTCCATGAAGGGATACTATTACAGAGGAGGAATCTAAGGCGTAGAGTCAGTAAATCAATAACCATTTCATGGTATAAGATGATGAAAAATGTGTGAGTCTTAACTTCATTTCTGAATAATGCAAACTCGTTTTGGAATAAATCATATAAACTTTTTCTGCACAGGCTTTATCTATTATGTCTCAGAAAATCTTAGTAGTTATACATTCCAGTTATACTTCAAAGATTTAGCATGAGTCATCATTTCAAAGGTGCTTTTCTTTCCAGCTGACAGCTCATTCTAGGAAAGAATATTGAGGAGAGACCAAAAGGAAGAGAAAAAAAAAGCTTATGTTCAAAGAGGAGAAAATGAGAGCCATTTTAAGTGTAAAAGCATCATCATTATTTGCTTTCACAGGTCTCTTTCAAGAACCATGCATTCTTTGGATGAGAAGAGGTGCATGAGGTTAGAATTGGGGCACAGTTTCCTAAGCAGGCCTGGGGTGAGGTTGTGGCCCCTGATCGGAGGCAGGAGCTTTGGAGGAGACAAAGGGATGGGTTCCAGTCATGGAATGGAGAGCATTTTGTAGCTAAAACTGTTCAGCTCAGCTTGAAGTGCAGACAGGGCATCTTCAGTGTGATATGGACGGGAGGTAGGACACAGATCCTTTTTTGTTTGTTTTCAATTTTGATGAGTTATAGCTAAGGCTCAGTAAACTGCATGTATTTGAAAAAATAACCATGTATTCTCTAATTATATTTAAGGGTGGGAGAAGCAAGTTAACAAAGGGAAATTGTCATCACTCCTATAGTGTATTCAGGATATCTCAATGGGATAGATTCTAAGACTATTCCTTGCCTTTAACAGAAGTTTGCCTAAGACAGGGAAAGACGAGATGCACTAAGGTAGTGGGTTAATTGTTACAGAAGTCTTCCAGAAAAAAAAATTTTTTTTTAAATTTTACCTCTGGTGCCCTGGAGATTTTTACCTCTTTTGACAAGGATGAAGGTGAATGAACTTGCTGTTTGCTTTTCTGCCTTCTCCTCTTCCTTGGGAAAAACGTTATGGTGAAAAAGGAGGTAGGTAGGAGAACTCACTAAATTTGTGTGTGTGTGTGTGTGTGTTTTTTTTTCCAGACAGATCACTTTTAAGGAAAATAATAAAGGGAAGTTGAGGATCTGGAAATAAAAGTTTCTCTACCCACAGTGCTCCTTGGAAGTCTTCCCATACTTTTGAGGGTTTCTATAACTTAAGCTTTATTCTCAGTAAGGATGAAGGAGAAACTGCAGAAGAGTTCCTCTACTGAGCCCCAGATCTGAGACAGTGGCTAAATGCACACATTTACCACATACCACAGAGCAACATGGCCCTTGAATAACAGTATCAGGAAAAGCAGCATCTAGAATGAACTTAGAGATGTGAACAATAGTAAAAAAAAAAGGGGGGGGTCCCTTTAAGGTCATGTTCATAGCAAGAACTAAAACATAAAGACTCTGGGAAAAGATGATATAATGTTAAAAATATAACAAAGAAACCAGAACTAACCAAAGTCTCTTTTATTCCATTCTTCTTTCAATAGTTACCTTCAAATGGAAAAGGTAAAAGAGTAATGGTAAAAGGGAATCTAAATGCAAAGAAGGTAAGAACTAATTTAGTTATTTTAATGAGTTCGTTTTTATGCCCAGATACATTGTAATCTGAGATATTTAGAATTTATGTTAACCATGCAACCATAGTTAATCTTAGAAAATAATTTTATGAACAGAAAGCATAAATTAAGAATCAGTGATATCGCAGTAACCTTGCACCTAGGAACTTATTACTAAACTTAAGACCTAGACTTTGTATATTTTTTTATTTATCATTACAGTTAACCCTTTGAACTATTTAAGTTTGAGTGTGTGGATTTTTTCTAATAAATACCTGTATGATTTTCAATCTGTAGTTGGAGTTCCCAGATGCGAAAGGCCAACTGTATGCATTGATCTGCACTCAGATTTGAACATCCATGGGAGTTGGGGAGTTCTGGAATCAATTTCCCTCAGACAACAGAAGACAACTGTAGTACTTAATACAGCAGGGGGTAGCAAGTATATCCCTCCCGTGTTGCCAAAAAGAGAGAAGAGCTAGATATGGGTAAGCACTGGAAGTCTACATCTTCATTCACATATTTACTGACACAAAACTGGCTTTGTTGAACTTTTTACAAAGGGTTTATGTTTTTGTTTTGCTAATAAGGGACCCCCAACTTAAATGCTTCACTTTATGTAATGCCACAAGAAATTTTAGAATAAGAAGTGAAAAAATTTAGTTTAGAAGAATAGTGATTTGATCTGAGTAAGAAGTCACTGTCACAGAGATATGTAAACACCCTGCTGTGGCTAAATTCCATCTTGGGCCCAGTTTTCTTAATAATGTGTAAGTTTTGAAATGTTATAGGTGCTGACACTTTCCCAGCTGTGTTGAGCCCTGTGATTTTTATGTGGTTGGGCTTATCACTGTGGATGCCCCATGGAGAATGATAAATGCGGACAAACACTTGGCAAGTTCATTAGCAAATATTTTGAGAAATGGGAAATCAAAACAATTTTTCATGAAACATGCACTTTTTCTTTTATCTCATTCCTACAAAAGGTTTTTTTAATACAAAACAAACAAACCAGTATTACCAAACAGTACAGTATTTAAATAGGTACAGATTTGTAGAAGACAAAAAAGGACAAACAGCTCTAGCAGTGGAGTTAGGTCTGCTCTAGGTTCACTATGCCAGCTCTACTAAATGGTCATTTTCATGCTCATGTTACACTCAACCTACAATTGTCTGTGCTTCCTTTTGCCCTTGCTGCCTGGTGGCATGGTAGCTACACTCATCTGGCAGGTTACTGCATGGACCATTCTCTGTCTGGCTGGTGTACAGTATCCCAGAGAGCTTTATTCTACCAGCAGCTGCCCTTCATGCTGATAGTGAAAGTATGTGTTGGTTCCATTGCCTTTGGTTTTAAAAGTCAAGAAAAATCAGATGTTATCCTTAATCATCTTTCAGATTATCCACATGTCAAAGGAAAGACTGTTCATTGTGCATGTGTCTTATTACCAGATGATACCATGACAGGATCTGGGAACACAAGGTTGTGGACTAGCAAACCCATCTCAGATTGTTATTAAAAATCTTTTCCATTCAAGTATTTACAGTAAAACTCCATTTAGAAAAGAAAAATCCAGGGATTGTTGAAAAAGGGAGGGGACACCATGACAATAGGTGTGAAGCGGGCCAGTTCCAGACATAAGTAAATGTATTAGTCAGGGTTCTCCAAGGAAGCGGAACCAATGGGATAAATGTGTGTGTGTGTCTGTGTGTTTATTAATTATAAGAATGGGCCCATGTGGTTTTTTATACAGAGGACAAAAAGTTCCACAATCTGCCATCTGCAAGCTGGAGAACCAGGAAAGCCAATGACGTAATCTAGTCAGAGGCGGAAGGCCTGAGGATCAGGAGTTCTAGTATTCTGTGTCTGAGGGCAGGCAAAGGTGGATGTCCCAACTCAAGAATAGAGAGGAAATTCACCCTGTTTTTGCCTTCATGCCCCAGTGGGTTAGATTAGGAGATGCCCCCTCTCGTTTCTGAGGGTGGGCCTCTTCCATTAGTCTACTGAGTCAAATGCTCACCTCTTCCAGAAACACCCTCACAGACACACTCAGAAAGAATGTTTTACCAATTCTCTGGGCAACTCTTAAATTAAGTATCACAGAGTTCTTACAGTCATGTGCCTTAGAGCTCAGTGATCAAAGAAGCTAACGTAATGATTTGTTTCTCCGGTGTATGCCTGAAGGTCCATTGCCTTCAAGTACCAATCCAGGTATTTACTAATCATTGGTTGCTAGGAGGGAAAAAAACCCTTGATCCTAGAAATTTAAGCAAAAAAGGCATTTCATTCAAAGAATGTGGGGTGCTAAAGGAAGCCTGAAGAACCAGTCTTGGAAGACAAGCTGGGTCGCCTGCCAGGCAGCCGGTCTCTTTCAACACTCTTGGCTGGAACAGATGAACTTTGTTTCTCCTGTCAGTGCTTTACTGTGCTCAGGAGTCAAAGTCCTGGGAAAGGGAGTCTGGCTGGCTAGGTTAGGTCACGTGCCCAGCCCTTGGCCCTGGCAGGCTTGAGGCAGGATTAGCAGAAGAAGCCTCCAGGTATCTCTTTGGATTCCCCAGTATGAGTCAAGGACATGAATTTTACCAAGATTCAGTGCAATGTCGGAAAATGATTACCCAGGTGGAAATCAGGGTACTGTTGGGAAGTGGGAATGAAGGCTAAGCATTAAAAAAAATGCCCATGTTCAACACTGGGAGCTAATACCTCCACCCTCACTCAAAAAAAAAAAAAAAATGTGATCATCAAAGCCCACGAAACCATGAACCTTTTGATTTATGTACTGATTTATGTTCCTATTTTCTGATTGTTAGATTGCTTCCTTTTTTATTTTTCCTGTAACAAATAGCCCTAAACATTTACATCTAAAAAATTTTCTTCTCAGAGGTAACCACATGTCTGGAATCACTGGGTCAAAGGATAAGACATGAGTATTTATACTTTCTTCATTTTCTATTTTGCTCAAGTGCCCAGTGGACTTGGAGAAGATGACCTCATCACGGCAGATTGGCTTTTCCGTGCCTAGGTAATTTCCTGGTGAGGTCAGTCACCTTGTGGAAACCTCTCTGTGGGTCATACCAGGGGCATTTGCGGTGCTGGGAAAAACACACTTTCGGGAGCTCTTCCTTTTCTAACATTTTAAATCCGCTGCTATCTGGATGAACTAAACTGCAAGGTCACTGCATAGGTCAGTTGATCTGCATAGAATGAGAAAGAGGGCGGCACTGGCCTGAGGCATCTGTGGGCAGTGGGAGTGCCTGCTGATATGTATCAGCACATGTGATATGATGCACCCAACTGCCTCTTCTCCACACCAGGTCTCTCTCTCCAAAAGCTGGATGAAGGGGAAGCAGTGATTACGTTAGGAGCTGGGGAGGGTACTGGCTGTGTGCCATGACCCATATCTCCTTGAGCCAGGTTCTTCTAACTGCAAACAAGAAAAAGTGAGAAGTCCATATTTCATCAGAGCATTTTCATTCCAATGGGAGAGAACTGGAAAATTTCCCCCCACCAACCCCACCCACACACCCATTCCCCATTTCTCTACCGAGCTTCACTGAGAACGTCCACTTCTCAGGCAGACTGCCAGGTCGGCTGGACTAAGTAGCAGGGTGCTTGGTTTTATAATTAGCCATATGTCATCTTATACCTCACGGCCAGAGTACACCAGATTGCAACGTCTTGAAATTAGGGACTGCTTTGCCTTCATAGTCCCCGCAGCATTCTGCACAGTGCCTTGCCCACTCCAGCCACTCTCTCAGTATTTACTGACTGAATATCCTTAGTTAAGTGGATAGTTCTATGACTTTTTGGGGTCTCCAACTCAAAAGTGATGATGTCTAGGGGTGCTGGAAAAGGTGCACTCTCCCTAGAAACAATGAGGGGACTCTGGAGGAGTTCTGAAACCCTGGAGCAGTGTTCTTGAGGACAGAAGCAAGCCTGGTGCAGGAGCAGATGGGGTAGGTCCGCCCCCCTCCGCGTGGGCTGTATGTCAGCCCGTGGTGCTCCAGCCACATGGCCTTTTTCAATTTCCTGTGCTAGTTCTTCAACAAAGCTTCCCCTGGTGTGTTTCTTCCCTCCCCACCTAACATCCACTTTATTTCTACCCACTAACTCCTCATCCTGCAGATCTCGGTTTACCTGTCATCTCCTCGCTGACATCTCAGAATAGGCCCAATTCCACTGGTAGAGCACTGGGTACGTACAGCTCTTTCCTAGAATTTATCAGAGTGTTTTTTCTTTTCTTTTGAGGAACCAGAGACAAGGTTTTTATCTGTTCATCTCCTGCACTGAAGTACTCTTCAGCGACATCCTTGGCCTGAGACTTCTTGCCATGGCCCTTAACTACCACGCAGCTACAACCAACTGCTTTACAGGCTTTCCCTCTCTGTTGGGTTTACAGAGGCCTGCCCATTCTCTAGTTTCCTGTGTCATCAACCTTAACGAGGCTGTTTGGTGTTCAGTGCAAAGAGCCTCCACCAACCTGATAGGCTCATCACAGTTGGGTGCAAGCGCACGGCCATCAGCTTGGCACTTGAAGGCTTTGGCAGTTTTTGTACTCTGTGTGTTAGGTCCTCGTGGATAAGAGCAGTCGTCAATGCCTCCTGTAAAGCAGTATTGACATCCATTCACATCCTGCTGCAGTGCCTTCCTCGGTCATGGCTATCTGTGGGTTTCAGGTGGAGCTGAATCTTGAGGGCATTGACTCCCCAGCACGGGAAGAGCCAGGGTTTTCTTTTAATATTTGGATTTGTAATTACTTGACATATTCTTTCTGTCTGACAGGAGACTGGTACTTCATGAGGGCATGAATGTGTGCGTGTGTGTGTGTGTGTGACAGAGAGAGAGAGAGAGAGAGAGAGAGAGAGAGAGAGAGAGAGAGAGAGAGAGAGAGAGAGAGGGAGAGATTGATGTTGATATTTACTATAGGAATTGCCTCATGGAATTATGAAGTCCAAGAAGTCCCATGATCTGCCATTTTCAGTTTGCAAGCTGGAGAACCAGGAAGGTTGGTGATGTATAGCCAGAGATCTGGAAGCACCAATATCTGAGGGCAGGAGAAGGCCGCTGTCTCAGCTCCAGAAGGGAGGACTTTGCCCTTCCTCTGCCTTTTTGTTCTATTCAGGCCCCCAATGAATTGGATGATGCCACCTTGCAATGGTGACGATGATCTTCTTTATTCAGTCTAGTGATTCCTATGCTAATCTCTCCCAGAAGCACCCTCAACAGACACACAGCCAGAAATAATGTTTGTCTGCTCTTTGGGTATCCCTTAGCCCAATCAATTTAACACTTAAAAGTAGCTATCACACAGGGAGTCTGGCTTGATTCTATCCAGATTGCTAGTTCAGGAAGTCTCAATTGGTGTTCTGTGAAGAAAAAAATTACTTAAATAATATAGATGTAATGAAAATGTCAAACACATTTGGATAGTTATAGTCTGTGATAATTTGAGATGTACTGCAGACTACTAATGGTGGTGACGTATGTATATAGTGCGGGATCTTTCACTTTTCCTTCATTGTACTTTTTTGTTTTTTATTTCGGTAAAATACACATGACATAAAACTTACCATTTTAACTATTTAACTCTTTTTTTTTTTTTTTTTTAATTCCAGAGAGAGAGGAAGGGAGAGGAGAAACATTGTTGTGGGAGAGAAACATTGACCAGTGCACCCTCACAGGGACCGAACCTGCAACCTAGGTATGTGCCCTGACTGAAATCGAACTCACAACCCTTCAGCTTACTGTACGATGTGTCAACCAACTGAGTCACACCAGCCGGGGCTTCTTTTAGCTATTTTTAAGTGTACCGTTCAGTGTATCCACATTGTTGTTCAACCATCACCATTACATTTTATAGACAGTATTAGTTCACAAACTTGTTAAACAGCATCCTCCTATCTTGGTGGATTAACCCACTTTCGCTCGGAGTGGCCTTTGGGTGGCTCCTGCTGCTGGGCATTGCCCCCACTTTTGCCTCAGCGGTCAGCTGAGAGACAGGCTTCCAGGTGCAAGTGCATTAGGGCATGGCGGTCTTCTAAACTGGCTTGTCTGGATTGACGTCGTTATAGGGGAGCGTTCTTTTGAGCTCAGGAAGGGAAATCGTCTGTGGGTAAGCCTGGAAGTGTTGGGGCCATTTGGTTTTCATAAAGGTAGCTTTCTGGAGACTGAAGCTGATACCAACGAGGAGGTAGATGAGAGAGAGTCACCCAGAACCGAAGCTGGAGCAGTGAAATCCTCTGGAAGCTGCCCTGCCTCTCCAGGCAGGTCTGCAGTGGTATGGGCCACTGAATTTTTGTTTGAATTGTTTAGGCACCGCCCCCACCCCTCCCCTGACACACACACCTTAATGCCTGTGAGAGAAAGCAGCCTAATATACTTCGGAAGGCACCCAACGGTTTATCTTATATTTTTCTCATTGTATCATTTACATTTTGTCATAGCTATAATTTATGCAGCTCATTCACTCTGCCTGCAGCAGAGACGGTTAAGTTCCTGCTCAAAATCGGTCGTCCTTTTTCTCTTTGTTAGAAAATCAGGTTTCATTTAGGGTGGCAGTATACCTGGATAAAAAAAATTACATTTTTCCATTTTCCCTTGCAGTGAAGTGTGTGGCCATGTGGATACGTTCTGGCCAATGAAAGAAAAAGAAAAATTGTTGTCTAACACCTGCAGGAAGGCTGAGAAAAGTGCTGACTCAGCCTTTACCATTTCCCTTCCTCTTTCTGTAGCCATCTTATACTGTGAGGTGATGCTGATGATGGGAGCAAGGGCTTCCCTGGGGACTGTGGGATCATGTTAAACTCTTTACTTTGGACTTGTTTTCCATGAAAGAAAGAACCTTATGGTTTAAAGCACTGGTATTTTGGATATTCTGTTATCATGTGTCTAAACCTAATTCTAACTGACTCACAGCTTTGAAACATACCCAAAGATTCAGTGGAACCCATATTTGACTTTAAAGATAGCAACTTGGTGACTCATCAGGGAAAGGCAATGTCGCATGTCGCAGAATCTATAGAAAGGGAAGGTTTCATCTGAGTTAACCTCTATTTTATCAAGATTGGAAACCTGACCAGCTTCCATTGATTCAAATCCTTAACACATCCTGAACAAAGCATAAAAATGCCTATCTGACATACATGGTTGAATGTCTTTCAGTCACCGCAGACTTAATGAGTCTGAAACTGAAGCTCACCTTGCCTATCTCAGTCACCACCACCACTACATTGACTTTTATTTACTTTTTAATCTTTACCCGAGGACATTTTTCTCATTGCTAAGAGAAAGAGAGAGAGAGAGAGAGACAGACAGACAGATAGGCATTGATGTGAGAGAAGCATTGGTTGCCTTCTTGTATGTGCCCTGACCAGGGATTGAACCTGCAATCTGGGTATGTGTCCTGACTGGGAACCAAACCTGCAATTCCTTGGTCTACGGGACAATGTTCCAATCAACTGAGCCACATTGGCCAGGGTCTACATTGACTTCTTATCCCATGTTTTCCTTTCAGTAAATGTCCACTTAAGTTCATATCCATTTGCCTAACTTACCATGTCAGGAGCCTTGGGCCCATCTTTGACACCTTTTCTGTCACTTCTATATCCAGGCCACTGTCAAGTCCTTTGATAAAACATATTGTGATCTGCCTATTTTTCTGTCTCCACTGTCACTTGGAGGGTAAAGCAATCTACTTCTTGCCCAGACAACTCCAAAAGACTTTTTTCTGGATTCCTAGTTCCACACAGTAGCTAGAAAACACAAACCAGATCACATTACCACCATGCTGAAAACTCTTTAAGGCCTCCTGATAGCCTGAGGATACAACCCAAAATCCTAAATATGGTCCATGAGACTTTGCAAGATCTGACCCCTACCCACCCTCCACCACCCAGCATTATCTTGAGCCGATATCTCTCGCTGACTACGCTCAGCCCCCTGACCTTCTCTGTTAGTCTCTTCAATGTACCAGACTCTTCCCATCCCAGGGGCTTACACAGGCCCGTTCCCTGCCTGGGTTACTCTGCTCACACCCCCTATTCAATGGCCAACTCCTACTGATTCTTCTGGTCACTGATGAAATGATTTCCTCATTAAGTCTTCCTTGACCCCACTTCCAGTTTCTATCAGGTCCCTCAATGATAACCTCTCACACACCCTTTAACTGTATGGTCTTTTAATTTTTAATTAGATACATATATTTGCATGAATTTTTTGGGAGGGTGGTATAATGTCAGTCTCCCTCCAGAGACCAAAGGCACAGTGAGGACAGACACTGTCGGTTCTGTATACTGACTGCTGTGTCACCAACACCTAGTGTGGTGCCTCACACAGAGAGAGACTCACACACGTTTGTGGGAAGAATGAATTATTGATGAACTAGAGAGGAGACCTGGGCACTTAGTAGCATCTGCTTTTGTGATCATTTTCCTTGAATTCTGTCTTACATGGTTTAATGCTGTGGTTTAAGGGGGAGGCTCCCCTACCCCCCAAATCTATTCCATATTGATAGGTGTAATCTCCATCTCTCTCTCTCCTGTCCCTCATGGCTCTCTTCAGCCCACCCTCCCCAGCCTCCTTCTTCTTATCTTCATCATTATCATAACTTTCAACAGGTGCTTTACAAACAGTTTCATTAAATCGTCTCAACCAGCCTGTAGTTGCAATCTCTATTCCATGGTGGCAAGACCGCGATTTACAGAAAATTGACCTTAGGCAAGGTTGTACAACTATTAAGTAGTGAAACGGACTTGGAGCTCCTAAATTTCTATCTTTCCACTGTATCATAAGCTTTCTCTTCACTTGATCATACTTCCCATTCATTGCACAGTGACTGATAATCTCTACCGGGCACAGTACAAGGTGTAATTGAATAAAGAAAAACTAACTAGGTCCTTCCACTCTTGGTGATTACAAAAGTAGACTTATTTAATATTAAGGTTGGTATCTACCTGCTGTTTTACGCTGTTTGGGGTGTGTGTGAGTAAAGGCACAAGTAACAATGCTTTTTGCAATGTTGGGAAATTATTTTAAGCAACTTGTTTTGGTCCAAATATTTAAAGAACTGGCCACATTGAATAAACCAGAGTGTTTGTGGCTGGGAGCGCAAAGTGATAAGGCAGAAGAGGCATTTTCGAAGCAGCTCCTCTTTTTAATATTTTTTAAAGTTATTTTTTATTTTTTAGATTTTATTTAATTTTAGAGAGCTGGGAAGGGAGAAAGAGAGGGAGAGAAACATCTATGTGTGAGAGATAGATACATCGATTGGTTGCCTCTTGCACACCTGGTTGCCTCCCATGCACCCCCAACTGGGGACCTGGCATGCAGCTGGGCATGTGCCCTGACTGGGAATCAAACCACTGACCTTTGCGTTTGCAAGCCGGTGCTCAATCCACTGAGCCACACCAGCCAGGGCTAACGTTTTTCTTTTTTCTTTTTTTAAAATCCTCACTCAAGGATATGTTTTTACTGATTTTAGAAAGAGAAAAAGGGAGAGAGAGAGAAACATCAATGTGAGAAACATTGACTGGCCACCCCCTGCATGCACCCAGACCAAGGATCCAGCCTGCAACCTCTTTGATACATGGGATGATGCTTCAGCCAACTGAGCAACCTGGCCAAAGTAGCCCCTCTTTTAAAATCGAGTTATATTTCACATACCAAAAAAAATTTGACCCGTTTAAAGTGTATAATTAATGGATATATTTCCTATATTCAGAGTTGTGTGACCATTACCAAAATCTAAGTTTCAATTATTTTCATCATCCCCCAAAGGAATCCTTTACCTCTATGCCAGTCTCCAGCCCCTGGCAACCAATAATCTACTGTCTGTCTCCATAGATTTCATATTGAATAATATACGTGGTCTTTTGTGACCTAGCATCATGTTTTCAAGGTTCATAGAGTTGTAGCATGCATGAATACTTCATTCCTTTTTACAGCAGCTGATATTCCTGATATTCTACTGTGTAGATACACACACTTCGTTCACCTGTTCATCAGCCAATGGACGTTTGGGTTGATTCCACTTTTTGGCTATCCCGAAAAAGCTGCCATAAACAAGTATTGTATTTGTGTGGACATGTTTTCAAATCTCTTGGGTTTCTACCTAGGGAGTAGAGTCCCTGGCTCACATGTTAACCCTGTGTTTAACCCTTTGCGGAAGCGTCAGTAGCCCTTTCTTATGAGGAAAGTTTTAGGGTTTCCCCCAGAGGATTGAGGGTCTGTCGGTGTGTGGCTGTTTTGCCAGGCTCTTGCTGTTTGTTTACATCCCTTCCATTCTTGGGTGTCTTTCCCCTATTCATTTGCTTCTTTTATTTATTTTTTTCCTGTGTAGATTCCCCCTCCCACCCCCCTGCTGATTTTAGTAGGGTACTAATGCTGTCAACACCTAAAAGTTATTTGTAAAACATTTTGAGATCTCTGGAAGATGGATATTAAAGTTACAATGTTTATCTGTTTATCTTTGAGTTAGGCACTCACCAGTGCTGTTTTGTAACAAAAGAGCTTTTTGAGTAGGAGGCTTATTTAACTTGGTCCTGAGGGTTACACTCCTACAACATGCTGTCCAAACAGATCCTTAATTACCCGCTTCCAGACCGAACGTTTTAAACAGTCACTTTAAAGTTTCTTCGTGATATTAACATTCTTAGTAAGGCTGCATATGTAAACATGTTGCGAGCTTGTAAAAAGTTTTATGTAGAGTTTCCAGTGTGTTCCTGGCCCGTAATAATTGGGTAATAAGTTGTTAGTTGCCATTGTGAAGTTACTATAATGAACAATTGACTTTTCTGGTATAAATTTTAGTAATTTTAAAAGGCTTAACTTTTTTAGGGACACATTTGAGTTGTTTCAGAACACACGGAACAACCAGTTACCTCTTCCAGGTGCACTGACCCAAATTCTCGTTCGATCGTTACCCCCACCTTGTGAAAACCACACAGAACCTGGCATTTGTTTTCCGGTGGTTATTTTTAGAACCATAAAGACCATCTCTACCTACCCAAGCCAACGCAATCCGCTGAATACTACAGAAACTACCCTTCAGTGGTTTAGCTACCCTGTCCCTCCCAAGTCTTTCATTGTGGATACTCGGAGGGTCAGATGCCGCCTGCCTTTGTAAGGCTTTCAATCTAAAGCGGAGATTTACTCTGCTTTTTTCTTCTCAGCGAACCAGGAACGTGATTAAGGAAGAGCGCGCCCTGCGTGCGAGCCCATTCACAGCTGGCGGCCCGTTCCAGGAGAACCGAGATGAGTCAGTCGTTTACCCTAGCAAGCAGACCTCTGAATTCTGTCGTCCGGCTGCGGGGATCAGACTGCTACTAAGACTCCCCTTCCTTGTCCCGGTCGAGTTCTCTGCCTCGGGGAACCGACACTGAGTCACCCCGAAGACGGGAGCCGAAGAAAAGAGGAGGGGCACGCGCTCCGGGGCTGCAGAAGAGCCGCGGGACGAAATTCTAGAGCGAGGGAACCTCGGAAGGAAGAGGAGGGGCGACTGCGCGGGGGGAAGAGAAGGAAGAGGCGTCCCGGGAAAGGAAGGGAACGGAGTGGAGGAGAGGAAGAAAGGAGGCGGGAGGAAAAAACAAGGGGGCGAGCGGGGAAGCGCGGGGCGGGCCGGGGAGGCACCCAGGGCGGGGCGGCCTCGCGCCTCGGGGAGGGTGTTGGGCGCGGGGGCCGCGCGGGGCGTGGCCGAGGGCTCCGGAGCTTCGGCTGGGCGGTCGGTAGTGGGGCGCGCAGTCCTCGCTGCGGCCAGACTCGGCTCCGAGGGACATGTCCGCGCCGCGCTCGCCGCTCGCCCGGGGCTGCTAGCTTCTTCGGGACTTGGCCGCGCGGCTCCGCACCTGGCCGCGGCCGCCACGCTGGGCTTGGGCTGTAGCGGCGCGCGCGGGTGGCTGGCTGGCTGTGCGCGCGGACGGCTGCAGTCATGGGGCTGCAGCCCCTGGAGTTCAGCGACTGCTACCTCGACAGCCCGTGGTTCAGGGAGAGGATCCGCGCGCACGAAGCGGAGCTCGAGAGGACCAACAAGTTCATCAAAGAGCTCATCAAGGATGGGAAGAACCTCATTGCGGCGACCAAAAGTAAGCGGGACCGGGCGCTTCGGAGCCTCTCTCCCCGGGGGGCGGGGGTGGGGTGGGCCAGCGGCGGGAGGAACAGGGGGTTCATTCGGGGCTGGGAAGGCCTGGGGTCCTTTCTCCCGGGCTCCCAGGCAGCTTGGTTCTAAGTCGTCTTTCCTGCTCTTACCCCTTTTCGGCGGCCAGAGCCGGGAGCCGTGCGGGGAGACCCGGCCGCCAGCCCCGGCCGAGTGCTCCTCGGTGCCAGAGTTCCCCGCCGGACCGCCCAAGGGCAGATTTCACTGCACCCTAAAGCTGCTCACAGCCTCCTACGAAACAGAAACATCAGTTCTACTTTACCAGTTTTGCCTCGTGATCTTTCTAAATAACTTTACTGAGGATTCTTTGAAAAACAGCTGGATGTCCAATTGCAATTTCCGAGCTTCCCGGACACTCTCATCCCGGGTCCCTCACTGTGTCAAACCAGAAAGTCTCCCTGGCGTCGAGCTGCTTTCTGCACATTCCTTCCCTCCTCCTGCGCTGAGGAGGGGTCAAGGATTGGCCTCGTAAGGGTTGAGCAGACAGCCTGCTCACTGGCCCCAGGGAGCGCCGCCCGCAAATAGGGAATTCCACCCCGGTCAAGTTGGATGCCTTCCTCCCCGGTTCTTCTCTGTCTGTTGAAAGACTCGGAAGTGAGGTGGCCACAGGAGAAATTGTGGTGTGTGTGCATCTGTAGCTGTCTGAGGATCCGAGAGGAGTCTTTTTTTAGGAGGGAAGTGGGTTGAAATTCGTGCTGGAACGCTGAGTTGGTGATGCTGCTGTTCATGGGGAGACATTAGTTCCAGTGAGAAACTGGGCAGCCTGACCACACCTGTAACCTATAACCCGTCTGAGGATGCCTCTGGGTGCTCCCTGTTCTGTCTTAAAAAGGCCTGCCCATACAGCAGACAGGGAGGCGGCAATATCCAGCCACTCAAATTTGTGTTAACATCTTTATCTTTTCCCTAGTTCTCAATTCAGTAATTTCCAGCCTTGGGAGCTTGATCCTTGTATGCTTGTTTGTTTGTAGACATCACCTCTAGGAAAAATACTTCGTGTCCCAGGCATCCTCTCCTTTGCATTAAAGGAAGATTAAACATACTGAACAGACTGTCTCAAGTCGACAGCGCAGTGCCTGGAATAGTAAACGTTCACTTAATGAATAAGTTGGAATAAGGTTTAATGGGAAGAATCCAGTGAACCATCCTTGTAATTTTGGAAGCAAGTCACTCAGCTGCTCTGGATGATGTCCAAGGTTCCTTTCAGTTCCGTGACCTCTTTGATGTTGCAAAAAGAGGATAGGGAATCACTTTGTTTGGGGCATGTGACTAGTGGGCTTATTTGATGGCTGTCTCTCCAGGGCCTTGGCATTGGGTGTGTGTGGGGTAGAAAGTATGGAGGGTCTGTGAACATGTAGGAGTGAGTGTACAAAGGCGGAGGCAAGGAGAAAGGCAGTGTGTGCGTGTGCGCACACACAGTGGTCATGAGGAAGAGGACTCTTCTGCAGCTTGGTGTTAATCAGTGTCACTGGTTGGAGGGGTGTACCTTCTCTCTTACTGGCTGAAGCAGCTCCCTCTGGAGCCAGGGCGCTGCTGAGAGAGGCTTTGGCGTGGAGAGAGACAGATGGCAAAGCCAGTTTGGCCACTAGTAGAAAGCTATTTATGTGACTGCATATTAGCTCTTCTGCCAAACAGGACACATGCCCGGTGTTCCAGCAGCAGCTAGTGCATCTGGGGGGCCAGCTGTCAGCCTTCCTCCCCAGAATGTAGACTTGCGTGAGTTTGTAAATTAGTATCGTATTGCTTTTAATTCTTGTTGTTTACTATAAGAAACATAATTTATAATCATGCTTAAGAGAGGAACCAGAAAGTATCCTTTTTGTCATCATGTGTAATAAACTTAAATTCTTTCCCAGGAGATGATAAAAACACAGCTTTAGCTTACAGGCTTTTTGTCTAGTTTGGAAGACATTGCCTTTGCCCAGCTTGCTCGGTCAAATTTACTTCTAGTTCCTATAAAAGATTAAGAGCACTGGACTTAAGTCAGGACACCTGAGTTTAAGTCGCCTTCACTGTTAGGACCTGGCTACATGACAGCTGGGCAGGTCACTTAATTCTTTTGTGTCCAGTTTCTCTTGTCCTACTTCTAAGAGGCATTTAGCGAGTAAGGTTCTGCAGTGTTTGGAAATTGCTTGATTAGTTCATTTGAAATTGCAGCCCGGTCAATCATTTGCCTAACCAGCTGAGCCTTTCCATAACATCTGAGAGTCAAGAAGTCCAGGAAGGACATGAGGCAGAGGAGCTGCAGCAAGAATAACGATCAGCTAGGATAGACTGCTTATGTCTTGAGGTGTTTTACATTGTTTTTGCAGATATGGCATTTTGTGCATTTTCAGAATTGTGTGTTAAGTGGTTTCTGTTTTCATTTGCCCTGTAAGATGCCTCCTGCACGCACAAATACTTGTTGGATTTATGTAATTTTGATTGCCTTGATGCTTTGGATATTGCATAAATATTTAAAGAAACTGGAGGGTGTTATATGGGACCTACGGCTTACTGCTGAGTTCAGTTATGTAGCAATCAGAAAACTACTTAGCACCTACAATTTGTTAAATATTGGGATTGAGATAAACAGAGGTACATGAGTTCATTGTCCTCGAGTTGAATAAAGTTCAGTCTAGGAAACATGTCTTCTCTGTATTGTGCTAAGTTCTCGAAGAAACAAAGGGTGCACAGACAAACATGGTAAAGGTTACTAATTCAGTGATGAGCCAGGAACAAGAGTTGGTTGTAGGTCAGAGTGGAGAAGGTTTGCTGGAAGTTTGGGAACTCTTTGGTGTTTTAAGTAAGAAATGGAATCTTGTCAGACTGGAGACAGTCGAGAAGAAACCAGAACACCACAGCGTTTGAGGACGATGAGCAGACCAGTTTGGCTGGAATAGAGATTTCCTTTCGAGGAGGAGAATGGGATGAATGGGAAGGTCAGTTTCAGATTGTGGAGATCCATAAAAGCAAGGTTGGGAATGGGGACTTCATCCTGCGGAGATCACTGAAGGTTTTTTAGCAGAAGCCAGACATAGTGGGAAAGAGATGGCTGAGAGATAGGACGTGACATCTGTGTGGGGTGCAGATAGCAGAGGGGGCCGGGGGCGGGGGAGCCCCAGAGAGAAGCGTCCGGGATCGCTGTCTTATGTGGTAAAGTGGGAGATCATTCACTCAGTTCAATGGAGTCTTTGTTTAAATGGCTTTTTTAGTCCTTTTTTCCCTATTCCTTTCCTTTCCTTTCCTAGAATAACCAGTGTCCTCTTTCAGTACAATTTAAACTTTTGTAAGCTTTTTACCTGATGTCTGTGTAGTTTCGGATGCTTGGGATTTGTAGAAACGTGTGGAATATTTGCCAGAAACGGCAATAAGCCACATATGCTTTTGTCATAAATTTCACATTATGTATTCTTGAATGGGTCTGTGCTAGAGGGAAATACATAGTTTTAAAGCCCTTACATGGGTATATAAAATGTTCGTTAGTACAATAAATTTGGATTGTCTAGCTGCGTGCGTGTGTGTGTGTGTGTGTGTGTGTGTGAGAGAGAGAGAGAGAGAGAGAGAGAGAGAGAGAGGGAGAAACAGAAAAGAGAGAGAGAAAAAAAAAAGAAAAGCTGGAGGGGCCCTCATATGTGAACCTGCTCTTATCACAGATATGGAAAAAGATGTTAGCGGCAGCCAGGACTAGAATTTCAGTCATCCAAGTCTTGGTTTTTGTACTTTTCAAGGCTTTGCTATTTATTTTAATGATTTTTGCTTTGTTTTTCTCAGGACAACATAAAAGTTCCCTTTTGCTGTCTTTGTGTGTATGTCTCTGAGAAATGGTTCATGTGGTAATTCCTTTCAGGAGAAATATCTCAAGTTGCTGTTGCATTGAAACAAAGGGAAATTTGGAAGACTTGAAGAGAATCTCACTTTATGAACTTGAGCCTCAGTTTCCTTATTTGTAAATGGGACTGCTGCGGAAGCCTTGAGAAGTGAATAAAATGGTGTTGAAAACGCAGATGTAAGTGGTTGTGTAGATTCTGTTTGCCCGGCCAACCTTTTTTTTCTCTCTCTGACAACCTAAATTTTGTTCAAGGGTCTACAATCGTCTCCCAGGTAACCCAGGGAAAAGTGATTAGTCTAACTCGGTGGTTTACAGTCGTAGAATCACGTGGGAAGCTGTAAAAGACTCATGCAACCAGGGCTGAGAATCACTGAACTCTAACAAAGTTTTGGTAAACCTATTGTCTGGGCTGGTAACTAGTTTAAAGATGAGGAGGTGGCTCAGTTCTGGCTGGTGAGACAGGGTGGAAAGTCTGGTGGAGACTTTGGGAAAGGTTTCCTTTTGTGCGAGGAGTCTCCTAAAAGGGGTTCTTGACTCTTCTGTGGTGTCTGGCTGCATGGCCTAGACCTCTGCCACTATCGTGGGACTGCGAGTGGAGCCAGTGGGAGGACTGTGGAGCAGAGAGGTACCAACTGGGTCTGATTTCCCATGCCCCTGTGGGAGCCGCAGATTGTTCTGTGCCTGAAACCCTCCTGGGACAGCAGTTTTCTGCTGCATAGGATCCTAATTTTGATGGAATGGTATAGTTGTCAATTTTGTGCCGGTGCTCCTATTATGTGGAATTTAGAGAGGTATAGAGATAAGATGCTATTTAAAAATATATTTTTTCTCTTCATGGAAAGGAATACTCATTTCTGTTCATTGCCCCAAATAAATCACATGGATGCCCGCCCCCCCAACACACTTCAGGATGTGGTCTGGAATAAGTCTTAAACTCTCCCTAGGGGATTTTACTACAGGGGGCTGGTCTCCAATATGAATGTAGACTTGATGTAAAAATAATTACTTATTTACTATCAGAATGGAGCTGGGGGTGGACCCAGACAGGCTTTAAAAGCTTCAGATACTTTCCGCACTGCAGGTGGTCCCCGACTGCGCTTAGAGGAGTTCTTATTTAGAGCCCTCCAGCTGCAGGAGCCTGTTTGTTTAGACTGTTTCCCTGGTCAGTTATCTGGTGTTCTTATTCTCCGTGTCTGACACATTGCCCGCCACCCCCCCCCCCAACTGCTCTGGTGCCTTGGACAACCTCCTTTTTGAGTAGTGTTTTTCTGGGGGGCGGGGGCACTAGGGAGTGTTGTTGACTTTCAGAAGAGGAGGAGGAGGATATTTTTGTGTTTAATCTTTAAAATAGCTGATGAGACAGGATGGTACAGAAGATTAAGATCGGAGGCTGACGTATTAGTGTGTGTGGGTCCACAGCATAGTCAACCATTCGCTAACAGGGGACTGTGGTCAGGTTACTTAGCTTTTCTATATCGATGTTGTCATCTGTAAAAATAGATTATAATTCTTTCTACCATAAAGGGTTACTAGTTGGATTAAATCAGTAAATACATGTTAAGTGTTCAGAATAAGCACTCGTATGTTAACCATTATGATGTATTATCTAAATTGAGGTACATATTTTAATATCAAGGTCCCTTTCTTGACTGAAAAATAGCTGCTCTGCCCCAGAGACTAGTATTTCACCTTTTAAGTGATTATTTATCCCAAGAGTACATTTGTCTAAATCGTCATTACTGGTGAGCGAGATCGGCAAACTTGTCAAACTATGGAAGGGCTTCCAAGGTTTGAATGTAGCTCTCTGGATGCTGGAAAATCTTGAAGGTGTGTTGTTAAATAAAAGCTAAGTGGCATGTTGGGAAAATAGTTTCCAGAATTTATTTCTGATACACAAAGATTTGAAGATGAAGTAGAAGGCGTCACGAAGACCGTTGGGAATCTAGGCAAGCCGTCTGCTGCTGAAGCTCCTGCAGTCAGCAGCAGGCCCCACTTCCAGGGGACCATCAGGAGGAGTGGGGAGGTGCAGGAGGGCACTGCTCACGGTCCTGAGACGATCCCACAATGACCGGAGCCTTCAGATGCTTAAACATTACAGTGATACTTTTGGAGGGTGTTAACTTGAGTGTTTAACATGCAGGAAAGCCTAACACCACAGTTAATGGACAGTGCTTGTGTTTGCTAAGGGAAAGTCACAGGAAGAAATTCTCAGAAGGCAGTGAGGGAATCTCCTAAGAGGGCTGGGTATTCTGAAGAGCTATTAGGTAATCCTGCTCTCTGCAAAAGAATCATTCAAGTGCCCAGGACAAATTCCTAAGGGAGCTGTTTTGAAACCTGTGACTCTAATAGCCATATATTCACCTTATGATTTTTGTTTTTTGCATCGTAAGAGAGGCGGGAATTACGAAAAAGAAAAAAATATCTTGTAGTCTGCAAGTTACTATAAATCATGCTTTAAGTGATTGCTGACTGTGGCAGTGAATAGGTGAACTGTTTACATTTGGCCACGGTTAACAACACGTGGTGTCTTTTGTTGCTGTTTTGAAGTTTGATGTTAGATAGCTATGAAAATGTTCACTTAGGAGATTTGATGTTGTCTCTCATTGCCTTTGACTTTCTATATCTTGTTTAAATAAAAGTTGGCTTTGTTTCAGGATTTGTAGAAGAGTGTGTAGACATTTCCAGATTATTAATCTGATTAAGGGTGTCTTGGAGGTTTTACTAAGCTTCTTTCAGTGAAATTCCATTCCAGAGACAAGTAGGTGATTCCAAGCCACATCTAAAACATGCTTTATATTCTTTAAGGTGTATATAATTTAAATTATTTTAATAATAGTTGCTAACTTTTATTAAGCATTTACTATTTGCTTTAGTTAGTGTTAAATTCAGGGTAGGCATTATACTATTTAACACGAGGACTTAATGAAGTATGTTATCATTTACCCCATTTTAGAGATTAGGATACTGAATTTACAGAGGTTAATAGCTTGTCCAGATCACTCAATTTGTCAGTGGTGGAGCTGGAATGTGAACCCACATTTGTCTGACTCTAAAACCCTTAACCACAATTATAAGCTGTCTCCCTGAAGGGGTGTGGCTGCGGTCTGCTTTTAGGGGAAGTTATAAATCCTGGTTATCAGGAATGTGTATACATTTCATGATCTAGTTAGGAGACTATTCTTATTAGCTCAGCCCAATGACCATAACTTAAAATATGAATTTTAAGGCTCCCTGGGATGATTATTATAAGTCAAACCGATTGCTAATTTATATAGTTTATACTTCAGAGATGGTGTGGATTTAGAAGCGCTTACTAGATACAGACCTCCACTAGAAAAAATACTTCCTTATTGAGAGGAGTGGGGCAGGGGGGTGGGGGAGGAGGGGAGAGAGAGAGAGAGAGAAACAGAGAAACATCTATTTGTTGCCTTCTCTACATGCCGTATTAGGCTTTTTTCCTTTAAAAGTTTGTGAGATATTTTAGAAATATAAAAATATATTAAGAATCTCATTATAGACATCTCTGTATTTGCCCCTCGATTTAAGACATAAAAGCTTCTCCAGTAGCAACTATCTCAAATCTGGTTTATTATTCCCTGGAATTTTAATTCATCCAAATGCATTCCTAAATAATAGTACATTTTGCATGTCTTTAGACTTTATATATGTGTCCTATATGTGTTCTGCAGCTTCTTTTCCCCTCAACAACGTATGTGTGAGATTTACCCATGGGGTTACATGTAGCTCTATTTAATTTAGTTTACTCTTTAAATGACACTTGTAGGGAAAAAAAAAAGTCTTTGTTAATTGATTTGATGTAAAATAAGATGTTCTATGGTGTACCTTATATCTATGTATTTTTTTATTGTAAAATGTTATATTTAGAGAATATATTCATTATGAAAGCCATATTGTAATTAATTTTATAAAATTTAAAACACTAGCTTTGACAACAATCTATAAATAAGACCATCAGAGCAAAAACAGTTTAAATTTCAGGGCTGTAAGATGCACAAACCAAAAAAAAAAAAAAAAAAAAATCTTTAAAATCCTTTTTGCTTTATTGAAACTCGACTTCCAATAATAGTAGGTGGAGGAAAAATATTTGTATTCATAAACAAAATGAGTATTAAGCACTGACAGTCTAGTTAGGTCAGATGAACGTGATTTTTAGGCAGGGATTGGTCGGTATTTTGCATTAGGCCTCCAAACAAACAGGAAGCACAGCCTGCTTTACTTGATTCTCTTAATATAGGAGCGTAATTTATAGACTTGCCAAGGGGATGCTTCTGTAATGAGAAAGCCTTGACACCCTTCTCTTTAAACAAACAAACAATCACACTGAAAACTCCCTGACACTACATGCGAAGGGCACGCATCTCTTTAAGCTTCATGATCTGCTATTGGAATCACTGTCTTGCTACCACTGCTAGGCCTGCCTCCCTGGTTGAACTAGAATTTTCTCCTCGTGTTTCCTGAGGAAGATGTTAACTCGGTGCCACTTAATACCTCAGTGGTGAGTGTGATTTTTTTCCTTCCTCATTGACTTGTTCACCCACAGGCTCCGTCTGCCTTCCGACACCATCTTGTCGTGAGTCATGGTGAGGCGTGTGGCTGGAGGAAGTCAATTTGGCTCAAGTAATGTCACCCCAGGTCTGAATATAGGATGTTTCATACTCAAAAAAATGAACGCTTTTGTCTCTGACTATAAACGTTGGCTCTGCTATTTATTAGTAGTGTGACCTTGGGCAAGTGACTTAAACCCTCAGTGCCTAACTTTCTGTAAAATGGAGATAGTAAGGTCCCTCATGGGGTGGTGGTATTTATTCCTCATGTTACATATTAAAGGGTCTTAGAACTCTGCTTGGCTCATGGGAGGAGGAGGAGAAAGAGGAGGAGGAGGAAGCGGTGAAGCTGGAGCTAGAGCAGGAGCTGGAGGAGCTGCAACTTCTTTTTTCTTTCTTCTTAGAATGCTATCCTGACTGCCTTTGTTAAACCTGAGCACACTTACAGCTTTACTAGTAATGGCAGTAGCAAAAGTTTGTGAATAGTCTCTCTTTCTCTCTCTCTCTTTTTTTTTTCCTTTCTCTCTTTTAAGCCAACAATATTTTGAAGCACTGGGCTGAGCATAGGCCCCTCATTTATTAAATAGGAGAAAACATCTGTAATAGTGTGTTTTCATCCAGCATATTACTGAAGGTCTTTGCTTGCAAGTTGTGGGGACAAAGCCAAAAAAGTACAAGGGAGTGGAGTGTCACTGTCATGTCATTAATTTGAGAATCTGGCAGATAGCACTTCTGTCACTCTGACAGATGGTGTTGCTTTTCTTTTGTGAAATGCAGGTCAAAGGCAGCACAGCACAGATATTAGAGACCACGGTCTTTGAAGTCAGACTTACATACTTTGTGACTTTGGGTAACTTGCTTAATTTCTCTGTGCCTTGGTTTCCTCTTCTGTAAAATGTGGATACTAATTTTATCTCCCTAAATGTTGCTAGTATTAATTAGTTAATTACTTGGAAAGCACTTTGAAAATGGTCAGAACCACAGTGAACCCTGTATGAGTTTGCTAAGTGTAGAAACAAATGTAAAAATCTGCTCTGTCATCATTAGTATAATGTCATTTATGACAATGGGGAAAAGTGTCATCTCAGGTCATTGAATGCCACCCATTGTGGACTAGTTGCTAGAGACTTAACAGTGCAAAGAGACCCTGTATCTCTGCAGATGTTAGCATTCTAGTAGGGGAGACAGATCAATTAAACAAACAATGTCATTCACATTATTAAGAGTGAGATGCTTGGCCGGGGTTAAAGGACTAACTAGGTTAGGGCGTCAAAGAAGACTTCAAGGAAGTGGTATCTTCTAAGCTGAAACCAGAAGGAAAGCTTAGGAACATTCCATGCTGAGGGTAGGGAGGCAGAATTCTCCAAGCTCAGCAGGATGGGGCCTGGAGGCCACAGAGAACATGAGCTGCAGCTGGGTGACCAGCTCCAGTGGGCTGGGGTGGGTGGAGCAGGGAGCCAGAGTAGAGCTACGGAAGGGGGTGATGGGGGGCGGTACAGGGGTAGGGCTGGGAAGGGCCTGGTGAAGCAGGTTAAGGACTTGAGGCTTCATTCTGAGGACAGCGGGGAGTGATTGAAACATTTTGAAAAGGGGATTGGCGTCCTCTGAATTATATTTTAGAAAAGTTTCTCTGGCTGCAGTTGAGAGACTGTGTTTGAGGAGTAAGCAGGACTGGGGGTCAGTCACTGAGGCCAGACTTTGATGGCCGGAGAGGCAGGTTCTGGAGAAGTCGGGGTTTAGGGGCTGCCAGCTTTGGCATGTGATTGGGTGTGGGGTGGAGGAAGGAGGTATCCAGGATGATTCCTCAGTTCCTGTCTTGGGCAGCTGAGTGCTGTTGGCTGAGGTGGTCCAGCCAGAGGAATAGGTTTTTGCGGGAGAGAGGATACATTTTTGGTTTTGAGTATGTTGAGGCTGAGGTGCTTCTGAGATATCCCATGGGCATATACAGTAGTGTGTTTCTCTTATGAGTGGGTATTTCAGGACCAGGGAACAGAGCTAGAGAAATGGGAAGATTTTGTGGACATAGCACACCATGCAACTAACTGGATAGCAAACCGGCCTGGAGAGAGAACGCAGGAGAAAGAGAAGGCCAGGTGGCTCAGGGCCAGTTCTGAGAAACACCAGCTTTTCAGGAGGGTGTGAAAGAGCCTGAGAACCATACTTGAGAGCAGCAGCCTCGGCAGAGAGGTGGCATACCTGGAGAGGGAGCGTTGCCCAAGCCAAGGAGAATGTTGCAGAAAGTAAGCGGGAGCAGACAGGGTCCTGCTACAGAAGTCAAGTACAGTAGTCCATCTCTTTATCGCGGTTCACTTATCGCGGCCTCACTGTATCACGGGACTTTTAAAAATATTTATTTATTGCGGATTTTTTGCTATATCGTGGGATTTTGCAGTACTGTATACATATGTTGTTAAAGTTATGTAGGTTTGAGAGTGTAGAATATGTTTAAGAACATAAGTAGTGTTTATAAAAGTGTGGAAAAGGTTAATAAGGGAGTGGGAAAGGTTAATAAGGGACTGGGAATGGTTTATAAGTTTGTGGGAAGGGTTTATAAAGCCTTAAAATGTATATAAATACTAAAATAAATATAAAGTTCCTACTTCGCGGATGTTCACCTATCGCGGGGGGGTCTAGAACGTAATACCCGCGATAAGTGAGGGAATACTGTACCATGAGTCCAGGTCACATTGCATTCTCAAGACAGTGTCCTTGGTAAAAGCTGGGAGAGTAGCTCATGGCACAGCAGGGATGGGAGCCCAGTGGCAGAGGGTTGAGAAGGCGGTGCAAGGAAAAGACACGCGCCTGTGGCAGCTCTCCCAGGTCATTGGTTCATGGGTGAGATTTGAACAAGCCGAGGAAAGTATCCAACAGAGGGGAGAGTGATGATTCAGGGAATATTCCAGAGCAGAAGGTGGCTCTGAGTATAGACGATGAGATTCAGATTCCAGGGCATGGGGGACAACACCCTTCGTCTAGTTGAGCAACAGAAGGGGTGGGAGTGATGGGCGCGCACCCAGGGAGATTTGTAGGTTTGTTTGAATGTTGAGTCGATTATTAACTGATGCACTTTAATGGCAAAACAGTTTTCAGTAATTGTTTCAATTTCTCTCCCAACACATTCTTTTTCTGGTTGATGAATCATGTGTGACTTGTCAGAGTTGTCATAGTAAGTTTGAACTGGGTGGGGTGGAATATAGATGTTAAACTATTAAGAAGAATAATCGGGAGAGGGGAAGAAAAAAATAGGAATAAAATGTCTGGATAAACAACCCTCTAATCACCAAAAATACCTTTATTTCAGACTTCATTCTGCTGGCACTTAAAGTTGAATACTTCATT
Source organism: Furipterus horrens (assembly GCF_987537825.1). Lineage (NCBI taxonomy): Eukaryota > Metazoa > Chordata > Mammalia > Chiroptera > Furipteridae > Furipterus > Furipterus horrens. The sequence goes on from NW_028327180.1 coordinate 15,583,715, forward strand.
CAAATACTTCTTAATCTTGGTTTTAAAAAGTGTGTTAGATGAAAAAAGATTTTTTTTTTCCCCACTGGAAGACACCGCTAATTTTTGTGTTTTATCCCAGTAGAATCGTGCTGCTTCTCTTTGGATTCCACAGAGAAGAAAATGCTTCTGGCAACATCTAGGGAGATTCTAGAACTTCAAATTGCCTTTTAGTCTGAGAGAAGAGGAGGGAATGGAACCTGGAAGAGTTAAAAATGTAGTAATTATCTGTGATCTAGAAATAGCCTTTCTTTCCCTTTTCAGCTAACTGAATAGGCTTTAAGGAGTTTAAGAAACGACTGCTGGAGGGAAGAAATCGTTATGAAGGGTGTGCCTCTGCAGGTGCTGCGGTGTGCAGACAGCCCGCTCTTCCCTTTCCATCTGCTGTACTGACCTGTCGCACAGTGTGCCTTCAGGGAGGTGGAGCAAGGAAGCTTGCAGGTTCTTCAAAGAGAGGGGGTTCTAGGGTTTCAGTGGAGAAGCTCATTGCTTTTGACCCTGGAGCAAGAGTTGATGGTCTATTTTTGTGGAAAGCATAAGCTAGGTTTTAGAATTAAACTAAATACCTGCTTTTTTTTCCTTGAAAGGTCAAATTTCTGGCGTAAACCATACTATATATACTCATTCATTTCCTTCAGGTGCAAGTGAGAGAAAGCCAACAAAAACTAGTTGAAGGGAAAAAAAAAAAAGGGGAATTTTAGCTCCTATGAGTGGAGTCTTGGGGCGGGGTGGTGGGTGGGCTTTTTATATACCTGATCCCAAAGGTTCAAACAGTGGCATCGGATCTTCTGCATTTCTGTCAATTGGTTTGGCTCTCAGACTGGCACTCATGGTGGCAATAGCTTAGGGTTTATGTCTTTTTCATTAGCGTTCTAGAGAACAGTGACTCCTTCTTCTTAGAGCTGTTGCTCTCAAATAGAGGATTTTGACCCCCTGAAGACATTTTTGGTTGTTGTAAATGGGAAGTGCTAATAGCATCTAGTGGGTAGAGGCCAAAGGTGCTGCTAAACATCCTACAATGTCCAGGACAGCCTCCCTACAATGAAGAATGATCCAGTCCAAAGTGTTAGTAGTGCTGAAGTTGAAAACCCCTGCTTTAGAGATAGGGAGACCATATAGTCTAAATCAGGGTACTTAAAAAAAAAAAGATTTTATTTATTTATTTATTTTTAAAGAGAGGGTAAGGGAGGGAGAAAGAGGGAGAGAAACATCAATTCAGTGCCTCTCACACGCCCCCAGTCAGACATCTGGCTCACAACCCAGGCATGTGCCCGGACTGGGAATCAAACTGACGACCTTTTGGTTTGCAGAATGACGCCCAGTCCACTGAACCACACCAATCAGGGATAAATGAGGATACTTTTGAGAGTAAAATTATGCCACGGCAGCAGGCGCAACAGGCAGAAGCTGGGATTATCCTGAATAAACCTGGATGTGTGGTTGCCCTCCCTAAATGCCCCGTCAGTCCTGGGTCACCTCGCTAGCTCAGACCACCGAGACATGGCAGATGGTATACTTCGGCCAGCCTGATGCTGCACCAACCACTGGGTGAAGAAGCAGGCAGCAGGTAATTGTCCTCTTCCACAGAACATCAAGGATCATAACACAGATGCGTAGAACATAGACACAAGGTGATATCCGTTGTGCAAGAGAACCTGGGTTTTTGAAGTAACTTGATTAGCCCTGTTTTGATCTGGGCCTAGAGCTCTGCTTTGGGTGGCAAATGAGGCTAGGTGATGATAGCAAATCAACATTAGAGTGCCTTCTGTTTTTTCCCATTGCTCGATTGATTAATTTTAAGCAAGGCAGAGAAGGGTGGGAGAGATGGGAGGGTGGAAGTCAAGATTGTGGTCTGTGCAACTTGCCGGGATACAAGGTCAAGGTTGTTGATATGTGCTGGTGCTGTATACTATTTAGCCTTTGAGGTATGGAGTAACTGTGAAAAAGCTTAGATTAAAATAGTTGATGTTTATAACATTTTCACTTGTTATAGGCCAAGGATATATTTAAAAAATTAAATAGTGATTTGCTGGCTTAATTTAAATTTCTGACATAGCACTCCTGTTTAGTTTTGGAGAACTAAAGTTTTGTTAAGAAAAACTGATCTTTGTCACTGTAATTCATCTGACAAGGTAAGTTGAGGACTTTGACATTCTTTATTATTTTATTTTTAAATTACTCGATTTTTTAATTGATTTTAGAGAAAGAAAGGAAGGGAAAGAGTGAGAGAGAGAGAAACATCAATTTGTTGTTCTACTTATTTATGCATTAATTGGCTGATTCTTGCATGTGCCCTGACTGGGGATCAAACCCCACAACCCTGGCATATTGGAATGGCACTCTAACCAACTGAGCTACCTGATCAGGGCCTAATTTTAAATTTGACACCAACTGAGAAATCCCATAAGCATCCTGAAAAGTTGTCCAAAGAAGTTATATTCTTCTAAAATTATATGATAGTCTCTGAAAATATTTTCCTTGTCCATTTTATTGTGTATGCGGCTAGTGTCTAAAGTTAGGATTTGAAATTGAGTAAGTGATCTGTTAGGAGTATTTTCATTGATAGTCTAGGGGAATTGAGATGGGTAAATAAAATCGGACATGCATTCTGAAATCTTTTAGAATTGCCTGCTATGTCTTAATTGCTATCATCTAAAAGGCTTGTATGCTATGCAAATCAGCCTGTTGATGAACAGTCATACATCCAGAAACAGGATGTATCATTTAACCACAGTTAACAGTTTTTTGTTTGCAATAAGATGGTTCAGTGCCTTTTGGCAGGGGCTACCAGTGTCTGCAGGACTGATTTATCTTGGCAATCATAGAACAAAGAGGCTTTAAAAAGTGCTTCTTTGTCCAGAGAACAAAGAAGCAAGTTTGTAAAGACCTTCAAATTTTGTGGCTTTGAAGTTTTTGTTCCAAAAGCTTCAGTGCTGAAAGTGTAGTTTTGAGTGAAGGCTCTTCCTCAGTTTCACGTATGCGATGAGAACAGAATGGGCAGGTGTGGAGAGGGAGTTGGTCCCATGGTAGAAGCTAGTACATGTGTGTGCATTTGACCTCTGGAAAGTGTGAAAGGGCCACCTAGAAAGAAGGGTCCTAGATTGCGGCATCTGTTGAATATATACCGAAAGTTAGAGTTTCCATTAAGAAGAAAACTTAGAAGGGAATGGAATTACCTAATACATATTGAGTTCTGTGGGCTTCCAGTGTGTTGTATAATCTAATTGTAGTTTGGATATAAGTAAACTGTTTATTGCATAAGAGGAGGGGTCAGTGATGATCATCTCACAAGCTATTTTGTGTGTGCATGTGAATATCCATTTTTAGATGTTGAATGTGTTTAAATGAAGGTGTATATGCAATATCTTCGATTGAAAACAGCAGTGAGTACATTACTATTCTTAAATTAAAGATATTAGATTTATTTAAATTAACCTGATAACATATAAGTTTAGCTATTGGTAAACGTTCTCTGGGATGTATGAAAACAAATTTATAAGTTTACTAGAAGTAAGGATGATAATAATGGTGTTGGTTGTAGTAGTTGTAGCAGGTAACACCCTTTTTAAAAAAAATTAAAAATTTTTTTAGCATTTACTACGTAAGTGTACAAGCCTTTCAGATGAATTAGCATGTACTTCTCACAATAACCCTATTTGATGGTGACTCTTAATTGTAAATACCATTTTTGCTACTTAGGAACCAGGGTTGAGAGGGCTGTTACTTGCTCAGGGCTGCTCACCTGGAAAGCTGTGTGGCCTCTGCCAGCGACACCCTCTGTCTGAAGCCTTGATGTTCTAGGTGCTTGGTCATTGTCGCCGTTGCTACGGTACTTCAACAGGATTTGCCATGTTCTTTTGTGCAAAGGCAAGAGAGGGATGGTTATGCCTATAAAGCTTACTTTAGGCAGTTTTATAATTGTCCTTGAAATGATAGAAACTCCCTATAAGCTATGAAAAGTCACAGGAAAGGAAATCATTTTCAGATGACCTGGATTATATAATTCTACTTGTATTACTAAAAATTAAAAAAAAAAAAAGTTGCTGTTTACCTTTAAACCAAAGCAGAATTTAAAAAGTAATGTGATTGTTAATGATCCATCAATGCTGACAGCCAATACTAGGACCATTTTCAGCTTACCTGGCTTTTCACTGATAGGCATAGGCCCGTCCCATTTCTCCCCTTAAAGGCAATCCTGTGTTTTGTAGAATGGGTGCTTTACCGTTAATGCCAGTTTGCACTCTGCCCGAGTCTGCTACTTATCTCACGTCCCCCAAATATATTGACATTTTAATTGGGTCACAAATAATAGCCATTCCTTTTCTTCTAGATGTATTTTCATTTTTTTTTGGTGATGGTATTCTGACTGAAAACAGAGTCTGTTTTTAGTCCCCTGCCGGGGCCTCCAACACTGCCTGGCTCAACCTTGCCCAGCAAATGTCCGTCTGGCTCCTGGGAGGTTGGAAGTTGGAAGTGCTTCCAGTCTGAAGACGTTGGGTGACCAGTAAAGAAGCAGATAAGGATCCAGGGCCTTTGCTTCCTGGCCTGTGTCCAGCCACTGATGTCAGGCAGGGGGCCTTTGACCCAGCTCCTCTTGTACATCCCTGCCGGGTACTTTGTATCTGATGAAGATAATCAAAATCATAAAGCTCAGGAAGTGAAAGTGGCTAGAGTCTGGTTACAAAGTGGTTTTGGCTTCAGCTGAGTGGTCAGCTCTGAAGACTAGGCCCAGGAGGAGCTAGGACCCAGCTGAAGTTGCATTCAGATCTTCCCGAGGCCCCCAGCTGCCTCTGGAGGGAAACAGTCAGTAGTTCATTTCTTTGGCTGGCTTTCTATTGTCATTCCTTAATAATGGTTTATATTTAATATGCTGAAAGTGGCTTACACGTATTTTAGTCTGTCTCCGTATAGAGATAAATAGAAGCGAATTTTCACAGTTACACATGCGTAAAGATAGAGTATTCGTGTTTGGTTTGTTTCCCGTAAAGAAGAATAGCAGGAAAAAGACAAATAAAAATCATAATTTTTGCTATGCAATTAAGTTGTACATTTTTAAAAATAAAATTTGTTTATTTATTTATAGAGAGGGGAAAGGAGAAAGAGAGGGAGAGAAACATCACTGTGTGGTTGCCTCTCACTCGCGCCCCCAACTGGGGACCTGACGTGCAACCTAGTCATGTGCCCTGGCTGGGAATCGAACCAGCAGCACTTGGTTCACAGGCTGACGCTCAATCCACTGAGCCAGGGAAGTTGTACATTTTTAAAATTAGATTTATAAGACAGCATGATCCTTGAAGGAATATTAAATACCTTTCAAAATGATAGCTTAAAAAAATTCCCAACCAGTGATAATAAAACACAGGCAAACATATTATTTAAGCAAAACCAAAGCTCGGACGTTAGAAGCACTTGTTATTTTTAAGAAGAACACAGTGTCATATTTTTTATTATTAAATTTTTCTTACATAACCTGTTCTTGTGATAAACTCAGTCTGGACATTCTGTGTTCATTGCATCACTTCCCAGTTAATTTCTCCTAGAAAATTATTGCAAGGCATTCCATTCCATTTGACTGTTTGTAAACAGGAAGGCATCCGAGCTATAGGAATATCAGTACTACGTTATTAAAAAAGAGAGGGCTCATTTGGAAAATACTACTATCATTGGCCTTTTCTTTGGCAAGGTGCTGATTAAGTGTTTTCTAGGGAGTAGCTTTACTTTTGTTCTTACAAACCCAGTAAATAGATACCACTCTCTCAAGAATCTTTGTCCCTACTTTGTATAGGTGACACTTTTCTATTTGTCCCTTTTAGAAACTATGCCATCACTGAAGAATGCAGGGGTCTGTGTGTGTGGGCGTGGGTGTGTATATAGTAAGTACATGGCGAGTCAGCCTCTGGCTGTTTCCTGTGTATGTTGTTCTTGGTTTATATTGAAGTATTTACCCCACTCCTGTCTCAAGGAGCAATGCACCAGTAACAACTGTCCACAGGTGACAGCCTTGATCAAGTTCGTGATATTTTTCTCACATAACGAGTCACATAGGAGGTGGTTGCTGGCTGGTTGTCAAGGCTGAGGATTCTACCAATTTCTTGGTGTTTTTCTCAGTGGTTGTAAGATGGCCTAGCCATTACACCCCCTTGCTAGGGGGAAAGAAGGAGGAAGAAGAGGAAAGGAGGGAAGGTCTGTATCATAGGCACTGCCCCTGGTTTTGGGGAGAGTGTCTGGTCCCGATCTTGGGAGGTCACTGGCCAGCCTGTCTGTTGGCTGCTCTTGGATCTGGTGCCTGTCCCTGTCCAGGTGTCTGTTACCTGTGACATAGAGCAGGTTCCCCGAGATTGCCACCTCTCAGGCCCTGGAAGCAGAAGAACAGGCTGATTGAGGGGCAGGCACAAAACAAGTAGGAACCTAGCACACGGGCCATAGCTTACTTTATGTTTTATAATCATTTCTTTATGAAAAAGATCTTTGTTCCCCTCTCACCTTGCAAAGCATGTGGTGCAGTTGCACACGAATAAAGCTTTGGCCAATACTTATCTTTGGTATTTTTTAAACCGCTTCATTGAAATAGACTCCACCCACCATACAATTCAGCCATTAAGAGAGTTTAATGACATGAGTGTTAAGTAGGTTCCCAGATATGTGCAGCCATGTAGAATATTTTCATCACCCCAAAAAGAAGCCCTGTAACCCTTGGTCTCATACTTTCTGATGCCAGTCACGTGGCATGTGCTTCAGTGCTTCTCACAGCGAGGCCTTTCTGGCCACAGTGTTTCAGTTTGCACCCCACCCCCAATTCCCCCGCTTTGCCTGCCTATTACAGACAGCAGACCACTTATTACTTCATGTCTTCTGTATTTTATGTATCTATTTGTATTGTTTTTCTCAGAGTGTAAGCTTTTTGGAGACAGGGTTTTTGTCTTCCAGTATCTAGCACATGGTAGGCACTCAGATTATTTGCTGAATGAATGAATCTTAATCAATTTGGTAAGCTTCTGGTTACTAGTACCTCATTATGTTAAGAACTCTGTATATTATCTCATTGAAGAGCTGTTATCTCCGTTTTACTCATATCGAAACTGATGTCAGAAGTGGAATAACTTGCCCCAAGGAGGTAACTGACAGAGCACATTTGTGATTCAAAGTGTAGCTTATTGCTGTCTGCTAATGATCTAATGCAAACCACATGTGTACATAATTTGAAAATGTCTAGTAAACGCGTGACCAAAGTAAGAAGAAACAGGTGAAATTAATTTGAATAATATATTTTATTTCAGTATATAAAAATATTATTTCAGCTTAAAAATTATAATCAATATAAAATTATTTGTGAGCTATTTTGCAGTTTTTTTCCCAAACAGGATCTTGGGAATCCAAGTGTGCATTTTATGTTTACAGTACATATCCATTGAGACAGGCCACCTTTCAAGTTGTCCCATGTGGCTACTCTTGTTGACAGCCGGGGTCTAGCTGACTAGCAGTCCCAGGCCTTGCATCTTGCTGCCCAGTATTTAAGTTCCTTCCTCCCCCACCCGTGCAGCTTGGGAGGATAATAGTAATGTCTCTATTTGCAGAGGCTGGCCATTTACAAAACACTTAGTTACATGCTTAGCTCCTTAGACTGTTACAAGAACTCCAGGAGGTAAGTATGTCAGGTCGCAACACCTGTCCAGTCAGCACAGAAATGCTGTAGATGACTGTGTGGACAGCTGAGGAGCTTAAATAGTTTGTCCACATTCACCAGGTTTCCACTTGGTAGGATTGGGAGTTGAATCCAACTCCCATGAGGCTTGGGATAGTCCTGCCACATAAAGGGTTTGTCTGTTAAAAGAGAAGAAGAAGAAGAATATATGAAAGGGTGAAGCGGGAAAGCTTGTATGTACAAACCATGGGTATAGACTTGGGGGGGGATTGCTGGGGCAGGGAGATGCTGGGTGGAGGGGAGTAAAGGGGAGAAAATTGGAACCGTTGTAACAATATAATCAATAAAATACATTTAAAAAATAAATAAAGGGTTTGTCTGTTTGTCCCCTCGGTCCAGGCCTGGCCTTCTCAGGGACTCACTCTGTCAGAGATACCCAGAGATTCTCTGTCACTGACCTCAGCCTGTTCTCATTTTGACCCCTCCCATTTTTCCTCCTGTTTTGAACACTGTCCCTCCTTCCCTACCCTAATTCATTTGTGTTCATCCTTTCAGACTGGTTCCTTTTAAGACTTTCTTATTTCCTCAAATTCTCCCCTGGAAGTTCCCTGTCTTGTCCCTTTCATGAAAATATTGTATAAAAACAAAGAAGACGTTAATTTGTTGACTTGGTTATATCAGGGCCAGTTAATTGGTTGCTGCTACAAAACTAGGTGAAGAAAAGATTTTCTCATTGGTGGCTGGTTTCCCAATGTCCCAGTCGAAGGGGGTTGTGCTAGTGTCTTATGGGGTTGATAGGAAAACCCTGCTGCTCTGTGGGTGGTGGGTGGTGCTCCCAGTAGCTGAGAGGTGGGAGTTCCTGGGTGGCTGCTCACTTGCCAGGGTTGAAGTTCTGTGGGTTGGAAACAAAGGCCGGGTGTGATGTTAGGGGCCCTTGAATGACAACTGGAAAAGAGCTGCTTATGGGTAACAATCTCTGAGAGGCAGTGTGATACGTTAAGGTTACCCTCTTTATAGTTTCCTGGCGTTAAATTTGTTTAAAATGGTTTAAATCATCTCTAGCCGTGCCCCCACCCCCTTCCCCCAAATAGTAATTTCTTCACTGACCACAAGTAAGTTTTGTGTGTGTTTTGTATTTGGATGTGGCTTCTTTGGTACTTTTTCAGGTGGGTGTGGCAATACCACTCAATTTAAACCACATGAGCCTGAAGAATTGCTAGTGGTTCCTCCCTGAGTAAAAACTTGGTATTTGCATTCACTCCCTCTGCTCTCCATGGGAGAAGCAGCCGTCTTTCACGAATGGAAGATATGCTTTTGTTGGGGAGTTAGCTGCTACATCTGGCTTTTAAGTCTATCCATTATAAAAGGTAATTGCAAGGAATACTGGAACCAAATAAGGGCCAACCGTATGAATTGGGAAGTCTGTCCATTGCCTAGTACGGGGCTCTTCTTAAGATTTTGTGCTGATTAGTGCTAAGCAACTTTTAAGGTGATTTTAAGAAGGTGTAACTAGGATGAAAGAAGGGAAAAAGCTGAATTGAATTAGATGAGTAGCCAGTCACTTCAGCCATTGTCCACAGTAGCAGCAGTAGCAGCAAGTTTTCTTAAAAAATTTAAAAAAAAATTAATTTTAGAGATAAAGGAAGGGGGGAGGAAGAGGGGGAGACACACACACACACACAGTGAGAGAGAGAGAGAGAGATCAATTTGTTGTTCACTTAGTTTATGCATGCACTCACTGGCTGATTCTTATGTGTGCCCTGACTAGGGAGTGGCATATTGGGATGGCACTCGAACCAACTGAGCTACCTGGCCAGGGTAGCAGCATCTTTTCTTGTGTTCCTTCTTTTGATTCAGTTTTTATGCTCACGCCTAGATCAGAAACCACATGATTCTCCACCATTAGAAATTCATTCCTTTTAAAATAAAATATAAATATGATACCAATTAACATGTTATGTGAATGGATTATACTCTTTAGCATTGGTATTTTTTTTCTTTCAGCATTTTTGAGGTATGATTGACAAATAAAATTGTAAGATATTTAAAGTGTGCAATACGATGATTCAATATATATATACGTTCTGAAAGATTCCTTCCAGCATTGACATATGAGGTCTGTCTAGAAAAAGTTCAGCCATTGTTAATATAATGAGAACGGTTTGCATGACATTGATGTAACCTGGCAGCCAAGGAGAGTGGACTGGAATGCGCATGTGTGAACAATGACAACTTCACTGTACTAGTCAATGGTGTCAGTAGATGCTGTTGAGAGAGCATGTGTACTGTGTGGCCATTGCATTCAAAATTAGTGAGTAGAGCAACAAATCATCCGATTTTGCACGAAGCTTGAATATTCATCCGCAGAAACGATTCAGATGATTCAGAAGACTTTTAGGGATGATGCAATGAGTGCAGCACTAATAAAAGTGTAGCACAAATATTTCAAAGATGGTCGAGAATCTGTTGAAAGTGATCCACATTCTGGAAGGCCTGCAACAAGCAGAGCACCTGAGAACGTTCAACGTGTACAGGCTGCAGTCAACACAGATTGGCAGCTGACAGTGCGAGAACTAGAAGTTGATCCAGGGATTCCAAAAAAACTGTGCCTGAGATTTTGACGCAGAACCTTGGCATGTAATGTGTCATGGCAAAATTCGTTCCGTGGCTTTTGCTACCAGAGCAGAACCAACTGAGCTACCTGGCCAGGGTAGAAACACATACGGAATGGTAACCTGGTAGGGGTGTAGGACATCATGCTGTGGTTGCTAATTACTTGATTCAAACCACTTACCAGGGAACCAGATTTCCTCAAGAATGTCATAACCAGAGATGCATCATGGATCTACCGCTATGATCCAGAAACGAAGGCCCAGTCATCCCAATGGAAGTAGCCTGGTTCTCCACGCTGAAGAAAGTGTGGCAAAGTTGCAGCAGGATCAAGACCATGTTAACTGTGTTTTCTGATTGGGAAGGTGTTGTCCATCACGAGTATACATCTCCAGGCCAAACAATTAATAAGGAGTCCTACCTCAATGTTCTTCGTCAGTTGAGAGATGCGGTACTATGAAAACAGCTGCACCCGTGGGCAACTGGTAATTGGCAGCTTTGTCACAAACAATGCGCACGGTCATGTATCACGTCTCCTGCAGAGATTTTTGGTAAAATGTCAAGTCACCCAGGTGATGCAGCCCCCTGCGACTCTGGCTTTTCCCAAGACTAAAATCACCTTTGAAAGGGAAGAGATTTCAGACTATCATTGAGATTCAGGAAAATGGGATGAGGCAGCTGATGGCGATTCCAATAAAGGGGTTTGTGGAATGTTTTTGAACAGTGGAAGAGATGCTGGGAGAATTGTGTGAGGTCCCAAGGTACCTACTTTGAAGGGGACTGAGGTTTCATTGTCCTGCGTTCAATGTTTCTTGTACCTTGTATCTTCTTCAATAAATATTTTTATTTTTCACATTACATGGCTGGATACTTTCTGGACAAGCCTTCGGCTCTTGTAAGCAGTAGTTGAAACACATATGGAATGGTAACCTGGTAGGGGGGTAGGAAAATGAAAATGAGTGTTGTTGGAGGATTGGAAAACTACTAGGTCATCGGGAAGATTTTAAAAATGTATTTAGGGCCATGGAACCCTCTGTCTATCTACTACAAGCAGGAGCGGCCTTTCTACAAAAATTACAGATTATAATTTTAGGGTTTTTGGAGTCACTAAAGTCAATTCTTAACCCCTGCCGATGTTTATGGACTCCAAGTTAATCTTTAAAATAAACTATGTAGTAACTGATGTCATGTCATTACCTTTTAGGGGAGTGGAGAATACAGGTTTTTTCTGTTCTTTAATTATTAGACATAATTCATCATGACAGTGGAGTAATTCAGCATCTATTTAGCAAATAGTTTTTGAATGAGGTTTGTGTCAGCCATACCAAGTGTCTCTATATGATAATTAAAGTGCACATCAGAACAGGGATAGGGGTGTGTGTGGTCTCAGTGGGCCACATTTATTCTCACTCTTGACTGGCTGCAGAGTCATGGGTGTGTCTCTTGTTAAGCCACAAGTCAAACACAGGATAGGATTGAATCCAGCTGTTCCCAGTGTGGTCTCTGGAAGATGCTTGTGCTGACCGAAAGAAGCTCCAGGAAAGCAGTGTCTGAAGTCAACACCTTTCTGTAACTCATGACATGTCCTGTCCTGTCTTGAAGATACGCTGTACGTGTGATTATATTAAGAAAAGTCAAACTGAAGAAACCTGTTTAGCTTTGTTTAAACTAGTTGATTTCTAACTTTATTTAACCAGGAACTCTCTTCTCAAATACTCTTTAACTTCTAAAAGGTAAATACTGGAAAACATTAATTAAAGTTGGCTGAATACAAAATATGAATATATCGTGTGTGAGCTGCAGAATCCCTTCCTCCTTATTAAAAAAAAAAATTTGGGAAGAATTATGTAGATTGTGCAAATCTGTTGTCAGGATTTTGAAAAAACGTTGTGAGGTGAGTGAAATCTGCCTATACAAGTACCTTTAAAAAAATAACTACTTCTACGAAAGAAGGCTGAGAATATAGTAAGAGATTGTTGAGAATCATGTTGAAAATAAGAGAAAGATAACTTTACAGTTTTATTCTACTCACCTGTGACTTTGCTTAGCTCCTTTCCACAATATAAATTGCAGATTAGAAAGCAATCATGGTGTAGGTGGCAGACCAGGGAATAACATATTTGAATGATCAAGTCTTAACTAGTAGGACAGATGAATTAAAGCACTTTTCTTAGGAAGGGAGCAAAGAGAAATGATTATTGAATCATGAAAGATATTGTATATGAATATACTAAAAAATACCTTTCCCTCTCCAAAACGGTATGTCTTAAGACATGAAAATTGTAGTGTAATTAATGGATTATTCCTTCTTAATAATCTTACTACTTCAGGATGATTTTCAAATATGTGATTGATTTAGACCACGTATCAAATGCCAAGTCAACACCTGTAATTTGACTACCCAATAACTTAGTGACTGAATATTCAGGGAAGGCTAGGATATGACTCCTGCCCTTGAGAGGCTCATGATTTTGGAGGATTTGCTTCCCTGAAGCATATTTCTTCTGGCTTGCATTTCTTCCCTCTCTGGGCCCTCCCCCATGCTTACCTCTCCTTCCCACACTCCCATCCACAATTGCTGTAGCCCGAGTTCAGGTTGAATGAATCACGGAGCTGAGCACAGCAATACTTACTTTGCCTTATTACACTGTGAAAACACTTCCTGATAAGAGTATCCATGTAGTTCTGGGGGTCTGGAAACACTGTAAACTTCTTGCCAGATAATCCCAAAGAATCTACTACTAACGACAATTTAAAGACTTGTTATTGATTTAGTTGCCAACTCATGCCTAGCATAACAGGCTCCCTAGTTGAGAAAAAGTCAGTTAGGTTTTGAATTTAATGAATTTTACTTATTAACATTTCCTCAGGAACAAAAGACTTTTCAGCCTGTTCTCAAAAGCGTTCAGTCTAAAAATCTCTGCTGAGTTTTACATTTTTTGAAAAACATTTTTTGCCATTTTAAGTCAAAATGATTAAAAATAAACTGTAGAAACTGAAAATATTTAATGTCAACTCTGTTTTTGAAACTTTTCATTGAAATACTTAAGTACTTAAAAACGGCAGAAATAAATCATGCCATGGTGGCACAATCATTATTCTCAGGGACTGGATTATAGTTCAGGTACTGATCTGTCTCAGTGACAGTGTATTTTTTTTTACCATGTATAGTAATTCTGGTCTTTAGGGAAATTACATCTCAGTAAAGTTTCTTGAGGAAGAAAGGAAAAATGAAAGTTATCCATTATGGCCCATGATGTCAACATTAAGGTAAATCCCTAATTAAAAAATAAGTATGTCTGAATTTTATAGCCATCTAGCTGCTTATATGTCCCTATTGGTCATATTACACCCATGGAAAATAAACCGTGCATCAAGACTTTATTTCACATGTGCCAGTGTCTCTCTGTACGTAATAAATTCCCTAGTCACTGACGTTCGGTCACCGGTTACGTTAACAGGTTCTTTCTACTGCGATGATTAATACTTATAATGACTACCCTGAGGATCTACAAAATCCTCTTGTGTCATTAGAGATTAAATTATATTTAGTATACCTTTTATGTCACATAGTTACTGTCTTCGAGTTGTTTGAAGGTTGAGAATCTGTGGTATTTTTTTTCCCCTCTTGGCTAAATGTCTCATTTCCTGATCATTTCAGGTAAGAAGCCCTGGGATGCGATCTTCTTCCTTGCTCTTCTTTAAAACCCAGGGGCTGGAATTCTGAAATGTGTTGGGGGAGGAAAAAGAGGAGCCTGAAGTGACCGTCACCTTTCCCTCAAATGTGGGGCATTGAAAAGTCATCCTGCTTTCACACCCTTGCTGAGGAAAGCAGGAAAAAAGGTGTCATATGGTTGTCATCTTTGATCACCTAGACATGGAATATGCGTTTATACACCTGCCCCTCCTCTATCCTTGCTCAGACTTCCTTAGGTCAGGCCATTATCAGGTCTCACCTGAACCGTTTCATTAATCATGTGATCTGGGCATCTACCTCAATTAAAAAAAATCCTCCCCCAAGGATATGTTTATTGATTTTAGTGAGGGAGGGAGGAGTGGGGGGGAGAGAGAGAGAGAGACATCAACATGACAAAGACACATTGATTGGTTGCCTCCCATACGTGCCCTGACCAGGGATCGAACCTGCAACCTTTTGGTATATGGAACAACATTCCAATCAACTGAGCCACCCGGCCAGGCCTCTACCTCAATTTTGAACTTAACTCCAATCCATAGAATCACTGGTAAAGCAGTATTTGTCTTCAAAGCACTTAGGAATTACAGTCCTATCACCTTGTGTTACTCCTTTGTCTTGGGTATCCTACGTTCAGCTAATAATCATGTGTAGTAATTAAAGAGTAGCCACTATTTATTGAGCACTTACTTTGTGTCAGACTAAGCACTCAATTTTGAAAGATTGTATTTTGAAGTGTATTCAGATTCCAACTCTGCCACATACTTGCTAAGTGGCCTTGACGGAGTTATTTAGCCTCCCTCAGCTTCAGTGTCATGTTCTATTAGCAGTTGTCCTAGTTTGCTAGGGCTGCAGCAGCAAAGGAACACTCGGGGTGGCTGAAACACCAGAATTTATTTTCTCAGTTTCGGAGACTGGAAGTTCAAATCGAGGTGTAGGCAGAGCTTCCTCTGAGGCATCTCTTTTTGGCTTGTAGATGGCTGCCTTCTCCCTGCGTCCCCACGTGGTTACCCTCTGTGCATGTATCTCTGTCCTGATCTCTCCTTTTATAAGGACACCAGTCATGTTGGATTAGGGCCCACCCTAATGACCTCATTTTAATGTAATCACCTCTTTAAAGACCCTGTCTCCAAATTTGGTCACATCCTGAGGTCCTGGGAGTTAAGACATCAAGATGAATTTTTCCAGACACACTTCAGCAGCCCTTAATGGCCGTGAAGACAGTTATGTGTTCAAGTATTGTCGTGAGGATTAAATGAAATAATATCTGCAAAGACCTGGCACGAGCATAGTGCGTACTCAGTGTTAACCTTCTCCTTGCTGTGGAGGTGGGATAGAACTGATATTTCTTTATATTCTACTCCAGTATAAAGAGTGGACATCGGTGCAATTATATTTTAAAGAACTAGATGGTGTTTTTCACGTGATTCTCATCGTCTCTTACCTCCATTCATGCCACCGAATGAGTGACTTGCCTCAAGGCAACTTGTGGACTCTCCTAGGAGGTCCCCCCTGCTCCTGCTGCTGCTCCTGCCCATTGGACTTCGTCCCCTCCCCTTTGAAAGGTGGCAGGGCTTCTCTTTCCTTCCAGCGGGCAGGCGTGTCTGCGCCCTCTCCAGAGGACAGCCGGGGACGCGGACACCCTCTCTCCCTGGATCCTTTCACCGTTTCCACCTGGCAGTGGTGTCTCTGTCGGATGACGCTTTCCAAATGTCAGGGTCTGTGTTTTTTAAGGCCTTCTCTGTCCCCCTGCCCCACTTGGCCATATTTTTTCCCCCACCCTGTTTCTGCACACAGGAGGTTCAGGGCAGGGTTGGGACAGCTGAGTGAGGAACCAAAGTGAAAGAAAAGTGAGCACTGGCTTGGCATGACTTTTGGTTCTGGTTCAGACCCGGACCACGTGGGCTGTGTGCCTCATGGTGAGTGAGCTGTAATGCCTCTGAGAATGTTCTCTGGACGGATAGCATTCAACACGGCATTGGCCAGCACTTATCATCCAGAAAGTTCCAAACACACGCACACAGAGTTTGAAATGTTCAGGTGTGAATGCTCACAAAATTGTTTTACTTGTTTGTTTCTGGGAGAAAATGTGTGTTTTGTGACTGTCATGGAGAACACTTTCATAGGCGTTTTCATGACTCACTGTGGGGAGTTTCCCCATGGTGTTCCCTTGCGCGAAGGGTTATAAATGTAGTTTCCCGCCTGGACCTCGGTTTCCTGAGAGCTATTCTTGGTGTGATAGATGCCTGCAGCTGTCCTCTCTCTCCCTAGTTCAGTTTGAGTCCCTGGGTGGGCGAAACTGATTAGGATTCCAAAAGCAGGACACGCTGGCAATGAGGTGGAACTTTTGGAATTTACTAGGAATTTTTGACAGAACTCCTACATTCTGGAGTTAAGTGGTAAAAAGGACGCTTGATAGACAATGCATCTGAATATACACCTTTTGCGTTTTACTTTAGTTTTCTTTTTTGGTTGGTGGAAAGGACACTTTTAATATTAATAAATTGTTAAAATATGTTGTCAAAATAGCCTTCTTTGAAAATAATTAAAATAACGTTTCCTTTCCAAAAATATGCTTATTTATTGTGGGTGAGTTTGACCTTATTTTCATTAATGTTCATACATATGTATAAGACATTATCATTTTTTTCTTTTAAACACTTTACAGAGCTTTATAGTAATTCCACCCAAGTTTGAATTTTGCTCTGTTCCCAGAACCACTTGGGAAGGGGAGTTACATTTACTGAGTGGAAAGTGGCGTTTGGCCTGCTAACATAAACATCGCTTGGAATGTCACCCAGCATAACCAAGGGGGCCGTGCAAGGCTTCGTGTTTTAAACTTGCAGCTGCCCCGTGACAGCTTGGGAAGCAGTGTTACATTTTAAAGTTTGTTTTAGAAATCAACTCACATCCATATGTGGGCCTGACCGTTGCATTCCTGAGTGATGACATACACCGACCTTGTAATGTTTTTTAGTGTGTGGTTTCCAAGGGTGCTGTGATGTCATATGTAAGCCATAAACGTCCCTGTGGGGCACACAGAGGAAGGGGGCTCTTGGCTCTCAAGCTCGGGGCTGCAGAGCACGAGTTGACACAGTAAGAACCTCTGACCCAGAGGCCTGTTTCAGAGGACCTGGAAGCCCCTTCATTTCTCAGTGGTTCAGTTCCTGGACAGCGGGAGAGCATGGCCTGGACTCTGTCTGGAGCCATTTGTAAAGCAGTGGGTCTGGATCAGAGCACAGACTCAGAACCTGATGGCCTGGGTGGCTCACACCTGGCTCTGCCATGTGATCGTGGGCAGTCGCCTGCCTCCCTTTGCCCCAGTTCCTCAGCTGTAAAATGGGCACAACAGTATTTATAGGGTTAGTGGGGGAATGAAATGTGTTAACGTGTGCAAGGCATTTCGGATAGTGACCGGCACGTAGCCCCATATGAGTGTTGAATGCCATTGTCTTCTCAGTACATACTCAATTTCCATATTTGACCCTGGTCAGACCAGGTCGTTGTCCAGTTATATTTCTTCACCATTTCTGAGTCATTTCATTACTGGAAAGGGGGCCAGGTCTGGAGCAAGTCTGCCTCAGGCCAGCAGGTAGTGTGTGGGTTCTTGACTTCATGAGTTCAGGCGATTTTGAGAGTGCGTTTATTCAGCTGGGGACAGGGAAACAAGGACGGGCTTAGGACAGAAGAAGCAACAGGAGAGAGCCTAGGTGGGGCTGCGTTGGCTCACTGAGAAGTCAGAGAAAAGGGGTCTCGGAGACAGGTGCAGGGCTTAGCCTAGTAGGAGCTGTTGCTGCCCGATGCTTCCCTGGTTGCAAGTCTCGTGGGGACCCTTAGAGTTGAGGAGGTGCAGGCCTGGGAGGGAAGAAGGGTGTGGGCGTGCTCCCTGGAGGGAGAGCTTGTGCGTTGGGTCCTTCTTCTTGAGGGTTCTAGAGGCTGGGAGTTTAGGGGAGGTCTTGAGGCGGGGGTCTCAGTAGAATGTTCATCAGCTCTTCCAGGTGGGCCCTTTCAGGGTTGAGATCTCCACTGACTGTCGGTCATGCCAGGAGAGGAAAGGCCGCCCTGGGGGCGAGGTCCGGTACCAGTTTTACCAGTAGCTAGGGGCCCCCTGGGGTGTCTGGCTGTACATTGCTCAGCCAGTTTGTTCACCTCTCTGCCTCAGTCACCCCATTCCACTTGCCAGGAAATTTTCCTGGCCTCTCACTATCCTGCCTCAGTTTGTCCTGGGTTGTCCCTCTGAAATCTGAGGTCCCCAGGTTAGGTAAGTATGAACCCCCATTCTCCGTGGGATCTTCCTGGCAGAATTTGTCTCTGCACGGATCCAGTGCTGTTTGACGGGTGTGGTAGGTGTGCGAGAGGGTGTGAGACCTGGGCTTGTGTCTGTAGGGTTTACGGGTGATTTTGAGATAAAAATTGAAAAGAAAAAAAAAAAATCTCTCCTTCACATTTTCTCCAGTCTGTAACATGATTTTTTCCCCTTACATTTTAAGGCTCGGTTAGCCTCTCTTTTCCCGTGACTTGATCCTGTTGGATGATGGCTATGGGGAGTCAGAGAGCTTGCTGCTTGTATGTTGAGGAAGAGTGTGTGACATTCACTAGTGCTCTTACCAGTCACTGCGGGTGTTTTAACTGTTTTTTCCCCCTTGGGCTTGCCTGTGAGGCAGAGATAAGAGAAACATTTTGGAATTTACCAAGTCCCAGCAGGACTCTGAGCTGACGTGTGTATGCATTTGCTGTAGGCCTCCTCCATGCTAATACTTCTCATAGTTCACTGACCCTTGAAGATTAGGGGGCCCAACTTTTGCTACCCCCAACTATGTCTTTGGGGATATAGGTTTTAAGCTGGTTATTAAGAAACGAAAGATTCAGAAAGAACCTGTGACCCTGCCCCTCTTTCCTGCCTAAAGAAATTCAAAGGGAAATCACCTTAGCATCAGAATACAAACTCCATGTGGCAGACGGCCTGGTCCTTAGCCTTCCCTCTGTGTTCTGCTATTTCCGGTGGCCCAGCAAGAATTTGTTACTACTGTTGCTCTTTCTCCAGGGCTACCTGTAAATTGCCTACTTTTCCTTTGAAATCCCAGACCTTTGCCCCCACCCTCTTCTCCTTTATCCAGAATGGCATATAACCCTCAACTGCCCAATGCCCTTGGGTCTCATATTCTTTTGGTACATGTACATCTGTAATAAATTTTGGACATTTTCTCCTGTTAATCTGTCTCACGTTAATTTGATTATTTTAGCCTAGCCAGAAGAACTTAGAAAGGTAGGAAGAAATTTATTTTTTACGCCCCCATGATGGTCCTTAATTGCCCTTCACTGTCCTCACTAGTGAAGTCCAGCTGTAGAGCTTACATCCCTTCTCCTGGCCAGTCCTGAGCCCTGAGGAAATAAAGGGGTTTTCAGAGGGGTCCCTGCCATTTGCTGCTTCCCCTCCATCTTAGGCCGATGGTGGTGGCCTCTCTGCAAGAGCTGAGCTGTGCAGGCAAGAGGTCATCTTCCAATGATGACCTTTCAGGTGGCCTCAGGGCCAGGGGTGGTGGCGACCTTTCCTCAGAGCTGCATCAAGGTCATGGTCTAGTCCTGGCCCCAGGTGTGCTGAATCGGCACATTGTAATGCTGCCTGGTGGTGGTGGGGGGGTGATTAGTGAGAGGACTCCTGGCTTTAGTCTCTTTGGCAGGGTAGGACCATGGGAAGATCCCCGGCTTTGCGCTCAAGGCTGACCTGGGTTTGAGCGATGGCTCTGTTCTCACGGTATCACACAAAATAACTAACTCACGCCGAGCCTTGGTTTCCTCCTCTGGAGCATGGGGACTTCTAATTCCTCCTGCTTCGGGTTTTTGGGGTGGAACACATGTAGATGCGGCCCGCCTCGATAGTGCAGGTGAGGACGATGATCACGTTAACATTGTCAGAGGGCTCACTATGTGCCAGGTATTGTCTTCTGATGTAACATACATGAAGTTACGTGATCCTCACCACAACACCTTCATTTTTTACGCTAGGAAACACAGGCACAGAAAGGTGGAGTATGTTGAACACGTGGGCCCTGAAACTCAGACCTGGGTGCAGATACTCAAAAGTGTGCCCCTGCAGTTACCCAGTTTTATTTTATTTTTTGAGAATTTTCAAGACTTTTTATTTATTTATTTTTAGAGAGAGGGGAAAGGAGGGAGAAAAAGAGGGAAAGAAACATCAATGTGTGAGAGATACATCCATAGGTTGCCTCTCACATGCCTCAGCTAGGGACCCGGCCTGCACTCCAGGCAAGTGCCCTGACTAGGAATCGAACCGGTGACCTTTTGGTTTGGAGGCCAACATGCAAGCCACTGAGCCACACCCAGCCAGGACTCAAGAGTTTTGATGTTATAAAATAGAGCTACTTCTGAATTCTGAGGCTCTGCATAACAGTTCTCTGGCTGATACCTTTCCCTTCTGCAGACCTACCGGAGAGGAACAGGGACACCCTGTGAAGGAGAAAACTGTCCTTTTGCAGATGTTCCAGAAAAAGTTTCCTGGTTGCTCTGGTTCAATAGGAAGCATATTTCTCCCTTAAGACAACCTCTGGTGTCTCCATGGATCCCGAGCAGGCTAGGAGGCTGAGAATCATTGTTTTAGTACTTTTGATAACTGTGTGAAAGGCAAAGTCTCCAGACCCTTTAGGCTTTTTTTTTTCTTTACTCCAGGTTGACTTGGAGCCTGCTGCCGCTGTTGAGGGCAGCTTGGATACAAAGCAGCTGCTCTGGTTGTGGTTGGCGTCAGGAGTTCTGCCCTGGGACTTACAGCAGAGCATAGACAGTCTTCTTCTGTGTTGTGAGGCTCAGATGACATAATGTAGCTCGTTCTGATCCTGCTCAGAGTTTTGGGGACTTTTGCCAGGGCACAGTGAAAGCTTCAGGGTAGGTTCTCTGCTCTGGGAGAGCATGTCTTCTCTCCCCGCTAGCGGCCTGCCGTCACAGGGACGCTTTGGGGCTGGGTGTCTGGCTGTAATCATCACTGACCAGTCCAGAAAAACTCTGGCTGCTCTTGACCTGGCGGCGGACAGTACTCTTTGTGACATGCTGTTGCCGTGACCTGTTTTCTTCTTTTGGATTTAAGTCCGTATTAATGTTAAACTGTTTGTAAGATGAATGTGCCAGATTTGAGTTTCAACTACATGTCTGTGTCCCGTTTACAGTTTGGAAATTGGGTTTTCTTGCTTTGCCAATTGAATGAAGGTCTGTGTGGCTGGACAGAAGTGTCTGGCTTCGGTGTGTCTTTCAAACTTGGCCTCAGATTGAACCCAAGGCTTGTAGATGTAGCCTTCCTGTCAGGCAGTAACACCGAGTGGACTTGAAGGGTGATTCATGTGTGTGTCGTTTCCAACTGTGTCTTCACTCTACCTCTGGTAGGGGCATCGTGCTTCTCGAAATAGTCATATGAGTTTGGAGGAAGTGGCGTGTACTCTGCTTTTTATTACTTTGAGTAACACATATGAAGTTACAGCAGTCCCTCTCTATATCGCGGTTCACTTATTGCGGCCTCACTGTATTGTGGGATTTTTAAAAATAGTATATTTAATTATTTATCATGGATTTTTCGCTGTATTGCGGGATTCTGCGGTACTGTATACATATGTTGTTAAAGTTACGTAGGTTTAAGAGTGTAGAATATGTTTAAGAACATAAATGTTTATAAAAGTGTGGAAAAGGTTAATAAGGGAGTGGGAAAGGTTAGTAAGGGACTGGGAATGGTTTATAAGTGTGTGGGAAGGGTACATAAAGCCTTAAAATATATACAAATATTAAAATAAATGTAAGGTTCCTACTTAATGGATTTTCACCTATCGCGGGGGCGTCTAGAACATAATACCCTCGATAAGTGGGGGAATACTGTATACAGGGAAGAACGAAAGTAGGTTTACAGTTGGAAGTACACAAAACATAGAGTTTATTCTTGTATTATTATCTATTAATTATTGTATTATTTTCCATAGGAGCAACTGTAAACCTCCTTTTGCCCCACCCTGTGCACTGGGGCCCTTGCTGTACCATAAATGTTGTGTTTTTAATGATCTAAGCTAGATTCTGTCTCCTGTAGGTGGGGAGGCATCTTGAGACATTGAAACTCTGAAACTGGAAGGGAGTTTGCAGGTTTAGGCAGCGTGTGGTTAGAGATTTCATCATAATCTATGCACGGCTCTACATTAGATAATGGGAGGCCGTAATAGGTCCTGCTTCCTGCCTCCAGATCGCTTGCAGCTTAGACGGAGGTAGACACCATGTAGTTCTGTAACACAGAAGATCCTTTTAGAAATGTCTGTTAATATTAGCACTGAGCGGAACAGAACAATTTAAAATAGGTGGATCCGGATCCTGTGAGCTTGGATTAGACATATATGGATATATATATTTTGTGTGTGTGAAAAATTTAAACTTGGAGAAGTGGGTTTTGTCAGTTCTGTGACAGGAAATAGTCTTTTTGTCCCTCACACCACCTGGAATAGTGTAACTGGGATTGTGGGAAATATTAGATATGCATTGTGTTTACAGTGTGCTACAGCTCTTTAACCCGAGTGCTAACATACTGCAGCCTGCCGTGACGTGGGCGGCTTTCCCAGCCGTGCTGGAGACGGGGCTGCCTGCCAGGGGCTCAGAGCAGTCAAGGGACGTCCAACAGTCAGCTCACTGGAGTCTCTTTCTCTGGGCCTTCGAGAGCCCCCCCGCACCCCCCCACCCCCAAATCTCAGCGGGGTCAAAGCTCTAGAGCAGATAAGAGACATTAGGTTTGTAGTAAGAATGTTCTTGCTCTCCCCCGCTCTCCCAAAGAAACCACTCCTGGAGACATGGCTTACTTAGATGCTGTTTTCCTACCTCGGTGGAGCTTCAGAGTCTTTCTTTATGTGTAGAGCCCTGGCTGGTTTGGCTCAGTGGATTGAGCGTCGGCCTGCGAGCTAAGTGTCGCTGGTTCGATCTTCCAGTCAGGGCACATCAGAGAAGGAAAACTCTGACTCCAAAAAACCTCCGCTGCCTTGCGGCATACCTCTTCAGGGGAAAGGCTAGGGGAGTAAACCCCGACAGAAAATCCGGAGCCGGAGTCCCTAAGGCGGTTTGACGTTGTAGTCAACACCGGCAACTCCTGCGGCGCACCTGAAGCCAAGCTGTATTGACTCCGTCTTTCCCTTGGACCCTTCAGCTGCGAAGAGAGGGGGGGTCTGCTGCATGGGCAACAGCTGGCCCTCCATATCACCCTGCCCAGGCTCTGTAGCTTCAGCTTCACTGGAGAGGACACTCCAGCGTCATCGCAAGATGTCGATTCAACACGGGAGGAGACAGATACCGTGTCACTCCCGAGTGGGACTGCACAGCCATTCTCGGCGGTGCAGATAGACTCTTAAGAAGCTACACCATCGTCTCTCGAGACGGACGGCTGCCGACGACGAGTTCCTGGCCGTCACAGCTCTTTGCTTTCCGTTGGCACATTTAATGAGATCTGTAATCCCTGTCCTAGAGGTTTGAGGCGTCGTCATCTTTTTCGGTCTCTTGTTGTATCAATGAGGGTTGAGAAAAAGTTCTGCTGGAATGCAGAACACGACAGGGACACGCATGAGATCAGGATGTTTTATGCTGAAAGAAGGGCTTGGTCTGTGCTTTGAAGGTGGATAGGATTTAGATGCATGGGGGGCAGGAAGCTGGCCTGTGAACAGAGGGACAGGAGAGGAAAGTCCCACCGTAAACGGGGGGTAGGGACTCAGGGTTTGATACATTTGAAGGTTTCTGTGGGGCAGCGGTTTTTAATTTCATTCTCTCAGTCACCCGCCGGGCCCCATTCCTAGAGTTTCTGTTCTAGAAGGTCTGTGGCTGGGCACTGGCATTTGCATCTCTAACAAGTTCCCTGGTGACGTAGATGCCCCTGGTCCAAGGGCTGCACTTGACAACTGCTGGAGGGGATGGTGTACGATGCTGCTGGAGTCCCGTTAGAGTGGAGGAGGTGACTGGGGCAGCCGCGCTGCCCGGCTCCAGGAACGCGCCCTGGTCTCTGGTCCCAGCCTCAGGGGCTGGCACTTCATCTGGGCAGTGAGAAGCCACAGAAGAAATGGACCAGGGTGTTATTGGCGTCTCCTTTCAGTTAATTTGGTAGCAGAGGGGAGAGCGGCTGGAGGCCATACAATAAGCTAAAAGGTAGTTTGGTGTCCAGTGTCTGGATTATTTCAGGAGTGAGTTTTGGAGGAAGATCTGGAAGGTAAGAAAGAGGAAGAACACAGACAGAGGTGACCCAGCATTTCCTTTGGCTCAGGAGCCTGGGAAAAGGTGCAGCTCTGATGTGAAGGGGAACTCAGCAGGGCTGCTTTGGGGGGAACCTCTCAGTTATTTTCAAGAGGAATTTAAATTGTGTATCTTCTCTTCCAAGGGGATTATTGTCTACCCTGGATTCAAAGCGAAGGGTCTGCATAATTTTCCATTCCTTCCCATTATTTTTGTCTTTAATGTCTAAGCTTTTCATGACTCTAAACCTGCAATCACTTGTCTCCTAGAATAATTTCCTCTTACTCTGAGGTTTACATGGAGGAATATTGCTTAAAAATATCTCTTAGCCCTTTCACTGTAATTATCTCTAGACTTTTATAGTCTTGCCTAAGTATAACTGAAAGTGTTGCTAAAAACACAGTGACTTACACAATGTTATCGTAAGTACAGTGGGTTGTAGTCGGCAGCCGTCCGTCTCGAGAGACGATGGTGTAGCTTCTTAAGAGTCTATCTGCACTGCCGAGAATGGTTGTGCAGTCCGACTCGGGAGTGACACGGTATCTGTCTCCTCCCGTGTTGAATCGACATCTTGTGATGACGCTGGAGTGTCCTCTCCAGTGAAGCTGAAGCTACAGAGCCTGGGCAGGGTGATATGGAGGGTCTGCTGTTGCCCATGCAGCAGACCCCCCCTCTCTTCGCAGCTGAAGGGTCCAAGGGAAAGACAGAGTCAATACAGCTTGGCTTCAGGTGCGCCACAGGAGTTGCCGGTGTTGACTACAACGTCAAACCGCCTTAGGGACTCCGGCTCCGGATTTTCTGTCGGGGTTTACTCCCTTAGCCTTTCCCCTGAAGAGGTATGCCGCAAGGCAGCGGAGGTTTTTTGGAGTCAGAGTTTTCCTTCTCTGATGTGCCCTGACTGGAAGATCAAACCAGCGACACTTAGCTCGCAGGCCGACGCTCAATCCACTGAGCCAAACCAGCCAGGGAGTGGGTTGTAGTATATCTCTATAATTTTTCTGTAAGTTGTCAATTTCTAATCATTTGATCCTTGTGAACACCCACGCTTTGGTTTATAGTTCAGTTTTTCTTCATTTTTCAAAGTAATAGATGCTCATTGCTGAAACTTGGGAATATAATTGTATGATAGAGAGTAAGGATCAGCTGTGAACTACCATAAATTATGCCTTTAACGTTTTCATTCATTCTGCTCTGTCTTTCCATGGCTGCGTGTGAGTATAGAAGAATTGAGCTGGGTCATCTGTGTCCGAGCTGAGGCTCGCTCTGCCAGCGTGGGGACGTAGGTCTTTCTCCTGCCTTTCTTCTGCCCCAGTGTTTGGCTACAGCTGGTACTTTGCTTGGGACCAGAGTACCAGGAGTGAGAGTAACTCCCCCCCCCCCACCCCCCACCCCCAGTGTAAACGAAGTGTCAACATTGATAAGAAAGGCCTCTGGCAGACAGGCGGGAAGTGAAGAGGGCAGCAGTGTTTCTAGCTTTGGTGAGATGCTGTGGTCATCTTCATCTTGTCGGATCGGTCCCACCCAGGCTGGAGGGCCCCCGGAAGGAGGAGGCTGGGAGGCAGACCGCATTACCTCTGTCACAGCAGGAACCCTGCTGTGGCCCTGTGGTGGGGTTCCCCTCCCTGACGCAGGGAGAGGGACTGGAGAAGGGGAAGTTTCTTGCTCTCATGCAGAGAGGAGGAAACGTTGGAGGTCAATGGCAGGTCGGCCTGCCTCATCCTGGCAGCAACCATGGGGTGGGACGGTGCAGAAGGCAGTCAAGGCAGGTAGTGACAGAACTGATGGCAGCGGGTGAGCAGATGCCCAGGGGGCTGTTGCTGGAGGGACTGACATCCTGTGGGGGCTGTAGTGGCGGTGGGAGGGCTAAGGAAAAATGTAGCACCTGGAGCCTGGAGAGACAGAGGCCCAAAGAACAGCCTGACTGTTGGGTAGGGGTAGAGCCCTTTCCCCTCCATCTGCCACCTCTGGGAACTCCAGAGAAAGAGAGGAAAGAAAGACCAAGGGCTCCTGTCTTGCGTTTGGCAGTAGGAGCCATTGATCCTGCAGATGTAGGGAATAACTGTTAGTGACTGAACTGAAGACCCAGTAGCTATTGGGGCCATAGGTGTGGCGACCATTTATTCTATTGACCAAACTGGGGCACTGTTAACGTTCACATTGTGACTCGCCTGGCCAGCCAGGATGTAGCATCGCCCTAGGCATTGGGGACATGCAGGTGCCAAAGACACATTGAAAAACACTGAAGAACTGCTTTTGTGTCTTGGGTCCCTCTGCCCCAAGGCCCTAAACTGGTTTCATACTTTGAATTTTTTGTTTTGCCTTTAAAAAAAAAGGATAATATTCTTCATTATATTAGGACTCTTTTGCTACTAAATTGTTTACCAAAAATATTGTTCATGGCTAACTGTGTTTCATCTCATAAATGTATCATCCTTTTATTAATTGCATAACTGTTACCCAGCAAGATTCCTTTCCAGCTCTTTGCTACTATGAATGATAACAAAACAAACCTTTGTGTATGTCTCAGTATTTCCAAAGAAGTCAAATTCTTAGAAATAGAATACCTGGGTCAGATTATATCCTTCTTGATATGTATTGCCAAATTCTAGGCATGTATTTTAAATCTGAATTTCTGAATTGAAGAAATGACCCAGTTCAGTTGTTTTGATTTGGGAATATGGTGAAATAAATGATTTTTTTAATGAAGGCACTGAATAGTTTTTACCACTTAGTATTTCTCTTGTGACATTGGACTACAAAGGAAGTGATACAAGGAAGGACAACTCAAGTAAAGAACACATTTTTACTGCTAATGCCACACTTTCCACACTGCCACAGAATACATGTCTTGTAGAGACTGGACTATACTTCACTTAGCTGTGACGGGTGTGGCCATAAAAATATCTGACTATGACAGTCCTTAATTTTTGTTGATAGTTTGCACAGTAGGGCTGAAAGAGCAAGTATTGGGACATGTGTAGCTAGGTGTAGTTTTCCTGAGGAACGTGACTTTTATGTCTGACGTGACAGCTGTATGACTGCATTCTATCACCACCGTGAAGCTAGCACATTTTCAGGAGTGGGTTCCTCCAGTGTGAGTCAACTTTGCAGCTGACCAGTCAGCTACTATTTTGTGGAAATGGTTGTCAGCACACACACACACACACACACACACGCAGAACAATGTCTTCCTTACCTCAGCAAGAACCAAAGCTGTGAAATTGGCTTTGCGAGAACGGCGTGTGGAGATCACTGGGTCAAATGAAGTGAAGAAAGGTGCTTTGTACGGCCCACGTGGTCATTGGCTCGCTCACTGCTGGCGCCTGAGTGCAGCGTGCCAGCCCCACGGCTGAGCTGCTGATTACTGACTGTGTTTGTTACAGCTTGCTCAGAGGGGTCAGACCAGTTTGCAAACAGGAAAGAAGAAACGTCTGGAAAGTTCATGGGAAAAGACTTCCTGGTTAGTTTGAAAGCATTCCTGAGTCGTTTCCAGCTCAACTGGTCTGTGAAGATCCAAAAGGCCCAGGAAGGATTTCCTTAAGTTTTATGTGTGATAGACTACAGCGATTCCAAAACGGGGAAGCGTGTGGATGATTAATTTGTAACAGTCAGGGAAAAATGTAATTGTGAGTATGAAGCTTAGATGTAACACGTCAGCTAAAACGAGAGAATGCCTTTGGGTGTTGACTTGTGTTGCTCCTAGAGGCTTTCTGATTAAGGCTTCAGATGAGAGTTTATGCCTTTGGACGCATCACACAATCTAAAAATAAAGTCACAGGACCGGAGTTCTGCTTTTCTAGATTTCCCAGTGTTCCATTTTTTTTTTTTTTTTCTGCTGTGTCTGTAATTCAGTGCTCCATTTTGCATCTTTCTGTGCTCTGGCTCTGATTTAACATCTATTGTCACAGATTCCCAGTTGTTTTTAAGTGGTGACTGGACGGTGTTAGGCTTAAGTAGCAGCTCTGTTATGCTCTTCAGATTAATAGTGTTGTCACTTTTAGAATATGAGTATTGCAAATATAATGTTCTTGATATCTTAAGCACCTCCTTGAATTCCTTGGACATGAAATGGCCGTATGTGCATGGTTGCCAGGACATAAATGACGTGAAGTTTATGCCTTCAAAAAACAACAACCAAACAAACAAGAAAAACCATCCAGGCAGCTTCCTCTGCCCTGCTGCAATGTCACCACGTCTGCGCTCTTTACTGTTAAAATGGAATACAGTACTGAGTCTGTTGAAGATATGTACCAGGAGGACACCGGTTTTATCTTCCCTCTGTGTTTGTTAGCCATGACTTTGGCCAGTTAGTGTGAATTCTCAGCAATCATTTCGTATAAGGAAGTTGTACTCTGAGATTTTAATATTACACTCGGTTTAAAAATTACTGTAAAGGCTTGTCTCGTAGATGACTTTTAAATGATGCTCATTTTCTTAATCCTCTAGGTATGTGAGCCACTCCCTGTTTTCCTAATTTGCCACTGAATACATTTTTTTTTTTTTTTACATCCCCAAACAAGTAGTGAAAAAACTGAACCTGTGAATTTGTTTTGCAAGGTATATTTGTTTCTGATTTTAGGAAAATTGAGGTTGGTGGAGTCATATTTATGGAGAAGAATTTTTCTGAGATGGATCATTGAAAAGCTGTTACTTTCCTAATTTCCCATGTACAAGATTGCTTTTTTGTTGTTGTTAAAGATAAAACAGAGGGTGACCCCTAGGCTAAGGAGCTGTGAAAGTTCTAGAAGGAATTCCAAAGTCAGTCAGTTAGTAAGTGGAACTGCCCTTATTCAAAGGCAGCAGTAGAGCCTGTAAGCGTTTCTTAAGCAGCTGCTCTATCAAATAACTGATTTGCCTTAATGTTACTTTGAAAAACAGACCAAGCAGTGTCTTGAAAGGTGTTTGTTTTGTGAGTCTGGCAATACCAACAGTCAGGTCACGTGGCCCGAGTGCACTGTGAGAAGGGGAAGGGCAGGAGCCTACTGAGCGACCCGCAGAAAGGATCTTCGTTCCTACCAGTGGCAGGGAGGAGGAGTGCCCCAAAATTTACAGGCAGGGTTTTCTTCCTCCTTCTCATTAATTCATTCCCTGAACATAGATACTGTCCCATCTGTAGGAGCAACGGGCAGGAAAATTTCACGAAACGTTTTGATATGCAGAAGTGAAGGAGTTGTAATATTACCAAGACTATCTGAGGATAAAGTGGTAACGTAAAATAAATCATTGGTAGGTGAAAGTTAGCA
The DNA here is from genome assembly GCF_987537825.1 of Furipterus horrens. Lineage (NCBI taxonomy): Eukaryota > Metazoa > Chordata > Mammalia > Chiroptera > Furipteridae > Furipterus > Furipterus horrens. Next base: position 15,613,167 of record NW_028327180.1, read on the forward strand.
GATAGGATGCAGGTCATGGATGCTGGACGACACCAATTAGTTTTCATGTTCGAATTACTTTATTCATCGGTCATTTCTATCTCAAATGCATAAGACCTGTTCAAGTTATTTGGGGGTCTAGATGGAGGAGAAGTGGGGACGGAAATGAATATTTAGTCTCTATTACCTTACTTCCCACTTGCCTAAAGCCACTGTAGTCTTTTTGCTCTCTCTGCTTTAGTGACAACTGTCCTCACCAAGGTCACCCCTCTGAGCACCTTGGACTTAGTGTAGCAGATGCTTTTTACTTCCTTTCTTTGCTCCTTGGCAGCATTGGATATATTGCCAGTCACTCCTTTGTCCTTGCCGCACTCCCTTCCCTATTCTGAAGGGGCCTGGAATGTGCAGTCCTTACGCTGAAGAAAGTTAGTCTCTTGTTCTCTGGTCTTATCTCCCCAACAAATAACGGAAGCTGGAAGACATGATTGAAACACAGCAAAGGCGCTGTGGGCCTTTAGGGACAAGAGGGAAGCTGGAAGATCAGGTGTCATTTCCCAGTAGAAGCAGTAGTAGAATTGTTTTCTTTGGCTAAGAGGCATTTGAGATGCACTTGGCAAGGTGGAGGCCCAATATCTGAATGAATCCAGGCAGGGTTTAAACACACAGATTGGGTGAGGAAAGCGCAAGTTCCATTTAGGGGAACGGCATGAGCAAACCCATCAGCCGAGGGGGAAAGGGAGGCGCTGAAGGTAAAAATGAATCATCCTCTTGACGGGAGAGGAGGGGTGGGAGGGGTGGGAGGGGTGAGGCAGGAGGAGAGCTAGGGTATGTTCTTGCCAGATGGCGGAGGGCTGAGAAGAGCAGCCGGGGACCCGGGGGCTGTGTGTGCCAGTCAGTGGGTGGACTGGAAGGGTTCTGAGCTGGAGAGGTCGCTGGAATCGGGAAGATGAACTCGTGGGGTGAATGGGATCAGAATGAGAAAATCCTCATTTTGGTCTCTCTGGACTCCTGTCAGGCATTTTGTCCCCAGGGGTGCTGAGTCCTGGCCATTGCCTTCAGGCTGTGCTGTGTCAGTCCTCACGAGTGACTCCCCTGTTGCCCTTTAGTCACGTCACCTGGGTCACCTGGTCCCATGACCCGTGGCCACTGAATTCCTCTCACCTTGTGTGCACACCATATCGAGTCATAACAGCCTTAGCTCAGGTCTCCCGATAACACCAAGTGCTTATCTGGTGACCTCAGGAGAAGTCGTCCTCCGCAGTGGGACGCACAGCTGCGTTGTGGCTGGAGTTAGGGCAGGGCACCAGGTCCGTGAGGGAGGGGAGTCTGGGATTGAGAGAGAGAGCAGGCAGGCTGTGAGGTGGGCGTCTTGGGTAGGACTAGGAATCGGGCTTAGGGCAAAATCAGGCCTAGTTGTTTTAAAACCCCAATAGTTCCCAGATATTAAATTTTTTTTTTTTTTCTGAGAATTTACTTTAGAGTTTATCAGCTCTTGCTCCCTAGGCCTCCTCTTCCCATATCCCCAAACCAAACACACTTCCAGCACCCCGCAGGGACACCATAATAGCTCATGGTTTCTTTAAAAGTGTAAGTACTTCAGAGGTCAAGTGCAAGTATGGAGGAAAAACTCTAACACCTTCTGTTTGTCCACACCTTGAGCTTGGGGCACGGACCAGGGGCGGCTGATGAGCACATTGGCTAGGAAGGGCGGGTCCTCCACTTCGTCTGCCCCGGCCAGCTCTGGTCCTTGACACACATTTGGGAATGTCCCGTGCACATGACATGAGCGGTGGCTAATAAAGCGTTTGGCATTATATCAGTATTTGATATCTGTGCCAGATCTTTCTTGTTGATAAAATTAAAAATAAAAGTATCATTATGAGCTATTCATAGAGAACTATGATTTATATGTGTTTTGGTAGATTCCTGTGACATCAGGAAGGCAAGATATTTTCGTAGGCTTGAGAAAATATTCATGCTTCATTGTTATTTATAAGATATAAAGTAACATCTGGAAAGTTACTCAAGTGGAATAGAACTGGTTAGAACATCCATTTATATTTATTAAATAACCATAAATACGATGTTGATGCCATAAATCCATTCAGCCCCTGCAGCAGCTAACGACATTTGCACTGAGCTGGTGCCATCAGCATTAACGGCCAAGATGGCGCCTGCCTTTTTGAGAGTGGCCACTGTCTCAGCAGCTCCAGCTTTCTCTGTAAGGGAGCCCGAGCCTCTTTTTATAAGCATTCTCTTGTTTTCTTTCACCTTTGTGGAAGTCAGTTTAACTACAGTGTGAAATCTAGCCTGGTAGAATGATCCTGTGAGCAATATTTTATCAAGGTGTGCATCTGTGTGAGTGGGCTGAGGGCCACTTGGTTCTGCTCTCCCTGTATTTTAAGGGAGAAGTTTAGACGTTCCTAATTCGTACACTGCCTGATTCTGAAACTGGAGAGACTGTGGTCACCTGGACCAGTCTCACGTCTTTGGTAAGGTGGTCAGAAAAGTAGAGGTGAACTGGCCTGCCCAGTGTCACACAGCTAGGTGGTGTCAGAACTTGGACCTTTCGTATTTTCACTTCCTAGGTAGAGCTTTCCTCAGTAAACTCAAGTTCTTCTCTGAAGCAGTGGTGAAGTCATTTAAAATCAGAGCATTCCCGTTGGCCCATGGGAAAGGATTCAAATAATACAGTGGGAGTCTCATCAGCTCTTCTTGATGGGGTTTCTGAGGACTCCCATCCAGGTGCTTTTCTGTTAGCGGGTAGGGTGTGCTTTTAATGAGCGGGAAGTTTTTTTTTTTTTTTCTTTTCAATCCTAAAGTCTTAGCTGGGGTTGCTATAACAAAATACCATAGATTGAGTGGCTTAAACAACAGACATTGTTTCTCACAGTTCTGGAAGCTGGGAAGATCAAGATCAACTTGCTAGCAGAATTGTCCCTGGTCATTTCCTCTTAAAAGGACACTAATCCCATCATAGGGGCCCCACCCTTATGACCTCATTTAAACATGAGTACCTCGCAAAGGCCCCTTCTCCAAATACCCATCATGTTGGTACTTCAGGCTTCAATGTATGTATTTCAGGGGGACACATATACATTCAGTCCATAATGCCTAGTGATATGTTTTTAAATGGGCTCTCTGGCAGAAACTGTCTTTTCAGTTAAAGGGAAGATCCAGCATGTCAGTAATTATTATTCATGCTCACAAATATTCAGAGATGTGGTTAAGTGTATTTGAAAATATTTAGAAATGGTTAGGTTAATAATTTGACTTTTTTTTTCCCCCTGCTTGTCTGGTTTATTCAGTAAATATTTAAACACATTTTATAAGTCAGGCCCTGTGCTGGGTTATAGGCCAAAATGATAATGAGATAGAGCCGTTTGTCTTGAGCTACTCAGTAGCCAATATTAAAGTTCTGTATGGTTGTTTTCTTCTGGTCTTCTTTCAGATACATTTTAGCAAATGGCAAGCTTGTCCTTGTTTTTCAAGTAAGAAATATTCTAAGCATAATATATAGATAATATAATGAATGCCTTAAGTCTTCACACTTGGCTTTATCAGATTTTTATAATATTTGAGGAAAACATGTCAAACTATGTTTTAAAATATGAGAAATAAACCTCACTGGGACTTGACCCTGGGTGCCCCTCTCTGACCTGTGTCTTCCTTTCTGGAAGTGACCACTGGCCTCAAATTGGGCTATATCATTGGCTATATCATTGCCGTGTCTGTTTTTATACTTTTATTATGTATGTATGACTTTATGAGCAATATAAAATTTATCATTTTTAAAACTTCATAAAAAAGAAAGCAAACTATATATATTCTGTACCCTGAGAGAAAAAAACAGCTCCGTTATGCATTCCTCTTGATACATAGTTCCACTTCTTTTTTTACAAAACTAATGTATATAGTATTCCATTGTATGATTATGCCACATCATATTAGTCTATTCTTTTGTTGTCAGATACTTTTGGAATACTCCCAAGTTTTCATTCTTGTAAACAGCAGTGCTGTGGACATTCTTGTACATGTCTCCTGACACGTGTCTGTGAGTTTCTGTGGGAACGTGTGTAAGTGAGGAATTGCAGGTGATAGGACGTGAGTATCTTCAAGTCCAAGCTTGCCTCCAGCTTCTCTAGACAGTGCCACAGTGCTCCACGCGGGAGCCAGTTTACGTTCCCCCCACACTGTATCGGTGGTCTTGTGGATCTGCCTCTTCTGCAATACTTGGTATTATCAGAATTTTGAATTTTTGCCCATTGCTTAGCTCTAAAGTGATACCGTATGATTTCTAGCTTTAGTGCTGCATTTCTCTGATTGCATATGCTTGTTGGCCTTTCAGGCTGCTGCTTCTGTGAATAGCCTGTTCCCAACATACCCCACTGCTTTACTGGTGGTGGCGGTGGGACTCAGGTGCAGAGAAGTGGATTGATCATAATCTTGCTTCATGACAGATTGCCATCAGTGGATCTCGCCTGACCCTCGTATTCATATTTTTAATATAATGAATACCTGTGAACTCATCAGCATCTGAAACATTACCAACAACTTAACATCTGCCTGTGCTTCTCCCCACTCCACCCCTGTGTCCCCTCCTCCCACATCCACTATCCTGAGCTCTTCTCATTCCTTATTGCCTAGTTCTGTATAGTCATCTTCCTTCTGGGCCTCGCTTTTCTCATTCACCATTATTAGTGTGATTTATCCACGTGGTTGCATTGTCTTTGGTCTGTTCATTATCACATATAACATTCTTGGGTGGGGCATTATTTTTCTATCATTTCATTTTTGAATAGGCATTTGGGTTATTTCCAGTTGTCTGTTATTATGAATTGTTACGCTATTCACATAGGTGAATATGGCAGGCCACCATCCTGATGGGCTCTCGAATACTCCATGGGACTAGAAATGCTGAATTAGGTATTTTGATGTTTAACGTTGTTAGCAAATGCCACCTTTTTCCCTCTCAAAGTTGTATAGCATTTATATTCCTACACACAGTGGATCAGATTGCTCCACAGCTTCTGCTCAATTTGCAGTTCTTTCTGTGTGTATAATTCTCATCAGTAAACATCTTTTGGTTTCGTGGGATTGGGTATTATGCTTTGGTTTCCTTGTAATAAGGAGCTGGTATGGAGGGGTGGAGGAGGAACACATAAGCCTACCCTGCTAATAGTTGGAGGCCTTTAGTGTTTATGAGAAGAACTTGACATTTGCTGGATGGCCAAGCGGACTTAGGTCAGTTTGCAAAACTTCTCTAAATGTGTATTTGATTATTATTTTTATATCTGTAATCATTTTAAATGGACTGGTTTTACAGTCTTTCACAAAGGTTTATCATCTAAAATTTATAGTGGATCTAATCTCTGCTCTTTTATAGTGTCTTCTCTGTTTGCTTCATATTGGATTTTTTCCTTGTGTGTGTTTTAGCTTTGGGTTGTGAACTCTTGCTCACTTGAGCTTTGTTGCTGGGAATACAGGGGACCTGGGTTAGAGCTGTACTAAAATATAGAGTAGGGGGTTTTAATTTACAAATTACTTAGTGATGTTGAATTAAATTTAACACACCTCCTTCTAAATATACAGCTGTGATTATAAAACAAAGTATGAAAATATCTCCAGAAATTGACAAAAATAAAAAGACATAATTCCAGAGCAATACACTTAGAGTTGAACTCCCAGGAGGGTCAGAAACACAGTGCTTGGGGTCTTAACACCAATGCGGGGAGAGAGAATGCGGCCTAAAGCAAGGATTTGGGTCTGGGCTAGAGCTCTCTCTGTACCCAGGAGGGACCCTCCAATGGCTGCACCTTGTCCTGGAAGGAGTGCACCAGAAAATGCCTGCCCCCATCACAGAAATGCAAAGAAGTTTGTCCATCTTAGCCTGGACTCTGGGTAGGGGATAGAAGTGCTCTGATGTCGTCCTAAGATTAGAAAGCTCAGGGCTTCTCTCTTCTTAGCGTCAAATGTATGCCACCCAGCTTTTCCAGGAGTTAGTGTAAAAACCAGTCCAGAGCCAGTAACACCTCTCTGCTGAGGTGCCTCACCGAAACAATCCTGTGACTGTTTACATGTCTTTCCCACTTAGCAGGAAACTTCTTAGGACGTGGGTACCTGATCTTAGCACCTTTGTATACTAGTGTAGGTTTGCAGTGAATAAGTCAACAAATTAGAAACACATGGGCCTTTTTAGCAGCACACAAAGCTTACCCATGAACATGTTAAGATATAAAGCTTAGAAAGGATATTATTTTGCAGTTAAAGTTTTCTGCAAATCCTTCTTCCATTCTTAGAATATTCTGCAAACCACAGAATCAACAGACATGAGCATCTTTGCTGTTGTCTGTGTTGTGAAGGGTACAAAGGCAGGCATGTGCTCTGCCCTTAGGGCGTTGTAAGTGTAGGGGAGCGAGAAACTTGGGGTTGTATGTGATTCATTTCACCTGAAGAATTGTTCATTCAGTGAACATTTCATCGAGCTTCTCATGTGGTTAGCCCTGGGAAGATTATAAGGTTCTAGTATTCATTGTGTGTTCACCCATGTATTAGGCAGCCAAAATTTTATATTTACTTAACTTCTACAACCTTGTTTTAATTCTCACAACGTTCCTATGGAGAAGATCCTATAATTATCTTCATTTAAAAAATTTTATTGAAATTCACCCTATATATAGAAGTATACTTTCGTACCTGTACAGTTGGACAGACTTGCGGGACGTGTATACACCTGTGTAACCAGCACCCAAAGCAAGAACAGACCAAACGTTGCAGACCCTCCAGAAGGTCCCCCTGGGAACCCCGTTGCCTTCCAGCAGCCAGTTTTTCCCTGATTTTGTGTCTGGTTCCTCTTGTTGGGTCCGTCTGCCCTTCGGGTGTGTGTCCCGGCTCCCCGAGTTGCTTCTTGTTGGCGGAGCTTCCGATAGATCCCCCTTTCATACAGTGTAGGACTCGTCTGGTGTTGCCAATGGGACTCTTCTTTCATCGGGGGTGGGGTTAGAATGAACGGACATCGGGGGGCCATCTGCTGTTGTTAGGATGGGGGTTGGGAAATAGTGGGTCTGAATGACTTTCTCCTCCGGGTGGTGGGAACACACCCTTTGCTGTGCGGTTCCTCAGGTCCTGGGCTCGTTTTGTCCTTTCATTGTCTCTTCTCTGATTTCCAGGGTTTATGGAGCTCAGCAGGGAGGAGCAGAGAGAAAGGAGTCTATGCTCTCACGTCCCTACTCGTTCATTCTTAAATGTTGGATTTTAGAAAGCAATTAAAATGAAAAATTCAGTTTTTTTTTCTCTTTCTGTTCAGCAGATCATATACTGAGCTGTCTTACTCAGTGGTAAGGGGACTTGAGACCAAGTCAGGTTAACTGACTGGTTCAGCGGTCCCATTGCTAGTTAACTGCAGAATCCAGACCAGAACTAGGCTTCTGGGGAGGAATCGAGTCCTATTTATTTCATTGTGGCAACTAAGAGAGTTCTCTAGAGGCGAAAAGAAGCAAATCACTACAGTGCTGTAATGCTGTGGACTTTAGAACATTAACACACTGAAGAATCTGTACCCGAAATAGAAAACCTATCAGAATACAAGAAGAAAAGAATCCTAAATCATATAGACTGAGATCGAATGCCACGCTGTGTACTTCTCTCCATTTTAACGCTGATCATTTTTTGCAAAGTCTAAAGTAATATACCTTCTGTTTTTACTCTGAAACATTTGAACAACCTTATAAGATGTTTCTTCCATTTGTATGCTATTTCAAAGAGAGTAAAGAATATTATTAAAATTGGTGGCACCACCCAAACACATTAATACCATAATTTAACATTTCATGTGGCTTTTTATCAGAAAAATCTGGGTGCACTTCACAGACATTAGATACTTCTCACAGTATTTCCCCCCACTGTATTGCAGTTAAGAGAAATGGAGAAACCCAGAGGTTAACTTTCAGTTGTTTGTAATTTTTTTGTTTGTTTGTTTTGAGGCCTCTAAGACTTTATAGAAACTAGAGTCAGAGCCGACCTGATGCCAGACCTCTTTGGAGATCTGAGATGGGAAGCATTTCATCCCCTGAGACTTTCCCTGAGGCACAACAGGAAGGAGCAGCACTAAACAGCACTAAACACTGGCTCTGTTGAGTGTCTTTGGGGTGATAATGAGCAAGGGGGCCTGAAGGCACTCTCTCCTTCTCTCTTTGTACACTTGCTCCTCTGTTTCGGCTTTTCTTTTGTCTTCCTCTTCCCTAACATTAGAGTCTTGCTGTGACAAGTAAAATCTCTGAACTCACTGAAGGAGGGAATTGAGCATACTGGGCTTTGGAGACCATTTGCCGTCACTCATGATAGAAACTCTTAGCATAGGAAACCCACATGCTCAAAGCAGTTGTTTAGAATTTGGAGTAAAGTTTCATAGGAAGTCCCATACAGTGTGATGGCTACATTTTCTCACCTGTCTTCTCTAATCCATAATGTAGATGAGCTATGATGCTAAAGGTGAGATGGTAGTATTGTTACTAATAACCAGGTGTTGATTGGCTTAGAATCAAAGAATGTTAGCACTGGACAGGGCCTTTGGGACCACTGTTCTGATGTCCCACCCTCAGTAGGGTGCCTCTACAATGCAAGTAGTGATGAGGCCTTATTGTTACCTGCCAGAGGCAGCCCATTGTATTATAGTTGGCAGGTTGTGCTTTGCCCTCAACCAAATCTGTTCCCTGTAGCTTCTACCTATGGTATTGGCTTTTGGATGAGCCTCTAGGACCATGAAAGGTGAATCTAAGACTTGTTCTAACGAATGTCCCTCAAAATTCACAAACGTATGATGACTCCGACTTTCCATGATTGCTTCTTAACTGATAGGATTTTTCAGACTCCTTGTCATCCTGGTATCTTTTTTTCTGGTTGTTTGGTTTTGTCAGTATCCATTTAAAATGTGGTCCACACTAAACACAGTGTCCCCAAAGTTTTCTTATTCCTGCTGGGAATGTTCTTTCTTAAAAAAAAAAAAAAAGAAAAAAGAAAAAAAAAGGCCCTAAACACAAAAATTCAAAAACAAGCTTGTAAACATAACCATTTTATATGCTTCTGTACCTCCGTGTATAGAAAGGGGCATTTGTGAACTTGAACCTTCACCCACATTTTGTGTCTTGTTTCCTTGTTTGTAAGGTAAGGATAGCCACAGTGGTCTTGCAGGGTTGTTACCTGTGTTAGAGACCACGCCTGTAAGGGATCCAGACATGGAAGGTGAATCTATGGCCACCTGGGTATAAGGAGTGGGAGGTTTTAAGTCACTGTACAGTATTGTCATTTTTGTGTTATCTCTATGAACCAACCCATTTCTGCTTTTTATGGCAGTCTCTAAGTGCCCAGTCTCTGCGGCTTGGGGCCCCTCCCTTGCTATATATGGGTATGGATGTAATATGGAAAAGCAGGGTCTGCAAATTCCATTTACTACTTTCTCTTCATTTTTAACAAAGCTGGTTCTTAGAAAACCAAAGCAAAAGAATGATCCAAAAGTTAGAATGGATTTATTCATTGCTTATTGGATGGATAACAAGCCTGTTAACCTTATGCTAATAAGGACTTAGAGGATATTAGGTAGGCTAAGTGAAATAAGTCAGTCAGAGTAAGACAGATACCATATGATTTTACTTAGATGTGGCATCTAAAGAACAAAATTAACAAACATATAGAAACAGACTCAAAGACACAAAGAACACAGTAACGGCTTCCAGAGGGGAGGGAGCTTGGGGACTGAGTGAAAAAGTTGAAGGGATTAAAAAGTATGAATTGACTGTTGGGAAATAGTCATAGGGATGTGGAATATGACATAGGGATTATATTCAATAAATACTGTAGTAACTCTGTACAGTGCTAGGTGGGTACTGGAAATATTGGGGGAGCACTTTGTAAAATATGATTATTTATAACTACTGTATACCTAAAACTAATACAAAATAAAATTGAATGTAAACTGTAATTGAAAAAAAAATGCTGGTGTAACAATGTACTCAGGTTATTCCCATTAAGTCACAAATGTGACTTAGAGTAACTGTGACCTAGAGCAGCATTATTTATTTATTTATTTATTTATTTATTATTTATTTATTTTTAGAGAGAGTGGAAGGGAAGGAGAAAGAGGGAGAGAAACATCAGTGTGTAAGAGAAACACCCATCAGGTGCTTCTCTCATGCCCCCAATTGGGGACCTGGCCAGTAACCCAGGCATGTGCCCTGACTGGGAAATGAACCGGCGACCCTTTGGTTCGCAGGCCGGCGCTCAGTCCACTGAGCCGCACCAGCCAGGGCAGAGCAGCAGTTTTCAGAGTGTGGCCTGTAGACCCGTGCTTGTCTGCAGACTGTTGGTTACGAGGAGGTGAGGGGTTGGCTTCCTCACCATCACTTACAGGGTGGGGATATAATATCTTGCTGCAAAAACAATGTCAGCCAAACTGAACAATGGGCTTGGTGACTTGGTTAGTTTACATTTTGTCCAAATTCCTTGTTTCGCAGGGACCTTGTGACAAATGGTTCAGGGTCTGGCAATTTGAGGAGCCCTGGCCATGTGTACGACAAAATGTTCTTGCCACCCAGTTCTTAGCAATGTGGCCATCAGGTTTCCAAGCCTCTGGTAGATTTGCAACCAGGTAAGGAGATGCTACATGGATTTGCTATGTCAAAAAGTGTCATTTAGTATGGGAGCAAGTAACCCTGCTAAACAGAGTTTGGGAATGAAAAGGTCATGAGTTGGGAATCAGACCTGGGTTTACTTCTGATTTTATTGCGTGAACTGTTAAATACCCCCCCCCCCCCCATTTATAAGATGTAGGTGGAATGAGTATCTACTCCATAGGATACATCTAAGGTTTTGGGTAATATTTATATGAAATATTTATCATTAACACTAGATGCTTATTGTTGTTAGGAAGAATTATGAAATGTTAAAGTTTTGAAAAAGAAGAATAAGGGTAATTGTTGGTTGTATTAGGTAATAAAAAGTGTGACATGAGACTTTGGTTCAAAATGTGGTGCAGAGAGGTAGACAAAGGAACAGATTGGTGCAGAGATGCCAGAAGTAAGTTTGTTTTTATACATCAAGTTTAGGACAATTAGAAGAAGTTTAACTGGAATAGTTGCATGTTAAGGGATGCAAAAGAGCGGATGCTCTTTAAATGTGCAAGCTATAGAAGAAACTTCTTCAAAGTAATGGAAAAAGTTTGACTCCCTAAAATATGCAGAATTCAAAATCATAATCCAAAACAGACATGACAAAAGTAAGAAGGAAAATACTTAAAATTATATATCAAACTTGGAGTAGAGAGACAAAATACAGTACATGAATGGCAGTTTATGCCATAGAAATTCTTATTAAAAGGGAAATAATGAAGATAAGAAAGTATAAAGAACTCAATTTTGATAATAGTTGATTAGATACAGTAATGAATTCCCATGTATTTTACCTCCAGGAATTAAGAAGTCATGGTCAAGTGCTGTGGTGTATAATTCAGGCTGGATATGAGGATTTCTTATTAGTCAGCTTTGTAACTTACAAGTTTGATTCTTTGGTTTCCGGGTTTTTGTTTTTGTTTTTTTTTGGCAGACAGTGCATTTTAAATATAATTGGGAAGGAATTTAAGTCTTTGTTTCATCAGTTTGCAGAAAAATTAAAGGAAATTCAATATTTCCTTTTGGAAGCATTCCTTTTGGATGCTTTCCATCTATGATTCAGCCTTTTCCCCCTTTTATGCTAACTGGTCCTGTGAGAGATTTATTATATTTTCTGTGACATAGTTTGGAGAATAAGGGTCTTAGCTAATCTCTTGCTAAGGGTTCTTTGAAGTGGAGCCTGGAAGTTATTAGTGGGCCAGAAAAATTAATGAGGGTCCTTACCCTTCCTTTGCTTGTGTATCTGTGTGTGTCATTTTGGTCGGGATCAGGGGGAATCAATAATGTAATTAAACCTAGAATAATAGTAATAACAACTTTAATTGGAAACTATGCTTGAGGAGCATGTAGATCTTTGATCAATATATAGTCAGTTATTTCTTATACATCTTAGTGTAGCCTTTTCAATAAGGTACTGATTTAGAATAAAAACCTGCTGAAGTTAGAATATACTGCGGCTATACGCTGCTGCCATATGTGTGTCTGATACCTTGAGTCCTCAATATAAAAGCCATCAGAGATGAGCCCACCAGAGCATGAGGGTGATTTCTAATGCAGGTTGTACTTGGGTTTTGGAGGAAGTAGGAGAAGAACATTCCAGGCGGAAGGCAGGACACGAACAGAGACCCCAAGGAAGGAAAGCACTTTGACTGCCTCCCCCCACTCCCCCAACTCCTCCCAGGAATGGAAGGGAGGCTGATAAAAGTTGGGATTCAGTGAGCTCAGGGGGTGAATGAATGAGGCTGGAGATCACGTGGGGTCTTTTAGAGCTTTGTTTTGGTGAGGAGTTTGGGTTTTATCCTAAATACAACAGGATGATGTGGAGGGATTTCAGCTGGGCAGTAGGGAGATCCAGGTTGTATTTTCAGTTAGCTGGCTGCTGTGTGGTAGTTGGCCGGACAGGGAATGAGTGGCCAGTCAGGAGAAGCTGGTGGCGGGGCCAGCGGTGGAGACAGGAGCAAGCAGATCCACGGACGTTTGGGATGGAGAGTGGATGCAGGGGCTTAAGGGATGATTTGTCAGAGGACTTCTTGCCAAAATCTGCCAGCCTTACGAAACACTTGGCACTTTTGAGTGTTCTCAGCGTCTTCTCTGAATCTGTCCCTCATTTTGGCTGCCTGTTCTGTGCCTTTTCTTCCTCTCCCGCCCTCTTTCTCCATTTGTGAGTCCTCTTTATAGTTTACTTCTCTAGTTACATCTCCAGAATTTCTCTACCTTCTCCTTCTAAAAAAAAAAAAAAAAAAAAAATCCTATTTCTCTTCAGTCACGTCTCTGCGGGTAGACAATTCAAGCCTCTGGTCTTGACTGCTATCTGTAGCTGCTTTGCGGAATTTCTGTTTAGTTAATATGTTCCTTTCTGAAATATCTAAAATGCAGTTATTTGTTTCTTCACCTTAAATTGACTTCCTCTCTTGACTTCTCTTTTTCTTTTTAATGGTTCCACCGTTTTCTGTCACCCAGACAAGATAGCCTAGTAATCTTTGATTTATTATTTTCCATGACTGCAGTTTGTTATGTAAAATCCAATGTCAGGGGAGAAGCTGAAGTTCAGAAAGATTGTCACCTGCTCAGGGTCACCAAGCTGGTCACTGGTGACACTGCTGTGTGAGCCCAGGTCTGACACCAGCACCCATCCTCCCAGTCACTGTGCGGTATTGTAGGCCACAGAGCCTTGTGATAAGGGTTTCCAAAGGACACCTAACCTCACTTTGTTCTTAAAATAGGTCAAATTATCAGAGGCTGAGATCACTGCTGTTAACAAGTTGTATTAGCTGTCTATTTCCTCTCTAACCGCTATATATACTTTATATCTTTTATTAGGCACAAAATAAATTTGTTTATTTGCTATCCAGGTTAATTGCTTCTCCCCTTTTTTGAGGGGAAGAAGAGAGGAGAGGTGGGTGCAGGTTCTTCATTTTTGTTCCCCCCTAATCAATATGTGAAAGGGGTCGTTTGCCCATTGCCTTGCTGATATTGAATTTCATTATTTAAAATAGTGTTGGCCATCTGGTGAAAAAATTTGTTATTTTAAAATTTAATTTCTTTTATCACCAGTGAGACTGAATTACATGTTTATTAGTGGTTGTTATTTCTTTTGTGAATTACATTGATGTTGATTATTTTTAAGTAGCCCTGAGATTTAAAGAAAAAAAAACTTGGTAAAGATGAAATAAAATGTGCAATCAATCTTTTAAGCTCAGCATCATAAATTAGATTGAGACTGTTTTATATATGATTTCTAAGTTTTAAAAGAACTTTTACATTAATCATCTTTATTTTTACATCTGATCTTTATAAATTCTGGAAGTGGCAGGGCAGAGTCATCTATTTATGGGAGATTGAGGCTCGCCCAGAGAATGTGTTGGGTCCAAGGGGGTACAAATAGGAGTTTATTTATGCAAACGTAAGTCTAAGAACAGAGCTTTGTCACCATGGCACCAGACCTCTCTTTTAGTGCTTAAGGATGTGGTTAAAGGCTGTAGCCCAGACACAGACCCCTCAATGACCCTTTGATCTTTGAGGACAGAGCCCAGAATGTTGGGTCCCTATGACATCAATCTGGGGAGTCTTCCTGAGTCCGTCTTGACAGGATCTATTATTTCGTTAACCCAGCACATATTAGTTCAACATCTCCTCTTTGCCTGGCTTTGTGGATACAGCAGTGAACAATCCTTGGCCTCAGAGAGTTTACATTTGGGGTCAAGTAGAGCCATCCTGGTGGGGTGGGGGCTCACCACTCTTGACTTCCTCAAGTCTAACACCTGTCTTTGCTTCCTAGTTCCCTGTCTTGTCCACTCTTTCCTATGGTTTTTAGACCAACTCTGGCCTCTTCTTTATCTTCAGTGTTCTGCTACTAAATTCAACAGCTTACAGTGACGAAGGGCCCTCTGTTATTGTTTATTTCAGCATTTCCTAGCTGCAACTCTGAATCCTATCCTCAGTCTGGCTGCCAAGTGCTGGGCCCCAGGCCACCAGTGTTCTCCCGTGGGAACTCTTCTGTCCCTTTTCTGTCTTGTGGTAGCTCCCTGTTGGAGCGCTGACCATCACTTTGACCGCTTGGATTATGAAACAAGTGGAGAGTAAGTATGAACTCACTGTGTGTAATGGGCTTACTGCTCCCCAGAAGCCTGGTTTACCAGGAGCATGTAGTTTGCTCATGTCTAGTTCCTGAAGTCACAGCCCTAGTCTGGAAGTTCTGCTTTTAAACATGGCCATTGCATTAGTCAGAGTTTTCCAGAGAAACAGAACCGGTAGGATATATTCCTATATGGATATATACGAAATGAGATTTATTATAAGGAATTTGTTCCCATGATTATGGAGTCTGAGAAGTCTCATGATTAGAGGATTTGCCATCTGTAGGCTGTAGACACCAGAAAGCCAGTGGTATAAATTCCAGCAGAGTCCAAAGGCCTGAGAACTGGGAGCATTGATGGTGTAAGTCCTTGTCCAAGGTCAGAAAAGACCGATATCTCAGCTCAAACAGACAGAGAGAAAGAGAATTCAAATTTCTCCCATATTTTTGTTTTATTTGGGTCTTCAGCAGGTGGACTGACACCCACACTGGGAGGGCAATCTGCTTTGGTCAGTGTACTAATTGAAATGTTCATCTCTCCTGGAAACACATCTCAAACACACCTAGAAATCAAATTTAACCAAATATTTAGGCATCCTATGGTCTAGTCAAGTTGACACATAAACCTTCACAGCCACATTATCTTGCACCTCTACCTATCCTGATAATTGGGTATCATTCATTTTGTTTTGGCTTTAATTTAAATTTTTTTTGATCATGAAAGTAATTTATGCTGAGTGATGACTATTTAGAACATACAGAAACATACAAAGTACATACAAAGAACCATTGGTGGACTTACTGTTGGATATGTGCACTTATGTGTCACGTGACTTAATTTGTGTACCACCTCCTTCCTTCTTGAACACGGGTAGTTTTCCGGAGGTCCAGACTGGGCCAATCTGCCCCAAGAGGCTTGGACTGTGTTGACTGTGCTGTCTGGGATCTTGGTAAGAGCTGATCTTGCCCTCCAGGAAGCATGGAACCCAGAGGCAGACCTCCCTGCCCAGCCCGCATGCTTTTGTAAGCTCGCTCTGTTTCCTTCTTCCTGTTGGCATGTGTTTCTCAGTGGCGCTGTCACCCTGCCATTCTTCTTGGGAACCTTGTCTGCTCCAGGGGCTGTCCACTAATGCCTTTTAAAAAAACTTTTTTCCCTGACCTCTCCTCTACCATTACAACACGATCAAGACATTTTGATTATTTATGTCCCTTTTATAAGGGCATTATAAGGAGAGAGTCCTGTGGCCCAACTGTGGTCTGCGCCGTTTTTGTTCGTATGGTGAGGCCGCCTATTGTGATGGTTTACACTAAAAGCTGGCTCTGGGTTCAAGTCCTGGCTTGGCCATTTGACACAGTGTGAGCCCTCTGTGTCTTCTTGTGCTTGTCTGTAAAATGCAGTAACAGATGCTTTCCTATTCGGGTACAATGAGGATTAAATACACTAATACATGGAAAGGAAGTGCTAAATACATATTATATGGTTATTGCACACAAGCCATTTGGAAGCACTGAATTTGAAAGAATTTTCTCTTCAGTGATGAATGTTTACATTTCTTTATGTTGAACATAGTTCATTATGTGGAAATGGACTGAGGCCCTGCCTGCTGCAATTTTTTAGAAGGGCTGGTTTCTGCTTTTAGGGGCTTCTTGTGGAATATTATGTGTTAACATAGGAGAGATTTGAGAACCAATTTTGGCCTTGAATGGATGTGTTTTGTATTTGCTGGCCTCGTGCCCAAGTTGTCACTCCTGGCATCTGCTGAACTCATACTTCACAGTTCCTACCAGGGAAGGTTGCTTCTGCTCCGGCACAGCAGAAGGCACTTGGAGAACCAAGTGACGTCTGTCCTATCCCTGGGCTGGTTGACTTGATCCGGGTGGGTCACTAGGCAGCTACCTTTATCATGGCCTTCTGCGGGAAAAAATTAGCTGACCAATTTGATTATCATGAAAATTTTAATGTGGGAAATAAGACGGGGGAAGAGCAGTGGGAGCTGAAGTTGAAAGAATGCCATAAACTAATGTAAAGATGATGACAGGGGCCCGCCAGACAATGGCATGGCAGCAAACTCTCCGAGTAGGCAGCAGTCCCCACAGCAGAAATTGATATGAAACAGGAGAAAAGCAATCTCAAGAGATTAAAGTAGACACTCAGTGAGAACCAAGTGATGTTAGTAGCAGAGGCCAGGAAAGAAGATCCTAGCGGTTGGCTGTAAAGCAAGTTCACGTTGTAGTCTGGGTTTTTTGTGGTTGTGTTTTCGTTGTCTGAGTCTTGTATTCCGTAGGCCCTGATTTATGTAGGTCATATAGTACAGTTGACCCTTGAATGCTGGGTTTGAACTGCATGGGTCAATAAATGTGTTTTCTCTTCCTTATGATTTTCTTAACATTTTCTTTCCTCTACCTTACTTTATTGTAAGAATACAGTACATAATACCTATAACAAAAAATAAGTGTGTTCCGACTTTATGTTATTGGTAAGGCTTCCGGTCATCCGTAGGCTCTCAGTAGTTACGTTTTTGGGGAATCAAAAGTTATGGGGGCTTTTGATTGCACAGCGGGAGGGGTTGGTGCCCCTTCCCCCCACATTGTTCAAGGATCACCTGTCCTTATTCCCATCTAAAGGATTTTCTCATTTTGTTCCCAGTGTGCTGACTGTCTTCTCTATATGTTATAGTGAGTTAAACCCACTTTTTGGGATCCTCTACAAGCCTTCCCATTCCATGCTGTGTTTTCCTGCTGACTTTTAACTTCTATTTGTTTTTTTAAAAGTTCGTCCTCCATGAACTCCTCTGGAGTTTGTAATCTGGACCCCTCAGTTCTTACGCGCTATATGACAGAGGTCCCTCATGGATGGAAGCCATGAACTCCATCGGGCAGCCGTCATGTCCTCTTTGCATTTTTTAGCGGACACTGGGTCGGGTTGCATGAGTGGTATATGCACATCATTGGTCATTTCTGGTGGCATTTCTGTGAACTCTGTGACCCTGGTTTAATTTGGGGCACAAAAGGGGAGGCTTTAGCCCCTCCTTTGAGTGAGTCTTCTTTTACCTTTTTTTTTTTTAATTTTATTTTTTGTTATTCAATTACAGTTGTCCCATTTTTCCCCCATTGCTCCCCCCTCCCAGCCCACCCCTTCTCCCACAATCATATCCCTCCCCGTTGTCCATGTCCATGAGTCATTCGTATACGTTCCTTGACTAGACCCTTCCCTTACTTATCCCCCTTCTCTCCCTCCCCCTCCCCTCTATTGACTACTATTCTAGTCTTTGCCTATCTAGTTCGTTTGTTTGTGTTGCTCTTTAGTTTCCTGTATTGGGTGATATCATATGGTATTTTGCTTTCTTTGCCTGGCTTATTTCACTAAGCATAATTCTCTCTAGTTCCATCCATGTTGTCGCAAATGGCAGGAGTTCCTTCTTTCTTTCTGCTACATAGTATTCCATTGTGTAGATGTACCACAGTTTTTTGATCCACTCATCCACAGACGGGCACCTAGGCTGTTTCCAGCACTTAGCTATTGTAAACAGCTTTTAAAATTTTATTTTGAAGACAGTAAATATTAAAGCATTTGAGAGAAATGGGGTAGTTATACAGTATCTTGGTTTTGTTGGACAACTAAGTTTCTTGTTAGATCAGAACGGTGGAAAAGCTCACGTGCATTAAGCCGGAATAACACCTGATATCTAAATCCCTACTAATATTTTTGGGGGGCCTTAAGCATACATATATTGTGATTATAAGGTAGCTTGTTTGGACATTATCCCTGTTTGTGGTTTTCTTTTTTTTTCTCTCCTCTTTCTTGAAGACATTTTGGAAACCACTGTGTTTACCAAGTTACAAAATTCAATAGCAAAATGTATGAATAATGTTGTGTTTTGTCATTGAGCTTATATCTCTGATCTGTAAAAACAATAAAAAACAGAATAATAAACAGTCATATACCCTTTCCTAGGCCCACCAATTGTTTAGCAGTTTGTGGCCCTTAGGTCATCTCTTTTTCTCTGTGCCTACATTTTACATGTGTGTGGGTCCCTGGCTGGCCTGTGGGGGCGTCCTTGGGTCAGCTGCCCATTCCTATTCATTCAGCCCTGTGAACTTTGGGTCGGGTCATGTGCTACAAAACCTACCAGTGTAGGAAGGGTCAGGCAGTTTGCTTGAGCTAGTGAGAGGTCTCATGTTAGTCAGAGGTGACATTCTGATTATTTTTAGTTTACAGACGGAAATTTCAGTACGTTCTATGTGCGTCTTGCCCAAAGCCACATACTGGGATGTGACAGAATATTGGAACCTGTCTATAGGGTTATAGAGCCTTTCTTGTTTTCATAAACCACACTGCCTCTAGTTTATTATTCCTTTGATTTCTCATCTGTAAAATTGCATTCTTAGGCTAAATTGTCTCTAAGAATACGTTCCCTGCTAAAGTTCTTTAATTGAGGCCATGACTTGATGTCCAAACGCCTCAGGGGTCAGGAAGATACTTTAAATGAGGCGAATGACAATAGGGAATAATGGGACTAATGGTAACCAGAGGGTTTGACAGATTGAAATTAAAATTTTAATGAAAGGGTTGGCTAAATATGTCTGTAGGGCCCCCAGCTTTTGACACTCACATTTAGGCCCTTCCCTGTACACGCTAAGCCATCCTAATTTTTAGCATGCAGTCTTGTCATTATAATGTTCATCAGCCTATCAGCCATTCTTGTTTTCTATGAAGTGTAGTTAAGAAGGTGCAGGTCACGAGAGTGTTGGCTTGACAATACTTTTTCATCCTTAAGCATTTTCGTTACCCTCAAGCATGCATGCCTCAGGCACACACTCTCTCTCTCTCTCTCTTTCTCTCTCTCTCTCTCTCTCTCTCTCTCTCCCCCCCCCCCCCCTTGTGTCCTTTGTAGCAGTTCTCTGGGATGTGCCATCCAGTTGCGGGCCACGTATTCCTCACTTACAGGTGTACTGTTACTGTCCTCCTGTGCCTCCCAAGGTTCTACTAAAACTAGGATTCTACACTGAATCCTGGATTCTAATTAAAGCTCTCCTTTAACTAGGTGTGTGACATTGAGCTAGTTGTTCAAAGTTGTGCTCTCATATCCCAACTGTGAAGTGCAGGTGAGAGGGTCTGTCACTGGTTTTCAGGTTGTGTCCTGCAGGGTGCTATGTCTTTGGGCACCACTCTGTGAGAGACTGGGACCAGCTGAGTGGAGTTCTTCATCCTACCTCTACCTGAGCAGCTTTGATGACCTCTTGGTTGTACTATTTACTAGTTGTATGATCTTGGCCAAGTTGTTTAACCTGTGTGTGTCCCAGTTTCCTCCTCTGTAAAGTGGGCATAATAACAGTACCTATCTCTCAGAGTTGTGATATTTAAGTGAATCAATAAATGTAGCTATCCCTGGCATTATAAGTTATGGTAGGTAGAAAAATGGCCCTGCAGAGATGTCGCTTCCTAATTCCCTGAATCTGTGAGTATGCTGATCTTTTACATGGCCAAAGGGACTGTGCAGATGGGATTAAAGGCCTCGAGATGCTGAGGTTATCCTGGGTCATCCCGGTGGGCCAGTTGTTATCACAGTGGTTCTCAAAGGAGTCAGAGAGAGAGAGAGAGAGGTGATGACTGAAGCAGAGGTCGGAGTGAGGAGATTGGGGGCTGGGGACTGTGGGCCGAGGAATCTGGGCGCTCTTGAGAAGCTGGAAAGGCACGGGAATGGACCATTCCCTAGTCCTCCAGGGGGACCACAGCCCTGTGAGACCCAGTGTGGACTTCTGACCTCCAGAGCTATAAGGTCATACATTTATGTTGTTTTAAACCAGAAAGCCTATGAAAATTAGTTACAGCAGCAACAGGAAACTAATACATAAGCGTTAGCTGTATTTTCTGTTCTCACTGTAAATAAGATTTTCTTTGAACAAAGGGATCTGTGGCTAAAGACAGTTTGAAAACCAGTGGGCCAGGTGATGGCCAGCATGCCCTTTTCATCAGCCAGCCTGTTGTGGCAGGAACTTTCTATACCCAGAACCTAGCCTGAGTAGACTCCACTTTTGCTGAAAGTGTCCCGTGCACTTGAAATCTGGATACGGTAGAGTGGAGGTTGGGTGGTATCCTCCAATGTGGACCTCCTTGTGGGATTGTATGCAGTTCCCAGATCACCCACTTCAGAAGGACTCTTTATGATTCATTGGCTATTTTAGTAAACAGGATCTGGTTGTCTGTTTTGGGCCATATTGGTTCTTGAGCTTTGCACTCCATCCAGGTTTATGCATTTGCCTGGGATGTGTGCATCTTTGTGGACCCAGTTTCTGTTCCTTTTACCGCATACATTCATCAGTTCAGTCCTGCTCGTGACATCAGACCATGCTCATTCTAGGACCGAGAAGCACTCACTACACAGACACCCCCGTTGGGCTGGATTTGGAGAGGCGGGGCCAGGAGTGCCTTTGCCTAACAGTTCCAGAGACTGGGCTGGCCCACGAGCTGCTCCCGGAACAGCCTGTGATTTGCCCTTCAGGCCTCGACTAGCCCAGCAATGCCTTTTTGGGCTTGTGAGATGTTTGCACAGCTTTCTAAATCTACAGAGTGAGTTATTTACTTTCTTTTTTTTACGCATGCAGAGAGGCCACGATGCTGTTCTTGTGTAAAGTGCAGCGGCTGGGTTTGTAAATGTGGCAAACATGGAGCCAAATATGAAGCTGGCCTGCAGTCCTGAGGCATTTTGTTTCCCTTCCAAGTCACTTGGATTAACGTCAGCATTATTTCCTTGGCATGAATCTGGCATGAAGGATATTAATTTCTTAGAGTCCGTACCCTGCTTTTCTCTAAATAAAACATTGAAGAACCCTGCAACATGTTTTGATGTGCAGAATAGGTGGCAGAGGTTCTCTTGGCAGAGCTTTCGCCTAGTTGATGACCTAGTTATTTAGGTCTGTGCACGCAAAGGAATGTGAACTGCTAGGTGCAATTTGCCTGTTAGAAAAGGGGTTTTAGAATCCAGGATGGTTTGTGACAAACCCTGTACTTGAAGTTTAATGAGCGAGAAAGGCTCGTTTATTTGCTCTTTCATTTTTCCTGTTCTAGCCCAGACTGAAAGAACATTTCCTCAGGTGTCACTGTTACTGCTTTGGTTGGTGGGGTAGGAAGTTGCAGGAGGAGATGACAACCTTATTAGCCAGGCCAGGCTCGTTACTTCAGGGGTTGATAGCACACCCAGGGGGCTGCTTAGACGTCTGTTCAGTGTAAGCAGACCAACCCAAGTAGAGAGGTACCCATTCACCCCCAAGTGCCTATCTGTGTCTGATAGTTCTTGGTCTTAACTGAAAACTGTTAATAGGTGGCTGTGCTCTGAGAAATAATTTCCTCGTGTGAAGCCATCAGGGTAGCAGCGGCCTCCCGGCCAGTGTCTGGAGGCTCTCAGATCTGGGTTAAAACTGGGCTTGGATCTTCCCATGTGCTGTCTTCTCTTCTGTCTCAGACTCAGCAGGTCTCAAATGCAATTCCTCATCTCAGACTGCCCCTGACCCTGCATCGGCCTCGCTTGCATTTTCCTCTTCCGTTTGTCTGCGGATTGAGGATCTTAAAAATTCCAGTGGGGGAGATTTTGAAGTGGCATGTTCATTTGAAGAGCGTAGATTACATTAAATCTCTCAAGTTAGCTGGGCTTTCTGTGCCCACTCGGGCTTGGCCTTGTCCACCGCCTGGTGTCAGGTCAGCTTTGAAGGTGTTTCAAGGAAGTGGTGTGCTTCAGAGCACTCAGGAATTAGTAGGCAGGAGAGGCCGGGATGTGGAGGCCCCTGCTTGGGAATTTTCCATTTGGTTAGAATTCTGCCTTTGAACCATTCGGACAACTAGTTGACATCTGGGTAAAGGACCTGGGAATAATGTGAAATCTCTTGAAAGTTGGGATGTTATAATAGAATGGACATTTGCTGAAGCTTGAGAAAATCAGGAGTTGATTCTTTGCTTCCAGGACTTACTGCCAGCAGTCTTAAAAAGTCTATGACCTTAATCAAGTTGCTAATCTATCTCTGAACCTACTTAAGATAAGGTAACACCAAAACCTACCTGGTAGGCTGGTTATAAAGAGTAAATGACAATATTTAAGTCAGTTAGCATAGAGTAAACACTCAGTAAAGGTAGTTCCACTGGTGCCCGCCCCCCTGCCTCCCCCAGTCTTTTCCCCAGTAGAGGGATACAGTATTAGCAACCTTTGTAACCAGTGAATTAAGAGTGGTTGAGTTTCCTGTGCAGTGATATTGGGAAGAAAAAACGTTATCCTTTGCCAGAGCAACTTTGTGCTTCTTCCATGGACTGTACTAAGTATATTATGCTTAGAAGAGCAGAAGATACCTCTAAAAGAGTAAACTGCACGGGAGAAGAAATACATTTAAAATGTACTAAGTAATGGGAAGGTGATAAATTTGTGATTATTAAAAGGAATAGAGTTTGGTATGGTCAAATTTTTAAACAATAAAAATTTTGCATAATGAACTCTAATAACACCAGAGGAAGTCAACAAAAGGAAAGATGAGCGAGGTTATATTCTAAAATAAATTGATGTGACTACAATACTTACTGCAGAAGTTAGAAGCATGCTTCTTACATAGACGAAATACATCATAATAACTGTGCAAATGAACCCACATTTAATCTGCTATACGATAACCATTTCGACTAACAGAATTAGGAATTATGAAATAAATGCTGGAAAACTGATGTATTTAAGTTTTAACTTTCCATAGAGCATCCTATCGTGATCATATGAACCATGGTCTTTAACGTATCCTGACTTGGTATTTTGAGTAAAATGCTCAAAAGAAAGAGCTCCAGAGGAAAATATAATTTATACCAGTACTGGTATATATATAAATGTGTATAATATGTGTAAGTAAATATAAACATGCACAAACATACACACACACACACACACACACACATAAACATGAATGGAACCAGCTTCATGTCCCTGGTGAGAACTGGCAAAGCAAACATTTGCAAAACAATAATACAAAGTTATTAAAAATATTAATAATCCCACACACTCTTAATATTTGGAAATAGATGCCAGACATAAATTAAAACAGAACAGTCCTATTGTGGTCCCTGCCTCAGGGACATGGGAAGCAGAAGGCTGCCTGTTGCTGCCTTAGGGACGTGATATTCTGTATGAAGGGGAAAAGAGAAATCATTTAAACATTGGCTACATAAGGTAATGTTGGGTAATAAGCGCTCTGAAGAAAATAAAATGGCAAAGGAATAGAGAGGGACTTAGGGCAGAGGAGTCACTATTTAGAGAGGCTGGTGAGAGGAGGGGTCCTTAGCTGAGCCATCTGTGTTGAGAAGGACTCTCCAAGTGACGGGCGGTGAGGGTAGGGAGGGGGCCGCAAGGTTAAGGGCTCTTGGACTGGAATGAGTTCGGCCAGTGTGAACCAAGAACAGGCCAGTGTGTCTAGATCTTAGAGAATAATTATATGTTTGCCTCGATTACAATAGAAACTGACTTATTTTCCAATGGCCTGAGTAGCGAGGCTCTACTTTTTTACGATTAAAAAGTGTTTATATTATAATTGTGAAAACTATGGCAACAATACAGAAGTATATGTAATAGATGTACATTTAATTTATTTTATTTTTTAAATCAGTCGAACTTTAAAAAAAAGATTTTATTTATTTATTTTTAGAGAGAGGGGAAGGGAGGAAGAAAGAGAGAGAAACATTGATGTGTGAGAGATACATCTATCAGTTGCCTCTCACACGCCCCCAGCTGGGGCCCTGGCCCGCAGCCCAGCATGTGCCCTGACTGGGAATCGATCCGGCGACCCTTGGGTTCTCAGGCTGGCACTCAATCCACTGAGCCACACGGGGCACAAATGTACATTTTAAAGAAGAATAGTAAAGCAAATATCCACAGACCCTCTAGCAGTTATGAACTAAAATACTTTTAATCCCCTTGTAGCTTCGGGACGGCACTGCTCCCCTGGACCCCAGCATGAAACACTGGGTGGCTTTTGAGATAACAATTCAATTGTTCTGTGACTTAGTGACCCGTATCTGCAACCCAAACATATAGTGTAGTGTAGCTTCTTTTGAATTTTATATAAAAGAACCATACTGTGTGTATTCTTTTGTGACTTCTTCCTCTCCAAACTGAAATTCATTTGTGTTGCTGTGAATTTTTATTTAGTTTTTACTCTACAGTGTATGAATATACTATAACTTAGTCACTTGTTCTGTTGATCGGTGTTTGTTTTTTTCCAATGTTTGTCTGTTATTGTGATCGGGTCTGGATTTTCTAGTCTACAAAGTACACACATGCAGGAGTTTATCTTGGGACTTTACTTAGGAAAACAATGTCTGGGTTGTAGGATATCACCAGATTTGGCACTAGACAATGCCAAACTCCTTAAAAAGCAATCGTATCAGTTTTCACTTGCACCAGCAATGCATGAGGCTTTCTGTTGAGCATTTACAGGACCCCACCAACACTTGAGGTTGCCAGACTGTAACTTTGGTCAGTCTGATGGACGTGTCGAGGTGTCGTGAGGTTTTACACTTCACATTTATTATCACGAATGAGCTTGAGCCCCTTTTGCTGTGGTAATAGACCATTTGGATCTCCTTCACTTGTTTTTCCGAAGGGCTGATTCTAGTGTTTTTTCCAGTTTTTTCTTGGGGTTCTGCTGTACCTCATTGTACAGTAGTTATCTATAACTTCTCTGTGTGTGCTTCTCTTCCATTTTTTTAAGTCTTTATTTTATTTAATTTTTTAAATAAATTAGTTTTTAGAGAGAGGGAGGGAGAGAAACATCCATGTGAGAGAGAAACATCGATCGTTGCCTCTTGCATGCACCCCCCGCCCCCAGGAACTTGACCCATAACCCAGGTATATGCTCTGACCGGGAATCGAACCAGTGACCTTTCGCCTTGTGGGATGATGCCCAACCAACTGAGCCACACCAGCCAGGGCCTTTATTACATCTTTAGTGTTTAAAACTTGAATAGTACGGTCTTGTCTTGACTGCCTCCTACCTGTGCAAGGCAGCCCTGCTTCTGCTGGTTGGCTGTCTGACTGAGGGGACAATAATGGGGTGACCGAGGCACTCGTCTTTTATCAACCAGCAGGTTTGCCTGGACTTATTCACATGGAGTCGGGCAAAGGTGTCCAAAACTCCTGGGGGCTCTGAGTCAGCAGGGGAGCACTTTCGCTATATTTTGTCGGCCATAAGCCCTGCCCAAATTCACGGGGTAGGAGAGTAGACTCTGCTGTTGCTGGGGGAGCTGCAGAGTCTGCTTGAAAGGAGAAGGGCCTACGGGGAGGGACAGAGAGTTGTGACCGTGTGTGCAGTCCATCACATTTTACGTTGTGGTTTGTGCTTTTCTTCCGTGCTTCAAGGGTGAGACATTATAGTCCTATAGCATCTTCTAAAGGTATAAAGGTTTTTGCCTTTCACTTTGAGGTCTTTCAGTGTGTTTTTTAAAAATGATATTTTAAGGAGAAAAAATAATTGAGAACAACAAGATATACATGAATTAGAGGAAGAATGAAGTTTCAAAAACCATAACAGGAGGGGATGTTGATAATGGGGGAGGCTATGCATGTGTGGGGGCTGTGGGTCTCCTTCTGCACAATGTAGCTGGAAACCTAAAACTACTCCCAGAAACAGGCTGTTAGGAACATTTAAAAAAGCTCAAAGCCAAACTATGAGAGCAGATGAAAGAGCCCTTGAGCATTACTAGGAAGTTTAAAAAGTGCTAGAGAAAGCAGCTTGTCCAGGAGGGCATTGGGGGCCGTTGTACATAATTTGGGGGTAAAGAGTTGGTTAAAGAAATATCAATCAGCATGCTATAATGTAAACATAAGACTCTTGCTTTCATGTCATATTTGTTAGCTCTAACACAAACATGAAAATAAGAGAACAATTACTTTTACCATCCTACCATCTTATTAAAAACAGCCCTCAGTGCTTTACACTGTTCCCTTCACTTTCTTGTCCATATTTATTTTTTGCAAGAGAGTATTCCAGTCAGCAGTTATGGATTGCATTTAATTTTTTCAAGTCTTCAGTTTGCTTGACATGAAGTTTTCTTTGAACAAGGTCTGGCCATAAGGAGTGCAGGAGTCAGTGAGGAGCTTCTTAGAAAGTGCGATAGACCAGAGGCAGGCTTGTCCTTTGGCCAGGGCCTGGGTTTGGGCAGATGGTCCTGGAGTAGAATCAGGACATTGCTGTTGTAGCGCCTGTGCAGTGTCGTGCCGATTATTTAACATCTCTGAGCTTTAACTCTCCATTGTAAGGTGGAGATCATCTTTACTTACCTTTCAAGAGTATTGGATGATGTAGAAAAAAATATTACCTGTCATATCACGTGGCCCATAAAATGAATGTTACCCTGTATGAGAAGTAGGTTTTCAACTATTTTCTATTAATCCTCAATACAAAAAGATGAGGATCTCTGTCTTTTGCAGAAAGAATTCTTCCTGACATTTAAGCTGAGCCTTTCGTTACCTCTCTATAGTTGTTTTTTAAATGAAAACTCTTTTTGCATCTTCTGGGTTCTCTGCCTGGAGTTTGAGAATCAGTTAATGGCATCTGGTTGGTTGACGTCAAGCTTTTGAGACCCTTATGTGTGTGTGTGTGTGTGTGTGTGTGTATTTAATTTTTTTTTCATTTAGAGTTTCCATTCAGTATTATTTTGTATTAGTTTCGGGTGGACAGTAGAGTGGTTAGATAATCGTGTCTACTTTACAAAGTGTTTCCTTCAAAGTTTCCAGTACCTCCTTGTCCCCATACATAGTTATTACAGTATTATTGCCTGTATTTCCTGTGCTGCACTTTATAGCCCCGTGACTATTTGGTAACTGCCAAACTGTACTTGAGACCCTTATATCTGAAACCTTGGTAGCCAGCCAGATCTCACTGAGCTCTGGGAGATACTCTCTCTCTCTCTCTCTCTCTCTCTCTCTGTGTGTGTGTGTGTGTGTGTGTTCACAGACTGAAGAAATCGGTCCAGCTCTGACCTGATGAAGCAGAGAAAGGGGAAGTGCTTTAGGGGGCACGGTGAAGCTGTCAGATCTCGGAGGGAGAAGAGTCTGGGGAGGCAGTAAACAGTTCTCCAGCACCTGCTCTCTGCTGGAATGGGCAGCAGAAGACAGACTCTGCCCCGAGAGCGCACCACGCAAAGGATGGCCACCTGCGGGCGGGTGTGCCTCTTCCCCGAAGGCCGGGAGGGGAGCTTTGCCCGCTGTACCGCCTCTAGTGGGAGTGATGGTCTTCTCAGCCTTGACTTAAACGAGGACCCAAGTCACGATCAAATCTCTCTCTCTAGGTCTTTCGGCAGCCCAGCGGAAGTTTGCCCACTCACTCCGAGACTTCAAGTTTGAGTTTATCGGCGACGCCGAGACCGACGACGAACGCTGCATAGGTACGTGAAGGTGAGGTTTGGGTTTGCGCTCCTTTCCTTTGTTCGCCAAATAATTATTCCTTTCTCTTGACAGATGCTTCCTTGCGTGAATTTTCTAATTTTTTGAAGAACCTGGAGGAACAGAGAGAAATTATGGTGAGTCGTGGGACGTAAATTATTAAGTCTAACTTTAAGCGGGGAAAACCTGGGTTTGGATGCTGATTCTGCTTTAGACGCTGGTACTGGGTGGCTTAAAAGCCGGTATCTGTGGAGGATGTAGTGCAAAGAGCTCTGGATGAGGTTTCAGGAGCTCGGGTTTTCAGTTCCTCAGTGGTGCAGACCGTGGTGAGATCTTAGACAGGCTGCTGGACCTCTAGATCTGTGTCTATCTGTAAGACAGTGCCATCCAGATTTTTGTAAGCAGTAGAGTATTTGCATTAAAATTGAGTCACACCCAGAACCTTAATATCAACAAGATAAAAGCCGAAAAACTAGTGTAGAGGCACAGGGAGGGCAGAGTGATGTTAGAGTTAAAACTACATTTCTAGGCTGTGTGAGGAAGGAGAGAACTCAGGCCTGGAAGTCTTTTTTTTTTTTTTTTTTTTTATCACTGTGTGGTTGCCTCTCACTCGCGCCCCCAACTGGGGACCTGACATGCAACCTATTCATGTGCCCTGACTGGGAATCGAACCAGCAACACTTGGCTCACAGGCCGCAGGCCTAGAAGTCTTTAAAATCCCACTTTTCCTTGAGAGTCACGATACCAACAGTAATAATAATAGCCGCACTTCACTGGGAATTCTCTGACTCCAAAAAACCTCCGCTGCCTTGCGGCATACCTCTTCAGGGGAAAGGCTAAGGGAGTAAACCCTGACAGAAAATCCGGAGCGGGAGTCCCTAAGGCGGTTTGACATTGTAGTCAACACCGGCAACTCCTGCGGCGCACCTGAAGCCAAGCTGTATTGACTCCGTCTTTCCCTTGGACGCTTCAGCTGCGAAGAGAGGGGGGGTCTGCTGCATGGGCAACAGCAGACCCTCCATATCACCCTGCCCAGGCTCTGTAGCTTCAGCTTCACTGGAGAGGACACTCCAGCGTCATCACAAGATGTCGATTCAACACGGGAGGAGACAGATACCGTGTCACTCCCGAGTCGGACTGCACAGCCATTCTCAGCGGTGCAGATAGACTCTTAAGAAGCTACACCATCGTCTCTCGAGACGGACGGCTGCCGACGACGACGACGACCCTTCTTAAAAGCTTGCATTTATCTCTTATTGATTAATGCTCCTTCATTACACAAAGATTCATGGTAGAATTGGACCTGGGTTATCACACACTATCTAGCCTCACCTTTTTTTCAGGCTTTATAAAAAAGACAAAAACTAACTAAATAAATAAAAGGACAAACTAGTTTTTTCTATGTTCTTGAGAATGAGTCGTGGTCGGCAGCCGTCCGTCTCGAGAGAGAGACGATGGTGTAGCTTCTTAAGAGTCTATCTGCACCGCCGAGAATGGCTCTGCAGTCCGACTCGGGAGTGACACGGTATCTGTCTCCTCCCGTGTTGAATCGACATCTTGCGATGACGCTGGAGTGTCCTCTCCTGTGAAGCTGGAGCTACAGAGCCTGGGCAGGGTGATATGGAGGGTCTGCTGTTGCCCATGCAGCAGACCCCCCCTCTCTTCGCAGCTGAAGCGTCCAAGGGAAAGACGGAGTCAATACAGCTTGGCTTCAGGTGCGCCGCAGGAGTTGCCGGTGTTGACTACAACGTCAAACCGCCTTAGGGACTCCGGCTCCGGATTTTCTGTCGGGGTTTACTCCCTTAGCCTTTCCCCTGAAGAGGTATGCCGCAAGACAGCGGAGGTTTTTTGGAATCAGAGTTTTCCTTCTCTGATGTGCCCTGACTGGAAGATTGAACCAGCGACACTTAGCTCGCAGGCCAACGCTCAATCCACTGAGCCAAACCAGCCAGGGTACTTGAGAATGAGTACTTCCTAGAATTATGTTAAAGCATAAGTGTCTGAGTGTGTTCAGATGTATGTGGTGGTGGTAATAATACTGAACATGATAGCTAAGGGGGTCAAGCTTTACTCTGTGTCCAGTACTGGTGTAAGCCGTTTACCAAATATTAAGTAGTTTATTTTTCACATCAACTGTATGAGATAGACTGCTACCCTCCTTTCTTTCTTTTTTTTTTTTTAATTTCCCACTTGGTGATATATATTCATTGACCTGAGAGAGAAAGAGAAAGGAAGAAACATCGATGTGAGAGAGAAACCTCAATTGGTTGCCTCCCATATGCATCTCAATTGGGGATTGAACCTACAACCTAGGCTTGGGCCCTGACTGGGAATCGAACCCATAACTGTTTGGTGTATGAGATGATGCTCCAATCATGATGCTGAGCCCCCTGGCTAGGGCACTATCCACCTCTTAGCCAGCTTCCTAGCTGTTACTGTAGTCTCATGGGTAGTATCTGGTGGGATTTCTTTTTGGTAGAGTTGAAGTAGGGGAAGAAGTGAGAGGGGGGCATTGGTTTTGATTTAAAAGTGAAAGGGACATAAGGTCACTTAAAAGCTTTAATATAATTTGCACTGTACCCTAAATTCTGAGATAATCTGTAGAGGGCACATGAAGGTACTGGGGTCCTGTGAGGTTTTTCTGGCACAAGCTGATGTATTCAGCCATTATTCATGTGAGTTTTCTGCCGAGTGACAGCGGATGACAGTAGTGCCATGACATCACTATCCTACGACATAAAGTGGGTGGTGGTGAAAGTGCATGTTCTTCGTTTTTGTTAATGGTGTCACCTGTTGTCTCAACTGTCTTTGATATTTAGGGAACTTTTCCCAGGATCCTGAGCACTCAGCGAATATATATTAGATCACCTTTTGCGTTTGCATTTCAGTGACTGTTTAGAATCTGAGCACAGAGGCAAACCAAGCCAAGTCCCTGCCCTCAGGGAGGTTACATTCTGGAAAAGGGGGGTGATAATAAAACAAACAAACAAACATATACTACATTGTCAGCTAGTGATAAACACTACAGAGTTTAATAAAGAAGGGTAAGTGGCCAGAGAGAAGGGCGGGGTACTTTTATACCCAGAGTGGTGAAGGAAGGCCTGTCCACAGATGCGTGAGGCATCCTGGTATCTCGGAGAAGAGAGTTCTGGTTAAATTGGTGCTGAGTTTTAGCTCTGCAGAAATGACTACAGTCTGTCTTGATACTCTGTTTTTGCTTTATGTTCCTTGATTTGAATTGACTAGGTCAAAAAACTGGAATATGGTCTTTGCTCCAGGCTAAGCATGATTCTCAGAGCTATTGTTAGCTGACTTACTGATTTAACCTTGTCTATCTTAGGTTGGAGGCTGGTTTTTAGTGCAGTTTAGGAGAAGTTGATGTTGCCTGTATTAGGCCATGAACTTCAGAGAGGAATGGGACTGTCTGTTATACTCCTTTTGTGGGAACAGCAAGACCTGTGGGCTAGCAGGAAACCATTCAAAGCCAGAAAGCAGCAGGGGCAGCTGTGAACAACCATAGAATTAACCGGACATCGAATGCTGCTGTTACTGCTGCTTCCTCTTCTGTTTCTTCTTCTTTTAACATTTTAGTTTGGAAAATTTTGAGCATGTACTAAAGTAGAGAAAAATACATAGTTCAACTATATGCACTCATCGCACGGCTTCAATAACCATCGCCACACAACCAATCTTGCTTCTTCTATGCCCCTTACTGTCTGCCGTTATTTAGACAGAAAGCCCAGTATCATCCATAAATACCTTAATATGTAGCTCTTAAAGAAAACTCTTTTGTACCACAGTGTCCTTGTCACACCTGAAAACAAAGAACAATTCCTTAATATTACAAAGAATTAGGTCACATTCAAGTTTTTCTGCTATTCATTTGTTTTTTGTCATCCCTAACCCCTCCCCAGCAATGGTTTGTTTGAATCTGGATCCAAACACAATACCTTGGATTGATAAGTTTCTAACTCTCTTAATCTATAGTTTCTTCCTCTACCTTAGTCTTGGCAAGAATTCCTGATGCTTTTCTATTAGCTTTTTAAAAAAGCACCTCTTATTGATTATGCTATTACAGTTATTCCAGTTTTTCCTCCTTTGCCCCCACTGCCCAGTATCCCCATCTCTCCAGCAGTCCCTCACCTTAGTTCATGTTCAAGGGTCATGCATATAAGTTCTTTGACTTCTCCATTTCCTTTACTATTCTTAACATCCCCTTGTCTATTTTTTACCTACCAATTATGCT
The DNA here is from genome assembly GCF_987537825.1 of Furipterus horrens. Taxonomy (NCBI): domain Eukaryota; kingdom Metazoa; phylum Chordata; class Mammalia; order Chiroptera; family Furipteridae; genus Furipterus; species Furipterus horrens. The sequence continues at coordinate 15,645,534 of NW_028327180.1, forward strand.
TCTTAATCCCTGTACCCTTTTCCCCCATTCTCCCCCTTTCCACTCCCCGCTGATAACCCTCCAAATGATACCTATACCTATGATTCTGTTCCTGTTCTGGGTTGCTTAGTTGGATTTTGTTTTTATATTTTAGATTCAGTTGTTGATAGTTGTGAGTTTGTTTTCGTTTTACTGTTCACAGTTTTGATCTGCTTTTTCTTACATAAGCCCTTTTAACATTTCATGTAATAATGGTTTGGTGATGATGAACTCCTTTAGCTTTACCTTGTCTGGGAAGCACTTTATCTGCCCTTCCATTCTAAATGATAGCTTTGCTGGATAGAGTGATCTTGGTTGTAGGTCCTTTCTTTTCATCACTTCGAATACTTCTTGCCAGTCCCTTCTTGCCTGTGAAGTTTGAGAAATTACTGATAGTCTTATGGGAATTCCTTTGTATATAACTCTCTGCTTTTCTCTTGCTGCTTTTAAGATTCTCTCTTTATCTTTAACCTTTGGCATTTTAACTATGATGTGTCTTGGTGTGTTCCTCTTTGGGTCCAACTTGTTTGGGACTCTCTGTGCTTCCTGGACTTCTGTGTCTGTTTTCTGCACCAAATTGGGGAAGTTCTTTCATTATTTTTTCAACTAAGTTTTCAGTTTCTTGCTCTTCCTCTTCTCCTTCTGGCATCCTAAAAGTATTGGCTTTTGGAGATGTTCCAGAGTCTTCTTATTCTTTCCTTGTTTTTTTGAATTCTTGTTCCTTCATTCTGTTCTGGTTGAATGTTTATTTCTTCCTGACAGTCCAAATTGTTGATGAGAACCCTAGCTTCCTTCATTTTACTGTTGGTTCCCTGTGGATTTTTTATTTTACTTAGTGTAGCCTTCACTTTTTCCCTTATGCTTTTGTTGTACTCAATGAGTTCTCTTAGCATCCTGATTACCTTTGTTATTATAAACCAACAGCATGTTAAATACCACATTTTAAAAAAAAGAATGCAAAATGATAGCTGTAAATCAAGACAGGAATATTCTAAAATTAGGTCCAAGGATTTAGGAAAATCTTAGTAGTCACTTAATCTCTAAAAGCAATTAGTATTTTCTGAAGTCCTAAATTAAATGATGGTGCAGTATAATAATTGTATATTCATAAGGAAGACGGAATCATCAAAATGTTTAAAAAATGTGTTTTAGAAGGCAAAGACCAATGCCAAATATTTTTAAAAAGCATTCTGTTTCCTAAATAAATGTTAAAATAGGATTTTGGGTTTTAAGGGATAAAGTCATCTGGAAGCTCTCAACGATCCAGGAACAAATTCTTCCTTGTTGGTTTAGAGCAACCGGGTTTATATATCTTGACATGCCTAATCTGTTTACTGAATAGGATATATGTATAATACACACACACACATACACATTCATTCCAACAAATACTGTGAGTGCCTACTCTTTGCCAAGCACTTTGCCAAATGCTATGAAGACAAAGGCATAGCTCCCACCCTTCAGTAGTTAGTTAGCTGTCCATTGGAGGAAATTGCCAAAAGCATGACATTTCATCCTGCTGTGTGGGAACAGGGAAGGCATTTTGGAGACACCATTCCTAAGCTGAGTTTACAGGTGAATCAGAGTCAGCCAGATAAGGGAAGATGGAAGTGTGGCACTAGTTTTCTCCTTGAGGAAAACGAGTTGATTTTGGAAAAGAGGGAAGGCTGAGCATGCCTATCCCCCCACGAATGTTCAGCTCTGCAGCTATTAAGTGGATTGTTGGGGAGGGAAGTGGAAAGAAGGCCAGTCTAGCCAGTCAGAGTGTTTTCCTCTGTGCACAGAAGCCCAGTTTCTCTGAATGGTGTGCCTCGTCCTTGAAAAGGCCAGTATTGTCTTGTTCAGGGACAGTGTTTTTAAGTGAGTACAAGTTCATGCTGAATATATTGCCAGCCTTGACTGCGGAAGCGAGCGTGTAATTCGTGTTGGGGAGCTGGGGACAGCGGGTGGCCAGTGCGGCTGTGCTGTCTTCTGGGCGTGTTCTCCGAGGGGAACCCTGCGTGGAGTGGCCGCCAGCATTCTGGAGATGCTTTCTCCGCCATGGCAGGACAGAGCGTACTTCTTGGAGGTGGGCTGCTGGCCAGGAATTTAAGGACCTTTAAAATAGCCCTGCAGTGTTTATGATGTTCTTTTAAAAGGGCTTCCTACTGTATTTACTTCTTAGCCCATGGGAGTGAGTTTTGTCCTCTGAAACAGGACGGCTAGTTTCTGGGGGCTTTGGCACATCAGGGCAGATGCACAAGGCCCAGAGGCTGAGGAAAACTTCAGGGAAGCGGGGTAACGGGAGAGAGGAGGTCTGGCTTGCCAGATGGTGTACAAAAGGCGCCCCCTCTCATCCAGAGGGGGCTGGGCCCACAGGGCGGGCACACAGACGTGAGGAGGAGGTGTCCTATCCACCAGCTGCACCCCCTTCCCACGTGAGCAGGATGACCTTGTGCCGGCACAAACTCTGGAGGTGGCCGAGACCCTCTTCCTTTTTTTTCCTGCTGTGAAAGCACTGGACCAGGAATGCTTATTGTGTGATTTGCCCTTAGCTTGTGCCCTGCTAAGGAAGGGCCTAAGCTTCTGAGACCTGGAGCTTCTGTTCACAGTTTAAATGGTTCCAGGCAAGACACGAGTGCTTCCTCAACTCTAGCCTGATTTGCTTCACTGCTTTCTCATCATTTTTTTTTTCATTGTGTCAAATATCTTACAGTCAAGTACTTAAAAGGTTTCTATATCTTTTGGGTTTTTTTTTTGACACTGATTTTTGCTCCAGATTTTTTCTTTTCTTCTTTCAAAAGCATTTCAAGATAGTATTAGAATAATACATATTGGTTAAAGTGAACTAAATCATTTTTACCTTTTGGTAGATATTTTCATGATAATCTTTCCTTAGTACCCCCAGGGCAGTGGTTCTCAAAGCTGGGCCCCTGGCCCTGCAGCATCAGTATCACCTGGGGATTCGCTAGAAATGCACATTCCTGGGCACCACCCCTGACCCACTGAGTCAGAAACTCTGGGGTGGGGCTCATCGGTCTATATTTTATTGAGCCCCCCAGGGTATTGCCAAGCATGCTGAAATCATGAGAACCACTGGCCCAGGGCACCAGTGAAATCTCTCTGGTGTTCCTAACCTTGGAGCCAAAGCGGTCTGAAGGGGGATGCAATGTAAATTGCCTTTTAATGACTTCATGTCCACCACAAAGTTAACGTAGTCTTAAAAATTTAAGCTTTTATCTGTGATTTCCAAAGGATTTGGAGCTATATCTAGCTTGTTTATTTTAGTGTTACAGGTTTCTGCTGTAAGAATTTTAGGGTTAATTTGTGTTTAGCATTGCCTGTGAGTTCCTGTAATGTGTTAAGTTCCTAGGGCATTCCATGCCTTGGAAAGACGGTGCCTTTAATTTCATCTTACTTTAATTGTAATATTTTATATGGTGTATCAAGCCTGTTTTAATCAGTTCTTTTACAGATAAAGTGTCACATTTTTGCGCAAAATTCTGTTGGCAGGCATATTCAGATGGCGAAAATCCATCTTGAATTTATTTATGAAAACATTTCTCAGTTCAGTTTGAAAGTCATGAGGGACCTAACTTTTTGAAGAATCTTTCTCCTTGGAACTGACCTTTACAATTTGACAGCATTGTTTCTTCATATAAATCTTTTTAAAAATAATGTATTTATTTATTTTTAGAGAGAGGGGAAAGGAGAAAGAGAGGGAGAGAAACATCACTGTGTGGTTGCCTGTCACTCGCGCCCCCAACTGGGGACCTGACGTGCAACCTAGTCATGTGCCCTGACTGGGAATCGAACCAGTGACACTTGGCTCGCAGGCCGACGCTCAATCCACTGAGCCACAGCAGCCAGGGCTTCTTCATATAAATCTTATTTTTTCTTATAAACCCATTATAATTCAGTCAGATGTCATTGTGAAACCTGTTTTTTATTATTAATTAATTAATTAATTTTTGGAGAATGTTCCTTTTGAGAGTTGGATTTTTCCTGGCCCAGACTCCTATGGCGCTTACAGTCAGGACTAATGCAAATCCAAATTCTAGAGTGAGCGAGGCTGTCCTAGGCGAGAGGCCTGGCCGCCTTCCCGGAGCCCCTCTTGCTGTGAGCCTGTGCCTCTGACTCAGTGTTCTCTCTCCTGGTGACTCACTGTCATCTGTGGCTTCGCAGACTTGTCATCCTCCCATTCTACTTCCCTACTGAAACTTTTGTTTCCTATATTTAATATCCTGGGGCGTGTTTTCTGCTTCTGAGGAATGAGCTAGCTCTTTTGATAAACCAGATAATACTGACAGAAAAGAGCAAAGAACAGGCACAAACTTTTCTTCTCCCAACCCACCCCCATGTAACAGGGGACATTAGCGTGTAACCAGCCTGAGTTGTCTTAGTTCAGAGAAGTGGTTTTATTAGTGGGAATTAGTTCAGTGGAATATACAGGTTTATGAGAAAAAGACTGTGGGTTGAGCCAGGGCACCTTAAAGCACTCCTTAGATCCTGTGTTGAAGTACTTAGGGATGTGTTGATCCACCTACTCATGCATCCATTGGTTGCTTCTTACATGTGCCCTGACTGGGGATGGAACCCTCAGCCTTAGTGTATTTGGGACGATGCTCTAACCAACTGAGCTACCTGGCCTGGGCGCATCTCCAACATTTTTGACGGCAAAGAGGAAAAAAATAACGCGGCGAAATCCAGACAATAGTGACTGAACCAAAAAGGGATTCAGAGGTGTAGGACTCTGAAGTTTTAGAAATACTTTAACAAGTTGTTTGCGTATTTTCTTTTTTACATATGCATACGAGGGATACATGATAAAAATGTATCTTAACTCTGAAGGAGCTTTTCCAATAAGTATAAAAGCTCTAAGTGTTAAGATATTAAATCAGGATTTCATTAGTGTTTTTTCTTCCTGGTATATAAAATAATGGATGTCTTACGGTTAGTGGCATGTTAGATTTAATGAAGTATAGCCCTGAAGTGGCGGTGGGGACAGTCAGAGGTCTAGAGGACTACCGGGGGCCATGGTGGTATAGTAGGAAGGAGATGGATTTGGGAAACTCTTGCAGCCAGGAGGCAGCTCTCAGATCTCCAGCTGCCAGGAGCCGAGTTGACCATCAGGCCCAGCTGCCCCGTGGCTCCACCACTGACTGCAGTAGAAAAGGCAACACTGCTTTTGTCTGTCCCTGGCCAGCGAGTGAGCACAGCAGGGGTGCTAAACCAGGCTCATCCCTGGGTCTCTGGAATCCTCTGACAGGCAGCCTGGGCTCGGGGAGCCCCTGAAAGCCTTTCCTAGAGCTTTCCCTGGAACTGCACTGTAGTCTCACATATATGTCTTCCCCACCAACCCACCAGCCAACATTCTTCCCTCCCTTTCTTCCTTCTTCTTCCCCTTTTCTCCCTCCCCTGGGCTCAGACCTGCATCGCTGTCTGACAGCTCTTCCAGCCTTCCCTGGCTCCCTCCCCTTTTTCTCACAGAGATTTCCCTTAGTAAATTTCTTGTATTTTTAATTCTGTCTTGTCTGCTTCTTAGAGGACCTGGATTAACACAGCAACAGACTGTTTTGAGTCAGAGATAATGGACTCAGGAGACTCAGCATGGGTATTTATGGGTACTGCTTATCACCGTCGGCAGGATGGCTGGAAATGTTGCATTTGTACCGAAACTATTCTTTATAGTCTCTAAATTTACAGGAGATTCCCACTTTGTTAATAAAACAAAGATTTTTGAATGCTTACTCTAAGATGGTCATTATTCTAGCACCTGAGGATACAGTGAGGAATAAAAGCTCTTCTTGTCCTGGAGGAGGTGCTCAGCTGCTGGCTGAGTACTGTAGAAGGAATTATCAAGAGCCTTCTGTCCCAGGCGCTTCCTTTTCTCTCTCGGCCACTCCAATAGCTCATATCACAGAAGGGCTGGAGATGTCTCTTTGTCATTGGTCCAAGTCGTAGAAGCTGTTTTACCTGAACCTTCTCTCTCTCTCTTTCTCTTGTATTTTCTTGATTCAACAGTTGATGGCTTTGTTATTCAGGAGGTTCCCTTTCTCACTATGCCACTGAATTATACTGTTCACTTCAGAAACGAAATGTTCTCTTCTTTAAAGCTAAAAACAAAATTGTAGATTCTCTCATGATACTTTTACAGCTGTTTTGACAGGCTTATCTTTCATTTACTTCTATGGAGTTTTATTCCTTCTCATAATGTTCTGCCCAAGTATTTGTTTTGTTTTAAAAATAGAAATTAGTTCCGTATTCTCTCATGCACAGACGGAAAGAAGATCAAGGATGAATCTCTGCACATCCTTATTAGGTTAACTCATTCTTAATATATCCAGTAGGTTTATTTATTTATTTTTTTTAAGATTTTCATTTTTTTCTCAAGCATAAAAAATATCTTTATGGGTGGAGTCTGTTTGATGTAAATAATTTAAGTATAATACAACTTTCTTTTTTCAATTAATGTTCTTCAAAATTGATTCAAGTTTTTTGTTTTTTTATTTTTTTTATTTTTTAATTTAGATGAACCCAAAGGTATTTGTTCGTATGAGACAGACATTAAGGGCCTCTTAAACTTTTGTGACACACTTACATAACATTTTTTTTTTCCCCCCAGAGCCAGGTCATGGTCACATATTCTGGGAATAAAGTCAGCAGAATTGGTCAGAACTTTAGCTCCTATCCTCTTTATTTTGTTAGGTTTTAAGCTATTCAGAGTTCAGGATTGCAACTTGATAAAAACTCTTATTGGAGACTTTTTATTCTTGGACTGTCTGGATGAAAGCAGTGTGGTGACTGAACTAGTGAATTTGGAATGCATATTTTATAAATTATGGTTCCTGGGCATTAAGTGAGACTGCCATGGTTTTGAAAGAATCAGACACAAGGAACCATTTCATATTAATTTTGGCTTCTAATTTTTAAGTTTAAATTTTGTAGAATTTATTTACAGCACCTCTACACCCATGTCTCAGCTCATTAAGATTCTCATTAGTTCCTAGGTGGTATGTGTAAGCTATTAACAAAAATTGAACTTCATTTTTACATTATTTTTTTCTACCAGGAGGATTAGATTAACTTGAGCTCTGCTTAAAGAGAAAATACCACACAGGGATTTATTTATTTGGAAGTTAAAATTGCTTCTACTGTGACATCCCCTTCAGTAGGTAGAGAGCAAGTAGAGACTATTAAGGTAACAAGAGAACTTTTTTTTTTCTTTTTTTTGTCTTTAAACAAAAGTAATTATAGGATGGAGCCCAGCTGAGAAAGTAGTGGCATCCTATTTGTCATTGAGGCAGGGCTCTTTTAGCAAAGCTAGTTGTGAAACTTAGTTTTTTGTCAATATCAGACTCTCTGAGTCTGTTCTTTCTCTTCTTAGTTACTAAAAAAGGTGGGAGGACTTTATTATTTATTTTAATTTTTCTATTAAAACTTGAGCCCTGACCTGTGAGGGGAGGCACAGTACAGGGAGAGTCTGACTGGGTGGAGAAAGCAGTAGCAGAGGATGGGTGTGGATGGAGAGTAATCTAATGAGTTAAAAATGAGTTGGCTTAATCGGGAGAAGAATCTTGGTTAGCAATATAAAGAAAGATAGTACTGAAAGCATTTTGATAAGATTATTTAAGGCTCTGAAAATGTTAAAATATCAATCCCGCGTTAGTCCGGATTCTCAGTTGCCAGTTCTAGCTGTTTTGTACAGAAAGGGAATTTATTAAAGGATATTAGGTAGATTGCTGTCTTTATAAGGTTTGGGGAACCAAGAATGATGCCCTGCGTCTCACCACAGAGCTGGGCCCGGGGAAGGCAGTCACCACTTTGCCACTGGATGTAAACAATACAGCCCACACCTGTGACACCACAGTCCCTGGTGGCTGCGGGTACAACTGCTGCCTCTGGAAACCCGCAGAGCGGCTGCTGCCCACCAGAATCTCTGCTCACTGGCTCTTTGCAGCACCAGCTTCCAAATCAAAGTCTTGGGTGGGAGCATCTGATGGGTGGAACTCTGGCCAGGCGCCCGTTCCTCACTGCAAGCTGTCTGTCATTTTTTGCCTCTTGTAGTGGAAGGTGGGTTCTGCCTCCTCGGGAAGCAGAATTCCTCAAATGTAGGAAGGGCCTTCACGTGCCTGCTAGCCCCAAAGGACAGATATCCTCCACCTGTAACATTCATGCCTGACTTTACGGCAGTACCATTTTGTCATGACAAGATGAAACAAAATCATTTTTGGATAGCTTCAGCGCACATACTTTTAGGTTTGCCCACATATGTCTGCTAGGTAATCACATGTCTACTTTCATTATTTAGTTGGGTACATATGTGTCTGCGTTTTAAAGGGAAATCATTAATGTCTAATTTAGGAGTGTTTTTCCCACTTATTCCTGAAAAAGTCACTCCAGCTCTTGATAGCTTAGATATTATGTTGATCACAGACACATTCTGAACTTTTAAGCACGGCTTTGCCCAGCACCTCCGGGCCCTGTCTGTCTGAGTTCTTTGCAATACGGCAGCGCTTTTGAAACCTCTTTCTGATGCTTTCGTTGGAAATTTTATCTCAAGCCACAAGTCCCCATTTGCAGCAAATTTGGACAGGGTTTTAAAAAATTTATCTTGGAGGTGTGTTTTCATGACCTTCTTACCTTTTAAAGTGATCCTTACAAAAACATGGAACACTAATAATTTTGATGCCGTCTCCAGAATGACCACTAAATCTTCTTGCATTTCTTAAATTTCCCTTGTTTTTCTGACCCATAACTGTTCATGATCTCTAAGCATTCGAAACTAGATGTGATAGGGACCGTTTCAGGTCAGTATTTCTCAGAACAGTTCTTTGTTGATCAAAATAATGAAAAGTGTACTTCTTAAGGAAATCTTAAGAATTCTTATATAGAGTAGGTCCCTTTTTTCTGAGGGACAATTTTGGAGAAAATATGCCTCATGTTTGGAGATGTGCTGTGATGATAGTTCCTTGGCATCCTTTTCAGGGTTTTCTTGCAAGGAAAACAAGGACTATGTCTTTGCCGAATGGTTACTTTGCTGCTTTTCTTCATGTTGGGATTGGAAAGTAGTTTTCTCTTTAGTAATGAAATGGGGGAAAACAGTGGGAATTCTCCTTTGCTCTCTGATAATGCATTCCTCTGGGGTCAAGAAGACTTGGAATTCAGGCTTAAAATACAGCCTTGGGAAACAGGCATAAATCCTTCTGTCTGATTAGTCTCAGCCTGTTCTCGTTAGTACTGAGTGGTTAGAAAAGCATGATTCAGTACTTATACTGATTTACTCATGGTTTTACCTAGGCTGAGTCTTTAACAATTTATTATTAAAAATATTGGATGTAGTGTTGCCTTTGTTGACTTTTTACTGAATGTGGGCTTCTTAGCCCCAAGCCCCATTCTCCTTATAATTTACATCAACACTTGGCCTTTGATCTCAAATGTGCTGGAAATTTAAAGTGGTGACGTGGTTTCCCCGACAGTGGGGTTTGATTCTCTGCTGATCAGCCCCGTTGTCCACAGATTTCTCAGCTCTAGCCCCAACGATAGCAGTAGGTCAAGATACCACCTTTCCTTTCCTTTTTCTGGAGACATTTAATCTCTTATATCCGAATGTCTAATGGAAAGGGATTTCAGACTTGCCTAGTGGGAAAATTGTAATCCCCCAGACAGTTGTATAATAATCTTGTTCTTTTACTTGGAGTGTGAAGTTCCATTAGGTTCCGTGGTTTGCTGTCACACATGATAAGACAACACTGAAATGTACAGTAGTTTGTACTTCTGCTCTTCCCCATGATACAGAACCCTGCAATCATCGAGATGGTTAGGACCTCCGACATCTCCAGGGCCAACTTTCTCTCACTCACCATGTATTGCAGCTCTGACTTCTTTCCTGAGTGGGGCAGCCTCCACGGAAGACGTGTGATGTGCAGGCTTATTCAGGAACACTAGTAGGCTGGATCCAGATGGGGTGCCTGGGTTCTCATAGACATGTGCCTTAAATTAATTTGAGATGTTGTATGTCAGTTGGATCATTTTTGAAACGTAATGGCAGGACCTCTCATATCTGCTTTCCCAGGTGGAATTGGGGCATTCCACACTGTTTTGAGTAGTTGGCTTTTCCCTGCTTTGTGCTTTAGTATAAAGGACCCTGGTTGGCCCTCGTTGTGAGTCACATAGTCTACAGTGGAGGGAGGATAACATTAACATATTTTGAAGATGATTCTATTTCCTTGGCTAGTTTTTGCTCTTAATTCTTCCTTTTAGATGTCTTTGACAACTAGTAGCAAATTTTCAGGGTGGGACTGAGTGGAACCCAGTAGCTGGCCCAGGGAAGAAAGTTTCAGCTCCGGGCTTCATCGCTTTTTTTGAGGATTCCCTAGCACACAGAATGAATGGTCTCTTTGGGAGAAACCCTGACATAATGAAACACGGAGAAGGCGTGTTTGGTTAAGAATCTTTGCTTATTTTAACTTTTTTTTTTTTCCTGTAATTTTTAGCTTGACTTTCTCGGGGCTTTGTGTATTTGTTTTGTAAAAGTGGCGGAGCATTGTTGTAAAGTATTTTGAGTTTTCCTTTTCTGTTCTGTTTCTGGTCTCCTGCATGTTCAATGAACTCTCCTTAGGTAAATATTCCCTTTTATTTGCATTTCAGGATAGTTCGTTGTAGTTTCTGTCTTAAAATGAAAAGCCCCCCAGCAGCCAGTGTGAGAGCGAGTGCAGGTGCGGCTGGAGTCTGTGTGCGGCCCTGTCCTGTCAGTCCCACTGCTCTGCTGTTCGCCCCCTCGCCCGATGTTTGCTCGGATGCACTGACTCACAGGCCCCAGCAGCTCTGCTTCGCTGATGCACCTGGAATCCTCACGAGGCCTTCTCAGCAATGGAGGGCAGACTGAGCGTATTTAAACGTGTAGCCACAAACCTAGCATTTCACATAATGTAGTTCGATAACTAATAAAGGAATGTAATTAAGTTTTAAATTTCTGAGGAGGGGGAGGGGAAAACGCCTCCAACGGAAGTGTTCTGTTAATAGATGTGGTAGACCCCTTGTTGTTTAAAGACAGCCCTCTTACTTTTACCACCTGGAGGAAGAGCTGTGTGGGGCTGCGGGGCACCTTTCACTGGGGTGTCGCGCGCGTGCCCCCCGCCCCCCTCCTGAAAATATTTCTGGCGATCTGGTGTGTTAATACAATTATTGAATGGCTGCATTGGCAGGGTGAGATAAAACGGTTAAATCTGTTGTTTGTTTTATTTCTGGGTGGGGTGGGAGAGGGAAATGAAATACTATGAAATACTAACATTTCCTCTTTGGAAACCTAATCTGATGTTCTTTTGTTATCACTCTCATTCTCTAGGCATTGAGTGTAACTGAAACCCTGATTAAACCGTTGGAAAGATTCAGGAAAGAGCAACTGGGAGCCGTAAAGGTCTGTGTCTAATTCGAGTTCACTTATAAACAGAAAACGTCGATGTCTCTGCCGCTTCAGTGTGTGCTTTGTTCACATTTGGCAGCGTTGAAGGACATGTTGGAATAAACCATCTGTTGTTTTATATTTTAAATGTGCATTTTCCCCTTGGGGGGGATATGAAATTGAAAACAAAACAAAAACACCTGGGTAGGACAGTAAAACCTCTGGTAATGTTGGACTCTACTATTCCATGTAGAGTTTTAAAAATATCTTTAACCAAACAACACATTTACCCCGAGGAGACGCATCTGTCTCTGTGGGGTGTGCAGTTGTTACCATACACCTCCGTTTTATGGCGGAGCAGAGCATTGTAGGGTTGGGGAGCGTCGGAGAAGGTTAGCAATGCTGCTGCACCCTGATGCCATCGGAACTAGGAATGTTACCAGTGGAAGTGGAGTTCTTGTCGTGCAGGGAAAAGAATTTCCTGAGACCCTCATGGGAGGAAGGGGGTCCATGGGTAACTATCGATGACGTAAAATTAAGGGGGTTCCCCTCCTGACTTCCCAATGTCCCATCTCTGTTCGACCCTCTATGGAAAAGGTCTTGTCTTGTGCTCAGCAAGGCCAGAGCAAAAGCCAGTGCCCAGAGTTTAGGCTCCATATTCAAGTTCAGTTTAGACCAGTCCAGCATCTGGCTAGCTTGCCATGTGTTTCTACTCACAGTCCATTGCTGTGCTGTGGAATTCAGGCTCCGTCCTGGGGCCTGTGTGTGGGGACCATGTGACCATGGGCCATGTGGCTACTAGGGCCACAGGGCTATGGAGCAAACAGGTGAGTGTACCGTGCAAGTGCGGGTCATTGGGGGGTGCGGGGCAGGGAGGGAGAAAGAGAGAGAGCGAGAGCGAGAAAAAGAGAGAGAGAGTTTCTTTGATCCCTTGAATTTATATTAGCTTAAGCTTAGGAAGGACCAGAAGCTTTTTTGAAAGAACCAATCAACTTCCCAAGTTTGTGAGCTTTTGATAAGTTTACACCCCCTCCTTAGACTGACAGGTCTCTTTGGTCAAGCAACTCCCTCTGTGCCCTGCAACAAGCCAGTCACCAGAGGGCGAGGGGAGGGAGGACTGTTAATCCCCCATGGGGTGTGAAGCTCTAGCTCCCTGGCTAAGCAAGCAGGCTTATGCTCCCCAGTTTATTAAGCTCTATGTCTAATTCTCTTTGCTCCCCTTTTCTAGCTGAGTACTGACAGTAACAGGAAGACAGTATTAGGTTATTGGGATGTAATTTCCTTCAACGTAGCCAAAATTTACTGAGCTTCTGTTATGCGCCAGTGTAGTTATAGGTGCTGGGGAGTCCAAGATGACTGAACCATGCACTCTGCTCTCAAGGGTCTGGGAGTGAGCCCAGGTTGCTGGGAATAATGTAGTGATGTATCCACAGGGGGCCTGGGATATATTTAGCAGCTATTAAAGTTTTCTTCAGGATTGAGCTTTGAGGTTATCCCAGAGAAATAAATTCCACCAACCTTTCCTGAGTTTTCTGCATGTACTCAAGGGAGAAAAAGTATCATTCGGTGTGTTAACCATTTTTTGGCTTGGCGTAAGGAGAAGAGAATGACATCGATTTTAGGTGGGGGAGAGAGTTTTTATATTTGTGTTTTTTGCCCCGATGTGCCTTGGAATATGAGGTGTTTTTCCTTATTTTCCCAAAAATACTGTTAAAATCCTTTTGTACAAATTACTACTGTGGCCTCAAGTGGCTATGGGACCCAAAGAGTGCTGAGTTTTTAGTTGCTATGTGTGGAATCAATTTTATTATAAGTGATTTGTTAAACCGTCAGACACTTCTACTTGGCATTGTGTCTTACAGTTCTTAGGCTGTGTTTTGAGGGGAGGGTACCCCCCAAGTTCCTTTACTGGGATTGTCTGCTGGGCTTCATGAAGCTGAACGGTGTCCTCTGGCTTTGTAGCAGGACATTGGAGGTCTGGTGACATGGACAACTAATGGGCTTTAGTTTCTTACCTGTAAAATGACAGACTTTGGGCTCTGACTGCTCTTGTTCTGTAGTTTTATGATCTGTTTTATCTTGTCTTCTTAGGCTGTTTTAAAACTTAAACATCTTGTTTCTTTTCCCTTTTAACATTTCATTGTTGAATGTGTAGACAATATCTGTTTAAAATTTTTCTTTTTGTAGTGGGACAGTGGTGGACTAGCAAGGACTGTGTTCTGGAAATGAAAAAATGAATGTGACTTAATGAATGAATATATTTTCTTTTTTATTTGCTACCTACCCTACTGGGTCTTTCTAAATCTCTGACCTTGGATTTTCTGTTCACTCCTCTCCACCAGATGTCCCCAGCTTCTGATATTGTCCTTGTTCAGAGTATATCATATAAAGCAACTGGCAAAATATAGGGCCCTAAGAAAAGGAGAAATTTTTTTTAATAGTCTTAGTTTATGCCTGGAGCTGGCTATTGGTCAAATTCCATCTGAAGTCCCTTTTTTATTTCTTTATTATTCTTCCAGCTTCAACTTTATGAAGCATGCATTCTTGTTCTGTACATATGTGTATTGGCTGTCATACCTATTGATGTTACCTTTGAGGAGGCCAGTCATTGTGGGTTATAGGGAGAAGCCTTTTATTTTCACTGGCAGTTTTGTATATTATAAGAAACAGTAGAGAAAGCTGATTTTCTTGCAATATATAAATATTTGTCTCTTAAGTCTTTATGAGAAAAGACTATGCTTTATTTCTTTATTTTCTGCTAGCTTCTACTCTGTCTTACTGTATAAGGTACCTAATAAATGACCAGTTCTACTGATAATTCTAGAAGAATCAGGGAAGGGTTTGTAATCTGGACATCTAATTATTTTCTACACCTGTGCTTCCTAAATGTTCAGTCATATTTTGACAAGCACATGGTCTTGCTCCATTGGTTTATCTGCTACCGGGGATACTTAAAGAAAAGACAAAAAAACTTGACTCTCTCAGGTTAAAGTTCTTTGAAATAGCATAAAACACTTTTCATGTGGGGATTTAAAAAAAAAAAAAGCCTTTAAGAGTTGACCACAGCAGAACTGGTTTGGATATAAGCATCAAATGTTTATCTTCTCTTTTCTCTTTGCTCCCATCTGATACTGCCCTACCTTTTGCCTCGTATTGAAGCTCTTCCAGTTCTGTTTATTCTTTTCTCCAGGTTCCAGAATCCCAATTACATGTTTAACTTGTGGTTTTACCGTCATCTAAATGGCTAGGTGGTTTTGTAAATTGGATTTTTAAAAAAGTCCCATGGTCGCTTTTTCCTACTGTGCGCTTCCGTATGGATATGTTTTTCTTCAGTCACCTCTGTGGTCTGGGCTCATCCCTCCGGTCTGTAGGTTCTGCTGTGTTTCCTTACATGCTTGCCAGCTTCTCGCCTCTGTTTAAAAAGCCCCATTTTCCATTGCAGGACACAGGTGGGTCTGTGCTGGGTCACACCAGGTTGCTGGTCAGCTTACCTCAAGGCCTAGCTCAGCTCCTACCTCTCTGAAGCTGTGTCACCTCCCCTAGGAGCCTGTCCCTTATTCCCAAGTGCCCGCACCACGCTGCAGGAAAGGAATGAATACAGGGACGAGGCAACATGGGAGCCATGCAGATTTTATAAAAACTCAGAAATACCAGAATGCGATAAAAGTTACGGTGGGAGAATTTAGAATTGCCCTTTCAGATTTTCAATCAATCAAGTAATGACAGTGTGCAGAGATCACACGGATGCCGCTGAACTTATATTGGTCATCGGGCCTAATCAAATGCTATTTTGCAAAGAGCCACTTATCACTTTAATTCAGTAGGATAAAACATTTAATCAGAAGGATTGAAAAAAAAATTCATCTCATATATTATAACTTAACTGCCTCAGCTGCTACTAGTCACTCACAACCAAATTTCTTTTATTTCTGTCCAAGACTGTCTAATAACTAAATGTTTAATAAAAATGGACGTTTTGAGATTCTGTAAGTGACTACAAAATATGGGTAAAAAGTAAATCTATCTAAATAATTTCTTTTTAATATTTCAATTAGTTTACATTCAGTATTGTTTTCTATTAGTGTCAGGTGTATAGCATAGTGCTTAGACAATCGATATCAACACTTTACAAAGTGTTCCCCCTGATATTTCCAGTACCCACCTGGCGCCGTATGTAGTTATTTCAATATCATTGAATAATTTCTTAAATTAAGTGTGGTGAAGCAGAAAAGAATATTGACTTAATTTGATAAGTTAAAAGAGAATTTTAGTCACAAAACACTTAACGGTGCTTATCACATGGCATAGTGTGAGAGGTCCTGGAATACAATTATGAATTAAAACACTACTGCCGGTGGGGAGACTGTCAAATATAAAAGCAAAAAATAACACTGCAACATGTTATCATATGATATTGTTTCAGCCTGCAGTGCCAGAAAACCTTTCAGGAAGACCCGATTCTTCCGTGTTTGAATCCCGTTTCTGCCCCTTAACTAGCTATGTGGTTTGGGGCAAGTTCCTCAGGGCCTCTGAGCCTTAGTTTCCCAATCTTTAAAATGAGACTGGTCTCAGCAGGTATGGTGAGGACTAAATGCATTTGATAATGCCTTTCCCATGTCTAGTGCAGGGCTGGCTTACGTACGTGCAATTATTTTATTATCCCATTTACGGCTTGCTCCGGGTTAGCTTGCCAAGCAAGAACTACTCAAGTTTTGGCCCACTCGCTGCATGCTGCGTTTAAGGGTGACGTGCTGGAGCAATGGAGCATAGACTCGTCCTGGCCAAGTCCCAGTGGGTGGGGGACTCTGGAGCCACAGTGTGGGTGGTGCTGCTGCAGCCGGGGCTCCCTCCTTTGCTCCTCCTCTGCCAGAAGGCCCCTGCATCCCTGCCTTGTGGCTCTCTTCTGAGAGTGGGACTCTCACCTCTTCGGAGGGAGGCTAAAGAAGCTTAATGGATAGGGGGACAGTGGGGCCCAATAAAGCAAGTGAAGTGTCCCGTGGGAAAGGTGACATTTGGTGCAGGAGTTAAGGGAGGGGGCGCCTCACAGACGGGGTGGCATTTCACCAGGCTGTAGGATGTTGGTAGACTAGGGGAGACTCTAGTTGGCGTGGATATATAGGGTTTTGTTTGAAAAGTGCTCCTGCTGGTAAATTAAATGTGGTATTAGCCCACCTCTTGATTTAATAAAAAGCGAGAAAGAGTTAGAATCTCTAAAAAGGTATTTAAGCTCTTCTCCAGACTATCCATACCTTATTATTATTTTATGTTTTTAGTTTGGGAGCAAGCTTTTTCATTTCCGCCTTCTAGAATATTTCTAAAATACTGAAAAACTTTAAAAAGTCATCTGGTAACTTAAAAAAAAAATCTTCCCTTCTTTCAAAACAAAACAAAAACATTCTAGTACCCTGTAGAAATGTGGACAAGTCACAGTTATGTTCAAACTTTTGTGACTTCTTTATATGTTCTCAATCCATCTTTTTAACATATAAGTATTTGTGTGTGATTAGAGCAAAAATTGCTTAACAAAGAATGCTTTATATGTTAGCAAATATTTACTTTTCTTACATATTAATTGCTTTGTCTCCCTGTTTTGCTGTTTGCCTTTCAGAATGTTTATTGTATATTTTTTGATATCTAGAAGTTCTTAAGGCTTCTTCTGTTGCTTTTTTTTTTTTTTGCTTGGAAGGCTCTCTGCTCTCTTCTAATATCTGTGAAAATACTTTATTAAAAATAACTTCATTCTTTACTTGTGACTCTTTCAATCCATCTGGAATTAATTTTGATATGAGTTGTAATTCTTCTTCTATTTCCAAATAGCCAATTACTCCAGCACCATTGGTTGAAAAAAAAAATATTATGCAGTGATTTGTAATGACCCCTCTCTCTCTATAATTTCTAATGTATTTAGAAGACCTGATTATTTAAATTTTGCTCTTTAGGTTTATGAATTTCCTCTGCCATTTATACAGTGTACATCTTTTTTGACTGATAATGTTTTAAGTAATAGCTCTTCTCTACTATTTTTTTCTTTTGCATGTGAGATTTTTGAAGTGATTACAAGCGGGCTTCTCATGAATCGTATTTAACCTATATGCATACTTTTGTTTGACTTACTCATGCCCAAAATTTAAAAACAAAAACAAAACTTGTTGCCACTATTTAAAAGTCACTGGGTTTTCCAGCTGTTGCAGAAGAACCAGAGGGCACAGCCCATGTGCTCAGCTTACGTTCCCACGCGACAGAAGCCTGCGGGGGCCGTGTTATGGCCGCCTGCACCTCTGGAACCGATGAGGGCTTTCTGGTTTGCCAGCGCCCAGCCTGCTTCAAGGATTTCCCCTTCCAGCTTGCTCTATTCATTACATTACTACCTGACTCGTACTTGAGTTTGCAGTGCACTTTTACAGAAGAGTTTTTCATTGTGTTTAATTTGATTCTTGAAAGAGCTTTTTGTCTTAAGTTGCTCAATTTATTTTACATACAATATATGTAATCCATCTGTATATGTATATATACCCTGTATTGTCATGTTAAAGAAACATTCATATTATTTCAGCACAAAAAGTTGTATGAGCACAAAGCAACACTAATATTCTATAAGGGCACTGAGAGCAAATGCAGGAAGGAATAATTATCTCCATCTTACAGACTCGAAAACAAAACACAGTAGCATTTGTATTATACCACACCCTGTGTGAATGAATGTATTTCCACTCTAATTGGTGGGTGTGATGCTGCCTCTTGGCTAAATTCTTTCTTCTCCACAAAGCCTTGAAATCACCATTTCTTTCATTCTAAACTTGACCCATGTATTTGTTTCCATAGCGCAGTGTTGTTAGTGTGCTGGGTGTTTTGAGGCTGATTTTAGCATCGCTCCTTCTCTGTTCCGCGCTGTGGTTCTGATGCAGTCATACACATGAAAACGTGTTCAGTCTTCCTGGCAGGTAGTAATCTGCAAAGGCGGTGGACAGTTTTGACTCTGTGACCTTGCGCGGCAGTGATCTTGTAAAGGCAGCAGCGTGATAAGTGCCATCCCTGTTCTCTGTAAACACAGGACACCGCTGCTGGGGAGGCTGGGTGGAATCCTAACTGGCCACGACTAGGACCGGAGTCCCCTGACACCCCATCTCTGCGCCCTCCACAATAGCAGCTTTTTCACATGGCGGAGATTTTGTAATAATGGCCAAACCTTTCTTTCCTTTATTTTTCTGTTATTAAACTAGTTGATGAAGCATATGATCCTGAAAAGCAGAAAACAGTAACCATATATTCATGCCTTAAACTTAAAAAACACGGTTGTTAATGAAACTTCGGGCATAAAGGAAGAGTGCTTCTATTTAAACAAAAGTTTATTCTTTCACGTGGGTGAATCACAGGATACAGAACTTTAAGATTGGCTCTGTGAGTGAGCCAGCACAGAAAGAAGTCCTGATCTCAATCAGAAACGAAGGTTCTGTGATGTTAATCTTTTTTTTAAAGTTGTGCAGCTAGTTTGTACTTAAACTTGGAGTAGAAATGGGAAGGGACTTCAGTTCCTGCGTCTCTCTTCTCCGTCGGTGTGGGATCTTCAGGTGAGCTGGCAGAATGTCTGTGCTGTGTTCCCGCTGCAGCAGTTTGTTGTCCTGCGCGGTGACTAGAGAGGGATACATGCGGAGAAGTAGAATTCGTGTGATTTATTCAGTCTCTTTGCCCAATAGGAAAAGGATCATACTGGGAAGGGCTGGACTACTTCATTATTTTTGCTTTAGAAAGTGGAAGTTGGAAAGCAGGGGAGAGCATGTTCCTTTCAGGGAGGTCTTGGAGAGTCTGGGAGAGGTTCAAGTTTATGGAAACATTTGGACGGTCTGCGGACAGAGTGTGCGCTCACCGGTGCTCAGAAATGTTTATTAAAAATCCGTTTAAGTTGGCAGGCTGTGTGAGGGGAGTTAGTCTGTCTCTTCTGCATTTAAAATGTTGGTTATTTGTTTTCTCAAAAGCCGCTGTAGCAAAAGACAGCCACTGCTAGTTCTAGGCAGGACCTGAGAGACGTTTGTAATGTTACCCACGGGGTCTCTGTACAAGAACGTCAGTATTATTTTAGGCCCAGATAGTGTTCTAGAAATTCCTGCTAAGGTTGGGAAGGTAGGTGCCATTTCTGGGCAGAGGATCTTACTGTTGTATTCATACTGGAGACAGTTAGGGAGAACTTGTCCCAAGATTCCCTCCCCCCGATATGATGATTATTCTTTTTAAAACTAAGTAAGAAAAACTTACTTAGTTTTAAATGAATTCCATTTCTGTGCCAAAATAGATCTAGCAAGTTTGCTTTTTGAAGCTTTATGTTCTTATGTATTCTTCTTCAAATTTTTTTTAAAATGTGGGGCAAGGGACATGGGATTAATTCTATATACTGATAAGTACGAAGAGTTGAAAAATAACAGGCTTGGGAAAAATCCCATTCAAGGAAGAAAAAAGAAAAGGTAAGTGACTCTTCAGTTCTAATGCTGACTTGATTGATAAGCCGTGGCCTGGGTACAGATCCATTTTTCAAATAACTTCATTACATTCAGTGGCCCTTTTTTTTATTATCAGATATTTTTCATATTTTAAGCTTCCCAGCAGATTTCCTATGTGTATGCGTTTTTCCCATTTAATCATAGTTGTCTCTGTTCTTCTGATTTGTAGGAAGAAAAGAAGAAATTTGACAAAGAGACAGAGAAGAACTATAGCCTGATTGATAAACATTTGAATTTATCAGCAAAAAAGAAAGACTCACATTTACAAGAGGTATTGTTTTTATTTTTCTGTTCGTTTCTAAAATTTAATAAGTACATGTGTTTTAAAATTTTTTATTAAATTTATTAGGGGTGACATTGGTTAGTAAGATTCTGTGGTTTAAGCACACAGCTCTGTGGCACATCATCTGTCCATCGCATCGTGTGTTCACCACCCCAAGTCAAGTCTCCCTCCTTCACTATATATTATTTGCCTCTTCTTTGTTTTAAAGGTGCTTTTCTTTTGAAAACTTTTTATGGAGGATTATCAGAGATGGAAAAAAATGAATATGTGTCCCCCTGAATTAAGGAAAAAGTTCTTGTGGAACAAGACACAAGATAATTAATACATTTTACAGTGATTAATTTAGTATGGACTCATAGTATCGCAACCTTTGGTTCTCTGTGTATATTCACTGGAGCAGTTGTAAGCAGCATTACTGAAGAACAGATATATTATTTTCAGGAGTAGGTTCATTAATTTGCTTTCAAGGTTTCTTGAAGAAATGAATTGAATTTAATAAGCTCATATACCATTTTGCTTTTATGTGAAGGCGGCATTAATCTTATTTAACACTGAAGAGTCAGGAGGTTCTGCTTCATCGGAAGGAGAACATCTGTTTTACTTTTGTTAATAGACTCATTTTTTTTTTTTTTTTTGGAGTCATATGTAAGGAGAAAGGAATTTATATCTTATCTCTTATTTTCTCTTTTCTGAATTTCCTGCCACTTGCTTTATTTCCCCTCACACACTTGAATGCAAACTCAGTGGCTTACAATTGGGAACATATGCTTTCATTAAAAAATAATGCTGTTTGCAACTGTTAGGCTCTTGACTCATCGCACAAAACTGTGGTCCCCCCTTTGTTTATTTTTAAACACATAAGGAATCTGGGCATAATTTACCCCTACAATATACACTTACTGAAGTATCGTCAAAAAGACATTAACCACACTAACTCTAGTACAAACCTGGATTGTTTTTAAGTGTCAGATACGTAGTTGCAAGTCGTGTGTGGCCATTTTGACATTGCCCACGGGTCACGTTTTCTTTTGTCTCTTTAATACCTTTGACTGACATTTGGATGGCATCTGACAGTTTGTAGAAGGGAAAGGGGTTTTTATATTACGTAATCCTCACCCCAATGCTGTAGGGTAGGTAGGGCTCCCTCCATTCTCTCCTCATTCCTTCCATGTTATGTAGGAAAACAGCATACTTACATCTGCTCCCTCATCCCCTGCCCTCCATCAGTTTTGAAATGACAGCTGTTGTTTTTATAGGCCCTCTTTATGCTCCCACTCTTCTCCCCTTATCTCTGTTTTCAGATATCCTGAAGGGATTTCCACACCCCGCATTATTTTCCATTTCCCCTTCACTGTGGAATTAGGGATCTCATTCTAAACATTGTTTAGGCAAAACCTTTAGAGCCATCCTTGGTCCTTCCCCTCACGTCCATACCAGCTTGTCAGGGCAGGTCTTTAGTTTCAGGATATACTCAGAATGTGGCCACTCCTCCCAGTCACATCCCCCTGGCTCAGCCGCTGGCATCTCTCAGCAGATTACTACCGAAGCCTCTTCATTGGCCTCCCTGCTTCCACCCGTGTAATCCCACAGGTTATGTTCTATACAACAAGCAATGTGTTGTTCCTCCTCACACACCCTTCTGTCCACTCCCTCCGGTGACCCAGGGCCTGCCTGGCCTGCCCTCACGCCCATGTGGACTGCCCCGCTCTGTCTGGAACGGGGCCAGTGGATCTCGTGCTCTGGGGCTTTGCATTGCTTCTTCTTACTGCCTGATATATTTCCCACCCAGATCCACACGCCTCACCCCTTCAAACACTTTCTCAAGTACTCTCCGCTCAGAGATTACCGTGTGACGTTTTCCTTGACCATTTCTACAGTTCATTTGCTCGAGTGGCTCACAGACCTCAGGGAATCATTTACTTCAGTTTACCATTTTATTATAAAGGACACAGATGAACAGCCAGGTCAAAAAGTACACAGGTGAGGTCTGGAAGGGTCCCAAGTACAGAAATTTCTGTGCCTGTGAAGCTGGGGTGTGCCACCCTCCAGGAATATGGACCCATTCACCAACGTGGAAGCTCATGAATTTATGGAGTTTAATCTGTAATGCTCCCTCATCCCTTTCCCAGAGGAGGGGGGTGGGGCTGCAAGTCTCAAGCCTCTGATCACTGGGTCTTTCTGGTTGGTGCTGTCCAGGGGCTCCCTCATCTCCTCATTAGCATCATCCCAGGTGTGCTCTGCATGGGCTGCTATGGAAGGTCAAAGACACTCCCATCACTTCAGGCCATTCCCTGGGTTTTACGAGCTTTGTGCCAGGAACCTGGGACACAGACCAAATATATTTATTCTTAAACCACACGTAATGATTGCCTTTTAGACTTGGGTCAGGCTAAGAAGAGTGCTGCTAGGTCCACTTTGGATGCCCATGACATTGTTGTAAATGATGGGCTGTTGACAGTTACCAGGGGGACTGGTGGTTTAATCATGCAGCACACAGTCCGGAAGTTCTGAACAATCAGAACATCAGAGGGGTGTGGCTAGCAGCTGGCTGGTCATGCTGGGGTTATTGCAGTATCATGAATAAGCAGGGAATCTGCTAAAATTTAAAAAAAGAAAGGAAAAAAGAAACAAAAACCACTTGGTAAATCTGACCCTGGTGTAATTTTTTTGAAGGACATTTTCCAATGATACTAACATGGAGAATCTACTCATAGCTCCTCAGATATTTATTTTATTAAATACTCAACAAAAGTACATTGTTTTGGTTGGGAGTTATGCCTATTAACTGCTGGTGGCTGAACTCTCAAACCCTGGTTATTTGAGGTATAAAAATATGACTCTGATGAGTGTTACATAGAAATTCTGGCTTAGTAATTTTATTCTAATTTATTCTATTTTCGGTCTCTTAATCTGACTGTGGATTAATATGGTATTTGTCTTTTTTTATCTTGCTTATTTCACTTCTTATAATGTCCTCAAGGCTCATTCCGGTGGTACGCAACGTGTGTTAGAATTTTCTTTCTTTTTGAGGCTGAAAGGTAGTCCATTGTATGGAAAACCCACGTGTTGTTTGTCCGTTCCCCATTGGGTGGACACTTGTATTGCTTTCACCTTTTAGCTACTGTGAATAATGCTTCCGACAAATACCCATTGAGACTCTGCTTTTAATTCTTTGGGGTATATGCCTAAAAGCAGAATTGCTGGATCATATGGCAGTTCTACTTTAAGTTTTTTGGAGAAGCGCCATGCCGTTTTCCTTAGGGGCCACACCACTTTCCATTCCCACCAACAGTGCCGAAGGGATCCAGTTTCTCCACATCCTTGCCAACGCTTATTTTCTGTCTTTGATAGTAGCCACCCTAATGGGTGTGAGGTGGTATCTCATGATTTTGGTTTGCTTGTCCCTAATGATTTAGTGATGTTGAGCGTCTTTTTCTGCACTTACTGCCATTTATATATCTTCTTTGGAGAACTGTCTAGACAACTAATTTTAAAAGAAAAAATAGCCAAATTAGGAGACATATCACACGATGGCTTGTAAGAATGGTTTCGAGGACCCAAATTCCTCCTCTGGAAGAGTGCTCCTCTCCCAATCCCTTTCCAGTTAGACGAGAGAAGCTGGAACCTTTTTTCAGTGTCCTGGTGATGGGGCTGCCTGTTCACTCCCAGGGCATGAGGCTCAGTGAGGATTTGGGAGCGTGACTTACTGCCCATGGGCTTCAAGCCCTGACCTGTCTTTGAAAGTGGGCTCTGGGGATGGTGCCTTTACTGCCCCGCCTCACCTGCTGCCTTCACTCATGAGTGCTGGGGTGACGGGTGTCCACCAAGTCAGATAGTGAGGGTTTTAGACGTTCGCAGACCGTGAGGTCCCTGTCGCAACCTACTCAGTTCGGCTGCTGTAGCAGCAAAGTAGCCATAGCTGCAGGAGGTACATAAACCAACAGTGATACCTACATCCGTTCCAACTTTATTTAGACAGAACAGGCGGTGGCCCCAGCTGGCCCGTGGGCTGCAGTTTTGCAGACCTCCGATCAGGGGGTGTCCCTCCTTGCTGCCCCTCTTGTGACCAGCCTCAATTATTCTAACTCAGGCAGACATCCAAGTGGAGCAAAACCGACAGCACTTCTACGAACTGTCTCTTGAATATGTCTGTAAGCTGCAGGAAATCCAAGAAAGGAAGAAGTTTGAATTCGTGGAACCTGTAAGTATCATAGCTGGCTGTTCTGCTACTAGAATTTTGTGGCCGGATACCAATGCTTTTCATTCTAGATTTAATCAATGGTTTCTTGAGGCTGTAGCACACATGCATGAAACAAGGTGTCATTCATCGTAAAGGGTGGACACAGATGCCCACACACCTGCGGCTCTCAGCCTTCTTGCACCTGCAACACATAATGGATGTGACTTCTTTGGGTGCGTGGTCTCAAGGACCCTGCAGCCAGGTGCAATTTCACCTTGAATGGAAATCCCTGTGAAGGAAATGATTCTAGAATGTGGGTGAAAGCAATGGTGTGGGCAGGATCATCTTTACTCTACCCACGTTTATTTCTAAAGCAAGTACGCCAGTCCCAACTTGGGTACTTTCAATGATTATTGATAACAGATTATTTCTAATATCAGTTACACTGCTGAGGGCCAGCTCAGTTAGGAGCCAGTATGTGGGACATTTGAAACTATTTTGAGTTGCTTTATATTTATTTTAGAAACACGTGACTTTTGTTAGTGCTTCTGTAGATATATTGTAATAGCTTCAGTTCTTTATATATTAATGTTTATGTATATACATGAATGTATTTCTCTCCTGCATCAAAATGTAAAGGGTGTTTCATACTGTGAAAAAAAAATTGAGAAACACTGGAAGAATAACTGAATAAGGAGATATTTTTATTATCTCACTTAGCAAGCAAGCAAATTGAATTAGGGAAAGTTTCAGTAATTTGCCCATGGTCTTGTGGCCGTGCTGAAGTTGGAAATTGACCCCTCGTGACTGCTTGATGTCAAGAGTCCCAAGCTCTTCACTGTTCATTATGCAACATTCTGAA
Source organism: Furipterus horrens (assembly GCF_987537825.1). NCBI lineage: Eukaryota > Metazoa > Chordata > Mammalia > Chiroptera > Furipteridae > Furipterus > Furipterus horrens. The sequence continues at coordinate 15,670,752 of NW_028327180.1, forward strand.
GAAAAGGAATTCCAGGAGTTTAACTCTCACCACAAATTTCTTTTACTCACATGCGGGCAGGTCCAGTAGAGAGGGGCAGGTGGAGGAGAGTTGGCAGGAAACACGGGGTGTGGTTACCACCCCGCCTCTGCCCTTCTCTGTCTGCGCCAGTGACTGACAGTCCTGGTGACAAAACTGGCTGCATGCCACTGGTTGCCATTTAGCTCTTTGATTCTTTGAGTCCACTTTCTTCCTAAATTCTGTCGACCTAGAGTGATCAAGTTTCAATTATAAACGCACATAGTGATTCTCTTGACTACAAATAACAAATGGATGATGTAGAATTTTATTTCTCCTACACATCATGCTATGAAAGCCGTCTAATGGCTCTGACATTTAAGGATCACAGATCCTTCCTTTAAAAAAAAAAAGACTAATAAATAAGATGTAATTAGATTTGATCGAATTCTAGTGATTGCCTTTTAATTACTCTACTTCTGTAGACTCACAGTGAGATAAGGGGAAATGTGGGGCTGTTTTTACTGTCCATCCCCCGCCCCCCAAGATTTTTGGTGCTAATGTCACTCTTTCTTTTTTGTCTTAGATGCTGTCATTTTTTCAGGGAATGTTTACTTTCTATCATCAGGGCCATGAACTTGCCAAAGACTTCAATCACTACAAAATGGAACTACAGATCAACATTCAGAATGTAAGGAAATGAAAGTTTTTTGGTATTTGAAGATGTCTGAGATGTGTATTTTTTAAAAGTATATTTTATTGATTATGCTGGTACAGTTGTCCCAATTTTTTCCCTTTGCCCCCGTCTGCCCCGTACCCCCCTTCCCTCCAGCAGCCCCCCCCCCCCCCCCCTTAGTTCATGTCCATGGGTTGTGCATACGTTCTTTGGCTTCTCCCTTTCCTATACTATTCTTAACATCCCCCTGTCTATTTTGTGCCTACCGGTTATGCTTCTTGATCTCTGCGCCATTTCCCTCTTTCTCCTCCTTGCCCCTCCCAGCGGAGATGTATATTTTTGATTTATTATTTGAAGTCTTAAAACTATGGCCGGGACCTGGAACCTGAGGCTACATCGCCACCTTCTGGTGCATTAGCGTAATAAACTGCTCTCCAACTGGGCGAGGCTCAGGGAGTTCTGCCACCCGGTGGCTCTTTTAGAAATTTCATGTAATTTAATTTTCTTATTTTCAGAAAAGTCACTAACGATGCTTTTGTAGTTACAAAGGATTCACATGCTTTGTTTATTTTTGACTTTTACTTTTCCAGTTTTGTTGAGTCACAATTGACAGATGACACTATGTAAGCTTATATAATGGCTTGACTTACGTAGATGGTAAAATGATCACCACAGTAAGTTTAGTTAATACATATCTGTCACCTTATGATGAGGTTTAGACTCTAGTCTTCTTTCAACTTTTAAATATGTCACAGAGCAGTGTTAACTAGGGTCACCCTAGACTTTGTAGGGTAGTTCTAAGGATAAGCTTTGTTATGCAACCCAGAGGCCTCTGGGTGAGGCAGACAGAAGAGCATTGCACTTTGGAGTTCAAGCAGTGCGGTTATATTGCCCCAGCTGTCTTCCCTTCCCTGTATGTCTTACCGGGTTTTATTCCCAGGCAGACTTGCGGCATGAGGAGGAATTTCTTTCTTGGGTTTTAAACCTATTCACTAATCTATTGGGTTCACAGGTGCTGTTTGCGGTGTTATTTTCCTGGAAAAATGTATGCTTTCCATAGGTCTTGATAAGGAGATTTAGGAGAACTCTATCTGTTAAACGTAATGTGAGTATTGATCAGAAGGTGGTTGGATGTTGTTTCTCTCGTTAGTTTAGTTGATTATGGAAGTGTTAGCACAGTGAGTGAGTTTTCGGACAAACTCCTGGCACATGATCAAAGACATGCGTGTAGAAGGATAGGAGGCTCTGCAGTTGCTGCCCGGCTTTCAATTCCTTAAAATCTTAGAAATTGAAAATAAATGTTTCTTTTGTGTGTGTGTGTGTGTGTGTGTAGATTTGGCTTCTTTTTTCTTTCTTTTTTTCTTTTTTTTGTATAGCCCCCTATACTTGGGAATATTGACAATAAAATCTCTTGTTTCTTATAATTTATGTGTAAACTTGTATGTATACATTGTTTAAACATTCAGCTGCATTAAATGACTAAAAGAGTAAATCTCCTTTCCCCATCATTCTTTTATGTCATAGAATTAAAAAAAATTTACTAGTTAGCCCTAACTTAAAAAAATTGCCTTTGTAGGTAGTAGAATATTTAGTCTACTGATGCTGTGATTTTTCAGAATACTTTTGCAGCAGAACACAGTGTTGTAAAAAAGATCATTACATAGTTCAGGGGTCTCCGACCTCCAGGCCTGTCAGGAACTGGGCCACACAGCAGGAGGCGAGCTTGAATGTAATGTGCTTGAATCATTCAGAAACCATCACCCCCTCCCCCTCCCCCCCATCCCCGCTTGCGGAAAAATTGTCTTCCATGAAACTGGCCCCTGGTGCCCGAAAGATTGGCCACCGCTGATTAGAAGATTAGATTATAAGTGAAATTCACTTCTTCTGTCTGGACCTTGTCTGTCCAGTGCAGGGCTGACCTGGATGAGACCCTCGGGCAGAACTGGATTCGTGTTTGAGGGGCCAGTGTGACGTGGGAAGGCAGGGCCCCTTATTCAAGAATGAGGCCTTTCAGGCCACGGCAGTAGAGCATCGCACCGAGGGCATGGCCTTCTGAGCGCAGGGCCCTGGCCACGCAGAGGCCGTGTGCCCGTGAAGCCAGCTTTGCCGCCAGGTCCAGGCGAGGTGTGGGGGCTGAGCCGTGTCCCCCAGGCTTCGGCGGAACTGTTGCAGTAACACCTGCTCATGCACTGAAGCGCTTTTGTAACACAGCTGCGGGGACAGGGGGATGGAGCCACCTTGCCTACAGAGCATATTTTCTGAGAGATTAAAGATTTAAATGTGAATGTGCACTCAGTTATGAAATATTGTAAGACAAGCGATCATGTCAAATGGCTCACAAAATGGCCTGGTTAATATCCGTAATATATTAAGAATTTAGCATACACATTTGGTAACAACATTCACTTCCTGTAGAGAAATGGCCAAAGAACAATTTACTGAAAGGCAAAAACAAAAACAAACTAAAAACAAAACCTTTCTCTGTATCGTTTGGAACTTGAGGATCGTCATCAGTCAGTTGCCCTGAGTCCTTCACCTCGTCCCCCCCTCTCCATTTTCATTGTGTCCCAGGTGTTTTAATCAAATCTTAGAGTTAGCTAACTGTGTGAGATAACATTATAGGTAATTTGGGCCAACTTAGTATTTTACTATAATAAAAAATAGCAAAGCTATTTTATGATCAGAAAATGAAAGTTATTTAAAAGGCAGAACAACCTACTTTCCCCAATCTTATTGCCCCTTTTCGATTGTAAAAGGGATTCGATTTTTTTAAAGACAGACATTGATTTTTATCCATTTTCCACAATTGCAAATAATAAATAGAAAGCAAAAAATAGCAAGATGGCTCTTAGAACACCGAATATGTAGAAGATGGTAAATTTCATCAAAATTAAAGCCTATTAAAAAAAATTAAATTGACGCTTCTAGGATCTCAGTCCCCAGAGGAACGTGGGAAAGGAGACTAGAACAGAATTCTTGGAAGAGACTATAACTTGAGAAGTCTTAATTTTCATAAAGAACCCCTAGAAGATATGAACAGTTGGGAAGAATTTAAGAATCTGCAAAAATGTTTTTGTTAACGATGTTGGGAGAATAGCAGAACATCAAAACAACAAACCAGGCTTTCAGAAGAAGAGATTGGAAGTGATTGTGTGAAAACAGGGGCGTGGTTATTTCTGAGGAGTGGGTTTACGGTCACTTTTTATTTTGTATCTTTTCTTTTTGTCCCCACCCAGGACCGTTTGTGCTCTTTCCTCTCTGTGTTTTATAATGTTGTGGAATTGTGCCCAGTACTTGGTTTCTATAAATACCACCCTCCACTGGGAGGAAGAAGGGCTTCTTTGGGGAAATGGCTGATTTTACGACAGGACCAGAGAAACAGTAGGAGATGAACTTGGGACTCCTTCTTGGATCGGGAAGTAAGGGATTACCCAGAAAATTAGGGGGCCTGTCAAAAGACCCAGGAGCTAGCTAGAAGGGGCCCCACTGGTCAAACCCAGGGCAGTTTGAACATTTAACATAATAATGAGGGTGTTGGGTAAATAGGAATGGGTGTGCATTTGCGTGTGCACACTCATGTCTATATGTGTATGGTATGCACACACACACACACACACACAGAAAGAATTGAGGATTGGGAGGAATCACAGCAAAGTGACAAAGAACGTGAGTAAAATCAGGGTATGGTCAGGGTTAAGATGGGGACCAGAAACCCTTGGGGACAGGAGACATGGAAGGCGGGAAAGACTGGCCGTCATCACATGGCCTCCACCCCCTTAGCCGCCTCCGAAGTTCTTAAGAAACATAAATGTTTAAAAAGCTCTGAGCTTGTGTTTAAGGTTCTGCTGATAAGTCTCCCCCTTTACAGTCTGCATCTGTCCGACTCCCAGCCCCCCTCAAAGTACGTCCCATTCTTCTATTTTTCTGCTCATAGGGCCCTTGGTAACCCTTTCATTATACGGAGGAGAGGAGACACTTCAATAGCAATTTTTCATCTCCGCTCCCCCAGTGTCGCATCAGCAGTTCTTCGGTGTTAATACAGTTATTTCTGAGTGTGGGTGAAAGACGTGTCCAGAGACGCGCTGGTGCTGACGCATCACCTCTGCCTCGGTCATCCTGCCGCTTGACAGAGATGGTGGCGAGCCACGTCTCTGGGTTTCAGAAATGTGATTTGTCTCCCCAGCTATCACGGCATTATTTGTAGGTGATGTCTCCCCCTCTTCTTCGTCCGAGAAGAAATGTCATTTTCAAGTGCAGTTGCCTTGACCTGGAAAAATGATGTTTCTATTTAAGTTTAAGGGAAGAGTTAAGTTTTCAGATTCTGAGCACGTAGATGTATTGCTGGTGTAAGAGTAGTAACGAGTCAGATTGTTGCAAAGGAAAGACTTCCTGGATAGAGATTTTATGACCTGCATTAAAAAAAAATTCTATGATTTAGTAATATTGTGGGAAGTGGGTTGCAGAATTTCTTATGTTGCATAATAGAATTCTTCTTGGTGTTAGCAAGCTTCTAAAGTAATATTTAGTTACGTGGACTCCTTATTAGCTATTTTACCACTTTTTCCCCCCCTTTTCTCAACAAAGAGGCACACTGGAAGACTGGGTCTATTTTGGGAAACTTGTAGACGAATGCTACAAATTTAATTGTAGTCATCCAGAGACTCAAAAATATCCATGAGAAAACACACACGAGAACCTAAACCTCATGCATGTTTTTCCTTCATTTCAGACGCGGAACCGTTTTGAAGGTGCAAGGTCAGAAGTGGAGGAGCTCATGAACAAAATCAGGCAGAACCCCAGGGACCACAAGCGAGCCAGCCAGTTCACTGCAGAAGGCTACCTGTATGTGCAGGAGAAAAGTAAGTGGCCCCCCGCGGTGGTGCAGGGCTCATTCCGCATTATTTTAAAACTTCTCCTGATATTTTTGAAATAATCCTATGCTTTCCTTGGCTCCTCCCATCCTAGAAGGCGCTCTAGGGAGGTGGCTGGGAAGACCCCTGAATTCTACACCGCAGTCTGTTAAAACTTGCCCGTAAGGGAGCCAGAACTTGACCTAAGGCTGACCTTCTCTTTCTCCTCCTTTCGCCTGACCTTGTCCTTACCACCAGGACCCCCCCCCCCCCCAATACACACCCATGTGTAGGTGTCCTTTGATGTCTTGGGGGGGGACTGGTTCCAGGGCCCCACAGATACCAAAGTCCTCGGATGCCCCGGCTCTTAACGTAGGATGGGGTAAGACAGCACAGGCTACAAATGCACATGCTTCCACCTCCTGGCTCCCACAACCCTGCTCCTTGTTGAAGTCAGGAGGGATGCATTTCTCTCCTTCCTTCCCATCCTTTCTTTCCACAGCCATCTGTGATCGTTTGTTCTTACTGTCATTATCAGGCTGATTGCAGGTGGTTATAAAAGCTATTTCTAAATGACATCCTAAGATATCTCACAGAGTTTTTAGTGTTGCATCTTAAAAAAAAAAGGATTGATTTATTGAATTTTATGACGAGGGGAAGGGAGGGAGAGAGAGAAACATTGATTGGTTGCTCATTTTATGGGCCCTGCCTGGGGACCGAACCTGCAACCCAGACATGTGCCCTGATTGTGAATCGAACCAGCGACCTTTCACTTTGCGGGAAGACGTCCACCCCACTGAGCCACATGGGTCAGGGTCATTGTTATATCTCAGCGACTCTCCAGTGCCTAGAGGGTCCTTATTTTGAAGTTCAGGCAACCACAAACTCTTAACTTTCGACCACTTGGTCTTATTTTAAACAGTTGAGCTCTTCAAGTTCACGTCTTCAGCCATAGGACTTGATTGCTCGTTAGTAGAAAGGAGCAGAATGAGAAAACAATTTTATATTTTCTGATTTCCTCCCATCCCGCTCTTGACTGGAGTCAGGGTGCTTTTCAGTTGTCATTGCATTTGTGAAGCGCGGCCGATTTATGGGACTGTCTGCCCGACGGTTTCCGTCGCCAAAAGGGTTCATGAACAGTCCGCGCTGCGCCTTGAAGGTGCTGTTGCGTGCGGTGAGCAGAGCTGCTGCCCTTCCCCTTGGTCCTGGTTTCATCTGGGCTTTGGCAGTCGTTGTGCAGAACAGTTCCACGGCAGGGCGGGCACTCTGAATTTTCCTGATGCTTTCTTTCGCTTCTTAATCTCGCTGATTGACTTTGAAAGAATTAAAATACAGGGTAGAGACATAAGGAGGAGAGAATTTTTCTATCACATGTCCACGTGGAAAAAAAAATCACAGGAAATTTTAATGTTTGGGTTCTTATCTGTTTCTTAACTTACTGGCTTTTGGAGGAGCTGGGCTGAAATTGGATGGGAAAAAACGACAAAAACAATAGTGGCAAAACTCTTCTCTTGTTAACTGTACGCCAGGCATGGTGCTAAGGTTTCTATGCAGCGTGTGCCGCTTAATCCATGAAGAGAACCCTGTCGAGGGCAAGGTGCTGTTACTAGCCCATGGGCCAGTGAGGAAACGGAGGCACGGACAGGTCAGCGCGTGCCCCGGATGGTTCGCCTCCTCAGCGCTGGCTTCGCTGGCCTGACGCGGGAGTCCATGCCGCACTCTCTCCCGCCGGTGCCTGGCGCTTGGCTGGGTGTGAAAAAGCGTCCTCAGCCCGTGTGCTCAGAGCCGGTGGCGTAGGTGGGGTCCCCTGGCTGTCGGAGGATGGGGGAGAATGGCAGCTTCGTGAGTGGGAAGACCTTGTTATTTGGGATTAGAGACTCTGATTGGAGGTTTGGCGTTGTCATTTCTCAGGCATCTGATCTAAGCTTTGTTTTATTTTTTTTAAGATTAAAATGATAAAACTATACCATCCCCTCCTCACGGTTGTATTCTTAGTACTGAATGGACTATCTGTGCAATAATTTTTTGAAGTGTAGAACAAGAAGCATGTGCTACCTCTTGGTGACGAACACACACAGTGGTTCTAACGTTCTAATCTGTGGGCTGATGATGGTCTGGGATCCCCCTTCATCCCCTCCCCCGGCCCCCCAAGGGAATGTAGCTAGCTAAATGCATTTTTAAAAAATGAATTCTTTTTCCTCCTAGTTTGTCCTTGATTTCTAGGTATAGAAGGTTTACTTGTTTGTTTTGAAATGATGGTGTTAATAGATGTTAATTGCTTTTTAAAAACGTCTTGCCTTGGCTGGACATTACAGCGTTGCCCCAGATACACCAAGGTTGTGGGTTTGATCTCCGGTCAGGGCACATAGAAGAAGCAACCAATGAATGCATAAATAAGTGGAACAAATTGATGTTTCTCTCTCTCTCAAAACATAAATAAATAAAAAGCCGTTAAAATGTCTTTACATGGTGAAAGAAAAACTGACGTCAACCTATGTTGGGCTGAACTTTTGTATTGTTACGATTGGACCTTTCCTGGCCCTTGAGATTCTAGATGCCAGGCCCTGCCTCCCCTCCCCCACTCCCTTTCCATGGAGGATGACCCTGGTCTTTTAAGAGCTCTCTGGTGGTTGCAATACTGACTTGGCAAGACTTCAGAAGGGGTTCTGAGAATGTCCTGCCTATGTGGATAGCTCACCCCTATATTCTTCACACTTCATTTTAAAGCTCGGCTGTACCATCCTCCATCAGGGCAGCTGCTTACTGAGGAGGAGCTTCCGCAGGCTTAGAATAACCGATGGATTTCCAGACCAGGTGCTTTCTCTGAGTGCTGTGATTCCACGGCTCTGTCACTCTGAAAGGCCCGGATTGAATCCAAAATGATTGTGTGTATTAAATTGAATTCCTGAAACCCTCATGAATTCTTAATGCCTCGAAACAAACAAATACACCTTACAGAGAAGAGATTTTTTCAGGTGAGAGATAACAGTCCAGCAGACTCTTTGAAAAGTGTGTCTTGGACCCGCTTCGGCGTTGCTGAGCCAATAGGACCTTTTCTCGAATGCGCTCCCTGAGCCTCAATTTCCCTAGATTTTCCCTTTCATTCCCGTGAGCAGCTCTCGCTGACTTGTGTCCTTGAACTGTCTTGCTTGCTGCTCACTGGGTTTTTCCTCGTTAGTAATGTGGAGCTCGGCACATTTGCTTATTTATTTATTTATTTATTTTTAAAATAATTTACTTATTTTATTTTTAGAGAAAGGGGAAAGGAGAAAGAGAGGGAGAGAAATATCACTGTGTGGTTGCCTCTCACTCGCGCCCCCAACAGGGGACCTGACGTGCAACCTAGTAATGTGCCCTGACTGGGAATCGAACCAGCGACACTTGGCTCGCAGGCCAATGCTCAATCCACTGAGCCACAGCAGCCAGGGCTACATTTGCTTATTTATGAGGAAACATGGGGCGTTCTGTTTGCTCTTGCAGGGCCTGCTCCCTTCGGGTCCAGCTGGGTCAAACACTACTGCATGTACCGCAAGGCGGCCAAGAAATTCAACATGATCCCGTTTGAGCACAGGTCTGGCGGGAAACTTGTAAGTATTTGATTTTACACTTGGTGTTCTGTGGGAGGTAGTCTTTGAGGGTGTCGCTTTAGCGATGTATGTACTCCCTGGTGATAAATACATTTTATTTTTGGGGATTACATGTTTTTCTTTTGTTTCTACATAAAACAAAAATTCACGTTTTTTGACTTGCCTGCATAGGTTTCTATGATCAGATTTTTAGAAAGAGAAGAGTAGAACCCTCTTACATCTCCGTTATGGGAAGTTAGAGTTAACGCCTACAGCAAGCTTTCGGGAGTCGGTGGTCTGTCTGGTCAGTGTTTGCACAGAAGATCTGACGCACGCATGTGTATTCACACCCTGGAAGCGTTAAGGAGTAGATGATCTCTGATGAATTTCGCTGTTTTTCACTTAGACTTCCAAAGTTCTCGCTTAGGTATTCCCTCCTTCTTGTACTCATCCCATCGGCGTGAACCGCAAACTAATGCACGACGGCAGGAAAAGATCAGGAAGCCCACAGATACTGGCTGTGTTTTAAATAGAAGCTGCATCTCAGAGCAGTGATCAGTAGTCTGGAGACAGAGGTCTTCCCAGTGTTGGACATCACTGGTAACACATGTTCGGGAAGGAGGTTAATTCCGTGCTTGCTGGGTAGATAGGCGTACTTCTGCTTATGTGAGTACGCAGGTAACCCAGGTTCCCGTCTCTTTACGTAATACTTTGTATCTTCCTAAAAAACTCTTTGCGTTGGCTTATAAGACAAATGCATTCTTGTAGTAATAGAATAGATGTGGAAAATCGGGTGTATGGAGAAGAGGGGGAAGTGAGTATGTCCTTCTTGAAGGCTAATGCGGTTAGGGTGGGAGTGGGTGAGAGTCTGCGTTCCTTTCAGAGGTAACCCAAGTCCTAAGACGTGACTGCTTAGTGATGACTGTTTTAGCCTCCAAATGATAAAACATGCATTTTGTAATACAACGACTGTGATATTTTGAATATTTATATATTCCAATGTTTGCTTAATATTATCTGGAGATCCTCATATTCTAGAAAATGTTAAAATATTCTAGGGATGTGCATCCAGACCTCTTACAGTTCCTTACTGAGGATCTGGGTTTCCACGCTGCTTCTGTCTCCTTCCTCTTTATTTTTACTTTTTGGTTATGCTTTTAGAGAGGATGGTTTAGTGAGGCAAAATGGTCCCATAAAAGATCAAGAGAAGATAAATTCAGGATGTTCATTTCGGAAACAGAAAAACCACGTAGATTGGTTGGTTCTGGCTGTAGATTATTAGGATAGCGTGGGGAAAACGTTTTGGTACTGTGGCTTTTAAAATTAGCACCCAGGAGGTCTTGTTTAATGCTAATGGTCACCAAAGCAGGATCTAGAAAAGCCTAAGAAAAGCAGAATGACAAAAATGGTTAAGATTCTAAATAATGTTTAAATATACTAGTTTGGAAGATAATACATAGGATAAAGGGACTTAAAATCTTGATACCCCTTCACCCAATATAGGGTACCTTGGCGTGTGTATGTTCATACTGTAGTTTTTGAGAGTGTTTAAAATGATTATTTGCAGGGGGATGGAGAGGTGTTCTTCTTGAAAGATTGTACCAGAAGGCATACTGACTCCATCGACAGAAGATTTTGCTTTGATGTAGAAGCTGCTGACCGGTAAGTGATCGGGATCATTAGACTTCATGAAAGAGTCATTTGAAAAATGGATTAAAAAATAAATATAGAGGTAAAACGTGACTGAGATTTGCAGAACCTGAAAGGATGTTATCTTGTTACATTTCCAGTCTGTGTGTTATCCATTGGGAGCTGTTTAGTCTGGGTCACTGTGTTTAGGGATAGCTTAATCTCGGCTGACGTTCGGAGTCCTTCGAAGGACTGTTGTCACTTAATGACCTTGGAGCATTTCACTGATGACCCAGACCAAATATGTGACACTAGAGGAATAATGGGTGGAGTAAGGAAGTGGGTAATTATAAATACAGAACAATGTTGTCTGTTTTGTGGGAGTTTTCAGTGTATGTATTCTATACGTAAAGGGGGAGGGTCTTGGCCATAGTCTGTTTATTACAAGATGATTGACTTTTTCTTATTGTATGACTTTCAGTTATTTAGTGATGAAAGAACTTTTGCCAGAGAGGAGGAAGTAAGAAAAAGAAAAAGTTTACCTGTTCACGTTACTGCGTGCCTGGCATTTTTTCTTATGTCCTTCTGTACCACTGAGGAACATCACGGTCCTCAGTTTCGTTTTTCATGGCTGATGTATGGTTGTTCTCTGCAGGCCCTGGTTTTGGCAACCATGGTCTTTAGAGAGGGCTGTTTCATATTTGCATAATAAAAGTTTTAAATAGGAGATTTTTTAAAAGCAAAAGTTCATTTCAGGTCAGGACCTAAGAATACAAAACTAAGGAATGCTTCCTCTTCCCTTAGATGATGTAACTGAATTCCTGAGGTTGGTGCAGAGAAGGAAAGTCTATGCTTTCCTTTCCAGTAAAGGAACCAAAGACGAGGTGCATAAAAAGATGTGCCTTTAAGCACTGTGATACATTTGGCAGTACCGTGAAAAGGACAGGTAGCTTAATAAGTATTTTGAAAGATTGATAAAAAAATGAAGGAGAGCGTCTGTGCAAAAGAGGTTACATTTCAAGCCACTTACACAACTTGAGCATGCACATGTGTGCCAACACCCACAGTAACCCGTCCTTTGTAAGTTCCAGACAGTGTTCTAGAGTCTTCTGTACTTTTTCTCATTTAATCTTCACCATGCCTCTACCAAGTAGATATTATCCTTCCCATTTCATGCTGGGGAACTGGGATGTAGAGGACTTAAGTGGTTTCTCAAGGTCACATAGCTAGGAAGTAAAAGAGTAGAGACTTGAACTCCTGCATTCTGCCTCCAGAGTCCAAGCTCTTAACCGCTGTGCTACAGTCCTGAGCATTGCTTTATATGTGTGACGTTTCCTACATAACTGATGACTGTGAGTCAGCAGTGATGTCTAGAAAATGTGTTAAAGGAGGTTAATCTGATTTGTTTCAAAGACAAGCTACTTCTAGTACTTCATGTATTGTTTTAATACAATTTGTATTATTTTTGCTTAATCCTGTGTATTCTCTAAGACCTTGATCATCCAGATGCACTTCATCAACCATGATCCTTGTCATGAGGTAACCTCTTTCCACCCTTCACAAAGATTGACAAGGGATAATTATGCAGTTATTTTTATCTATAAAAGATAATACCTTGGAAGACCTTAGAGTTGATATATTCTATTGGTTCAAACTAGATTATAAGGAGCCCTCTTTTCAAATAAAATTTTGGGCATATGCAAAACAGGAAAAAGAGTTCCCTTCTTAAGTGGGGTGGGATCTATACCTCCTGCTCTTTTCAGTTTTCTTCTTTTTGCAGAAATCTCTTATTTCTGCTGACACCCAGAGCTTCTTTCTGGGAACTTGTGGCAAGAGGACCACGACTCTAGTCTAGGTGGTTGAAGAAAGACTCACAGAGGATATGACATCTCAGGGGATAACTGAAGACTTATTTGGAGTCAACTGGGACTGAGACCCGTTTTTCAGGCAGACTGGGTAGCACATGTGAAGACCTGGAGGCGAGAGGGTGTGACGCACTTGAGGTTCTGTGCGACATCCAGCGTCCCTGGTTCAGAGAGCCTGGGAGAGTGGGAGAGGCTGGGGATTGGGGGCATGGGCCTCACCTTGACGTTTTCAAGCTTAATTCATTATATGGTTTTAAGCAGATCAGTGTGTGACATAGTTATATTTTTCAAAACTTACTCTGTCAGAGCTAGATTTGGAGATGACAAGAGTGGATGAAAGGGCCATGAGTTGGCAGTGGGAATGGAAGCTAGGAGGTTCGTTTGAGGGACAGTTTTAGAGATAAATTGGTTGTTGGAGTGTAAGGTGAAGGAGGGAAAGGTTTCTGTCTTGAGTAACTGATTGGTGCCATTTCCTACAAGGGAAGGCCAGAGAGGGATACGGATGGAGGAAGACGATGAGTTGATTTTGGTCCTCTTGAGTTCGGTTGCTCTGCGTCATTCATAAGAAACCCAGAAGGGGGCAGCATTGGCAGCTTCAGCAGCGTTTGACTTGGTCTTACCTTCAGCCTCCTGGAATGCTCCTATCCCGTGACTTCCGTGACAGTGACCATGCTTGGTATCCCCAGATTTCCTGGCTCTCTCGCTGGTTGGTTTCCTCCCTCCCCTCCCATTCACAGTTTATTCACACCTGGCAGTTTGGTCTTGCACCTGATCGGCTTTTCATTATTTATATTCTTTCACCGGTTTCTGATTTCCCAGACCTTTTGATGGAGTTCTCTGGGGCTCAGTCCCCAGATCTCTCTCACCCTGACGATCTTGTCCAGCCTCATGACTTGAAATGTCATGCATCTGTTGGTGATTCTACTTGGATCTCATCCCTGAATGCCAGCTTCTTACATCCAGCTGCTTATTCAGGATTGCTTCTGGGATGTCTAATAGACATTTTGAACAGTGCAGAGGTGGGAGATAGTGATTATTTTCTGTAAATTTTCCAAGAATTCTTGGGAAAGAGAAAAAGTATACTCTCCTTACAGGAGCCAACATTTTATGTAGGTATATTAACTCAATTTGAGCATATGAATACTGATATATATGTATTTTTCAAAAATAATACATGCTAATTGTAAGTCTTTTTCTAAAGCTCTTTGGTTAACTTGGAAAATAACTTTCTTCATGTATGTGTCTCCCTGAGTCTACTTTTAAGTTGAATTACAGACTCCCATTGTCTTTGGTTTATTTTCTCATTTCTAAACAGGGAACCATCTATTCAGGTTTGATGTTACCAATAGGTAATGTTTGGGGGGCCCTCTGGTTCTTACCACCCTCCAGTCTCTCTGTTGCTGTTCGTTTCCCATTTTTGGAGTAAAACCTGGAGGAGGACAGTGAGTTGTACTTGGGATCTCTACCCTAATTCTGAGACTTTGAAGGCCTATTTAATAAAAAGTTTCAATGAGGTATGCTTTTTACTTGTCTCTTTCCCTGATTCTTAGCCAGTTGACTACTGGGAATTATAGGCAATTTGTTCTTTGTCTATTAGCTTCTGAATTCTACAAGGATAGGGATCTTATCTTAGTAATACTTGGTACCGTAGAACCAAATACAATGCTTTTTATAGGGTAGGCATTCACCAAATTTGTTCTGGACTAAATGAAATTGAGTTGTTGCTTAGGAGTGACAGAACTGGGATTAGATTCAATCAGGCAACTGTCAGTCAACCTTCCTTTTCTTCTGCACCACCATGCAGCACTATGAGCTCCAGTGTTTTCATTCCGCTTAAAGAAAATAAACGTAACCCGTTTTGGAGCATGTGGGTATTGTAAATGACTTTCTGACGGCGTTTATACAGGATTCTTACTGGGTACTTTCATATAGCAATTTCACAGTTGACTGCATAATGTTTACTCTAAATATATTGTAGCTTTTCTCTTGGTATTAATTTTTGCTGCTTTTTATTTCTTGTGTTGGAGAAGTCAGGTAGCATTGTGATAAAGGTAATACTTCATAAACTGCAAAATGGAGTCTGGGCTTGCCTTTGATCTGTGGGGATGTAAATACAGGCCTTTACTTAATTGTTTCATGAGTTCAGATCAGATTTGGTTGCATGTAACAGAAAAACTCAGAGTAAGATGGCTTAAATAGTGGAACAGTTTATTGCTGTCTCTTGTTCTGGAAACCTAGAGGCGGTCGGGCAAGGGCTGCTGTCTGGTTTTTGGTCTCAGATCCTGCTCCCACTTGTGCATGGGTTGCCTTCCTGGTCCCGTTAGGCCCCAGTTCATCACACAGCACTGTCTTTTGTTGCAGGAGCGCTTTCTAGAGGTTGCGCACACTACTGTTGCTCACGTGCACACCACTGGCCTAAATGGAGTTGTATGGTTCCATGTAGTAGCAAGGAAGGCTGGGAAATTGCTGTCTTTTATTTCCAGACTTCTATGTGCTGTTCTAATGCTTGGAGAAGCTATTACTGAGAATGAAGAGTCAGTGATTTGTGGTTCTGCCCATTCATGCACTCATTGGTTGCTGCTTGTATATGCCCTGACTAGGGATTGAACCTGCAACCTTGGCATATAGGGTTGCTTCTCCAATCAGCTGAGCTACCTGGCCAGGGCTTGAATGCTTTTTCACCAGTGACTTTATTTAGCATCTGTGTGCATAGAACTGTACTGTTTGTCAGTTTAAAAGAGTGAATTAAGAACATATTGCTTCCAGAAGCCCATGCAACTGGACTGGACAATAGGAATGTTACTATAGTATGTTAGCTGTAGTGATGTTTTAAGTACAATATTTTATAGTGCATGGCATTTACATACCTAAACAGCCATTCACTGTGTTTGGCATTGAGGATGAATCTGAAAGGCTTGATCTTAAGGTAACTTACAGACCAGGAGGACTTACAAACAAATAATAGTTCAGAGGTCCATTTAAGGTGCTCTGGGAGCTGAGAAGCCATAGGGAATGGGGTTGGCTGGGAAAGCTTACTAGAAACATTGATTAACTTGAATTTTGAAGATTTGGTACAAGTTTAGAAGCTCAGAGGAAGGGAGGCCCAAGGCAAAAGGAGTTATAGAAGCCCTGAGAAAACATGGTGAGACAATCCTTTAAGTCAGAGGTTCTCAACTGGGAGCCATTTTCTCTGTCTGGGAAGCTTTTGATGGGGGAGGCGGGGCGGGGCGGGGCTGGGCAGGCTGTTGGTGCGGAAGTCTGGTGGATTGAGGCCCGCAGAGCTGCTCAGAATTTAGCACAGGACAGCTCTCTACTGGAAAGGGTCTTCTGACCCCATGTGTTAGTCATGTAGCTCTTGGGAAGCCCTGTTTTTAAAGCATTGGGTAAGACAGCAGCTCCAACAAATGTTTGTGGAATCAAATGGAATTGTACTCTTTTACGTGAATGTATTTATGAAGTGCATATTTTAATTTAAAAAGTGTAACAATAACGATAGTTCAAGGGATGATTTAAGGTCAGAATGTGAAGGACTGTGTGTGGCTTGATCCTTCACGAACTCTTAAGATTCTAGTGTAGAGAGAATAGGAAGGGAAGTTATTTGGAAATAGTTTAGGTGAATTGGTAGAAAATGGACCGTATAGAATTAGAAACAGCACTTCTTGTATTTAGGCTTCTGTGTTTTTCGTAAGTGTAAGAATCTGCCCTGTAGATGATGATGTTGATAGAGGCAGACTGAAAGCCATGTTTTAGATTGCTTCCAATATTTAAACGGAAATCTGAATTGACATTAATATGGATTTATAAATTTGTTCTTAAAATGCATGCCTAAGGACATTGGAATCTGGGTCATAGAAAAGTTCATGGCTTTTGAATAAAGCTGTAATGAACAATTCTGGACATGTGTTTTCATTTTCTCTCAGATAAATACCTTGGAGTGGGATTGCTGGTTGTGTGTGTGTGTGTGTGTGTGTGTGTGTATGTGTATATAAATATATATATATATACATGTGTGTGCTTATATCTATATGTTTGACTGTTTAGGAAATGGACAGTTTTCTAAAGTAATTTTTTTAACTTTATTCTTGACGCTGTTATAGATGTCCTCATTTCCTCTCCCCCTTTGCCCCCTTCCACCCAGCCCCCACCTTCCCTCTGGCCCTCACCACACTGCTGTCTGTATCAATGGGTCCTTCTCACCAGCACTATATGAGAGTTCCAGTTTTCCATTTGCTTACCAACTTTTGATTATGTATTCTTTTCATTTTAATAGTTCATGACTAGTGATGTTGACCATACCTCTTCATGTGCTTTATGGTTGTTCATATTTTTTCCATTGTGAGGTATCTATGAAAATATTTTGCTCATTAAAAAAATGTGATTGGTATTTTTGTTATAGAATTGTAAGAATTATTTTAAGTAATCTGGATACAAATGTTTTCTCAACTACATTAATTGTGAATATTTTCTCTGATCTATAGTTTTCCAGTTTATTTTCTTAATCGTGTCTTTTGATGAAAAGAACTAATTTTGCTGAAATTGAATTTATCAGTTTTAAAAAATATTATTGGTAGAACTATTTGCTCTAAGAAATCTTTATCCCAAGGTTGCAAAGATATTTCTCCACGTTTTCTTATAAAAGCGTTACAATTAATCTATGACTCATGAAGATTTTGGGGGGGCGCATGGTGCGATTTGTGGAGGTTGAGTGCTACTTATCTTCTCCTGTACAGATATTCAGTATTCCTAGCACCCTTTCTTGAAAAGGGCCTTCCTGTCATTGAATTGTTTTGGCACCTTTGTCATTTTGACTGAGTGTGTGTAGGTCTGTTTCTGTTCCTTGATTCTCTATTCTGTTCCTTGCTCTATTTGTCTGTCCTTCTGTCAAATCCGCACTGTCATTATTACTGTAGTGTTATAGTAGGTCTTGAAGCCTCGTGATGTGATTCCTCTGTTCTTTTTCAAATTTGTTCTGGCAGTTCTCTATCCTTTGTATTGCCATATACATTTTATAATCAGTTTATTTCCGCAGAATATAAGGTTGGTGCAAAAATAATGTCCAATTTCGAGGTCTATTTTAAAAATGAAAAATCCCATGATTATGAAAATATTCATTAACATAACCTCCTTCGCTTTCTAGAATCTTGTTCTATCTGTCAACTAGCTTATAAATGTTACACTTGTAAAATTCTTTAGGTTTTGAAGCAAAATATGAATCCAACTCAGTTTCAACCTCTTCTCTTGATGTCAACCTAAGACCATCAGAAGGGTTCTGTAGTCCCCAAAACAAGTGACAATCAGAAGGAGCAAGGTCAGGAGAATATGGAGGATGAAGCAATATTTCCCAGCCAAGCTCTTTCAAGAAATTTTTGGTGAGTCAAGCTGTGTGAGGACGAGTGTTATCGTGATGGAAGATGACACCCTTTCTGTTGACTAAGGAGGGTCACTTTTGGTTCAAAGCTGCTTTCAGACAACGAAGTTGATCACAGTAAAGATGAGCAGTAATTATTTGATTGTTGTCTAACAATTCGGAATGGACAATTCCTTCCATATCCCACCACACACTCAACATGATGTTCTTTGGATGAAGTCCTCCTCTTGGTTGTTGAACTCTTCTTCCTCCTCGACTGATCCACAATCAGTGGCGTTTAACGTTACGATAAAGGATCCACTTCTCAGCACCTGGAACAAGCCGACCTAAAAACGGTGCCTGAAGGTGTCGCGGAAGCAACAATTCACAACAAGCAACACGCTGTTGCAGATTCTCTGGAGACAGTTTGTGTGCGACCCATTTTCCAACCACTGAAACCTTTTCGATCCTTTTCAGTTGGCGTAGCACGGTCGTATGGGCTACGTTACATTGTTCTGCACATTCCCTAGAGGTAATGGTGGGGTTTTCTGTGACAACAGCTTCCAACACTTTGGAATCAAGTTTTTTTGGATGACCCTCTTTGGCTTGTTTTTCAAACTGAAATCCCCACTTTGGAAACGGGAAAACCACCTCCTGCAACTTCTTTCAGTCACTGCATCGTTCCCATAAACACTCTGAATAGACTTTGCTGCTGTCCTTGCATTGGCACCTTTATGAAACTCTTAGAGTAAAACGTTTCTAATGTGGTCTTTAGATGGGACGAACATGTGTGCAAATATTGCGGATGATTATGAACAATACTTCAATAATCTGAAAAAATAAGGTATAAATTAGTCACTGTGACATCAAAAAGTTATAAGAAGAGGCACACATTTAGTAAATATTATCTAAATGTGCTTTTAGAAAAGTCGGACATTAACTTTTGCACCAACATACAGGCTGGTATTATCAATGTGGAGTATTAATAATTCATGAGTATGACTTTCCATTTATTCAGTCTTGAATTTTTCTTGGTATGTTTTATACTCAGTATAGGGGTCATGGACATCTTTTGTTAAATTTCCCTAAGTTATGTTTCTGCACATTATTTTGACAGTGTTTTAGATTTCATTTTCCAATATATTGTTACTATATGGACATGCAGTTGCTTTTACTATTGCTGCGTTGATTTATCAGTTCTTTATAGTTTCTTCAGGATTTTTTAATGTACACAATGGTATCATATATGAATAAAGACAGCTTTCTTTCTTTCCATTGTATATGTCTTTTATTTCTTTTTCTGGCCTTCTTCCACTGCCAAGACCTCCAATAATATGTTGACTAGAAGCGGTGATTTTGGGCATCTTGCCTTATTCTTGATCTTAGGGGAAAAGCATTTATTATTTCACTTGTAAAGTACAGTGTTAGCTGAATATTGTAGATGTTTTTATCATGTTGAGGAAGGTTTTGTACATTCCCAGTTGTAATCAAGAATAGATGTTGACTTTTGACCAAATATTTGTCAATGCCAATGAGCGGATCATTAAATATTTTTCTTGAATCTGTTAATAGGTGAATGGCCATGAATTTTCTGAGTGAAACTAACCTTGTGTTCCTGAGACAGACTTCTACTGGTCATGGTTTATTAACCTCTATGTATATTGATGTATTGATTATGCTAATATTTGGTTAAGGATACTTGTATTCATGTTCATGAGGGATATTGTGTGTTATATTCTTGTTTTTTAATGTCTTTGTCTGATTTTGATATAGGGGTATGGTGGCTTTGGAAGACATGGGAAGTTTTTCATCTTGATGTTATTTGAAAGTGTCTGTGTAAAATCGGTATTCTTTCTTAAATGTTTGTGAGAATTTGCCTGTGAAGCCATTTTGGGTTGAAATTTTTTGTGTGTGTATGTGTGGGAAGTTAAAAGTTGCAGGTTCAATTTACTTAGTGAATAAATGGACATTCACACTTTCTATTTTTCTTGTGTTAGTCTTGATACATTGGGGTTTTTCAAGGGGGTTATTTCTGCTAAGCTGTTGACTTATGGCATATATTTGCTCATAATAACCACTTATTTTCATATCTGTAAGATCTATAGTGAGAACTTTTTTTCATGTTTGATACTGGAGAAATTAAAAAAACTTTTTTCTTAAGTCTTGCTTAAAGTTATATCAGTTTTGTTAATTTATTTCAGATAAAATATGTTGTCCATTTTATATTTCATTGGCACCTGCTTTATTTTTACTTGTATTAGCTTTGGATTTTATTTTTTAACCACTTAAAATGAAAGATTAATTTTCACGTTATTTTTGAATGTAGATGTTTAAATGTATAAATTTATAATAACTGCTTAATTTGCATCCCACAAATTTTGATGTGTAGTATTTTCACTGTACTTATTACTTTTTTTATGTGATTAGGACATAAGTGTTGATTTTTAATTTGGGTGTTAGTTAAAATATGTTTTAAATTTTTCAAATGGTTAGAGAGTTTCTACATGTAATATTATTACTGTTTTTCTACTTTAATACTCTTTTGGTCAGAGAACATACTCTGTATTTTAACAGTGCTTTGAAGTTGACTATACTTGTTTCATTGCCCCAAATCTCTTATTTAGTAAATGGTCCATGTGCACTTGAGGACAATGAGTTGTTGGGTGTAGTGTTCTCCAAATGTCAGTTAGATCAAGTAGGTTGATAGTGTAGCTCAAATCTCCTAAATTGTTTTGATTTCTGATACTGTTCTATCATTTACTAGACTATGGATGCAAAAATCTCTATGATTAGGACTTGCCTATTTATACCTTTTAATGTCTTCTATTTTTATTTAATGTATTGAATGGTTGAGATTTTCTTTTGTGCATGCACATTTATGCTTGTTATGTCTTCTTAATGAAGTGACCCTTTCATCATTATGAAATGTCTCTTGTTTCTGCTAATAATCTTTATCTTGAAATCTGCCTTGTTTGCGAGCAGTACAGTACAGCCACATGAGCTTTCTTACGCTTAGCGTTTACATGGCATGTCTTTTTCTTTCCCATTTTCTTTTTCCCTGTCTTTGTCTTTATGTTTCAACTTTGTTTTCTGTAAACAGCATATAATTGAGTCCTGCTTTAAAAATCCAGTCTTTTTAACTTTTGATTTTTCATCAGGGTGTGAGTTCATTTATCTATGATGTAATTAATAATCTGTATGGGTTTAAGCCTACCATCCATGTTGGTTTTGCTTTCTATTTGTCCTGTTTGTTCTTTGTTCTTCTGTTCTTCCTTTACTGTTTAGTGAATTCAGTTTTTTTGGTATTCCATTTTATTTTTATTATGCCTCTGTGCATGTGCATTTTTAGTTGTTATCCTGGAGAGTATAACATGCATTTTGAATTTATCATTGTATCTACCTTTTCATAAACAATGTAAGGACCTTACAAAAGTAGACTCCTAATTACCATTCTTTCGCTTCTGTGCCCTTGTTATATTTTAATTCTACCTTTACTATGAACCCAATAATACATTACAACTTTTAATTTATGAAATCAATAATCAGTAACCTTTTAAAGAAATACAAAATTTTATTTACATAGATGTGTGTACATACATATATATGAGGGTGTGTGTGTGTGTGTATGATTTTTTTTAGGTCTTTAAAAAAAAAATACTGACATGCTTATTATCCATTCTGATTTCCTTCATTCTTTTCTACAGAACTGAGTTTTTATCTTGTGTCCTTTCTTGTAAGTTCCTTAGGCTAGATTAATTTGAATATGTCTTATAATGTAAGATCTGCTGGAGAAGAATCCTTAATGTTTTGTCTGTCTCAGAATGTCTTTATTTTTGTCTTCATTTTTGATGAATGTAGAAATCTACGTTGATAGTTTCCCCCCCCCCCCCCCCCCCCGCACTTCAGAGAAGTCATTCCAGTTTTTTCAGGCCTCCATTTTTTTTCTCATGATAAGTTATCCATCTTCCCTGTTGTTCCCCTGTATGTTGTCTTTTTCTTTAGCCGCTTTCAAGATTTTCTTTTTATGATGCACCTAAGTGTGGTTTTCTCTGCTTTATCCTGCCTGGGGCTCATTGAAATTCTTGGGTATGAAAATTGATATTTCCTATCAGTTTTGGAAAGTCTTAGCTGTTGTCTATTCAAATAGTTCTTCTGTTCCATTTTCTCTTTCTTCACATTCTGGGATCCTGATTGTATCATGTTAGACTATTTGATACTTGTTTTACATGTACCTGCAGGATTTTAACTTACAGAAGTGACTGTGTGAGTAGACGGTGAGGCTAATGCCATTGGAAGAGAATTTTATTACTTTTAGTTTCCAAGAGAAGAAGCCTTGCCATGCCACACAAGGCCACATGGGAACACTTCCGGTTTTGGTCAGAAGTCAGGATTTGCTAGTTTGAATGATATTGGTAAGCTCTAGGCTATGGGGAAATCCTGGCTTGGTTGGAACTAGATAAAGGATGATTGTGGATACAGAGTGTGGATTGGTTGGTTTGCATATGAAAAGTATCCTCCTGAATTCTTCACCATTGTTATTTTATTTTCCATTCTTGTCTATTCATTAGTCTCTCTTTAATAGTTTCCATTGCTTTGCTGAAATTCCCTTTAGCTTGTGCAAGTTGGCCACTTTTTGCTCTGGATCCTTTAGCATACTTTCAGTTGTTTTTAGATTTGTGTTGAATTTTCCTCCTTGATATTTGGGTTGTTTCTGGATATGGTTCTTTGGACTGCTTCCTCTCTTGATGTTGGGTTACATTCTTGCTTCTTGGTATGCACAGCACTTCTCTAGTGGTTAATGCTTTGAATTCACTTCTTTTGGAGGGTATAATCCTGCTTCTGACCACATCATTGCTTACTTTTCTCTATTTGAAACACCTTTTTGGTGGACAGAAGAAAGTCTTTCTTCACGCCTAGTAAAATCAAACAGCATGCTTTTATCATCTCTGGAAAAATGTATGATTCATAATTTGTATTTAAAACTTTTTGCCCAGCAAACGTTATGAGAAACTAATGATGACATCTGTATTTCTGTAACTTTTAAAAAGTATTTCATTTGGTTTTGACACTTTCCCTTTCTCATAGTAAAACTTGGTACAGGACTTGTAACGTGCTGGTTTGGTTTATTTCTTTTCCTTTTTAACATTCCTCTTAGAAGAGCAGTGGAATATTTCTGATTGTTGCCACCATAAGTTTGGTAACTGCTTCTTAGTTTTTTTTTTTTTTTTTTTAATTTCTCTGTTTATAATAATAGCTCATTAATTGACATTTCATAACTGTCTTGTGGGTATTCGTCTCCACTATTATACATTTGTATATTTTCTTAATTTGTAGACTCATTGATATTTTATGCAAAATATAAGGAGAACACATGTCTTCCATATGCTTCGGTAGAACTACAAGAACTGCAGTTGACAGAGAATTAATAGATATGGGGTCAAGTGTAGAACACAGACAATAGCTTCCTGCACTGCTTCTCATGTGTGAGCCTATGGGAGTGCCTGATGCACAGTGGTGTTACCGAGCAACGGGGTGGGGGGCGGGGTGCATTCACGTGGTGCCTTGGTGTAAGACCCAACAGTTAGTGTTAAGAAAAACAGGTCTTTATTTATAATATTCCATCCCGGTTGTGGCTGTGAACACTTCAGCTCAGAGTTCTGGTTGCCCAGGAGACCTAACACCTCCCTTGCTCCCCAAAAGGCTATATGTTAAAACCAAGCCCGATAGTTCCCCATCCCTTATCTGCCAGCCTTCTCCTTCAGGGTCCGGGGTATGTGGTCATCAGCCTCCATACAATAGTCCAGAAAGGCATGTGCTGTGTCACACTGGTTCATGGTGAAGTCCAGGGAAGGCACAAGTCCTGAGAGAGTGTCCTCTCTGCATGTCCCTAGTTCCAAGAGTCCAGATAGAGTTGGGGTCTGCAAGGCAGAGTCCTTGGTGGCATCGGAGTCCGCTGCAGCTGGCACGATCAGAGCAGCAGCCTGCCTGCTTTCTTACTAGCCGAGCCGCATGGCTGCGTCCTGACTGCAAACCGCATGGCTACTTCTCACATGGGGGCTACAGCCTGCTGCTCCATCATGCTCCTCTAACATGTTCCTTCCATTGTGCCTCTTCTCATGGCGGATGGGGCCCTTCCACATCCTTTCAAACCACATGGCCCCCTTCCTTAGGGCTCGCTCCTTTCCTTCTGGCTCTCTCCTTCAGGAAAGGGTTCGGCTCTCTCCTTGTCACTGATATGCAAAGTATCTTAAACAGTATCATCCATCCTGCCCTTCTATGGCCCTAGCTACTAGCCTGCCATAGATATGCAAAGTACCTTAAAAGCTGTATTATTTCCTTCTCCCATTCCCCAAACCATGAGCTGTGGGGTTTTGGGGGAGGGTGCTCTATTACAGTGGTACATATTTTTTAATGAATGCATGAAAACAGATTGAGTTAGTGATGAACAAGCCCTTGTTTACTAAGTGTTTCTTCACTTTTCAGTTATGCTCTACAGATAATTACGGTTTTAAGTAAGGAGAGACAAACTCTCCTGGCAAGTTACTTTCTTTTACCTGGTTCATTTTTTCTTCTTTAAGTTCATACTATTGCCTTTATAGTCACCAATAATCAGCTTTGCTTCACTGTGCATGGTGAATTACTCATAGCTCAGCACCGTGTCTAAGGCACATATTAGGTACCCAGATGTTAGTTTGGTTAAAATGAATTATTACATGAAGAAAGGAATAGTATGTCCTCAGTTAGGCCAGTATAATGCCTTGCAGTAATATTGGCTCCACGAACTCAGAATTGGAACTTGAGTCTCAATTCCAGTTCTAGCTCCGACGGAGTGACTACTGTAGACCTTGGGTCCTCCGTTAATTGAAGATGATATACTAGCTATTTCTTTCTTTATGTAAATGTGGATAATCTAGTACATTGTTGTCAAATTTTCTGTTGTTTTCTATCCTTACATTCACCATGTTGTCCTCTCTATTCATTAAACTTTATTAATAACATAAAAAACTAGAGGATTTTTATAGTTTGGTTTCGCAATGAGATGCTATTAATACTGTAGTTTAAAATGTGTCCAGAGTTTCCTAAGGTCTCATTTTTGCTTAATGATTTCCTAGCAGTTGATTAGTGGAAGAAAACTTGAGACATTTAAAATGGTGAAGATGTGTTCAGTGCACTCCGTTTTACTTCTCGTGTACTCATGTTTAGAGACAAGGCTCAGTAAATCAGCAGTGCATGTGGTAGGACGGGGACCCAGCTTTATACAGTGCTAGTGACTAATCCTTGAAGTAATGTGTCGCAAATGTGAAGTCTTCTGGAGAATGTGTAGTGTGATGAATTAATTCTCAAAAGGGGACTTGTTTTGAGTTACCATGTTATTATTTGTCAAAATGTAAACAGAAATAGAATTCTTTCCTCGTAGGTGATATATTTCTAGTTAATCTCTCATCTCTCAACAAGTTTGTTTTCTCTTAGATTCCACAGAGGGCTCGATGGCTCAGGTCTGAGTCATTGCGCTTGGAGGCAAGTCCTGTACTTCAGTTTTTATGCCACATTGGCTTTTTATCCCGACGTAATATGGCTCTTTCATCTGAAGCTTGACAATTGCTTTTTTCCTTACTTCAGAATCTATACTTCCAGTTCATAACTCTTCAAATTCTTCATTATTCAACACTTTTTTGCTTGTGTTCCAAGTGACCAGAACCAGCCTTTCTTTCTCTTGCCCAGCATCTATCTTTGTTGCTCTGGGTGTTACTTGGTTAAGACTATCCAACCATCAACCTGTAAGTATTATTTCCCCTCACACATCAGTGGAAAACCTTAGGGGAAAACGAAGAAGGAACTAGAAAACACAAGGAATTTCATCAGGCCAAGTGTCTGATATCGTGAGTATAAATATAACGTTTAAGTCCTGATTTGCCCCAGTTGATTTTGACTTTCATGGAATTAATTCCTCCACTAGTTCCTGAGGCAGTATTGTAATTGATCTGTCTTTTGTTCTCTGACTGATGGCTTGCTTAGGCGGTATTTTGTTGCCCATAGCATGTGGAAGCTCCTCTTGAAGGTGACTGCAGTGCATGATTTCCCCCTCATTTGGCCATTCTCAGTCTCCTTTTCTCTCAATCTTCCAGTGAGTCCTTGCAGCCAGCTCTTCCCTTTCCTCAGTCCACTGTCCACCCAGCAGCTCATGTTTATGTGTGCATTTAATTGGACCGTGTTATTCTCCTACTAAAAGGCTTTAGTGACCTTTAGGATCAACCAAACCCTTAGCATGGCCAGGGAGGCCCTGTGTGGCTGGACCCTAGGCTGCCTCTGGCTTTCCTTTGTGCGCCTCTGAGACTGGTCTGTAGGCCCAGTGATGGGGCCAAACCCAGCCTCCCCACAGGGTGCTCTTTCTCTCCTGTGCGCCTTCTTGGCCTAGGGGACATCTCCAGCCTTGTTGCTGTGACATTGATTATTCATCCTTCAGGCCTCAGATTAACTGTCCCTTCCCAGAAAGCCTAACATCCAGGCTTAGGTCAGTCCTTGCTCTTTCTTCACTCTCAATGCATATTGAAATGCTTAAGTCGTCTGCTGAGGCTGGCAGCTGAATTAGCCCACAGACAAGTTTTCCCGACCAACGCAGTTTAACATACATGAAGTCGAATCCTTTTATATTTGGGCATACTTCTTCTGATGTATCCTTATCATTCTTCTTTTTTTTCCCAGGTAGCTGGCTTTACTCATTTATAGTTATGATTCCTTTGCAGTGCTCTGTACAAGTGAAATTAATTAATTATTTGTAATTTGTTTACCTTCTGCATTCTCTGCTAGACAGTAAGCCCTTGGTGGGTGGTAGTCCGCCCAGTGCCCAGCACATAGTAGGGTGTTCAATAATTAATTCCGGACCCTCTGGTACAAGACCTAAAGCTCAGTAGACCATCACTCAGTATTTGTTGAACTGAATGCTTGTAAACCCTATGTTGTCTTCCCATGACAGTGGTTGCTGTTTTTGCCCTTGGGTTTCCTTTTCTCTGCTAGTTTTGCCATTTCTGGGTTATAAAAGCTGTTAACATTTTATTATGTATCTGCTATAACATCTTCGCATTTCATGCTTTCACTCACTTAAATTACATACTAAATGTTGGAATACATATAACTTTTAGAGAGATCTGTAGGTTTTTATTTTCTTTACAAGAATGGAGCATTCTTACAGAGCTGAGACCTCCATGTGTAAGTATTGTTCTATCACTTAACCGAAGTAAAGAGAAACATCTGTGCCATCTGAAGTTTTTTCTGACAATTTTGATGAACTCCCCCGAATACTAAGTGTGGGTTACTAAGAATCAGAGCCAAAATCTTTGCATCCCAGTCCAGGAACTTCTGGAAACAGCCTGACTGATGTCCTACTTTGGTTCTTGCTCTAGAAGGATGCTGTGTGGGGCAGAGCTGGGGGAGGTGGAGCCAATGCAAGATGATGAAGAGCCATTTTGCTGTTCAGGGGTGGAGTTGGGGGATAACTGGTGATTTTTTTTTCTGCAAAATTTATAGTCTGGAGAAATGGTCATAGACAAGCGCCTATCAGTTGCAGCTAGAGTTATTTTGTAGTGAACTTTAGATAGAGAACTTCCTTTCCACTTCGTAACCGCCACAGCGGGAGAAAGCACACCGCCCATGGGAGTGAGGGCTGGGAGCGAGGCCCTGCCCGCTCTGGTTGGGGGAGTGCTTCTGCAGTGCCTCATACTCGGTAACACTTGTGCTGCCTGTTGAATTGCAGTTGATTCTTACAGCTTGCTTTGGTTGAAAAAGATGGTCCAATAGTTAAAAATGCTGTGAAATACTGTTATAGGAGTGATAACTTTTAAAAAGTATATTCAATAGTGAATGGGAATTAATATTTACTTTCTATTTCAGTGATCACTTTTTATTTCCAGTTTTCTGTATTTTGGGGTGTTTGGCCTTTTAATTTCTTGCCAAAAAGCTTCACTTTTAATACTTTTCATCAAATAGACAAATTTCAGCCAAGAAACCACCCACCAGCGGTTAAGGGGAATTATTAATAGCTTTTCTACCTAGTATTCTTGTGCAGAATCTCCTTATGTGTGAATGAACTGAACTGAGGAAGGTTGACCTTGGTCCTGAGGACCAAATGTGAAGGAAAAAAGACCAAATGGCTAACAATGCTGTCTTGGGAGTGGAATTAGGATGGGGCAAAAGTGACTTTTTGGGTTTGTAACAATAACTATGTGTTTCTTTTATAAATAATAATCTGATCATTGCTACCACCTCCTGCCCCCTAGTATGGCTACTTTAAAAAAAAAACAGGGGGATATAACATGTGTTGGTGAAGATGTGGAGAAAAGGAACCCTTGGGCAGCTTCTGTGCAAAAGAATATGGTGGTTCCTCAGAAAATTAAAAATAGAATTACCGTGTGACCTGGTGTGAGGAAAATCCCGATTCTTCCTACTTACAGAATACATCTCTACTTCCAATGTCTGGGCTTTTCCATACCATACAATTCTGCAATTCTCTGCAGAGACCAACTGAGTGCCTATAATTTAACTCAATTCTGACACTAACCAGAACAGCTGCAGACACCACAGATTAAGGGCTCAGTCCCACAAGACTGTCCTCTCCCACGTTGGATGTCATTTGCAAGTCCTGGTCATCACCTGTGCTTTTGGACGCTGGTTATAAGTTGAGGCTTACCATGATCCTCTCGGGTTCAAGAACATATTGAGATATCTCACAGAACTCAGAGAAATAGTTTATTTACTATTGCCAATTTATTACAGAGGAGAATATTTTAAAGGATATCAATTAACATCCAGATGAAGAGAATTATGGGGTAAGGTATGGGGGAAAGGGCTTGGAGCGTCCATGTTATTTCTGGGCATGCCACCCTTCCAGCACCTCCATGTGCCCCCAGTTTAGAAGCTGTTCAAATCCTAGGGCTGTTCATGGAGGCTTCATTGTGTAGCAAATGATTGATTAAATTATTGGCCATTGGTGATTGAACTCTGTCTCTAGATCCTCTCCCTGCCTAGGATGAGTAGAGGAGGATGGGGCTGAAAGTTCCAATTTCCTGGCACATGGTTGGGAGTTCCCTTGGCAGCCTGCCCCCATTGTGAGGTGACCAGGAGCCCCCAGCCACATCAGCTCACTAGTGTGCAAAAATATACAGAGATCCCAAGGGCTTTCTAGGAGCTTTGTGCCAGGCAGTGGAATCAGAGACCAAATATATATTTCTTATTATGTACACCCCAAAGAACTGAATGCCAGGTCTTGAGGACATGTTTATATACCTGTGTTAATAGCAACATTGTTCACAGTAGCCCAAAGGTGGAAGCAACCCACGTGTGCACTGAGGAATGAATGGATAAGCAAAATGTAGATGGTAGAATATTACTCAGCCTTACAAAATAAGGAAATTCTGACATAGGCTACTGTGTCGATGATGAAAATGGAGGATATTATTCCAAGTGAAATAAGGCAGTCTCAGAAAGACAAACATTATATGATTCCACTTACAAGCGTTACCTGAAGTTAGTCAGATTCATAGACTCAGAGGAGAAGGATAGTTGTCTGGCGCTCGGGGGAGAAGGGAATGGAGAGTCACTGTTTAATGGTACAGAGTTTCAGTTTTACAAGATGAAGGATTCTGGAGATTGGTTTCTCAGCCCTACTGCACTGTACCGTTAAAATGGTTAAGATAATACATTGTACGATATGTACTTGATCCTAATTTAAAAATTTGAAAAAACAACTTAATCGCCACCATAAAACAGGAGGAGGTAGAAAAGGAGGTTTGTTTCCAGCAGCTGAGGGTAACCTGACCTGTTCCCGGTGTCTTTCAGGCCTGGCGCGTCCTTGACCATGCAGGCGTTTTCAGAAGAGGAAAGGA
This sequence comes from Furipterus horrens, assembly GCF_987537825.1. NCBI lineage: Eukaryota > Metazoa > Chordata > Mammalia > Chiroptera > Furipteridae > Furipterus > Furipterus horrens. The sequence continues at coordinate 15,700,561 of NW_028327180.1, forward strand.
AGCAGTGGCTGGAAGCTCTGGGTGGAAAAGAAGCTGTAAGCATAATCGATGCTCGAGTTTTATTTCAACTTCTTTAGAGTTAACTCGTGTTCATTTTTTATAGTATTAAAAATAGTCCCTGCTGAAACTGGTGCTTGAATTAATCTTGGAAGTATTCAGTGTTCTGGTACTTTGGCTTGAGGTAGCAGCAGCACACGTAAGACTGGTGTATCATTAGTTTTTATTTTTGACTTTTCATGACTTTGCCACTCGGATTTGCTTTGCGTGAGGAAGCCATCTGAATTCTCCATTTCCTCTTTTCTCCCTGACAGGGCTTTTCGAGATGAACACAATCGAGCTTGCAATTCATTGTGATCTCAGTGGAGGCAGAACAGTAGCTAGGAGGCAGGGCAGGCAGTACTGTACGTGACCGCTGTAATTATGTTGCCTGATTTAACAATTTATGGTTCAGCCTCATGGAAGACTAGATGCAATATTATGCAGTCTTAGTGAGTGGACCTTGTATTCATATCCATTCGAGGAATAAATTAAAGTCAGGGATGTAGATTCAGAGGCACAGGACTTCAGTCTGTTTGCTACTTTATTCAGGCATTAGTTTCATTTCCATGGTCTGGTGTCCTTTGGGAGTTAAGAATTGGGCAGATCTTGTGTTGAATTGGGGACTCAGGGTCATTATAGAACACACCATAGAACCAGTTTAAATAAACTTTGCTTCAAGTATTGTGACTCCGAATCAGTTGCCAGTGCAGGTACCAGGTGGGCTACCTGGAAAGCATTTGCCATCCTAGCAGGGTTTTAAAAAAGGGAACGGGCATAGTTTGCAAAGTGGAAGAGGGATCAGATGCAGTAAGCAGAGAGGCGTCAGGAGGAGCTGATGAAACAGACAGTGTTACCTGGCGGTAAGGGGAGCACCGGCGGGTGAGAGCGCAGCAGGTAGGGCAGGGGCGCTGGGCAGGGTGCGTGTGGCCATCTCAATGGGCTGTTTCAGAAATGAAATCCTGAATTATAGATTGTAGAAGTAGATCAGGGGAAAGTATCATCCACATGGGAAGAAAGTAGTGTCAGATTTCTGTATCATTCTATTATATTTACTGGGATTTAGCCTCCGTGGTTTTATTTCTGTCTGTATATTAATTTGTCTTTGCAATTTAGCTGGAAGTTCAAGAGTACTTCCAACATTAATAGTTACTGACATCCAGAACGGTGGTTTTGTTAATCCTATACTGAAGACCATGCACTGACTAGGACTTACCTCCCCAGAGAACCAAGAAGTGGTTTGGAAAGTCAGTTTGCATAGAAAAAGATGACATGACTGAATCTGACCAAGTTCTTGAGTAATAAATCTGTTGCCAAAGGCAGTCTAACCTTGAAGACATGTATAGCCCCTTCTTTAGAGTAAAGAGCCAAGTAATTCGAGATACACAGATAATGGCAGGACTGCAGAAAGAAAATACAGTCATGCATCACATAGACGCACCATCCATATACCTATGTATACTATGGTGGCCCCATTTGATTATAATGGAGCTGAAAATTCCTATTGTCTGTCATAGCCTTTGTCATAGTCTGTCATGTGTTTGTGCAGATGCTTTTGTAAACAAACCTGCCAGTAGTATTATAGTATAGCGCTAGTTAAAATTACTATGTATAGTAGGCTACATCTTCCGTATGTTTATGTTCACACAATGACGACTGCCTAATGATGCATTTCTCAGAACATGTCCCAGCTGTTAAGCAGCATGTGACTGTATTCAGCTATGTATTTATATGATGACAATTACGGTACTGTGTATGTTTTTGCAGGTACTATATATACCTTGCAAATAATAGGGAGGCTCTAGACTTCTTAGAGGCAGCCTGGGATTATCACCAATCCATTTCTGATGTAGTTAAATTATATGCCAGAGTCATGTCTTTCTTAATCAAGTAAAAACTAAATTTTAGAAACAGTGTTGAAAAAATGAGCTTCATCTTACTGATTAAAACACATTTCATATTTGCATGAAGTTTCAATAAGTTTTTTCAGAATCATGGTCCCTTCATCTCATTTTTGTCCCCTCAGTGAGAGATAGAATAGACAGTATTTACATTAGAGCGCATGATGGTAATTCACCAATATCAGTGTAATTTTTGCATGGTCCTAGGTGTGTCTACTAGAACCATTTTTTATTGATTTGTTAAAAGTATTGTTTCCCCTTTTTTCTCTCTCCCTAGCTGCTTCATAGTTTTAATAGAGCCAGCATCCCAAGACCAGACGGAAGTAAGTGCTCATTTATAAAACTGTCTGTCTCCCTCATCCATGAGTGTCTTTGTTTTCATTACTGGTGTCAAACTGGTTCTGGGCGCTCACTCTGGGCACCTTCGAGCTAACCCTCCAATTATTATGTGTAGTCTAGAAGTCTTTTCCATTGGGGATCTGTTAAAATTTTCCTGGCCTATTATAATCCTCATCGATCCCATCTCTGCACATTTTTTTTTTAAAAAGGGTTTTCTGCAATCATTTTCTCTACAAAACCCAAAATATGTGCTGTGTAATTCACTTTGATATTTATTCCTGTAGCCATAAATGAACACATGAGAGTTTCAGGTATGCATCTATCAACTTCCTAACTTGTAAGTTCCTGTGGGTAAGAGCTCTTTATCAGGTCCCCTGTTTGCAACCCCCTCGCCCTCACCCTGGACATCCTGATCCTTTGAGTCCCTGAGCATGCTATACCAATAACATATCACTGCACCTTAGAGAATAACAATGGCCAAGCACAGTTACGTATTCTAGGGCTATGATTTTTACATGCATTGTTTCAACTAGAGGAAAATGAAGTATTGCTTGACTCTAGTGTGGGTGGATATATACTGAGATAAACCAAAAGTATGATCAGATTTGCTAGATTCTTTATGAATATACTTTGATATTTTTGGAGAAGTTAAGACTACATTTATCACATGTCCACAGTTTGTAAACATTATGTTATATAACGCAATCTCAAAATTGTCATGATGTGCATCTCACTTGAGCCAGTGCTTGAATAAAAGACATCTCTCTAGCCTGGAACTGGGAATGGACAGTGTGTCACAGGAGGTTGTAAACATACTGGAGCATTTTCTTAACTTCTTTCTGTCCCTCCCCCCTCCTTCCCACCCCTCCTCTCTTCTCCTCTCCCTCATTGATCCCATCTTTGTACACATGGGATCCCCTCCCTCCCCTCTTCCTCTTTTTCTTCCCTCTTTACCTACTTCCCCCTTTCTCTTTTTCCTCCTTCTCTTTCCTTTTTTATTTTATTTTTTAAATAGAGAAATGGAAACATGCCTTAAGAAAAAAAGTTTTGCCAAGCAGATAGAAACACTTGCATTTTATAAAAGGTTGGTAATAGTGGGTCCTTAAACAGCAAACCACTGCCCAATTTACCTCATTAAAATTCTCTTTGAGCTTAGCATTAAACCTACAGAGTTTATATTCATGGATTGTTCTTGCTATCTCTGCTGAGAGCCAAGAGTTGGCATCACTGTGCCCAGTTCTAAATATAGACTAACGTATGTGCTTTCCCTGTTTTCATTTTGAAAGAGGAATTGTCTTTTATTAGGGTGCTCAAATATTCCGGCCTAATCCACAGGCAAGACTCAATATTAGAAAAATAATAAAATTTTATTTTCAAGATAATGTTTTATGCTGCATGAGTCATCTGTTTTAAAATTCATTGTGAAAATAATAAAATATTAAATGCTTAGAGCATGGTATAAAATATGAAACTTGTTTTGAAGCTTATGACCCAAATAATATTTTTGAGAAGTGTTTCCTAAATATTTTCCCCTAAGTTTTAGAAAACAGTTTCTCCAACTGTCAAGTAATTTTAAAACCTTCACTTGTATATATATATTTTTAAAAAACAGCTGTTGTTGGAACTTCAACAAAATGTATCTTAACTATTTTTAGATAGCTTCCCCTAAAGATTTTTTTATTACTTTCATTTCCACTGCTTAATGTAAGTTATATTTATTAATATAAAATAATTTTAAATTTATTTATAAATTATTGATATTGGTAGTAGATATCTTAATATGCCAGTAAGCACTCCTCTAAATATATGAAATTGTCATTCACAATATTTAAACAGGGACTACATGGCTTTTAGCTTTCCTTTTTTAATAGGAAAATAAAAAATAATCAACTGAATTTAATTTTTCCTGTCTTTGTAAGGAGGAGAAACATAAGTAATTACCGTTAATTGTGCCCTTAATATTTTATAACTTTTTCTTTTAGGTGCACAGTTGGATAAGATGGGATTCACAATTATCAAAAAATGCATCAGTGCAGTTGAAACACGAGGTAACGTGATTGAATTGTTTTATACATGAAAGACGGTAGGTATGTAATGTCTAAGAGTCATTTAAATTGCTTACTGCATTGGTTGAGTGTTGTAAAGTGAAATACATTAATGCAAGTGCCCCTGTATTCTCTCTGTCAGAGATTCAGTTGTTTATTTGTTTAGGAGGGGGTGGGGTTTTCTTTTTTATTTACCTATTCCACCCCTGCACTGAAACTTGGTGTCAGTGCTAAAATGAGAATCACTGGAAGAATCAGCAGTATGGGACTGCCAGACGCAGGCACTTCTTGTTCATGCGCTGCTACGATATCCCCTCTTCCATTGCATGTTGGTCTCCATTGAGGAAATAAGCTTCATTGATGTCTAATTTACATGTAATAAAGTTCGCCGATTTTGACAGTACGGAGTGATGAGTTTTGACAGATGTATACAGTTGTAGAACTACTACTGCAATCATAGATTTCTATCTCTCCTCAAAGTTTCTTTGTGCCTCTTGGCAATCAATCCCTATTTCCTTCTTTGTCCTTCACAACCACTGAGCTGCTTCTCATCATTCTGGTTCTACATTTTTTTTTTCTTTTTGCATCTTATATAAATGAAATCATGCTCTATATAGTCTTTTGAGCCTGGCTTCTTTATTTAGCATAATGCTTTTGAAATTCATCTGGTTCGGTGTATCCTTAGCTCATTTCCTTTTTATTGCTAGGTAGTCTTTCATTATGTGGTTGAACTGGATTTGTTTATCCACTTACATGTTGATAAATATTTGGATTGCTTCCTTTTTAAATTTAAGGGAAGCTAATCCTTTCCCCAACCTTTGTAGTCCCTAAGGAAAAATAGGGCTCTGGCACTTCATGGCCATCCCAACAGACTTGAGAGAAACTAAATATTGAGCCCTGCAAACAGGCTTTCTGGAGGCTGAATTTCTCTTTCTTAAGAGACCCAGAGAAGTGGGGATAAATTGAATACTTAATTCACTTTCACACATGTATATCCCAGTCCTACTTTAGATGACTTTGTGAGATGAAGCATTGCATTCATGTTTGCTGTCAAAGCAAGGTCTTTGTTCCGTCCTAGCCAGGACTGCTGCCTGTGGAATTGGAAGGCTGCCTACGGGCGCTTTCATGACTTGGGGATTTGCCCATCAATTATAAAGACCCCCACAGAAAGCCTTTTCTCCCCACTTCCTTACAGTGGCAATTCAGGCTGTGACCCTTTCCTTCAGTTCAGCCTGTACTAAGGTCGAGGTGACAAATATCTTTATTTTCCTAGTGCTTCAAGAATTTCCAGACTTTAGAAAAATACTGTGATTTTCCCATCTCTCACTTTTTTATTTTTGTTTCTGTTTTTCTTACCCCTGAGCCTCTTGAGAACTTTAATTTTAATTGTGTTATCATACTTGCATGCTTATTATTTTGGTAAATTAAATTCTTTCTCCCAAAGGATACATTTTATATGTGCTTTCCTTTCCCTGAACAGATAGAAATCTATCTAGAATTTTTTTCTTATTGATATGTGTCATTTTTTGGAGTGTTAGGTACATGGGGTAAAACATACAGGGTGGGGCAGTAGGGTTACAGTTGTTTGTATGGAAAACAATGCCATACTTAATGAATAATAATACAAGAATAAACTGTCTTGTGTAGTGCTCACAACCATAACCCTACTTTTGCTTCACCCTATATGTATGTACTGGAATCTGCATCTATTCAGTGTATTTTTATTATAAACAAATAAGTTGTTGGATGTTTTTAACAGAAGAGTAAGTCTATACTTTTTAAGTTATATAGTCTTGTTTAAATAATTTTAAAAAACACATTTTTTCAAGTCTTTGGTTCTCTAACGGTTTCCATTACTAAGGCCTTTTGTTTTTAATGGATTAATGACTAAAAATACAGTTAAAGAATCACCTGTCAGATTATATTATTAAAAATGATGAGCATTATAGAATCTCCGAGGTCTTTATGCTAAATTCGGAAGTCCTTTTAAGGAATTTGGTCTCAATGATTTTCCCTAAATCAGCTATAATGGCTACACACACACACGCATGCACACATGCATGCACGCACGCGTGCACGTATATATTTATTTATGCTACAGGTGTTGTTGTCTCACTTACTTAATCAGTCCGAATAAAACTAGTTTATGTTCCGGTAACAGGAAACCTGCAGACAAAATGGCCAATCTTGACCGGATAAACAGTAAAGGCAGGTACTCAGGTACTCAGCATTGAACTGTGCAGGAGCCGGGTAAGAGGGTAGTGGACAGCAGAGTAGCAGGCTTGGAAAGATAGAGTGTGGGAGCCACGTGTGAGAGAACTTTGTGCCAAGGAGCCTGGAATTCTGCCCGGTGGGGTTATTCCATAGGGGAGGAAGCCGGGTCAGCATAATATGGTTTCTGCTGGGGTCAGACGGCATGGATACATCAGAGTGATTTCGCACATGAAGTCGTTGGCACATTCAGCAGTTCGTTGTACATAGAGGTGAGGGTTCTGCAAGGAACTTCGCCTTCAGGCTTTACTTTAGAAAACAAAGGATATCAAGGAAACTTAAGAGGTCAGTGGCAGACCTGGTGACATGTGTCAGGAGCACCAGGCTGCCTGCTGACAGTGTAGATTCCTGGCTTTAATCCAACTCTGTTGAATCAGAATCGTTGGCAGCTAGGCCTTTGCTGTAGACGATTAGAGGTCCAGTAAGAACAGTCGAGCAGAGGGAGGAACTTCCTCATCTTCTGCATCTAGAGGGTCATTGAAGCTACAAGGGCTTTCCTGAGGACGTGTAGTTTATGAGGGGCCTGGGCCATGGGCCCGCAATGGGCGCCCTCTGTTCCTTTGCTCCTCCTGGGCCTCGGAAGCACCAGTGACTCAGAGCTTCCCTGAGGACCCAGCACGCAAGCTGAGGTTGGAAGGACGAGGGGGACTTGTCCAGGTGCATGGGTGGGGGCGTCAGAAGGAAGGGTTTTCTCAGAGGAAGGAGTGGTTGAGGTATAGATGTTTGAAAGAATGCAGTGCGTCTGGGACCTAACTCATAGAGACAGAGAACAAACTGATGGTTCCCAGAGGGGAAGGGAGTGTGGAGTTGGGTGGAAGAACCGAGGGGGATTAAGAAATACGAATTCTCAGTTATAAGGTAAGTCACAGGGCTGTAACGGGCAGCATAGGGAATATAGTCATTGCTATCTGGTGAGTGTGGATGGCACTAGACTTATGGGGGTGATAAATGTTGAACCACTGTGTTGTATACCTGAAACTAATATGTTTTATGTCAACTAAAACTTTAAAAAAACATTCAGTTGGCCAAACAGTCTGTTCAGTGTTTTTCCTTAGGATAAGACACATTTTTCACTTTCATCAATAACTTTATTGATGTGGGTGGATATTTTGAGTATGTTGGCTATCTCCCGTGTGGTACCATGTTGGTTGTTCTCAGTTGATGTCGTGATTTGATCGCTTGCACCTTCGACTGGTCTACCCGACCGTGGAGCATCGTCAGTGAGAAAAGTCTCTAGCGTGAAACTTCGCAAACCACTTTTGACACATCTGACCAGTCACAGCACCTTCTCAATGCACTGCACAAATCTTTTTGTATATTTCAGTTGCATTTTTACCTTACTTGAAATAATAAAGCATAATATGCCAGAAATGTTGCATATATTCTTCCATTTTCAATATTAAAAAGAGCATACAAAAATTCACCAATTTTGATGAGTTGTTAAAAAAATGCACGCTGATGTGACAGCTGTCATAATACCATCTAACAAAATTGTTTTGAATGGAGTTAAAGACAACTAAGCACTACTAGAACCATCTTACAGAAAAAAACAGATGAACTTTTTGGCCAACCCAATACAAAAAATAGTCATTGGGCAAGACCAGAGGAATGACAGGAGAGGATTATGGGAGGAAGGGTGACATTCTGTTTGTCTGAAGAAGGTTTACTTCCTGTGAATTGAGGAGTTGTCAGGTTTAAGCTCCAAAGTGGTGCAGTAAGATAGGCATTTTGGGAAGATTCTTAACCTCTCAGATCCTTAATTTCTAAAATAATATAACTAGGAATTTTATTCATACTGTCTACCTCCATGCATGTTTGTGAGGATAAATGAGTTAATTTTTGTACATGGTAGACATCTCATTAGATGTATTTATGTCCTCTTTTGTCCTTCCTCTGAATTCTTTTAATTGTGAAATGTCTGTGTTCCTTCTTTAACAATTATGTTGCATAGTATTGTTAATTACATTTCATATATTTATCTTATTTCTGGAACTCCACTCTGTCCTTGGAGTGGAGAAAATGTCTTAGTTTTTGCTAGCCTCTTTTCATTTCTGAGTACAGTCCATGTCTTGCTTATATAGTCAGCACTCAGTATGCAATTGCTTTTTGCTTGAGTATTCAGAGATTTGATTAAAATGCCACATTAGCAATATTATGAGTTCCAACAGTGTGTAAAATTATTGGAAGAATTTCTTCTTCTATATGTGGTTGGAATTAGTAGTTTCAAATAACATGTAGGATTGGATTTTACTGCTTCATTAATTTGTCAGCATCTTTCTGAATCCTGGGTAATAGTTTAGACCTCGATATAAAGATGTATCATGTTACATATGGGAGAGTTTTATGGATTTAAATCTTGGGGACTCAGTACATATTTCTTAAGTAAATAATTCCCCTTCCAAAAAAGGGAACACCTCCTATATCCAGTCCAGTGCCTTTTTCTGGACCTGCATGACTCCTAGCTTTTCAGGTGCATCATTGTGAAATATGCAAACACCAAGTAAGACTCTTGCTGAAAACCTTCTTTGATTGCTATTTTTAAAATAGTTATTGTGATTTAAAACTAAATCTGTATGCCGCTTTTGTTTATGAAGTTTCCCTTAGAAAATCTTCCATATGTGAATATTTTGAACATTCACTTTAATTTCTAGAGTATGGCATTAAAATGTTGGTCTAGGCCAGCTGTCAGTGATCAGATTCAGCCTTGTAACAAGCTGTGAATTCATGGGATTAGAAGTAGGAAGCCACCTCTTAAGATGTGACAGTCTTAGATTTGTCGCATGGAAAAGTGAATTTCTCTTTCTTTGAAAAGTAAAGTTTTCAGTTTTTGGAAAATCTTTCTAAAGTTGGGTTGAGGATTATTTTTCTGCTTCCACAGTATTTTTGGAATTGTATTGGGTCTCAAGATAGGCCTGGAAGAAGATAATAATGTAGTTTTAGTATTAATCGTTGTGGGAGGGAAGATGCCCAAAGTGAAATATATTTTACCATGATTGCACATTAATCTTAAATTGCCAAGGGCAGATTATGTGCAAAATGAAGAAAATAAAGAACAGCTGTCCCCAGGAAATTTACAGCAAGTAAACGAGAGTTTTTCGCTCACTGTCTCTTTTTTAATCATAATGTAATGGGTGTGAGCTGAGTGTGGGTGGATACAGAGGACAGGCTTATGTAGGAGGGAGCTGAAGAGTCTTGTGGTGTCTGCAGAAATGCAAATGCAAATCCGAAATACTGAATCCAGGCGAGTTGGGACTGATTATTCATTTTCTCAATTAGTAATCTTCCTTGCTTTAGGAACAAATAAGCTTCCAAAGCTGTTCGCTTCCAGATGAATGGTTGAGTAAGATTAATAGGGACAAATGGTTGAACTGTCTTGCTGCAGAGTGGGCATGCTAGGTTTTGTGTGTTTCGTTCAAATTCTGATCAGGTCCCTGGCATTTCATTGTGAGGCTCTTGAGGCGCTCTTAGCTAGCGGTGAAGAGCATGGGCTCAAAATCAGTCATGTTTGGGAGACTTATTAGCCCTGCAGCCAAGTTATTGCATAATAGTTACTTCACCTCTCTGTGTCCTGCTTTTATCGTGTGTAACAGGGGCTAATGGGGATATCTCCTTCAGCAGAGTTGTTAAGAATGCTTAAGGCATTGGCTCATGAGTGCTCAGTGAATGCGAGTTGCTTACTTAGAGATTAATCTATTAAGTGAGGCCAGTCATAGTTCAGTAGCGCCATTATTGTGTCTGGAGTCTGGGAGCACTGAGTAACTTTGTTGAGTTTTTAAAAAAGAGGAATTTACGTAGGGAAATATATCACCTGGGTGTGCTGTATCTAGTAACTTTATGTGGCTCCCATAGCAAGCAGCCAAATTAACTGGTTTGGCTTTCACCCTTCTGGTTTTCAGCATCCTATAAACACTTGAGCAGTAATGTGGTTGGGGGACAGTGAAGAAAAAAGTCTTGGTGAGAAGACCGTGGCTTTTAGGTGATCTCAAACTGTCCAAAAAAAAGAGGTCCTCTCAGATGACCTGCAATTGCCTTAGGCTTGATGCCACCACTGCTCTGAGGTGGGGAGGCAGACAGCATCAGGGAGACACTATGAGGCCTTTTCTGTTGTTCTGATCTCTGGACAGAAGGGATGGAAGGAGCCTTGCAAAACCCAACAGCCAACTTTGGCCTTGACTTTGAGTCTTTCTACTGATTTACATAAGTACAATTTTGTAATGACTTACATTTAAGCTATGTGAGTGATGAGTCTGAAAATAAAACATGCCTTTATTTAGCGGTCCTCTCCATTCCAGCTTCCTGAAGTAGTTACCTGTTCCTGGGCATGCACGTGTTAAATGGGATTTAGTCAACACTTTTGGGGGTTTCCTACAGGAAATGGTGGAGCTATGATTTCTTTAATTAACGATTAGCTTCAGTGTGGTGTTAAGACAGTGAAGGCTTTGAAATTTTATGTCACTTTTATGTGAACGAATTATTCTGCATAGTTTCATGGATACTGGTAGAAGACACACAACTCCTATACCAGAGAAGGAGGAGAGCTTTTACTCTCAATAGCCAGACTATTACATTTCGTGTGGGTGCCTTGAGTCCTGATTCTCTAGGTCCCCGCAAAGAGGGTCAGATGATCTTTGCACATGTAGTAGGTTGTGCTATAGGAGGAAAACTCTGAATTTAGGAAACCTGACTTTTATAATGGTGGGCAATGGAGACACCATCTCTGTTTTCCAAAATTGCACGTAAACTTGCTCTTTGCTCCAGAGGGAGATGCTGGAGATGGTGTTCACCCACTCTGGGGTGTTGCTGGCAGAGGTACGTGGGGGCGGGGTACAGGCGTGAGAAGAAGCTCTATGAGCAGCTGAAGCCAGTGTGGCGGATCCCAAGTGCTGAGCTGCGCATTTGCCTCGGTCCTATAGGCGGAGCTAAGACACTGACAGACTTGAGCAGGAGTGTGTTCAGGACTGTGACGAGAAGTGAAAGTGATGGAGGTGGGGCGGCTGGGGGTGGAAATGGAAGGTAGAGTGGCTGTTGGGTTTCAGAAATAATCCAGGTAAGAGATGGTAGAGGTTTAGAGTAAGGCATTTTGACAGTGGAAAGAAGGGATGGATAAGAAGAGAGACTTGGCAGAAAAACAGAATCTGGCCACCTGTTGCCTGGTAAGAGAAAAGTAAAAGTAAAAACTGACTTGAAGCCTTCCAGCCAAGGAAGATCTGTGGCAAGATCCAGAATGCAAGAGGAGCAGGAGGTTTGGGAGGAGTATGGACTGGTTTTGGATACCCTGAATTCTAGGTACTTCTGACATTTCTGTCGGAAGTAGAATGAAGGCAACAGAAAGATGGTGGGTGTCATTTTCAGAGAGGCGACACTTTGAGTGTCAGAAAGACATTTGGTAGATGGTGATGTAAGAAGGTAATGGAGCAAAGGGCGGAATCTTCTGGAATCTTTGTGTGGAGGGAGCGAGAGGAAGAAGAATAATGAAGGACCATGTGTTGAGTGGTTGTGAAGGCCAGAAGCTAGAAAACAGCCGGGTTGTACAGGTTGCGTTTCTTGAGGTGCTGTTCCCACAGGAGCCCCGTGAGACAGTCGTATGTCTCCGTGTTGCGTGGGCCGCGGAAGTGAAGAGGCATGGTTTGACTGGTTAAGTCTCAGAGCTAGGAAGCAGCAGACTAACACTCAAATCGAAGACTGAGCTTTTAACGCCCGCACTTTGAACCGCGGCGCACATGACGAGCTGCAGAACCTGCGGGCGGATCTTCTGAGGATGCTGACGGTGAACAAAAGAATAAGGAGGCGGCGCATTGTTAAAGAACAGGGCTGATTTGAAACTGTAGACAACAGGAAAGGGAAGCGGAGAGGGCCGATTGAAGGGTCTCTGAAGTGCCATCTCGCTGTGGGCTGACGCCGTTCCTTCCTTCCTTCCACTGCATCCCCACCATACACTCTGCAGGTGCACCGTCAGCCCGGGGAAGGTTTGCTTGCTTCGCCGAGCTTCTCTGCAGGACCGTGGGGAGGCTCTTAGTGGCAGACAGCATGGTATTGGGGAATCCGCACCTGACAGGATTTTAAATCCTGATGTGCAGCATATTATGTTTCTCCAAGTCTTTCTTGTACTCTAGCTCCCAAGCCCTATAAAACTCAGTAGGTGGTTGAACAAATACAAGGAGAGACCAAAAAAACATGGAATTTATTTATAAAAATCTGTGTATTCTTACGTGTTCAAACCAGGCATCTTCAAAGTACTCTCTATTTGATGCCACACGCCTGTCGAGGCATTTTTCCACTGCTCCAGTTTTTGAACTCGTCCATTTTGATGCCATTTAGTGCTCCTGCTGTTTTTTGTCTCTCCTCTTCCACATGGGCAAAGCATTTCCCATTGAGGACTTTTTTCATCTGGGGAAACAAAAAAGAAGGCAAGATTGGGTGAATAGGAAGGGTGGGGCGTGGGGTCATGCTGTTTTTGGTCACAAACTGCTGAGCACTCAGCGTGGTGTGGGCACGTGCTCGTAAATCACCCGTCATGAAATTGGCAGACACGTTGAAAGAGTCAAAAAAATGCACTGAAGCTGAACACAGCCTCTCACCACAATGCCAGCGGGTACACTGACACAGATGGGTTCCTAGAAACTCACCTAGCTAGGGGAAGCCTGTAGCACAAGGGACCCAGCCTCCCCAGGTTCACTCCAGGTTTTTTGGGTCCCCCCTCATATATCTTATTTATTACACTATCAGTGCATGTGAGGAGTCTGAGGTTCAGAACAGGTTAAGGGTAACTTCACAGAGGCTGTGAGATATGCCTTCCCTACGGTTCACACTGGGAGGAAAGGCTGAAGGGCACATGGGAGGTGTCGGAGCTAGAGCCCCTCTTAGAGATCTGACAACTGGGAGCAGTTTGGGACCTCAAGTGTTACAGAGAAAGAGGAAACTCCTTGTTATTCTGTAGCTTTCCTGCAGGCCCAGTCTAGGCTGCCTGCCCACTGGCGTGGGTGGTTGGACAAGGAATAGCAACAAGTCTAGGGGTTGTCCAGGACGAAGCAAAAATGCTTTCTCTTGGGGGGGGTTAGAAACCAGAGGCGAGGCCAGTCACACAGAATATTGGGAATACATAGAGCCCATTCTGACCCAAATACAAAGGTGGAAGCTAATAAACCGAGCACTGTATTTGGACTTGAATTTGAGGTGAGACTTTGAGTCAAGTCTAGATGTGTCTGCAAAGTCCTGAAATTATCAGTACCTCCAAAAACACTGGGTTGGACCTGGACTTGGATAGCTGCCTTTTGCTTTTTTGATCTTTCTGACGGAGATTGGTTAGGAAGGAGAGGCAGGGGCAGACCTGCCCTCAGGTGCCCAGCTGTTGGAGTTCTGAGCTCAGCCTCTAGCTGGTTTGGGTGTGGGAGGACCCTGTGATGGAACCCCAAGCCCTTGCCTCAAAGAAAGGGCCCACTGCTGGGGAGGCCATTCATCAGCCCAGAAGGGACAGAAGTGGATTTACGTGAAGAGGCTGTGAAGGCTGAACTAAAAGTGAAAGCAGAAGCAGCACTCTCGAAGGGAAAACACGGATTAGTTCCCAACTGATAGCAGCTCTCTGTAATGTTTTTCTCTCTGCTGCCCAATAATTATGATCCAGGGGAGAAATTCCACATGTTATTGGTGAACAGGAATTTTATATTTTCCATGAGTCCTTCCTATTAAATAAACAATGACCCCGTTTCCAGCACGTGCTTTCTTTTATGACAGTGGGCTGTAGATGACATGCCCTGGTTAGGATGACTTTGTATTTATTATGCTGAGCGGTTTTGATATTATTGTTGAATTTCATGCTCAGTTAAATCTTGAATGTGTTTGGTATCTGAGACTCAAGCAAACGCTTTGGAAACATTATCTCCATTAATTTTCGCAACAACCCCATTCCACCCTTAACCTCGTTTGTCAGCATGTGGTGGACTTTGATGTAAAAAGGCTGTGAATGTGAACGTGAACATTAATGACCTTTCACCCCTGTTGTCAACATGCACAAATGCAAACAAATGATTTCTTCCCTTCTCAAATATGGGTCAATTTCCTCATTCTGTGACAAGCACTCTGCTTGTTACTAGTTGAGAACTGAATAAATGTTAGTTTATAGACCCATGGGAGTTGACCATTTATTTCTGTAAAATCACACACATGCAAAACCTTTAATAATAATTGTGTGCCTGACCATTGAAAATGTTCATGTTCCACTTTGAGCCTCACCCCTTCATATTGTTACATCTGTGTTTTCTAGTTACAACCTTTTCTGTCTTAATTTTTCTTTCCATATTCCTTTACTAATCAAGCATCAATTTATTATTCATTTATTCAGTTCATTCACTAATTTATTCAATCCATTTGTTAAATGTATACCATGTGCGGAGGACCATGCCGGGTATTAAGAGTACTGCGCAATCAGGTACCGAAGCTATTTCTGAAGCCAAAAAGGAAAGGAAAGGAAAGGAAAGACTCTTTGGCTCAGCTGGTTCCAAGTTGCTTTCTCTTTTAACTTTAATTCTCTCTTTAATTTTACCTTGTGTCTTCAGTAAACAGTCAGTGATTCCTAAGAAGTTAACAGGAAATGAAATGTCGTGCCATTTTTAGCCTGTTACCTTCGCGTATTTCCAGTTTTGCCTGTCTTTCATTTTCTTCTCCTTTTGTCTTTCTTGTGTGTGTGTTTCAGTGACCTGTCTTCTGCCTCCTGCTGCTTTTAACTGCCACTTTGTTTTCTTCACTTTTCTTCACTGCATTCACTTGCCATCTTTGCCTCCACTTCTCTTGTTTATCCGAATTTCTCAACCCTGTTAAGTTTTATTTTCTTCTTGCGTCTAATTCTTCTGTCGCCTCAGATTATCTCATTTCCTCCTGTGCTTCTCCAGCCCACCTGCGAGGGCCTCTGGGTGCCCACGGTGTCAGTATCTCCACGCAGGTGTTTTCTGGAGCTGGATAGGCACCGGCGCCGTTCGGGCTCCGAGGGGAAACAGTAGGGCAGAGGTGATGATGGTGAAACTTCCCTCGCTCCTACTTCTTGACCCTCTGCTGCAGGAAGACCTGGGGCGGGGGGGGGGGGGGTAGTGCTCTGTGACCACATGGTGTGAGGTTAGGGGTGGGGAGGCAGGTGATGGAAAGACATTTGATTTCACTTTATTCACTTTCCCCAGGACATCTGTCATCAGCTGCTCGTCACTGTGGAGGAGAGCACTTACTTTTCCTTTTCTCCTGTTCAGAACCAATCTTATTTATTAAAAGAAAAAAAAAATGTTTTTTTGACCTGTCAACACTTTTGACCAGATGACAAATTTTTTGTTAAAAGTTATAAAGTGTTGTAGTAATGATACCAACCACTGGGCCTTGATATCCTGAAAAAGTTTTAATAACTTGGATATCTTAAGTTTTCATTTTCTAACTGTAATGTCTCTTCTGGTCCAAGTGCAATCTATATCTGTAGCTCTAAATGAATTTTAAGTCAAAGCAACCTACCCACGCCTATTCTATACCCAGCTATTCTGTGTAAGGTCCCATGAGAACTACTAAAAACAAACAATGCCAACAAAAAAACACAGTTGACCTCATGTCTTTCCAGGTAACATATCTGTGCATTTAGGGAGAGTACATAGAACATAGGTCCACAGTTCTTTACCCGAAAATTCTAATGTGTTTTAGAGTTTAGGTTTTCTTTTAAACTTGAAAAAGGTAATAAGGGACATATACTGTACAGTACATAACATCTCCAGATAAGTTTGGCGTGGTGATTAGTTTTTACATGGTGAAATGTGAATATCCACATGGATTGGAGAAAACAAACACAAAACCTGATGTCCGGTCAAGCATTCAGATTTCTGATTTGGAGAATTGTGCATAAGAGATTGTGTGTTAGTTTTAAAATGTTATTGAATGTTAAAAGGAATAATGAGTCACGTTCAGAATAAGGGACTATCTATCACTGTGGTGTCAGAAAGATGGGATTTTTATTTGGTTGAAGGTCTGGATGGAACTTTAGTTTTGCTCCAAGGGCAGCTAGACCAGCACCTGCCACATATTTGATGACTATTTGACAGATGAGTAACCTGTAAAGAGAAGGGGAAGAGCATTCCTACCGGAGTAGACTCCCACCTGAACGTAGCCATGGGGGAGGGAATGCTTGGGTCATTGTGGGCGGGTCAGTAAGGCTAGCGGTCCGCAGTAAATGCAGGTGGGCGAGGCGAGGCGAGGCAGTAACTCACGTTTATTTCTTTATGCCTTACATGTTCAGCTGAGGAGTTTGGGCTTGATTGGATGGGAGAGACCTCAGGTAATCAAAGTGGTTTAAAAAATAAAAGGTTAGAAAAAAGAGTGATGTTCAGAATGGATTGTGGATGTCTGTGTTTCCTGCAAGGGGGCATTAATACATGTGTATGTATCACATTTAAGACTGTTAAAGAAGCAGACGTTACTCTGAGTTTAAAGAAAATGCAGACACTAACCCATTGAAATTTAGAAAGTGACAGGGAGGAAAATCAAAAGGAAATTTCCAAATCCTAATCCTTGGTTAGCCCTGGCTGGTTTGGCTCAGTGGATTGAGCGTCGGCCTGCGAGCTAAGTGTCGCTGGTTCGATCTTCCAGTCAGGGCACATCAGAGAAGGAAAACTCTGACTCCAAAAAACCTCCGCTGCCTTGTGGCATACCTCTTCAGGGGAAAGGCTAGGGGAGTAAACCCCGACAGAAAATCCGGAGCCGGAGTCCCTAAGGCGGTTTGACGTTGTAGTCAACACCGGCACCTCCTGCGGCGCACCTGAAGCCAAGCTGTATTGACTCCGTCTTTCCCTTGGACCCTTCAGCTGCGAAGAGAGGGGGGGTCTGCTGCATGGGCAACAGCAGACCCTCCATATCACCCTGCCCAGGCTCTGTAGCTTCAGCTTCACTGGAGAGGACACTCCAGCGTCATCGCAAGATGTCGATTCAACACGGGAGGAGACAGATACCGTGTCACTCCCGAGTCGGACTGCACAACCATTCTCGGCGGTGCAGATAGACTCTTAAGAAGCTACACCATCGTCTCTCGAGACGGACGGCTGCCGACGACGAATCCTTGGTGATGAGACATTATGATCCCTTTGGCTGAAAGAGGGAACTTTGAAAGAGAAGCTGGAGAGAATATGTTGAACCTACTGATATAATTTGGCCTATTGAGTTGTTCATATTCTTTAAATGTCTTTATTTGATATATTTTGTGTAATGTATGTGTTTATAGATATAAAATATGTTCTAATTTTCTTAGTCCAGAGCTTCTAAGAACAATGTAACAAATCTCACCCTATTTAAGTGTATGTTTTTTACATGTTACTTTCTAGATGCTTTGGTACAAGGTTTATTTAAATTTCATCTTAAAAAAATAACAGCTGTGTTGAGTAGCATTAATTTCCCCTTGCACCTTTTATTATGCATTCATAATGAACTCTGTTTCTTTCAGAAGGGTGAATTTGAACTTGATCAATCATCTGATAGTAATTACCAGTCCAGAGTGATTATTGCTGCTGAAGCAGCATCCTTGTTTCATTTCTCCATGTATTTCAGGCCCTTCTCATAGAGTCACGTTTGTTTGGCTAGAGAATATGACTTGCTCTATTGGCTTCTGGTACCAAGGTCAAACGATTTTAGGTCTCTTAACTAGAGTAGTATTGGGGAAAAATCCTCTGGTATTTTAAAGTGTCTGGCCATGGCCTTCAGGTCTCTAGGGGAAGGAAGGAATGAAGCCCAGTCTTTGCTCCCCTTGAGAATTTTTTTGTCTTTTTTACAATTCCTGGCAGAACTGACCTGCCTTTTTCTCCTCTCTTGTAGGCAGTGAGCATTCCCCATCAGGAGGTGCCTCTTAGCTCCTTTGCTTCTTTAACGTCTGAAAAGACTGGTCTAGACTGAAGGGTTAGCCTTTGCTCTTCTGGTTCTTAGCTCTATTGAGTAACTGAGAGAGAAGGTATATCAGTTTGCTGGGGTTGCCATAGTGAAGTACCACAGACTGGGAGACTTAACAGGAATTCATTTTCTTGCAATTCTTGGGGCTAGAAATTCAGATCAAGGGGCCAGCACAGTTGGTTTCTTCTGAGGCCTCTCCCCCTGCCTTGCAGGTGGCTATCTTCTTGCTGTGTGTGCACGTGGTCTGGGTCCTGGCCTCATCTTAAAATTCTACCAGTCGTATTGGGTTAGGGCCTATTCCAGTGACCTCATTTTAACATAATTACCTCCTTACAGACATTATTTCCAAATATAGTCACATCCTAAGGTTCTGTAGATTAGCTCTTCAACATAAGCATTTGGGGGTGGGGCACAGTTCAGCCCCTAACAAGCAGAAAATTGGACATTTGAGAAGCTATATATATATATATATATATATATATATATAAAGAGTAAGGAAAAAGAGAGAAGAAGAAGAAGAAAGACTCAGTTTTGCAAGGAATTGTGAAAGCTTCTGTGTGTGCAGCACTTTCTGACTAATAGCACGTGCTGGTATCATGCTGTTTCTTCCCACCACAGCTCGCGGAGTAGGATGTGGCCTGTGAGCTTTAGGGGCAGCACCCAGACCCAGGGGTGGCTCTGGCCCAAGATCTCCGTGCAGGAGTGGCTGAGCCGTGATTTGAATCCAGTTCTTTAGATTCTCTAGTACAATATTTTTTTCATCACCCCCAGGTAGGGAGGTGAAAAGAAAGTACGTTGCCATGGCCAAATCTCATGGCCCTTTTGGGGTCGTTCTGCTTTGTTTTGGAAACTGGGAATGAAAGGCATCTAACACACAGGTAGAAAGCTACAACCCTTTGGAGAGAGAAAGAAGGAAAGAGAGTTACGTGCTGTGGAAGTCATTATTTTGTGATGAAAGTTTTCAAGCATAAAAGAAAGTAGAAATGGTACAATGAACTCCCATAGTTTTGCGGCTCAGATGCAATAATTACCAGAATATTGCTACAGTTGCTCCATCTACTCCTTTCTCCTTCTTAAAGTGAATCTAACATAGGTCACTCCTTTAAGTATGTAACCTAAAAAATAAAAACATTTTTGACATAACCTTAATGCCAGTCAGAGTTTCCTGATTGCCTCCAAAAGTCCTTTTACAATCTGTTTAATCAAATCAGTATCAAAGCAAGGCCATGTGTTCGACATACTAAACTACGTTTTTGGCAGTAAATTTCCTTGCCTTCCTTTCTTGTCTGCTGTGCTCAGGGATACTTTGCAGGTCTCTTCAGAGAGAAAATGCAGTGGTTTGGTTATTTGGATGTAGAGTTTGCAGTGAGACTTATTTGAAATTTCAGTTTCTCCCTGGACAGGGCATTTAACAGCTCTTAAAAGCAAAAATAGTTCTGCCTCAGTTTTGAATGAATTTCTATGGTCTTCATGTCATCCAAATAATGTTTATTTTTTCCTGTGTATTAATCAGGACCATGTTATTTTTAAAAGGTTCAAATTTTTCAAGAAAAAATGTCAAGAATAAATAAACAGGAACGTTGTGCATTTTTGCATATTACATTCGTATACCCGAGTACTGCTTAACTAACTTATTTCATTACCATCGACTCATTACATTTTGTCCACACAGAACATTGTTTTATGAGATTAGTTTCCAACCGTAACTCATGAATACCAAGCTACTAAACCAGCTCTTAAACACTTGCTTTTGTCAAACATTATTTTTATAGTCAACAGGAATGCTGCTAACATGAGTTTGCAAAGAATCTGAATGCGACTGTTTGGTGACAGCTTTTAAAATGTGACAGTCTTGTATTTTACTAACATATTGTCTCTTCCAATAGGTATAAATGACCAAGGATTGTACAGAGTTGTGGGGGTGAGTTCAAAGGTCCAGAGACTTCTCAGTATGTTGATGGGTATGCCTCTTTTCTAATCATTTTCCATGCATGATTTGTTTATGTTCATTAATGTCATGAGTTAATATTTCATAGTCACATCTAGCATACTTGTGAATCCACTCTTTTCTTCTGCCTAACATTAGTTTTCTCCAAGTTGACTCAGAAAAGTAGATTAGTGTTTACACCAGCAATGATTATCCACTTTCTCTTGACTTACTAAGAACTGGAAGAAAAAAAAAAGCATGCAGCTCATGGGCGAATGTCTTTTTCTGCTTTCTTCTCATTGGAAAGTAGCAGTCAGGCCTCTGTGATTTGTTTGGCTTCCAAATCGGCTGTCCAGAGTCTTGACAGTATATTTGATTGGACAAGACCACTGGGACTCGCTCATTTTTATGGAGCATCCAAAACTGTCATTTGACAGCAAGAGTCTGGTTCTCGGGGATTCATTGGTATTCACAGGGACTTGTTTGTAGTTTGCACCAGGCTCTTCTCCAGAACCATGCATGCTCCATCTGTGCTGATAACACAGTGTTCTTTGGCACTGTTCACCAGAGGAAGCCAGAAAGTGAATTCATTTCATTACCCCGGACATTATGGGAATGACAAAGCGCTTTTCCTTTACACACTGCTGTCAGCTCAGTGCCACCTGTAAGGTGCCCACTGCTCTCCCCACCCCATAGCAGACGGCCTCTGGAAGAGTGATGATAACCCATCGGGCTTGAGGGCCTGCCTTTCATTCTGACCTTGCTAAATGTTAATTAATTTGACATCTCACTTTAATTAATCAATCTTAACAATGCCCTCAGGTATACTATCAGTGCATTTAACTGTGTCTGCATCTTAAAGCATTGGAGCAAAGACTCATTTTTAGGAAGCAGAAACCAAGATGAATAAAATCAACTGAGATGTGACAGATAGGGTTGTTTGTTTGTATGTTTGAATTAAAGATTTAATGAGCAACAGCCCCCCCCCCACCTTTTTTTTTTAGCTGTTAACACAGGAAAAAATTGCCCATCATCAGTTAGAGAGCCTTATTAGAATATATTCACTTTCATGAGCTGTTTTTATTTTCTGCATCTCCGGTTTGACCTGGGTGTGCGATTCTGGCAGTCAGATTTTCCTCTCTACCATCATTGGTCTCCAAATGAAATAGACTTAGGTTGCCAGTGCATCAGTAGCAGCTGGAAGAGTTTAATGGGACTATAACATCTGCTTTTAGTTAACTTTAAAATTAGAAACACTTCTCTCATTTCCAAGATGGTGTTATGATGATTAGAACTGGAAGACTTTTGATTTTAGAAGGGGAGGTTTTGGCTGAAAGCTGTGCACTGTGGCAGTACGTTGGTCCTTAGGATCCTAGCATTATTTTTATTACCTCCTTATTCATGTTCAAGGGCAGTTCGAACAGGGTATCTCTTGTGGTCACCTTGAAGAGTTAAATTGTCCCCAAATTTGTTCCTAATCTCATAAAATCCCACATCATCTGCATCCTTGAACTCGGGTGGTAGTTTTCTCTATGGGAAATGTCTCTTGATAGTCCTTAACTTGCAGGGTGTTTTAAAAATAACGACTCCATCCAGCATTCATGACCTGTAAAACTGTTCTCACTTCCTGTGGAACTCAGAGTAGGGAAGCGCAGGACTCCAGCGTGACACAGCCCTGTTCCGTTGCTTGCAGAGGAAATGCTGTGTTTTCAGTAATATTCTGCAAACAGAAGAAGTTAGAGAATTGACCTAAAGGAAAGATAATGGCTTATTAGTTTTTTTATTAAGCATTGATTTAAAGGGGCTATACAATATAAATTATTTTAATTAATCTATAAGTAATTCTTAGAATAAAATGGACATGAACAACAGCATGGAGACCGACTGTGGGGGAGTGGGCGGGACCGAGGTGAGCAATGGGAGGAAAGTGAGACAACTGTAATAGAACAACAGTTAAAATAATAAATAAGTAAAATGTGAAAAAAAATTCCTAATATAAGTTTGTCCATCACAAACTTTGGATTTTTATTAGCATTAATATCATTTTCTTCTTATTTTGTTACCAATTCAAACTGCAGCTGTTAACAAAATATATTTATTCACTTTCCTAATAAACTTAATATTTCCTTACGATAGATCTTTACTATTATTCTGATTCAGCAGGTATTCAAATTGAAATAATTTATACTTCTTACAAAAAAGATTTTAGAATTTCTGAATAGTTTTCTCTGTACTATCCCATCATTATTCTTTGTCTCCAACTTCTCCCACCTTTCTACATTATTTTAAGGTTATAGATCTTAAAGGGAAAAAAATTGAGTGAGTTTGCCACATGTTTAACTGTGCTTTTAAACCAATTCATATCTCTCTCCTCTATGTAATTAATTCTGATAATTTTGCTCATTTGAGTACTTTGCACTTATTTTTTAAAAATTACTGTTCTTACAGGCAATGTTTATTTCAAATTAGGATTTTTCAAAGCACTGTTTGTTTGCAATGCACTTTTCTTTGTACAAATGAAAAATAATTAATTTTAAATATCTGAGAAAAAGTTCCAGGCCATTTAATGTTTTTGACAAGAACTTACATTTGCTTTACTTAGTTCTCTTTAATTCTTGAGAGTTAATTATTTACTTTGGTATTATTTCCCTGTTATTGCCATTTTTACAAAAACTATTTTAAGTATTCTTTAAATACTTATGTGTAAAAGTTTGGATGATCTCTAAAGAAAAGATGCCTGCTCAAACCTTGCATGTTTTCTTCACTTGCTTCCTTTTCTGGTGTGTTTTCGCACTTTACATTTAAGATTAAAATAGAGGAAGATGTTTCTATGATTCTTCCATCCCCTTCTCCTCCCTTTACCCTTCCCTCCCCCTCCTCCTCACCCCTTTCTTCTCTTCCCCTCTGCCTGCCCACGTGAAATGCTAATGGCAGTTGACCATACGAAGTCCTCTGGTCCTCCAGTCAAGTCCTTAGTACCCTTTCAGGCCAGGGAAAGCAGTGATGAGGATTGTTTGCCGTAGGTGTCTTCTGTCCTGGGAGCAGAAGGCAGTGAGCGGTCTGCCGGGTGTTCTGCAGTCCCCTAGGTTTCCCTGGACCAACTTCCTAAAAAAGATGTTCCAGTGAGCAATCGCCTTCCTTCCCTTTTGGCTCTAACAGAGGGCACACATGGCCTCGTAAAAGTTTTGGGTTTTTTGTTTGTTTTTAGAGATTTAGAGCATTTGGGGAAGGCAGGGAGGAACCTCAGAAGAGGTGTTTTGGGGAGAGTCCTGTTTTTAGTTGATGGGATGAGACTGTAACAGATTAATTATGATAGTTATTGGTAGTTTAGAACTGAGATGAGTTAGAATTTCAAGTGTTCTGCCTTTTTTCCCCACTTTAGAATGAAAATGTCTGCAGGGGAGGGGAACTTGAGAGAAAATGTGGTAGTAGCTTATGTGGCTGGTGAATGTGGTGGTTATTTCTAAATAAATCTGATTTGCTAAGAAGTTTGGATGGTTTTAAATTTA
Organism: Furipterus horrens; assembly: GCF_987537825.1. Classification (NCBI taxonomy): domain Eukaryota; kingdom Metazoa; phylum Chordata; class Mammalia; order Chiroptera; family Furipteridae; genus Furipterus; species Furipterus horrens. The sequence continues at coordinate 15,724,484 of NW_028327180.1, forward strand.
GACAGAGCACCATAGAAAACAAATAAAACTAATTTAGGAGTGTTTTACTTTTAAAACATTACCTTGTTTACTTTGTAGGAGAACTTTTTCACATAGATTGGTGAAAAAGTAAACCCATGGCTGAAAAAATTCATTTTCAAAATTCATTCAGTCACTGTGCTTCTTAAGTTCTTTAAAATGAGACCCAAGTCAGTGCCAACACTGGCATTGAGGTTTTGCTGAAAATTTCCTGTTTGGGAAAAAAAAAAGACCACTGGTTAGTTATAAAATGATGACACTTTAACACAGATAAAATGTCAATTGTTGGTATCTGTGCTTGTTAATTTTGATTTTTAAGTAATCCATGAGGTGGTTTCTCTTAGAAAGGAAGCAACATTTTTTACCTTATTTACGACCGGATATAGATTCTGGTTGAACCGTCAAACGCATTTTAAATTTGAATCCCAAACAAGTTATAAACAAATTTACTTAGTCCCAGGGCATCCACTAGTCGTGGAAAAGCTGCTATGGGTGGTTGAGTTATTTGAACACAGTAAAATTTAATAGAGGATGCGTACCATAGACACAGTGTAGTTATTAGCTGCTGATCCAACAGCTACTTTTTATTCCATGAATTCAAAGGATAGCTTTGTTTTTGCCTTGAAAAAATATGCTTCTCAAAATATGGAACGGTAATTTGGTAGAGGCTGAAAATAAAAGATCTCACTTAGAAGCCTTTCCATTAGAAGGATTTAAAAATGGTGATTTGCTGGAAGCAAGTTGATTGAAAATGTTATCTGACGTGTGTGTTAAAATGAGATTTAAATAATTGATTTAATGAGAGAGAATATTCAGTTATGAAGTAATTGGTTGGCAAAGCCTTCCGAACAGAATTATTTAGTCCCAGTTATAAAGGATTGGGCCTTTAATCAGGGTGCTTAATTTGATTTCTTGAATGTACCTACAGCTTGTCTGACAAGCTCAGTAACAAATGCGTTCTGAATGGTAGGAACTGATCAGAATGTAATCAGTGTCAGCTGCCATAGTTGTAGTTTATCGCGTATTGCTGTCAGTTGCTATAATCAAGGACTGTTGAAATGCTTTAAAAAGTCTCCAGACTTTTGAGTAATTGATTTCATATGTATGATGTTATGGCTGTGAAGTAACCATCACTTCCTGTTTCACTTGATTTTCAAGAAGTTTGAGAATAACATTGAGCTGTCACCCATCTTTCCTCGTACCCAAGCCTAAAACTTTTTTGGTGGCATATATGACATAGTGTGGTGGTCCCGATTTGATTTTTCTTTCTAGTGCTTTTAAAGAGGAAATACTAACATGGTGTTTCCTTCCCTCTATAGACAAATGCAGTGTAAGAGAGGAGGAAAAACCCCAAAGCAACTAGTTTTTTTCTGGTCTTAGTTGAAACATCCTTCTGAAGTGAGGGAAAAATAATGTCTCCTCCATGAATCTCTTATTTTCTCCTCTGCAGGGATTGTAGAAAAGCAGGCAAGTTTATATGGACATTTTGATATCATTCTTTATAATCCAATTGCTCCTCCCTCCCTTTGAGGTTGTTACCACCAGTGAATGCTGATACTCTCAGCTGGGAATTACCTACTCACTTAATAATTGGTAGAAATCTGGGTGCCTGCATCCCTGGTTGGGTGCTCGCTGGGAGCTTCTACATGACCTCCTTTGTGCACAGGAAAGCCTGAGGTTCAGATCAGTTTGGAAGTGACTTGTGTGGGGTGTCATGGTGGTTAGGGTTTTGGCAGAGGTTTCAGCCTGCGTTTGTGATCCCACTGCTTGCACTCTGCCCTGTTGCTGCACCACAGCCGGGCGCAGTCGCCCAGCCTTACCAAAATCAAAGACACCACCCCACGCGGAGGGCTTGCCTTTCCCACCATTGGGACTGACCTTTTCCTTTTCAGAATTGGTCATCTCCCTTCCTCCCTCCCTTTCTCCCACTTCTTGCTTCTCTTCTTCCTCCTCTTTCTTTTTTATTAAGCCACATGTCTTTAGAGCTTCCTAGCTATTTGAAAAGCCATTTGGAAGAATTCACCATTAACACTGTTTTAGGACAAAGAAAACGAGTTAACTTTATAATGAACGTCAGAAGTATCACATGGAGGTTCCCAATAAATATTTCCTGGATGAGTGTATAAATTCTAATGTTAATGGGAAAGATTACTCAAAAATGACTTTTTAAGTTTATGTGTCATCGTATTTCTGTTTTATGTATTAAGCTTCAGGAAGATAATATAAGTACAAATCTTAGACGTGTGGGGCCAAACTCATCCTTTCCTCCCACTGACTTCTTGCTGTTCTAATACATTGTCATTTTGCCATTAACAATGCTGCCTCTTTCCCCTGTCCTAACTCTGTGACAACAATAATGACAGACACCCGAGCAACTGAAAACATACAAGCACTGTAAACGCTGCATTTGCTAAGCCACAGCTACTGAGTCATACCTCTAATAATAATAATATTAATGATAGTAATGATAGCTCCCCGTGCTTTGCAGTGGTGCATATTGAAGTGCTATACTATGTCCATTTCTTCCCTACTCTCTGCCCAGCCCTTATCCTTTTACTTTGATCTCCGCTACAAATTTTCTGAAGTGCTAGGAAGGTCTTAATAGATCATGGCTGATAGTATTATAAGAAATTGTGTATAATGTCTGTAGAGGAAACCACAGAATTAATCATTTGTGGTTTGACCATGTACAAATGGAAGCTTTGTGAGCCAGTCAAGAGGACCTTGGCATGTTCAAGGTTTTAATGATTTTTCTCTTTTTTGCTTGCTCACTAGATGTAAAAACGTGCAATGAGTTGGACCTGGAGAATTCCGTAGACTGGGAGGTGAAGACAATAACCAGCGCTCTGAAACAGTATTTGAGGTAAGCTCCTCCCACTGATGGGAGGGAGAATGGATGATTTGGACATTTAACGCCCAGCGGATGCCGACTCGACACGTACATCTTAATAGTCAAGTTAAACCTTATTAAAAGGACAACGTTTATGAGGCATCGAATGACGTCCCAGGAAGTGAGTTACGTAGATGAATAACATTTAGGTAAATCACAGCAGAACAGAATTGGAGGGTGTAGACTTAGGTTTTGAAATAGATGTCTCCTGTAAATATTTAGGAAGTAAATGCTGCAAAATGATGAGGAAGAATGCTCTTGCATTCACTGCATCTTATATTTATGTTTTTTTAGCTAAATGGAGATTTTTTAGCTTAAATTTAAACCATTTGAACTTAAAGGCTTAAGTGATAAAACAAAGCTATTTTAAAATATGTTTACTTATTGAAGTTTTAAGATAAACTTACATTTTCTATTTATTACAGAGTAAAATTTGGACTAGAAATAGAAAAAGCATTTCTGTGAATCATCAGCCTTTCCCTAAAAATAAAAAATAAAAAAGAAGTTTCTTTTCTGTGTGGACCACTCCTTAGCCCCCAGAATTTTTTGGTTGATGAACCTGGGTAAATTTTTAACATAGAATTTTCTGCTTTTTGGTTATGGCTGTATTTTGTATCCTTATTGTTTAACATATTTCTCTAGCCATCGTATTTTCTGCAAACTATTAGTTAAATCTATAGGCTTCATTAGGTTCAGGTTCAGGTTATTTATTACAACAATATTTATTTATTCATTCCACCACTGCACCATAGTGTGCTACATTGTTCATGTTGTTTTACATCAGGGGGCCTGTGTTGTCTGGCTGTTCTACTTTTTAAGACATTACAATATATCAGTGGGTTCAGGTGTGTATTACATATTTTCAAGTATTTAAGCAAGGTGTTTTTAGTTACCGTTTTAATTTTTTCTTCAACTATGAAGTTCATTATTATTATTACTGTTATTATTATTTTTATTATTGTTGTTGTTATTATTCCTAGACTACAAAGGGGTACAGTTGAGGCTAAATCTACATGCTTATGTCTAGTTTGCCACTGTTAGCTCCTGACTGGTTTAGGTGAGGATTATAGTAAAAATGAATCTTGTTAGCTCCCACCCTGGGTTTAGAATGTAAGTTTCCTGAAGACAGACATCTTACGTGTCATGTTTATTGCAGAATTCCAGCATAGGAGCTTTACCCCAAATATGAGAGCAGTGGTTCTCCACTGGGATGATTTTGTCCCCCCACATGGAGGTCGTTGTCAGTATCTGTAGACATTCTTGATTGTCACCATGGCAGGCAAGAGGTTGAGTCGAGGCTAGAGATGGGCCTACAGTGCACAAGCCCGTCTCCCCCAGGTCTCCAAAACGTCCATAGAGCTGAGGTTGAGTGAGCCTGGATTGGATGCGCAATGGAAAGAAGGGCGAGGGACATAAAAGGATAAGGAATTGCGTATGTTACTGACTAGCAAAGGTGCTGCCACGCTGGCCTGGGAGGAGGCTTTATACCTACTACAGGTAAGGGAGTTGACCAAGGGGAGTCAGGCATTGGTGGGAAGTGAGGGACAGAAATCCAGTTCTTTTGTAGTAAATTGTATGTTTTCCCACTGCTCCACAAAGTCCTTTTTTATTTTTTTTCCTTTGTAAGGAACATTAATTCAAATTGTCTCTACTCTCTGCGGCAAGTTCCTTATTGTTCCTGGTGTTGTGTTGCCTTTTCTGACGTTTTCGCTCATTACATTGTTGCGTCCTGTTGAATTCCACTGTGAAGCAAACACCGCTTACAGAACATTCTGAGATGTTAGGAGGGAACATGTATAACCATATACACCTTCTGCCTGAATGTGCGAAAGTGATGATCGTAAAATGGCAGACGACTTAGAAGCTTTGAAAGGTTGCTGTTCTTTTCCCCGTGTTATTTTTGGCAACTGAGAATACAGTAATTAGGATTTAATTGACATTTTCTGGTGATTCGCCAAAGGGGAGAAAACTGAGATTTTATGTACCTCCATTTTGACTACCCAGCTGGGTCCAAGCAGATGCATTTCTTTCAGCACAAGAAGTGTGATGGTCAAGAGCATGGCCTTGACACCGGCCTGACTGGATTGGAATCCCAACTGTCACTTGTGGAACCGTGGCTCAAAGCTGCAGATGGCTTTTCTTACCATTGCCCTTGAATTCTGCTGCTGATAACCCAGCCCCTTTATGGGATGGGAGCGTGAAGGTGATAGAAGGGAAGTAACCAATCTCCCGAATGCCAGACTAAAACAGTAAGCAAAACCTCCAGGGTCTGCAAGAAAGAAAAAGATGTATAGCGGACATACAAGGTCTGTCCAGAAAAAGTCCAACTGTTGTTAATATAATGAGAATGGTTTGCGCAACATCCATGTAACCCGGCAGCCAAGGACAGTGGACTGAAATGCGCATGCATGAACAATGACGACTTTGCTGTATTAATCAGTGGGGGCAGTAGATGCCATTGAGTGAGCATGTGTACTGTGTGGCTGTCACATTCAAAATGACGGAGGTAGTAGAGCAACAGATCTGCATCACATTTTGCTTGAAAGTTCCTCTCTGGAAATGTTTTTGATGATTCAGAAGGCCGCAGCTCTGGGCAGCTGGTGATTGGCAGCTTCATCATGACAGTGCGCTGGCTCATGCATCATCACTTCTTGTGCAGAGTTTTTTTGGTGATACATTCAAATCAACCAGGTGACTCAGCCCCCCTATAGCCCAGATATGGCACCCTGTGACTTCTGGCTTTTCCCAAAACTAAAACTACCTTTGAAAGGGAAGAGATTTTAGACCGTTGATGAGATTCAGGGAAATACAACAGGGCAGCTGATGGTGATTGGGAGAACTGTGTGAGGTCCCAAGGTCCCTACTTTGAAAAGGACTAAGGTGTCATTGTGCTGTGTATAACGTTTCTTGTATCTTGTATCTTCTTCAGTATGTGTCTCTTTTTCATAGTACATGGCTGGATACCTTCTGGACAGACCTCATATGTATGGCGTCTTGCTCTTTTTTCTACTGACTTGGGGCAATTTTTAAAAACTTCTAGTGCTTTAAGGGAGCTGAATACCAGCCCTCTGATTGATTTTCTTTCTATTCAGACCATAATTTTGTTTTCTAGCAATGTGTTCATTACAACATTTTCCCATGTGAGGGGACAATGAGCTGGTTTGTGACGTTTTTAATAAAATGATTTTACCTAGAGGAAACTTTTAAAGCCTGCAAATTGGAATGGGACTTTTGGGGAAGAAATTGCCAGCACAGGTAAATATGATGATTTATATTCTCAGACAGATCCCAACGGGTGGCAAAGAGCTGTAGCTCAAAAACACGGTGGGCTGGGGAGTTGAGAGATAACGGTGACTCAGGATAATAAATTTTGTATGGGAAACTTGTCATTTTTATTACTGCTCCCCTAACATTAACCATATTTAATGCTTACTTTTTATGCTGCATTGCCTGGCAGACATATGGCAATGATATCAGAAGCTTGTAGAAGATATTTAGACACAAATTCATGTTTATTGAAAAAGAAATTTCCTCTATGGTTTTGCTAAATGTTGTCATTTCCCCACTTTTCTTTTCAGCACCCCTAACTTTCATTCTTTGCCTAATGACAGTTTTCCGTCTTTGCCTAATTCTTGCTTTTCCATATTTTGAAACAACCCAAACATTTACTTCTCTCCCTTTACTTAGGCACTGGTATAATTGATTTTATTTTTCAACTTTAAATGATAATGTAGGGGGTGAAGGAGATGGAGAGAGGAAAAGAGAGAGCAGTTCTCTTCAGTGGTGTTCCTAGTGCTTCTCTTTCACTGTCTACAGTTAGCAGTGTGTCTGTGTGTGCACAGTCATTAATTGTATGTAGGGAGCATAACCTGTAAGTCTATGCTTGCATCTATTTTGTTTTTAAACAGTTTTATTGCAGTGTAATTGGCATACAATGAACTGTACATATTTATAGTGTGACATGTATGTACATCTGTGAAGCCATCATCACCATAATCAAAATAATGACCCTCTCCTCACTACCCCCTCCTCTTACCCCTTTGAAGTCCCTTGCTCTCACCCTGTCCTCTTTACTTCCTTATTCCTAGGCAACCATTAGTCTGCTTTCTGTCACTGTATAAAAAATTTTGTATTTACTGTAATTTCACATAAATGGAATATTATGCTTCTGTTTCATTCTGTTAAATATGGCTTTTTCACTCAGCATACATAATTAGAAATCTACCTATGTTGTAGCATAGTTCATTCCTTCTTGCAGCCTAGTCTTGTATTGGTTCTATTTTTTAACCACAGTTAAAAAAAAAAATCCATTCATCTGTTGATGGATAGTTGCATTGTTTGTAGCTTTTGGCTATTAGAAATGAAGCTACTAGAAGCCTTTGTGTACAAATCTTTGAGCTCAGGCTTTCCCTCTCTTGGGTAAATGCTAATGTCTGTTTAACGTCTGGGTTGTGCAGTAGGTGTACGTTTAACTTTTTGGTAAACTGACAAACTTTTACCAAAAGTGGTTGTACTAGTTTACATTTCTACCAGCAATGTAGAAGAGTCTCATTTCTCTACATCTTTGTCAACTCGGTATGTTCAGTCTTCTTCATTTTAGCCATTCTAACAGCTGTATGGTGGTATCTCATTATGCTTTTAAATTTGTACTTCCATAATGACTAATAACATTAACCATTTTTATGTGCTCTTTTGCTGTTTATGTATCTTCTTTGATGATGTGTCTGTCTATGTCTTTTACACACAAACATTAGATGGTGATTTTTCCTCTTACTGTATTTTGATCATTCTTTAAATATTTTGGATACAAATCCTCTCTCAGATAATGTGCTTTACAAATGTTTTCTTCAATCTGTGGCTTGTCTTTTTATTCTTCTAATAATGTCTTTCAAATGGTTTTTAATTTTGATGAAATCCAGCTTATCAGTTTTTCTTTTTATGTGATGTATCAAGAAATCCTTGCCTAGTTCAAAGTCACAAAGGTTTTCTGTTTCCTTCTAGAAGTTTTATAGTTTTATGTTTTATACTTAGATCTGTGGTCTATTTTGAGTTAATTGTTGTGAAGACATGGGGTGTGGATGCAAGTTCACTTATGAATATGGATGTCCAGTTGTTCTAGTACCATTTGTGGGAAAAACTCTTTTTATTCTCCCCTGAATCACCTATCGAGATGATCATGGAGTTTTTCTTTTTGAGTTTGCTAGTATGGGAATTACATTGATTTTATTTTAATATTAAGGCAGTGTTGCATTTCTGTGATGAACTTATTATGTAGTATCCTTTCATTTATTTCTGTGAATTTGAGTTGCTAACATTTTATTTAGAATAGTTGCATCTATTTTCACAATATTGATCTGTAGTTTTCTTTGTATGTCTTTAATTTTGGAACTACAGTATTGCTGATGTCAAAGAATGAGTCAGAAAGTATTCCCGCTTATATTTTCTGGAAGAATTTATATAGAACTGGTATTCTTTCTCTCTTTTTCCTTTATTTCTTTTTTTCTTTTCTTTCCTTTTTTTCCTTTTTTTTTTTTTTTTTTTTGCTAGGATTCACCAGTGAAGTCATCTGGGCTAGAGTTTTCTTACTGGCAAATTTTAAACTACAAATTCAGTTTCTCTAATATGTGTGGGACTATTTAGGTTGCCTATTTCTTGTGGAGTGAATTTTGGGAGTTTGCATCTTTTAAGACATTTGTCCATTTAAGTTGTTGAATTTGTGGATATCAAACTGTTTATAACATTCCCTTATTTTCTTTTTAATACCTTTAGAGGCTGTAGTGATTCTACAGCTACCTCTGGCATTGTAGACATTGGTAATTTGTGACTTCACTGTGTTACTTCCTAGTCATTTGGCTAGGTTTATCAATTTTATTGATTATCTCAAAGAACTGGGTTTATTTATTTTCTCTGCTTTTTTTTTCTTTCTATTTCACTGATTTATGTGTGAAATTGTTTTTTTCTACTTATTTTGGGTTTAATTTACACTTTTTTCTGGCTAAGATGGAAAGAAGTAATTGATATGAGACCTTTCTTCTTTCCTAGTAATATAGTTATTTAGCAATAAAAACTTATCCCCAAATACTACTTTAAGAACAACCCTCCAAATCTGATATGTGGTATACTGCATTTAGCCCAAAATACTTGATAATTTTATTTTCTTTGGGGTTTTCCAGGTATATTGCTGTTACTGATTTCTCATTTCAGTTTTATTGTGATCAGAGAAATACCCTGTACCAATGGGATTCTTTTAAATTTATTGAGATTCATTTCATGCTCCAGAATATGTTTTATCTTGATAAATGTTCTGCATGCACTGGGAAAGGATGCATTTGGATGAAGTGTCACTGAGGTGAAGGATATACCAGTTAGGCGAAGTTGGTTGAGCACTTTGTTCAGATCTTCTGTGTTCTAACGGATTTCCTGTCTACTTGTTCTATCAGTTACTGAGACAGAGAGGTATTTAAGTCTCAGCTGTGGTTATGGATTTCTCTGTTTCTCATTGTGGTCTCATCAGTTTTGCTCCATGCATTTTGAAGCTACTGTTATTAGATCCATTAACGTTTAGAATTGCTGTGTCTTGTTGATGAATTGACCTCTTTAACAAATTAAATGACCTCCTTTATTCCTGGCATTTTTCTTGGCTTTTGAATATGTTTTAAATTTGTGTGTGTGTGTGTGTGTGTGTGTGTGTGCGTGTGTGTGTATCTTTGATTTTTTTAAAGTACTTGAAGAGGAATTTCTGGATTAAATGATTTAAACATTTTCAAGGTTCTTAATATCTTGCCAGATTCCCTCCAGAAACTGTACAGATTAATACTTGTCTAAGTGTTCTTAAAGTATTTATCGAGTTCAAAGAGCTGGGCTTTTAAAATTTTAGATATGTATAAATGTTGAACTGTAGCATTCTGTTGACTACAAGATAAAATGTACTACCTTTATGTAATCTATTTTAGTAGAAAATTAAAATAATGTGGTATTTTGAAGTTGTCCTCCGTTTCACTTCATACTTATGTTTTATTGTTTCATAAGTGTAAACCAAAAATGAATATCATATTTTCATAATAGGAATACATTAGAGGAAGGGATTATTTCTTTGAGTTTGTTTAATCTTTTATTTATACATTTTCAATTAATATTTTAGAGATGTTTTGCAAAATTAATATGCTTTTATTTGGTCGAATAGAATGTATGGCTTTAAATAAGTTAATATGTGGAAGGGAATTATATATATAAAATCAAATGCTTGTAAAGGTACTTTCCAAGATTAAATATGAAATACCATGTGCTTAGATTTGATAGGAATTTGTGGCTGCTTCAGCTTTGATAGTGCCTGGTGCAGATATCACTTAGTAAAGTAATCCATTTGATTTATGGATCTTTTAGATATATAAAAGTATTCCCTGGGGCAGTTTAACACATTACTAAGAAAAGCACAACACATTTAATATGCTTTTCTTAAGAAAAAATGAGCACAGAGCGTGGGGCTACCTGCGTGGAGCTGCTTGGTGATGCCGCGCTCTTCTCTCCCTGCAGGAGCCTCCCGGAGCCTCTCATGACCTATGAGCTGCACGGGGACTTCATCGTCCCAGTCAGTAAGTATCACGTTGAGATGGCGAGGCACAGGTTTGTGGTCGATGGTGTGTGTGAGCTGTAATTTCCACGTGGGAAGTCACTTAACTTCATTATTGTAATTTGTGTTAAAAATAGAAATCACTTTAGAAGATCTTGGGTTCCTTTTCACCTTTTAAAAAGGTGAAAAAAACGGGTAATTAGTAAGTTCATTCGTTCATTCACAAAACTGTTGTCCATTGTCTGCTGTATCCTAATCGCCGGTAGGTACCAGGTATGTGGAGTCCTGAAAGAATTTCTGCCCTGAGAGTCGATTCTCTAGCCAGTATTGGGGCATCCATATCTCCCGCTATACATCAAATATATAATAAGGGCACGAACAAATGCTTTGGGAACATGGATATATTTAATTTAATAGGGAGATTAGCAGATTTGGAGAGACTAGCAGGTTGGAAATGGCTTCACTGAGGAAGAGATTTAAGTGAAAATTAAAGGCATCAAAACGTTTTGAGATAATGCCAGAATTCCACACAATATTTGATGGAGAGTGAATTATATGTGATATAAATGAAAAAAGCCCATCATTGCTGGAATTTTAATTTTGATGAAATTTTTGGTGACTCATAGTTATTTGAAGCTTTCTTGTTTTCTGTTTTATTACCACACACCTCCGTTTTTATGTTCGCCACATGGTGTTTAAACATTAGAGCCTCCTGAAATACACTGGCATTAGGTATTTAATGGTTAAGGAAATGAAGTTTGAGAGATGTTAAGTAACTTGCCAGATTATAGGCGTCTTTATTTAAATTCAAAACCTCAGTTCTACTTGCTAAAACCTGCTCTTTGGTTTTCACAGGTGCTTCCACAGTAGCTATAATTGTATTTTCATTTCCTTTTCTTTTTTTCCCCTTGGATGTCTTCCCTAGTTCAGTCTGTCAGAAAACTTAGAGCAGTCCCTTTGGGTCCTGTGTTACTGCTGCCGGAACGTTGCTTTAAATGCTGCCTCTCTGTGCAAGCGAACAGGTTTCCCATAGGCTGCAAAGAGTCCTGTGCAGGCCCGGGGAAACTATACATGTAAAGCAGGCTTTCGGAAAAGGGAAAAAATACGGTTCCATGCACTTTTATTTTCATGTGGAAGAAGATTTTCTTCTTCTTCTTTTTTTTTTTAAAGAGAATTTGTGTGATCAAGGAAGTGGGGGAAAGTTTTCTTGGCAGAAACTCAAGCAAATGCTTAGTTGTTTTGATTTCTTCCCTGTGGCATTTTTGGCAAACTGAGGAGAGAGAAATGAAACTCTACTTGGAGGACAATTGTTTCATGTTGTTCGCCTTGGAGACTGGAAAAAGCAGGAGAGTGCCAGTTTTAACGTAAGATCCTTTGAGAACTGGAGAAAGATAAAGTGATTATGGTATAAGGTTTTCAATTACTACAAGTGAGTATCATTATTATCATGCCTTGTAACTGAAGCCAGAGTGTTTGAAATGCTAATATTGCTGTATTTCACAGAGAAGGCTTCCAGAGAGGCAGAACTTTACAAGTGGTAGCAAAGTCCCTGGTGGTGGGGAGTGAGCTGAAGGAGTTTGCTGAGGCTGTCCTCGAACAATGTGGTGGAGGTGATTGTATAAATACAAAAGGTATCATCACCACTGGGCCAGGACCTTGTGTTTTTCTCCCCGACTTTCTGGGGATGCTGTAACAGAGGCTTTACAATCTGAATCACAGGCCCGTTCCAAAGAAATACTGTAGCTGCTATAATTATTGGCACATGTTTGCACCTCAGTCTAGTTGTGGTTGGAGTTACCTTATTTAATGAGAAAAAGTACATGTATTAACCAGGTGTGTCTAAGGGGTCAACATTTGTAATGCAGGCTGCAATTTTTTTTTTTTTAACCTTGGGAGCGCCATTGTCTGTGCTTACTTTTCCTCTCAGTAGTAGAGCCTTTAGTCTCTTGCATATATACTTTGAAGTATTGAATAAAACAGTTACAGAAATCAGATGACCAAAATTAATCTCCCCTTTTAAATATTGTTGGAAAATTGGGATTGCTGTTGCGCTGTCGTTTTCCATTAACAATGGCAGAGATGATCTTGTTTTGCGAATGTCTGTTAGCTGAGCAGACTGCTAAAATGATCAGATGTCCCCCATCTTGGTTATTGCCTCTCACCCCAGCACGGAAACTAATTCTTGATTCCTTTCAGTCCTGGGTGGCAGTTTCCATCTGTCCGTGCTGTTGACATGGTTTCCGCTGAAAGTTCTGAAGGTGTCTCTTGGGTCCCTCGTTTTCCCGCGTCAGTTTTTTTCCCTGTAGAGTTCTGTTGAAGACCTGTGAGTTCATAATTCTGAGGTACATGATGCAAAAATGCACGTTATTAGTTTGATGTCACCACAGGAGGCAGAAAGTGTTCTTAATTTTTCATTGTTAAATACTGACCTACTGTTCAATGTTGAATGCATCAGGAAAGTAAATGTTTTCCTCCTTAGAGAAAATGAAAAGCATTCACTAAACCCTCTCAGCTGAGAGTTAACTCAATTTGCTAAAAGGCACTAGAAGCTGTCGGTCTAGGACAAGCTATGTGGGTTTCTCCCCCACACCAGCCAGGGCTGCGATACCAGGCGAGTGTCCTGCAGTTCGATTCAGTTTTGATTCTCTCTACGTAGAATTAGCACCAGATCCCACAAGTTAAGGACTCAGTCCCACAAGAGTGCCCCCACTTCAGACACCACTCAGAGATCTCAGGTTGTCCCCAATAATTCTGACTGGCTAGAAATCAGGGTTCTCATACCCTGCCCCGTCCCCCCCCAACCCCCTTGGATTTGTAATTTGCTAGAAAGGCTCAATAGAACTCAGGAAAACACAAACTTTGGTTTAGCAGCTTATTACATAATAAAGGATGTGTCAAGGGTACAGATGAACAGACAGGTGCAGAGTACATAGGGTGAAGTCTGGAAGAGTCCTGAGCACAGGAGCTTCTGTCCCCATGCAGTTGGGGTGCGCCACCTCCCCAGCATGCTGATATGTCCGTGCACTGGGAAGGTCTCCAAACCCTGTATTTTGGGGATTTTATGGAAGCTTTATCGTGTAGGTGATATGGATTTTTAACTCCATTTCTAGCTCCTCTGGACTCTCTGGAGAATGGGGGGAGGGGCTGAAAATCCTGAGCTTCTAATCATGGCTGAATCCTCTGGTGACTGGTCCCCATTCATCTAAGGGCCCACTCAGTCATCTCATTAGAACCAAAGATGTTCTTACCACCCAGGAAATTCCAAGGGACTTAGGAGCTTGGTGTTAGACACTCCTATCACTCAATAAATTATGGAGGTCCTGGGAGCTCGATGTCAAGATCTAGGGCCGACGACTAAATAGGTAGAACGAAAGATTATCTGAACACACCCCTGTTTACAGGGTGTTAGGAGCTCTGAGTCAGGAACCGGGGGGCAGATACATATATTCATATATCTCTATATTTTGAGAGAAAGAAAAGTTTACTTGGTCCACATGGGAATGCAAAAGATGGTACCCACCTTTGAAAAGGCTGGAGTCGTGATCTGTGTCTTGGCCTCTCAGGCTCAGATTTCTTGATATATCATATTGGTAAGAATTGGACCCTTGCCTCAGGGTTGGACTCATGTTAAACTTAGTTTGAGATGACAGCTAAAGCCTAGATGCCTGCTATGCCATCACGTAAGAAAGGTCAGTCTCTTAGACCACATCTCTTGTGTTGTTATGGTCAGGAGTCAGGTTACGTGGGAAGCAAAATGGTATTCAGACAGTCCTTCAGTCATTTATGGTGAAAACTATAACTCTTATAGGATCCAGGGCACTGGTGTTTGCCTACCCAGAATGTTTCGTTCTTGTTGGTAAACATGCATGGGAAGCAAGCCAAAACCATACGGTCTTGGTAGGGGAGGACTCAGAAAATTGGAAATTAAAAGAATTGGATGCCTAATGGCATCAAGCTCTCTTAGCCTGATGGACTAACTTCTGAGTAGATAGGCTCTTCCACAGAAGAACTGGAATACTTGATGTCCGTGGACTGAAGAAGCGCCTTGTCCTTTGGGAAGTGCTTGGATGGTTACTGCTAATGCTTTTCCTAAAATTACAAAATACTCTTGACATATGGCATTTAAATATTGAAATAATTTAATATTTATCTGCCTGTGTATCTTCGATATGCTCCAGTAAGCTATGATCATATCTTTTCAGTGTCTGTTAGTTGGCATAGTGTCATGAACAAATAGACATTAAGTGTTGGGGATTTATAGTTACACAGTTAAAAATGCTTTTGCTATTACAGTAAACTCCCAATTCCTTGGCATGTATTTGGAATTTGGTGTTATGATTAATTCAGTATCCTAGTTTGCCTTGCATTTTTTTGGTCAATTTATATCAATTAAAACCAAAGATAATTTATCTTAGGAAAGTTTTTTTTTGAGTATCTTAAAGTTATTACTATGTTGTAGCCACATGGAAATGTCCATTAATAGAAAGCTCCAATCAATGTCAAAAATAAAAAGAAATAGAGAAAAAAGTAGTTTTACTTTAAAAGCCTTTCTTCCAAAAATTCTTCTATTTGGAAGAAGGAAAAAGCAGACTCGGGAAAAAATGTGGGTGTGATTTCAAATGAAATGAGATTAGAGAGGGAGAGGGACCAGAAAAAGAAAATGGGAGGTTTTGACTCTATTTTTCAAAACCAATTCTATTTTTAGAAATAGAGACCCTTATCTTTAGCGGGAAGAAAATATTTCTCTATCTTGTGTTTCTGAGTAACTAATAAATCCAAAAATATTAAATTAGATTTTCCTTGGAGAAAGATGATTATTAATGACAAGATAGACGTATGAGCTAGAAGTCGCTTTTTAGTGCAAAGTTTTCAATAATTTTTATGTTTTGAATGTATAAAATTCTTGTCGTAGTCAGTTATCCTTTTATTCCTTTGGAACTTTTTACTTTTTTGGAGTCCCTGCTTTAATTTTAAAATTAAAGCTGTGAGTAGAAGAGGGTATAGGGGAAGATAAATGTGATGGAAGGAGGAAGACTTGACTTGGGGTGATGACCATACAATACCGTATAATTGTACACCTGAAACCTACATCATTTTATTCCTAAAACCTATATAATTTTATTAACCAATGTAACCCCCATAAATTCAATAAAAAGTAAAACAAAATTAAAGCTGTGAATTGAAGATGTTTTTATATTTTATTGCTCTTATTTTTCTCCAGTTTTGATTTAGTAAGATCTTGGTTTTAACCCCAGATTAAAAACGTGATTGTAATTTATCACATAAGTCTTTAGATAGTTGTACTTTAGTTTTCCGTGTTCAACGTAGTCTGTGTCTAAGAGTCTTTTATTATGTAACGTGATTTGATTATTTGTTCTCAGCTTTATCATGTTCCTTTTCATTTCTTAGCCTTTTGCTCTTTTTCGTCTTTAGCCACAGCTGTGTCCTGGGTTGTAAAGTCGCGTTCCCCACTCTTAAACACTACTGTTGTAAGTGTAAAGTGGAGCCAACTTAATTTTATAAGTGCTGGAAGCAACCTAACTGATCATAAAATTGAAGATGTGGAGCTCCATTTAATGACTTGGAGGGATGTCCATGACGAATTAAGTGAAATAGGCTGTTTGGACATCTCATTACCAAAAAAGGGAGGACAGCTCTGAAAGGATTAAACTAAAATTTACTAACTTACCTCAGAGTGAGATTGATTATGGGTCATTTTAATCTCAGTGAACTTTTTGTTGACACACAACAGAAATGTGCACAAATAATAAATTTACAGCTTAGTGGATTTTTCCTCAGTAAAGATAGCCGTGTGATTAGCCCCCAGATCAGGAACTGCGACGTCATCAGAACCCCAGGAACTCTTCCTCATACCCACACGTTCACTATCCACCCATGCCATGTGAGCACTTGCCTGGCTTCTGACATCATGGCGTAGGGCCACTGCATTTGACCCTTACATAAATGGAATCTAAAAGAATATAATCTTTTGTGTCTGGCTTCTTTTGCTTATGTTGTGAGATTCATTTGTTTGAGTGACTCCATGCATTTTTGTTGTACAATATGTTCCATTGTATGAATATACCACAGTCTATTTATCTGTTCTACTGTTGGTGGATACCTGGGTTGTTTCAGTTTTGGACTATTACCTAGAGTACTACTTCTGTGAACATTCTCATATGTGTCTCCAGTATGATCTCATCTTATCCAATGACATCTGCAAGGACCATATTCCCAAGTGAGATCGCTGCGTTAAGGGTGTCTTTTTATTCTGATGTTTTAACATCTGGGGCTTTATTGATCCTGAGAAACTAGCTTCCTGGAGCTAACCAATTCCTGGAGATAGTAAACCTGAGCATGCTTTCCATATGCCATCCAATTAATCCAGAGGCCGCCCCGCCTCCCTCCTTTGGGCTCTTACACTCTAGCCATGTTCTGCCCTAATCACACAGGGCCAGGTACCAGACAACTGAGGGCAGCCCCCAAGTCCCAGAGCCCACTGAAAGAATTTGGGCCTGTTCTAAGCCTTCTGACTTTAGCTCTTCCATCCCTACACATAGAACCACAATAAAGCTTCTTGCCTACATGTTCCCCTTGTTCCCTCTCTGCCTCTGGACTGGCCCAGTGTGTGGCACAACATGCCTCCTTCTCCTCGGAATTGGGGATAAATGTCTTCCTTCATGACAGTCATGTCCATGCCTGCATGTCTTAACCAAGATACCTGATTAAAACAAATCCTGCATGTGTTTGAAAACAGTCACATTCTGAGATATTGGGGGCTAGAATGTCAACTTACTGGGAGGGGGGAGAATTTATTTGCTGATATGTTATTTGCCTTCCATTGTGGGATGCTGAGGCAGTGATGAGACCCATGCAAGTGCATGGTGAGCACAGTGGAAGTACAATGTGCCGGAGGAGAGGCAACGGCTGAGGGAAAGGCAGGAACTACAGCCTCGTGGAAATTCCTCATGGGGGGTGGGGGGGCACAGATTAAAAATACGGAGAGGGATGGCTTTTCTTTTCCTTTGAAAGGTGGCAAACCATGTTCAAATTCCCTGGAGATGTTGAACGGGTAAGATATTTTATTGGGTGATTTTTAGGAATATATTGGATTCCGAATACTCGACTAACTATCCTATTTCTTTTTTTAAAGAAAGTGGGAGCCCAGAATCTCGTGTGAATGCTATCCATTTCTTGGTACACAAACTGCCAGAAAAAAATAAAGAAATGTTGGATATTTTGGTGAAACACTTAACAAAGTAAGCCTCTCTTCCTTCCTGACTCCCTTCGCTCTGCTCTGGGTGTAGTGCGGTGCTCTTGGATTTGTAATGGTTGAAACTGGGGCTGTAAACACAATACCAGGGACCGCACCTGGAAGGGCAGGCTGGACCTCTGACTCATCGTGTGTGTTTTGGACAAGACAGTTGAAATACGATGCTTTCATGAAGTCGTGTAATTATTTGCTTAGCATCACTGCCAGCAACTTGGGGTTTGATTTGAAGTAAAAGGAGAGAATATTATGCAGTTCCCTGTACACACATTCTGGAAATGTGATTATAAGTCTGTTAGCACATTTAGCTTGGTTTCACACCTACCTAACTCTAAGTTTGAATATGTCCATTAAATTTGTTTTGTCAGTGATAGGTAGTTATTTCATAGGAACAATTCTGTTCTTTTTATTTCCTCTTTAAAAAGCAAACAGTCTAATAATTCAGTAGAGAGATTAGCCCTTTCTTCATATATATGACTCCTGGATTACTATAATTATGGAATTTTTGAGGCTAGAGGAAGCTGAGGAGCACTATGTTTTGGAGCCTTTATTTTACATGAAAAGAAGCTAGAAGGCCACAAGATATTATGACCTGTCAAGGGTCCTAGTCCTGGTATCGCCATTCATTCATTTGGTCAACAAATAGTTATTGAATGCCTTTTTTACATGCTAGTAGATACATAATTGAATAAGATACTTTCAGGAAGTCCCTTCTTTCAAAGGGGAAAGGATAATAAACAGATAAAAATATAATTTCAGGTGATAAGTGGTCAAAAGACCAAGTAGGGTGTGGAGATAGAGCATATACGTTGGGTGAGGAGCTACAGAGAGAGTTGTTATGGAATGTCTCTTTGAAGATGAGCCCTTTGAGTTGCAGAGAAGTTGTCCAGGTTGTTCACTGGGCCCAAGGGGTGAGCGTGGGTGCTCTGACTGAGGTCTCTGCGCTTGTGGAGGTAATTCTTCTAAGTCTCGCAGTCCCTGGAAGCAAGAGTACAGTGATCAGAGAAAGCAGGGGATGTTCTAAGCAGAGGGGAATAGTAAACGAGGGATCAGGCTCCGTGTACACATGGCGTTATTAAGCCAGCCACCATGGCTTGGGCAGAGAGAGAATCGGAATGGCAGGCAAGGGCCTCATGGTGTATGGTCTTTCTGGTCCGGTCATTTGCGGACATTGAGGACGTTTGAGTCCTGGTTTGTAGGAAAATGTAGAGTTGCAGAATCCTGTCCATTCTACAGCTTTTGCTCATCTTTTAACCAGAGACCTTTCTCCCCTATCCCCGCTTCATCAATACTAGCGTGTCAGACCACTGCAAGCAGAACCTAATGACCGTGGCAAACCTAGGAGTGGTGTTTGGACCAACTCTGATGAGGCCGCAGGAGGAAACGGTCGCTGCCATCATGGATCTGAAGTTTCAGAACATCGTTGTGGAAATCTTAATTGAAAACCACGAAAAGGTAAAACTGTCTGTTATTTTTTTTTATTCCTTCAAGTATTTGCTATATTTGGCTTGTCATCTTGTGCTGTAAAATGATTTCCTTCTCTCCTTTTGAAATTACTTTATCGCGATGGTGAGCTTGGTTCTGAGAAATTCGCATTGAGCTTCTGATGGAGCTTCATAAACCGGAAGCCCACCTGGTCTCCCATTATTTCGCTGGTGTACGGAAGAAATATTTAATCCACATGCAAATGAATATTGGCTATGTGGTTGTACACTTTTTAAAAAAAATTTAAATTTAAATTTTATTTTACTTTTTTTCCTGCCTTCAATTCTATCCTTGGATTTCTCACTCAAATTCTGTTTCTGTGACACAGGGAAAATATTTTTGTCAATCTGTGTCATATTCTCCCCAGAAAACTACCCATAACTCCCCCTTCACCCCCAATTATGTTAACAGTTTCAGGAGGCTCACATACATTCCTGAATCGGGGGACCCCAAGTGAAGAATCTCTAATTTAAAAGGGATACTCTCTTAGGTGACACATCTTGTTACTTGCTTCTCTTTGATCAAGGGGAATTCATGATTTTTCAAGATACAATAGACTCTTTCAAGAACTTTCAGACTTCTTTTTCTCATTCTGTCAGTTACGGCCAGGACCTCGCTAATCATTTTTCCTCTGAGAAGGGAATGTGAAAACTGTTCCAATTCTCGCTTACTCATTTTTTAATTAAAAGCTACTTTAAAAAGTGATATTGCGTTATATGCCAAGTGTGTATTAGGTCCTGGGATATGAAGATGAACATTACAGCCCTTGATGGAAAGCAGGTCACAGTCTCGGGGCTAGAAGCTTATTTGTGGGCTTGTATCTTCTAGCATTACTCCTGTCTAACATGGTGTATAGTGTACTTATTTCTTTCCTGGGTTGCTGGCTATTTCTCCCTGCCAGATCCTTGGGGGCAGAGATCTTTTTTGTGTACTTAGAATAAAACCTGGTGCATAGCTTGATGCTTGGCTAATATTTATTGGATGGCTTAATGAACTCAGTACATTTTGAGGGGGTCCAAAGAGTGGGAGAGAGACAGTCACACAGGGGGATAGGCCCCTGGAGCAAAGCATTGCAAAAGCATTTCTCGGGTCCTCGTTGCATTTGCTGTTTGCTAGGACAAGTCTAGCGTGTGTGAGTATCGGTTCCCAATGAAAGACTTGAACGTGATCAGAGATTTTCTTTACCAGAAAACTTGTTTATGGGTGTGAGAAGTTTGTGAAGCCTTTATTTTTTTTTCTTTTTTTTAATTTTTAGTCGGTAATGGTGAATTTATGCCTTTCGTGGTCCTGTCAAACTGTCCTTAAACCTCATGAGTATGGACTAAGTTATACAGAGAGCTTGGTGGCTACTATTCATTTTTTGAAAAAGAAATAATTATTAGGCTACAAGCTTTGCAACAGTGTTTAGTAAATGCAACTATCATTAGATTAACTCCCTATTAGGAAACTTTTATCCAATTTATTTGTGAAAACACTGGCTCGGGGTCTTGCTCTCACGTAAAAGGATCTCCATTGAGTGCGGTGGCTTCCTATTTTCTTATATGAAGCTGGAGAGATAAGTACATGATTTTTCTGCTGGGAAGTAGATGGGGCAGCTTCCACCTTATTAACAAATCTTAGAGGAATTTCCAAGTGGCATTGCTGAGCCAATTACCATAGTTACAGCAGATGAAACTGACCGGTTCTCAGAGATCACGCTTTAGAGGGAGAGGGCTTTCCATTTCTCTCTCCCCCTTTCTGTGGCCAGGCTGGATAATGCCGCTAGGAAAGCGCAACCGATGTTAATTGAAGCACTGAAATTTCCTGCCAAGAAGGGGGACGGGGAGATCCTGAGTTTCAGATTCTTCCCTGCGTGCCTGGGTTTAGTGTGGAAGCACAGGGTTGCTGGAGGGTGAGGGGTGGAGGGGTGGGCAGGGAACAGTTAGCTTGGATCAGTTACTGTTGCTGGGAGTGCATTTCCCCATAACATCTTTCTTCTCCAGTTTCATCCTTGTCTGCTTTCATTCCCACTCCCAGCTCTTTGTCCAGGATCTGCATTGAGGAAGAATATTTCTTCTGACAAGGGTGGTTTTGCAGGAAAATTTCATATGGGCATCTGTATCCTCATGAGCCACAGGTTTCCTTGACAACAGATGCACACAGACCACCCAAAAACTTGACTGTGGTGCAGGAGGCATAGAGATCCTTTTAGTATATTTTTGAGAATGAAAAGGAAGTAAGGAGAGGGGAGGCTAAAAAGAATGGTCTTGTGAGGAAGGAAGTAATTCGAATTCAGAAAGGCAGGGAAACTGGAAAGGAAATGAAGAGACCCAGGTAGTCTCCGAGAAGGAAAGCTAACAATAGAAGAAAGAAAAGATGTGTTCTTTTCCTCCGTTATTTATTTTTCCGCCTGAGGAATGTGAAGAATGTTGACGGGCTAGGAAAGTCACTGAAGCAGAAGAAGAAACTTTCAACGTATAATTAAAGCAAGGAAGCTTTGGCTTCATTTTGGAGTTAGAACGAGACTCCGAGTGAATCTGCCCTGGGGATCCCATTGTATCCTCGCCTCTGCGCTGCGTTCATGAAAGCCAGATGTACTTTATAGGAAACTTAATCCGAGTGCTCTGGCTTCGTTTCCACATCGTACATTAAGATGTTGTTTTAAAAGAAGTGTTCATGGGCCAAAAATATTATCAAGGTCTTTCTTCCCTTGCAAACCAGAAAATTGTATTTCCCAGGTGGGAAAGGGTACTTTGAAATTCCCAAGGATTTTCAAATTGGGGTTGTGCCTTAGAATTTGTGAGTGTTGCATACATTTTGGTCTCAAAGGATACACGTCATAGATTCATTCAGTACAATGGCTGCTTGAAGTCAGACATGGCGTGATATGTGTGGGAAGGAGGACTGTGAGGCCATAGGGGAGGGAAGAAATGTCCACCAGAAACTTGAAGAGATGATAGAGAGTAAGGGCCATTAGACAGAGAGAAAGCCGATGGGACTTTAGGGGAGTGCGTCAACTGTGGGGACCTGGGAAAGTGTCCTGAGTGGTGGTCGCCCTTGGTTTTAGAATGGGCGGGGCTGAATATGGGGACACTTCAGGTGTGTGTGTGTTGGGAGGGCGGTCATGTAATCAGAAAACCACAGAGGACCCGTTTGTCCTGTGAGTGCAGCTCCTGCTGCAGCCTGGGTGAGTGAGCCGGGCTGAGACTGGAGGTTCGGGTCCGCTGCGGGCAGGTTGGGAACGCCACCGAAGGGCTTTCGGGTTTCAGTTTGCAGGTAGCAGGACCTGTCGTGGTTTTCAGGTGAACTGTTTCAAGGAGCTGACTTTTGCAGTGAGGTTTGCAGTTGAAAATAGAGGGATGAAAGACCAGAGAATGGGGAGTTACAGGTTGGCAGGGTGGACCAGACAAAATCCCGGGGCTGGATTTGAGGGGCATCTCAGCAGGTGGTGTTATATTTGATGCTGAGGATTCTATCCTGGGGGAATATTGGTGCTATTAATAATAGGAAAGAAAAAAAGGGCAGAACTGAGATGAGTTTCCCCTGTAAGAAGCTGAATGTTTGTTGTGGTCTGGTGTCTGGCAGACAGTTGGAGGCGTGGGCGCAACCTTGTGAGATCGTTTAGTGGTGGGAAGTGTAACAGCCGAGGCATGAGATGGGCACGGGAGAGTATTTATTGGATGCTCATTGTATTGTATGCTTTTGATCTACTACTTAGGGCATTTATCTTACATAACACTGGTGTTTGTGTGCATGTATGTATGTATATACACATACACACTTAAAATATATACAGTATTCCCTCACTTATCACGAGTATTGCATTCTAGACCCCTGGCGATAGGTGAAAATCCGCGAAGTAGGAACCTTGCATTTATTTTAGTATTTATATAATCTTAAGGCTTTATAAACCTTTCCCACACACTTATAAATGATTCCCAGTCCCTTATTAACCTTTCCCATTCCCTTATTAACCTTTTCCACACTTATAAACACCACTTATTTTCTTAAACATATTCTACACTCTTAAGTCTATGTAACTTTAACAACATACGTTATACAGTATTGCAAAATCCTGCGATATAGCGAAAAATCCGCGATAAATAATTAAATATAATATTTTTAAAAATCCCGCCATACAGTGAGGCCATGATAAGTGAACCACAATATAGAGAGGGACTACTGTACATTTTCCATTGCATATATGTAACAATATTTCTATGTGTGTACAAAATTCTTATTACCTATGTTATCCCTTTGTACATATGAGACAACTGAAGGGTGAGAGATTAACTTGCTCACGGGCACGTAGCTAGTAAGTGACAATGCCTGGCTTTAAACTAAGAATTGTCCCACCTCAAAGGCTTTGCTTTCCATCACTAGGAGGAGGTAAGGGTAATATACTTGAGAAACAATGAGATTTTACTAGTAGTCATAAAACCAGAGCCAGAAGAAATGCAGGCAAGTTCAGTGTCAGGGCCGTTGGGGGACGTTGTCAGTGACGTCAGACACTGTGACGAAGTGGGAGGCTCTGAGGACCAGCAGATGCACGTGTGCTCTTCAAGAGCTAAATGTCGATTGAGAGCCAGGGCTGAAACCCACTTGTAAGCATTTCAATGAGTATTCAGGAATGGGTGATAATGAATGTAGCTGTATTTTGTATTTTTCCCATATGACAGAAGCATATACAAGAAGAAGAGTCAGAACAGACATGATGGGGAAGGAAGAGCAGGCTAGGACCTGGGTTGTATACAGTTTGCTAGTCATTCTCATATTCTAATGACCTGTTGGCTGCTGTCTGTAATGTGTATCTTCCTCAGTCTCCGAGAGCCCTTGACGATTCTGAAGAACGTTTGAGAATCATCAAGGAAAATATCAAGGTTATTTTCCTTTAATATCTGCCTAATTTTATGTTAATACTTAAATTGGCAGTTTGTACAAAGTAAGGTATATAATGTTATTCTTAACAAACTGCTTTGCATAATACATTTAATATAATTATAATCCAGATGATATTTACCTTGCTAAGGATTTTAATTCGGTTTTCAAGGTGGTATGCCAACTGTGGGTTGATCTTAGCTTCGTGTGGTCTGCAGTATACTCTGATGTTCATCAACTGTCTGATGGTTGTGACGTTTTTTCTTTTCTTTTTAAAAAATTATTTATTTATTTATTTATTTTTAGAGAGAGGGGAAAGGAGAGAGGGAGAGAAACACCACTGTGTGGTTGCCTCTCACTCATGGCCCCAACTGGGGACCTGATGTGCAACCTAGTCATGTGCCCTGACTGGGAATCGAACCAGTGACACTTGCGCTCACAGGCTGATGTTCAATCCACTGAGCCACAGCAGCCAGGGCTCATGTGACGTTTTTTCTAGCTTTCATTATAGTTTCTGTGGGCCACAAGGTGCCAAGGGACGGTCAGGTTTTATTTAAATAAACCTTTTCCTCCGTGAGAATTCTAATAACTTGGTCAAAGTAGGCGTTTTAGCCTTTGAAGTGGTCTCCTGGGCAGGCAGTCTGTCTCACTGTTCCGGGTGTGACAGTGGAGGCCGCTCATGATAGTAACGCTTTGTGGAAAAGGCCGACATCGTACTCCTGTTCCGTGGCCTCTTCAGTGCACTTTGGTTTTTCTCCCTTTGTCACGTGTTGTCAAGTCTTTGTCCTTGAATAGCTGCTGTCCTCTGGTCATGGAAGCACGTAGAACTAGTAAAGGCGAGAAGGGCAGATATGTTTCCCAAGAGGTGTCCAGTGTGGTCACCAGAATATTAAGTTACAGGCACATGCAGAAGAGTCTCAATGGTGCATGGCCTTCCCCTTGTTAACTCGGGGACCGTCTTTCTGACTTGCATCCACCTGTCTTTGCCCAAAGCAAGAGGAGGCCACCCTGTCGCAAGTTCGGTGGTGGAGTGGTCGAATGGATTCCTTGTTCGGTCCCCACTTGTAGGCCAGCAGTGGCCACATGTGGACTGTTCTGGGTACAGGGCAGCCCACTCCTCCACTCCCGTTGCTGCAAAAACAACACACATCCCCACCCTCTTCTGTGGGTTAGTCTCTGTTGTCCTTTAATGTAAAGGAGGCTCAAGTGAGTAGTATGCAAGATTTTCCTTCTTCCAGTACAAGGAACCTTCCAGTCTAGAGCGAGCTTGTCATTTGATGAGGTAAAGAAATCTCTTAAAAAAAAACACTTCCTGATTTAGCTTTGCTGGCCCTGGGTTGCTAGGCAGCGCCGGTTTTCATGTGAGAGAAAAATAAATCTCTCCAACCACGGCCAAACAATAGAACTCCCAAGTTTCTCAAAGCTTTGTGTCTGCCGGAGTAGCGACTGTTAATTGTAGAAGTCAAGACAAGGATATTTTACATTTTCAGGGGGCGTTTTTCTTTCTTCTGGTTTTCATGAACGTTGGCCTCTTTGGCATAGCCATGAAAACTTCACTGTTAGATATTTTTTCAACAGGGCCTTACGTTTTCTAGGGTGTTTAAGAAAGTAGCTTGAAAAGCCCAGGAAACTTTCTCTCCTCCTTTCTACATCTTTTAAGGAGAGTCGGAAAATAATAATGACGTTGTCTTCCCAATTCAACTCTTTCCATGAGCAGCAACACGGGAGGTCTCTGCTTTGTGCCATTACGTAGCTCTGTGGAGGGTAGGTAGTATTCTCCCCTGGGATGGGAGTGGTTGATAAGAGGGAACTGGGGAGACAAGGGTCTTTCATCCTGCAGTAGTTTTGTGTCCAGTATGGAGAAAGCATCGAAACCATCTCAGGAAAATAGAGGAGCCACAATCTAGAAGGGGGAGTAGTTTCAGTCTTGGGTGTCTAAGGAAGCCTACTCAGTACAGGTTGACAGAACTTGCCAGAGGGTGAGTTTTGGGTTCAATACAAGGAAGGAAGGACTTCATAGTATTTTTCGATAATGAGACAGTGTTCATGCTTGAGTGGAGATTGCGGAGTCCGAGGCAAAATAGCAGACCTCTGGGGTCTGATCCATGCAGATGTTCTCTGCCAAAGCCTCTGGGATTACAAAGCTGCAAAGACAGAGCGCAGCTCCGTGCTTGGAACCTGCGACCCCATCAGTGCCTGTAGAATTAAGAATGAGGAAGGTTGTGATCCTTTGGTTCATACACCTCACTCCTGAGACGCAGAGTTACACAGCCAGTAAGTGGTAGTGCTGGGATTCGAACCCAGGACTGTCTGGCTCTGGAGGTGGAGCTGGTAAGTCCTAGACTCTATACTGTGGCTCCTTCCCTTCTAAATGGCTGTAAGTGGAAGGCTTTTGTCTTATGGTCACTGTCTAATAGCCTGGACTGCTGTATTCTCATCCTTAGAAACGGCAGACCTGGGATATATATGTAGATCAAACTGAATCACCCGAAATAAAATATTTTGATGTCTCAAATATATTTTCAGAAATCTAAAAGTACACCCAATAGTGTAAAGTGGGAAAACAGAAACATGAAGGATCATCACTTCAATATTATGTAATGTGATTTTTCTCAACTGAAAGCCAGGATATTGCAAATAAGCTGCATGCTTTGACCAAAAACTTTGGAATTAAAGATGATAAAAGTATATTAATATAATATGTATACTGTTGAAGCCTTTCCAGCGATCATTTGCATCAGACTAGGACACTTGCAGAGAAAGTTTTTTCTCTCTTTTCCTGAAAAGGTATCCCTCTACTTTGCCAACAGCCAGAGCTGGGAGAAGAGTATTTTTCTAGATTCTGAGCTCACAGCCTCGTCCCTTTCTTCCTCTCTCCTTCCTGCCTCCCCCATCCATAGTGCCCCATGTCATTTAGTCCAAGCATATCCTAGCAGAAGCCCAGCCTTTCTGAGAACTGCTCACTGGAGAGATGGACCTTGTGGCACGTATGTAAGACTTGGAGTCACCCTCCTTTGATCTGCTGACCGGAGACGGCTCAATGGTAGTAACAGTCCCTCAGGAATGTGGGCCTGGGCAGAGTCTCTCTCCTACAGGTGTGGAACCTGGAATCGAGACCAGCTGTGGAGAGGCGCAGGCAGACACCCCTGTAGTGGACCAGGTGGGGCAGAGCCAGAGGGAGGGGAGGCAGTGAGCAAAGAAGGGTGTGAAGAGGAAGAGGTGGGAAATGGGGAGTTACCAGTTGATTATTGGTGGTCTTGACTTACTAAGTTGGAGTAGTCTTGAGTTCTAGCTCTTTCCACTTCCTGCTGATTCCTTTTAATAAATCCATTTTTACTTAGATCAACTTGGTACTGTTTTGGTTGCAACCAAATCGTTTTCAGACAATGGGAGAAAATACCATGCAAGGGACCTGCACGTGGATAAGTGTATGGATACACAGTTTCTGCACTGACTTGGTGTTAACTCAACATGGTTTATATTCCAGTGTCTCCTGACTGTCCGTAAAGCTGGCTGCTTCCTGGGCCCAGTCCTTGTGCAAACAGATCCATTCAATGTGTTTGAGCGACATGATTATAGCCGAAACTGGACTTTTGACCAGAACCTGTGACTATATTTCCACTGCTTAATGACTAGAGTTTCTTTAACTATCTTCTTCAGCTTTCTCTTCACAAACCAGAAATGGCTTTTCTCTCAGCTCTCACGTAATTTCTCTTTTTCTAGGTAATTGTTTCCTATCCGTTACCCATTTCATCTGCCACTGCATTCTCCCAGTCTCCTGGCTGGGTGGTCCATGGGCCTTCCACTCAGTCGGTTAGTCAGTCAGCATTTTAAAGTCCACTGCTGCATCTGACATCCTTTCCCCCTATTTAGAGCCATAATTTCAAAGCTTTATTTCATTAGGACCCACTTTGAAAATTTAATGGAAGCTTTGAGCCCTGTTCCCAGAAAATAGTGTATTATATACAGTAAGTCCTCACTTAACGTCATCAGTAGGTTCTGTGACTTTAAGCCAAACGACATATAATGAAACTGATTTGCCATAGGCTGACTGATATAAACAAAAGTTAAGTTCCTACTGCATCTCATCAACATTATGATGAAATGACATTGAACGAAATGATGTTATTCGAGAACCTGGTATATACCCAAAAGGAGTGTATATACAATTTTAGGAATGTCTAGGACTCCCAGGTCAGAAACCTGTAACCAAGGGAGAAACCAAGAGCTGTGGTATAATCTGTGAGGAGTTAGGGTCCAGACCATTCCTTCAGGCTCAGCCTTTTTTTGTCTTTGGCTGTTGACTTATTTTCCATATTTCTGCACAGAAACTTGGAGGGGAGCAGGTAAGGATGTCATTCATTTTAGATTCATGATTTATTTCATCAATGACACATGCTTATTCCTGTTCCCCACCTGGGGCCAGCCACCAAAGAAACCTTTTACTGAAATATTTATTTCTCAGTTTGGCCAAGGAAAACCTGAGCTCACAGTGAAAGATGTTCTGCCTAAGTGATGAGAGGTGGCCCCTTTCCATTATTTTGATACCTGCTTCGTGGAGAAGGGGGAGAAGGTCGACTTGGGGCAGTCTGAAGAAGGCATCTCTGTTCAGGTCAGGTCTCCACGGTCTGACCTCATTTCCTCCTTTGAATTCTTCTGAATTTCTCTGAAAATAAAGCCATTCTGAAGCACCGCTGCTGAACTTAGTGGTAACTGACTGCCAGCCATATGCTGTTATCTCAGTTCCTGCACCTTTGGGATGGCAGCCACTGATGCCCAGCCTGCCAAGTGTTCTGACTTCTGTACGTTAGCCACAAAATGACTAAACTGAGGGTTGACCGTCTTTGTTCATGCACGTTGGGGCATAACAGTTCTCCCTCTGCCAGACTTCCATTAATCCCCCAGTTTCCACAGGAACTAGAAGTCAGGGTGAGGTGACGTTGGGGTGAAGCGACTACTTGGTGAAGTTGAGCCTTCCCGTTAAGTGCAGTGGCTGCTTTTCTGGGCGTGTCAGGGGCCTCAGGACCACTGCCACGTTCGGGGATTTGCTGGCAGACTGATGGCACTGACACCTAAATTTATCACGGAGACGTAGTGAAGACAACACGGGAAGTCTGGAGCGGCCCTGTGTCATCTTCCTTATGCTGTCCCCTCCCCCTTCCAGGAGGGGTCACTCAGAGCAAACTCTCCAGGGAAGCCTGCTGGAGACTGAGTGCCTGTCAGAGACGGTCACATGGGCTCCCTTTGCCTCGCATGTGCCCAAGCGCCCGCCTCCAGGACAGAAAGCAGGTGTCCTGCATGGCACCTGCACGCGCACATTTTTGTACCGTGTTGGCACAACCTGTTATCCTTACCATCTAGGGTGTGTTTTTTATAAGCTTAGAGAACTGTTTACCGGACACGTTCCCAGATGCCAGCCAGGGGTCAACTCCGTAAGCAGACTTTTCTGAGGAAAGCCCTTCAGGCCTGCTGTGTTTATTCTGCTGAGCACACAGGGCACCTTTCAACTGCCACGGTGAGGAGCTGGAGGGGCAGGCGCCAGGGAGCTGCTCCCTGTCACTGGAATTCATCCTCCTGTGCGTTGGAAGTGTCCTCCCCCTTCCACCAGGGACGCGCAACTCATCGGCCTTATTAAAAAGGGCAGGAATAATTCTACTGGGGAGCATGGGAATTGAGAAGCACGCGGTCAGAATAGCTTAAGTCAGTTACAAGCAGTGCAGCCTTAGACTGGATTAATTTGGCACAGGGTGAAAAGTCCCTGAGAAGCCCCCTTGTTTTAACTTTCCAGTTTGTCAATTTCTCCGGAGAGTGGCCCGTGAGGCCGGAATCAGTGTTGTTGGCTTTATTTCTGTCCTGCCCTCTCTCCCCTGTGTCTGCTTAAAATGTCCGCCCCTCCCACCCCCCACCGGGGCAGCTGAGTGTCTGGGTGACAGGCCCTCCTCAGATCTGCTCCTCCCTCCATTTAGCTTCTGGATTTTTCTCTAAAAAGCCTTTTTATAAAAACATTTTACGTTACCTATAGCCTTCTCTGAGTGTGTCTTAGGTGAGCTCGCCATCCAGTATTAACACTGTTTTCTTTTTTTTTTAACAGATTTATTTATTTATTTTCAGAAAGAGGGGAAGGGAGGGAGATTGAGAGGAAGACAAACGTTGATTGGCTGCCTCTCATACATGTCCCAACTGGGGACTGGACCCGGAACTGGGGCTTGTGTCCTCACCAGGAATCGAACCAGTGACCTTTTGCTTTGCTGGATGACACCCAACCCACTGAGCCACACCATTGAGGGCTTAACGCTATCTTCTTTTTCCCTGTCTCAAGTCATTATTTCTTCTCATGTGGATATTTATAGAATTACTGTTTCTCTTTTATTTTGATATCCTAGGAGGCCATAGTAAAAGGATCCCCTAATACATAATGATTTAGGTAAAGGGTTTGATTTTTACTTTTGTTTGTGTAATGGGTCTTCCTTGATCAGGTAGCCATGAATTCTGTCGATCTTTATGCAGTATCGTGTGTTCCTGTTACCATAGAGATGCAGTAAGTTGTCACTTAATGTCATCAGTAGGGTCTGTGACTATAAGCAAAATGACTTACAATGAAACCACTTTTACCACAGGCTAATTCATATAAACAGGAGTTAAGTCCCTGCATCTTATCAACGGTATAGTGAAATGATGCTGAATGAAACAGTTGAAGTCCTGCTGTGCAAGTCTCTAGAATTTTAGGGCTGAGTAAAACCTAATCACCTAAAGCTTCCTTAAGCACTCACTGTGCTTTGCCTGGAATCTGCTTCAGTAAACTCAGGTTGGTCATGGGTTGGTGATTGATGTAGCTACGTGATGTGTACATGGGAGTTCATTATATTATTTTTACTTGTATACACACACACACACAAAATATGTATATTTTTACTTGTATGTGTATATATGTATGTGTATATATCTGAAGTTATTCCTGATAAAAGTGAAGTGATCTGCTATTTGGTATTGGCACCCTTTTTTAAATGTAATTCTTAATTCAGTTAACAAACATTCATTAAGTTGTTTCTCCATGTCTTGTACTATATGGACAATCACAAAAGATTAAGAAAAAAATACACAAAAAAACAGATCTTGCTTTTGGGAAATTCAGTGTTTAGTGAGAAAGAGGACAGTTCAACTACCTGACACAGCGGACTTTCATAGCAGGGCCTAAAGATTGTGAATTAAGGGTCTTGCCCTACATGAAGCCTTGGCTTTCTTTGTCCAGAGCCAGATTAAGGCCAGTTCTGCGCTGTGAAGACTTGAATGAGTTTAGCTGTTTCTTCAGAAGATATTTGCCTGTTCTGTTCACAGCAGTGCACTAAGCCTGCAGGGGGTAGAACGGGTATAATTATAAAATGGAAGAGGATTCCCTTTCCTAAGCATCCCGTTCGAGAGGGGGGTAATATTGGTTTGTCTGCAGTTTATAGATTAACGCAAGAGACTGCATCTTGGGCGGGTTGAAATTAACTTACCCAAGGTCAGCCAGCTTGCTTTATTCATTCACAGCCTGACCTGTTCCAAAAAGGATTCCAGGCAGTTAAGCTACACAGTTAGAAAGTTTCTTGTGGTTTTTCCACTGTCCCAAGAAAAACAAGACCGTATTTTTTTTTTTAAGCTTAAATGATGCATAGTGTTTCAGTCAATATTGCCACATGAACGGTTCCAAGTTTAAATTGCACAAAAGTGCTTATGTCTGTCTCTGTTGGAATGTGTGGGAGTAAGAAAGGAAATCTCTGTATTTGATAAAGTCATGAGCCTTACAGAGTTTATGGGGCCACACTTGCCAGTGCCTGGTTGCGTGCACAGGGAAATTCTTGCTAATCATTGCACAGCTGGTGTGCTGTTTGTCATCATTATTACTTATTCTTAATTACCGAAAGTGGGCATGGGCCACACACTGTAGGTTGTGCCAAACCAATCCTCTAATGTGGCTACATGAATCGATTTTGAGGAAGATTTCTAATTCTCAGTAAATGGTAGTCATTCTAGATCGGTTCATATAAAGAAACTGCACACCAGAAACTCACACAAAATCTGGATCATAATCTCTAGTGCGTTATTCTCAGTATCTGCCTCCTATTCTCTTTCATTTGTTGCTGAATCAACTTTGCTTTTTTTCCTTTTGTATACTGAAAATGAAATTTATTTATCGGTTCCACTTTTTTTTCTTTTTCTTTTTGATAATTGTCTTTTCTTCCCCCCACCTCAGCAGTAAATGAAAGTAGGGACATTCATTCTCCAGGGAAGGCTTCAAACACTTGATTTCTCTAGAATGTCATTTCTGTTTAGATGCCAGTGAGGAAGTGACCACTAAGAGGATTTTCAGAATCATGTAGCTACATGATGTATCCATGGAAGTTCGTGATATTATTTTCAGAATTTAATGAGGGAATTAGGTCATTTGTGCTTAATGTGCTAATAAGCTATGAGGAAGCTGTACTTACTGATGGATTGATGTGGAAAGGTTCTTGGAGTGATAATTGTTTCTTGTGTTCAGTCGTTTTATTCCCGTGATTCCTGCAGGACTGTGTTTCCTGCTATGCCCAGGGCCCCTCATGCATCCACAGTTGCGCGTTTTTGGAAGTCTACTGTGGCTTTATCCAAATTCCATGTAACTTAAAACTTTTTTGACTTGACTTTATTCTTAAGGGGAATCCAAACTGTTGTAAATTGTTTTTGATGTTTCGTTGTTTCCCGTACTTGGCAGTGTCTCTGTTAATTACTCTAGATCTGTGATTTATAACAAGTTTTTATGTTTCATACCCCCTTGAGAATTTGAAAGATAAGAGCTTCACTTTCTGAAAAAACACAGATGCATACACACCATTTACAAATAACTTTAGGGCAATCAATAACTGAGGTCTGAGAGAGAGCTCAGCTTTGGTGAAATAAACTTAGGTGATATTGAAATAACTGAAGGAAAATATGTGACCCATTTACGTATCTGTAGAGTGAAGGAGGAAGCAAAGTTTATCAGGTTACAGGTTTCTGCATGTGATAGTATCTTACTTTTTACCTACCTTTGTTTTTACCAGTATTATTTATTGTTCATTTATTACCTAGAACAGATATCTCCAGCAGTGCTTTAAGGTAGCAAAGCAAGGTCTCAAAATTTTACACCATAAACCCAAACTAAGTTAAAAGAGAAACACAAAACAAAAGCTTGGTATCGGTCCATGGAGGAAGAGGCTGGAGATTAGCAAATGACATTTCTAAAAATTTCTATAGGCCAGATCTGGTTTGCTCCTGACTGAACCTTCCACAGACATCATATGAGACAAGTGCATGTGAAGTCTTCAAAAATCCCCCTGTGGAGGGAGGTGGAGGGAATGGTTAGGCAGCCTTGGGTAAAGACTGGAAACTTCCACAAAGGTACATACTCCTCCGGCCCACCCTGCTCTCCAGCAGAGAAAGGAGAAGGGCGGCAGTGTGACTTTCTCTCACCCACAACCCAGGGGTGGTGATCTCCAGCAAGAAAAGTGTCAAAAAGAATGCATCAGAACTGAAATGAGGTTTATCAACAAGAGCCTCTGTCGGAGAGGAAGATGGGAAAAAATGAACCCTTCGAGGAGGGACATGTCATTTCCCACCTTGATAACTTCCAACTTGAGCATCTGTAAGTCATGTTCTTTTCCTGGTCTGTCTTCTGCCTGGAGAGTGATACGAAGTGATTGATAAATAGCCACCTTGGACAGAGGCTCCTGGTAGGGGTTGACCTCTGCGAAAATTGTTTATAGCCCAGGCAGGAGGCGTGACATAGGACATTTTGGCAAAAACACAGAAATGGGGGACCTGGCTGCAGATAACCCTGGCTACATCTTTGGACTCCCCAAACCCTCTGGTTATGGGTTGAATTGAATTCCCTCAAAATTTCTGTGTTGAAGCCTTAGCCCCCAATGTGATTCTCTTTGGAGATGGGGTCTTTGAGAGGGTAGTTAAGGTTACATGAAGTCATAAGGATGGGGCCCTAATCCAACAGGACTGCTGTCCTTATAAGAAAAGAAAAAAAGGCATCAGCAGCATACATGCACAGAGAAAAGGCCATGTGAGATCGCAGAGGGAAGGCTGCCATTTTCTGCAAGCCGAGGAGAGAGGCCTCAGAAGCAACCAGGCCTGCCGGCAGCTCGGTGTCAGATTTCCAGCCCCCAGAACTGGGAGAAAATAGGTATCTGTTGTTGGAGCCCCCCAGTCTGTGGTGTTCTGTTGTGGCAACCCTAGCAGATGAACGCACCATTTTCTCAGGCTGCAGAACATCGTAGTGCATAGAAGAAGACAGACAGCTGAAACATGGGAAGAGATTCAGGATGTCACTGTAGTGTAGTGGTGTGAATAGAAAGTGTTGACAAAGCTGCCCTTTTTAAGACATCAGCGTAATTGAAATCAACCCACCCAAAATATCGAGTGTGTTGTCTATGTGAACGTATCACAGCAGGAGGGGAAAAAATGTAAACTGTAGATGACGAATTGTATTCTGGAAGAAAAATTGATCTAAGGAAGAGAATAAACCATCTCTATAGAAGAACTAAACATTCAGTAAAATGGGAATTCAAAAAAAAAATGATTTATTTTTTTAAAGGTGTTTACTGAGCTAAGAAAGCAGACTTAACACCTAAAACAACATTTCCAAACAAATGAGCAGATTAAAAATGGAAATGAATAGAATCAAAAGTTGAAAAACAGGCCAGTTTAATAACTGAAAGAAATGATTGATGAAACAGTCACACTCAATGAATGCAAAAGACAGATAAAAGAAGTCAGAGGAAAGAGTGGGCGTGGAGGATAGTCAACACAAGACTTCTGTTGTCACAGGAACACCAGACTGGACGCATAGAACACATAATTTTAGTGATAAAACAGAAAACTTTTTTTTCCTGAATAACAATGAGATCGTAATCGATCAAAATGATCACTGAATTTCAGGAGCTGTCAATTCTGAATTTTAAGTCCTTCAGAGACATACTGGGGTTCAGTTATTGGGTTTTTGAGTTAAAATAACAATTCCACTGGGAGGATACATCTGGTTGCCTCATGTTTTCTTACAACAACTCAGAAGACAATCAAGCAATGTTTATACGTCTTGAGTATCTATTTTTGGCCACAAAGAAAAATTCCAAATTTCAAACTGCAGAAATAATACAGACCACTCTTTGTGATCCATAATATTGCACTCCAGCTCTAGAAATTAACAACAGTAATAATAAGAGGGGCCAAATAAAAAAGTCCTTGATCATCTGGAAATTTTAAAGCTTTCATGATTCACGAATCAAAATAGAAGTAAAAAATTACAGATTTCCTATAAAAATATTCCTACATCCATATCAAAACTGTGAATGGCTAGGGTAAAAATTATGTTCTCTGGGAAATTTATAACCTTAAATAACTGAATGAGCCAAAAAGAATGAAATAAGTTAAGCTTTTGAGCATTTACTCCCCCCAAATTGGAAAAATTATATAAAAGGTGAAATTAATTGGAAGAGAGAAAAAAGGTGTTTTTAAAAAAAATATATTGATAAATACCTTAAGCATTTGGTGGGTTGGGGAGCATAAAATAAAACAGTTTTCCTCGGCCAGACTAGTCAAGAAGAGGGGTGGGCGAGAAGTCCCACATGTACATAGAAACAAATGTGCAAATAATCCATAGATAGGCAGCGAACAGAATTTTGAAAAGCTGAATGAAATTAGTGACTAATGGTAATGAAAGAAATGGAGAAAATTTTAAGAGAGCTACTGCTTATTTTCCCAAAAAGCACTAGGCTCAGTTATTTTCATAGGTGAATTCTTTTAAACTTGGAAGAAACAGTTACATTTGTTGGTATTTAGTCCTCAGCAGAGGAAAGAAAAACTTTACATTCTTTTTATAACTCCAGTAGGGCACTAATACCAAAGCCTGTCAGACACAAAGGTGTAGATCAATTTTCCTCACGCATTTTATGCAGATATCTTAAATAATACATTAGAAAATAACGGCAGTATTTTACCAGTATAATATTTCAATCTAAGTTGAGTTCATCCTTGAAATATAAGGGTCACTCAATATTAGGAAATACATTAATATACTGTACCATATTATTAAGTCAAAGGAGAATATCTTTCAGGAGATGCCTAAAAGCACTTGGCAAAATTTACGTTATTCCTAATACAATACTTCAATATAGCAGAAATTGCGGATACTTCCTTAAAGCGATTTAAAAAATATTTTAATCCTCATTTCCTTCACCAAATTAGGGAAGTTTTCTTTGATTATTTTTCAAATAAGTTTTCAAATTTTTGTTCTTTCTTTTCTCTTTCTGGAAACCCTATGATTCGAATGTTGGTATGTTTGAGGTTGTTCCAGAGGCTGCTTAAGCTATCATTTAGAATTGAAGGGAGGATAAAGTGTTTCCTAGACAAGGTAAAGCTAAAAGAGTTCATCATCACCAAGCCATTATATGAATGTTAAAGGACTTATTTAAGAAAAAGAAGATCAAAACTATGAACATTAAAATGGCAATAAATTCACAATATCAACAATTGAGTGTGAAAAACAAACTAAGCAAACAAGCAGAACAGAAACAGAATCTCAGATCTGGGGATCATTTGGAGGGTAGGTTATCAGCTGGGGAGGGGGAAAGGGAAATATGGGGGGAAAGGTCCAGGAATTAAGAAGTACAAATTGGTAGGTAAAGAATAGACAGGGATGTTAAAAACATATAGGAAATGAAGAAGCCAAAGAACTTATTTGCGTGACCCATGGACATGAACTAAGGGCAGGAGGATTGCTGGAAGGAATGGGGGGTGCTGGATGGAGTGGGGTGAAGGGGGAAAATTTGGGACAACTGTGATAGCATAATCAATACAATATATTTTTATAAAGAAAAAAAATTAACCTTTAAGTTAATATCCTGTTTAATTGTTGAAATGCTTTAAATGCTGAAGTTGTGACTCAGTTCACTATTACTATTTTTGTCCTAGAATTATTAGTCTGCAGCCTAAGCATGTGTCCTGACTAGGAATCGAACCAATGACCGTATGGTTTGCAGGCTGGTGCTCAATCCACTGAGTCACACCAATCAGGTGGAACCTCTGATTTATAGCCAGTTGATCAGAAACACAGGTGACAACTTGTGACTAGTCTTATGGGGACTGAGTCCTTAACTTGGAGGATCTGCTACTGTCTCCAGGTAGAGAGTGTCAGAATTGTGTTGAACTGTAGGACACCCAGTGGGTGTTGGAGAATTGCTTATTGGTTTGGGCAGTGTCCCCTAGTCATTGGAATTGGAGACTAGAATCTTCACTCTCCATTGGAGACACTGTTCTCCGTGATTCTCTTACCACAGAGTGGAGTGCAATGCCCTAGTGGGGACCATTCAGTATGGAGTCCAGTTGGGATTAGCATCTTCCTGTTGTAGGTGTACTCAGTGTCTCTTAATCCTGTCTAAGATGTCATTGGTTCACCAGTCATGACATGAGGAGGTGGCCTTACTGTCCCCATTGACTTTGCTCATGGCTGATGCCAAAGCACACATTTCTCATCCTGTACTTCTGCAGGTGCCCTGGCTGGTTTAGCTCAGTGGATTGAGCGTTGGCCTGCAAGCTAAGTGTCGCTGGTTCGATCTTCCAGTCAGGGTACATCAGAGAAGGAAAACTGATTCCAAAAAACCTCCGCTGCCTTGCGGCATACCTCTTCAGGGGAAAGGCTAAGGGAGTAAACCCCGACAGAAAATCCGGAGCCGGAGTCCCTAAGGCGGTTTGACGTTGTAGTCAACACCGGCAACTCCTGCGGCGCACCTGAACCCAAGCTGTATCGACTCCGTCTTTCCCTTGGACCCTTCAGCTGCGAAGAGAGGGGGGGTCTGCTGCATGGGCAACAGCAGACCCTCCATATTACCCTGCCCAGGCTCTGTAGCTTCAGCTTCACTGGAGAGGACACTCCAGCGTCATCGCAAGATGTCGATTCAACACGGGAGGAGACAGATACCGTGTCACTCCCGAGTCGGACTGCACAGCCATTCTCGGCGGTGCAGATAGACTCTTAAGAAGCTACACCATCGTCTCTCGAGACGGACGGCTGCCGACGACGACGACGACGACTTCTGCAGGTGCTTTTTAAACGTGTAGTACTGCACCATTCATCAAGTTTGGAAATTTGTGTGTTAGAGCTGGTCCTAGGTGAAGCGAGATCAGTTGAAGGAAATCTTAGCTTTGGCACTTCAAACATAGCTGCTGGACCTGCGAGTCAGCAAGCTCCAAGCTGACGCGTAGCTGAAGAATCTAATCATTAAGCTTTTAAGACTTTATCTTCTTATTTAAGAAGTTCTTTTTGGTGTTTACCAGAATTTATGCAAGGAATATAAGTGTATTAATTATCACTTTTATAACATGAATAAAATGTAATTTGGAAAAATAAAAGGTGGTCAATAAAAAACGAAAAGCAAACTATTCCCATAAATTTTAGGAGCAGTGATTAAATATGAAGGTTGATAATGACCTCCTGCCTCTATGTAGCTTCTCACAAAGTACCACCATTGACCACCTTTAAGACATGGTTTTGCTTTAGGCATTTTATTTTTATGAGAATTAAAAGGAAAAAAAAAAAGGTATGTTGCATTATATCTTAAGTATAGGCCATGCCTGGGGCATACATACGTACTTGGAAAAGGTTTCAGATGATTCTGATAAATCTAATTATATATGTGCCGCCAGGAGATGTTTTCTTCCCTGTGATTAAAATTCACACATTTTCCTTTGGAGAATTATTGGATCCATGCTTATTTTTTCTTTCTAGGGAAAAGGTCATTTCAGCCTTCCAAACAACTAGGGCTCATCACTTGTTTTCCCAAAGGAAAATGTCATTTGCCTTGAAAATTTCAAAAGATGATGAGTCAGTTATAAATGTGTTTACTTATATTCAGTTTAAAGTTTCATAGTTAACACTGAGGCAGGGTCCTCCTTTTTGTCATGGTTCAAACTACTCCTGGGTGGGTGAGGCTTCTCCTTGTGAGTCCCCAGACCTTTGGGGATTGCACATGGTGGCCTTCCTGTGCTCCGGTTCTCTGTGCTGGTATAGAAGACAAAGAACCTTGGAAGAAGTTATATACCCAAACTGAAGGATGAGGAGGCAGTGAAAAAACAAAGGAATATCATGTATGGAGTATGCCTTCTAGTTGACATAGAGTATCTATACGTCTTTAATGTTATTCTAGACTTTTATTGTTTAAATACAAGCTTTTTGTTTGCATGTAAGCAAAGGACATATTGATTGAAAACAAATCTAGCTTGGCATCAGCTCTTTATTCAGTGAAGAATACTTGTAGACATTTGGGTTATGAAAGTCAGAGTTATAGCTGTGTTTGGGTAAGCACTTTCCTCTGACTCTGGAAAGTGTTTGCTGCATTTTCCAAATGTTTGCAGGTGCAAATTGATTAAACTGTGCCCAGAGTGTTTTTAAAGGTTTGCATACCAGAAAACAACATCTTATAATTGGGGTTATTTGTTCACACCATGAATATAAGAACTTAACCAGGAGATGTTCACCGTATGTAATTGGAGAGAAAGATTAGTTAGTGAGCAGTAGAAAATTTCTTTAGTGTCATTGGGTTCCCACTATATTATCAAAGTTATTTATTATTATTCCTCTGTTGGTTTTTGTTGAACACTAGAAAAAATCAGGGCACTGAGAAACTAGTTAAACCCACAGTGTCATTTAAAATGATCATGGTTTGTGGTAGGTAGTTCTGGGGTAGTTTTAATTTTATAAAGTCTGGTCGATAAAAGTTATCATTTACTGAAATCTTAAAGCTAAAAATCAAAGTCAGTTATGTGTTACTCTAGCGCATAGAGTGCTGCAGAAACTGGGACTTAGGAAGGAGGTCTGAAAAGTCTCTTGAAATTAAAGCTCAAAGCTTACAAAGAAAAAGAAAACCAGAAAGTCTACTATTTTGTAAATTTCACAAAAATACATCTTTTACTTTTCTTTTTTATTGTAAACCAAAAATCAAAGCTGTTTTTTAAACAGCTTGTGAGGGCCACAATCAAACCTGAATGTATGGGATGAGTGATCATTGGATTGGGACCATCTCCTGCCCCCTTCCATTCTGCCTGCAACATAGTGGGACAAGATCCTATAACCTGTGTGTCCAGGCTTGTATCAGATAACGCACATGAAAGCACTTTGAGGGATTTCAACCATTGAGCAAAATCTCTCCCAAGGGAAAGTAAATGCACAAAGGCTAGTCTATTAGAAAGGGTCAGAGCCAGCAAGATGGGAAATAGTAGTTGGCATTGAAATCTTGGTCTGGGAGTAAAGCCTCTAACTTGTGGTGTTAATATGAGCGAATCCTTAATCATAGGGTCCTCAGTTTATTCAACTGTGAAATAAAGGGGTTGGCCTAAGCAATAACTGGGATAAGTTTCAGCTCCAAGATCCTGAGTTTTAACGAACCAGATCGAACATGACGTCTAAGTATACTATTTTCATCATCAAGCCTGAACCCAACTGGTATTTCACTGCCAGTCCCTATTACAAATTCTAGATAAATTTTCTCTGAAAGACCCATATTTAGTCATGGCATAGTGCTGCTTCAAGGACAGACAGCTGGGAAGTTTTCAGAGCTCTCTGTGTATTGTCCGCATGGGATCTAAACTCTGAAGTTACATTGTAGATGGACGTTCAGGCTGACATGGAGCCAACTTAGTCAAACAGCTCCAGGGTGATGAGTGTTTGTCTAAACACTGAAGCTGAAAGTAATATTTGGCCATTGTGTAGTTATGTATTTTAGGAAGAAGACTGAATATATTATTTTTGTCTCTCCTTTTCTTGTTGTTTAGTTTTTATTTCATAATCATAAACTTAACTCTGCAGTCCAGCTAGACTGGGAAGGGTTAAGGAAAATATGGAACCCAAAGAACTGCTGTGAGAGCACGAAGATTATAGAACAGTCCAAGCAGGTAGGGGTGAAGGTGTGCTGTCTTGAGCTACAGAAGGAATGGTCTGGAGGTTAGGATAAAACCCAAGTCAAATTTATTAGAGCTGTCCACAGTCGGTAATGGTGATCTTCTTGCTGGTCTTGCCATTCCTGGACCCATAGCGCTCGACGGTTGTCACAACGCCCATGCCGCCTTTCTCCTGGCCGAAGCCACTCAGCCTTGGCCGTGCAGATGAAAACTGGGAACCGTTTGTGTTGGGTCCGGCATTCGCCATGGACAGGATGCCAGGACCTGTGTGCTTCAGGATGAAATTCTCATCATTGAATTTCTCCCCATAGATGGCCTTGCCGCCTGTGCCATTGTGGCGTGTGAAGTCACCACCCTGGCACATAAACCCCGGAATACTTCTGTGCAAGCGGGAACCTTTATAACCAAATTCTTTCTCCCTAGTGCTCAGAGCACAAAAGTTTTCTGCTGTCTTTGGAACTTTGTCTGCAAACAGCTTGAAGGAGATGCGGCCCAAGGCCTCGCCATCAGCAGTGATGTCGCAGAACATGTTGGGGGTGACCACAGCTGGATGCGGGAAGATCCGGGGCGGTGACAGCGTCTGCAAGGCCTTGTCTTTCCTTTCTGTGTGAAAGATTTACTAAGGAGAGTGTGCGTTGATTTCCAGCTGTCTTCTGGTTATACCTCCATCTGTTATGTGAGATAGGTCATCACCAAAGAGGATGTACTGTGAATGGGGCTTAATATGACTGGGTCATGTTGGAGGCAGGGGCGCATGCACAGGGTAATCGGGAGATCTGGGTTCAAATCTTCGTAGGTCAAACACTTGGCGCAATGTCAGGCATGTTGCAAGTTCCCAGTCACTGCAACTGTTATTGTTCAAGATGACAGGAATATACAAGCATGGTGGTAGTCTATTTATAATAAAGACCAGTAAATTCTTCTGTAAAACATCTTTTTAAAAAAGAATTACCTAATCCCCTTTAATTTTCTTTAACCATAGTTTTTGTTAATTCAACTGAATGAAATGTTACGGGTTTGAATTAAGTACAAAGCAGAATTTCCAGAGGCCATCCTTAGTTCTTGTTATGAGCAAAGTGTTTGTGGCAGAAGTGGACCAGTCACCTCCCCAGGTAGCCCCTGGGAGCAGAGCCTGAAGGACATCGGAGGTATTTCTGTGTATATCTGCTTCCCACGCACATCAGCATCCAGTTGTTGAGTCTGAGGGATCTGTGGCTGCGAACGGTGGTGCCAGACTTTGTTTGCGCTGGCTCTCCGAGGAGACCTGACTGGGCGCCTGCTTCCCTGACACACCTACACTTTGAGTTTTGTTTTTTTGTCATTGGATTGTCTGGTGCGAGTTTTTCTTAATGTGCAGTGAAGTAACTTTCTACCCAGAAAAAAATAAATTTTGGGTAGACTTGAGCTCTTGATTCTTAGTGTTAGTTACGATGAAGTTTTATGACCTCATCATCCAGATGAGAAAATGAGGGGCGGTGTTTTAACATGTCTAAGATTCCATGGCTGCGAAGACTTGGAAGCTAGGATAGTGTCTTCTCTAGTTAGCATCTTTGCTTTGCTACCAGGTGGTCTGGATGATAGGTTAGCTCTTTGAAATGCTAACACAGCATAGAGTTTCTGGAGGGAAGTGGTTGGTCTTTAGAATCTTTGACACATTTTACACCTAATCAGGACTTGGGAAGATCCAAGGAATTGATTGCATATGTCCAGTGCCAGTTTTCCTGAAATAATTTTTTCAATGTTTTGATTTGGACATTGATCCATCCAAAACAAGCACAGAATGCTTTTGAATGACTATTTAAATGGGAGCTTTTTTAGAATCACTGGGGGAATTTTAAAATGCAAAATAAAGAAAAACAAAACACACCCTCTGATATCCAGTCCCCATTATCAGATAGTCTTTTTAACCCAAGTTTTATTGAGATGTAATTGACATAAAGCATTGTATTCGTTTTAGGTGCACAACATAATTATTTGATATATGTAACATGTTGAGAAATGTTCACCACAGTGAATTTGGTTAACAGTCATCACCTCACATAGTTACACAATTTTTTCTTGTGATGAGAACTTTAAGATCTGCTCTTTTAGCACCTTTCAAATATACAATACGGCATGAACTGTAATCACCATGCTGTAACTCACTTATAACTGGAAGAAATTTGTACTTTTTGACCACCTTCACCCATTTGCCTCTCTCCCCACAACCCCTGCCTCTGACAACCACCAGTCTGTTCCTGTTTTTATCAGTTTGGTTTTTTTTTAAGATTCCACATGTAAATTAGATAATAAAGTTATTTATCTTTCTCTGTGTGACTTATTTCATTTAACATAGTGCCCTTGAGGTGTATCCAAGTTGTCACACATGGCAGGAGTCATAATCCTGGGTCCTATTTTGCGTGGCAGTCTGATGCTGCACATTAGGACCACCCCTGTGCCTCATTCCTTACTCTGTCACCCACTCTTCCCATCCCCATGAGGCGGTGGTGCTGAAGGTGGAGGAGGAGGAGGAGGAGGAATTGTAAGCATTTGCACCATTCCAGTCAGTGTGACCTTCCAGAAAGTTCTACTCAGAAGATCATCAGCTATGCAGTGCCAGTTCCTCGGATATAACTTTCCCATTTTTTATTTAGGCTTTGGGTGCCTTGGTGCTTTGCTTTATTTGGTTTCCTAGTCCAGCGACATCCAAGAGGCATTTGTTGTGTTTGTAAAGATCAAACTCAAGTAAGTCAAGGAACTGTTGCAAATGCTGTCCACAGGCAGGTGCTCTTTTGTTTCAGTGAAATTAAGTTTTCCAATC
Organism: Furipterus horrens; assembly: GCF_987537825.1. Classification (NCBI taxonomy): domain Eukaryota; kingdom Metazoa; phylum Chordata; class Mammalia; order Chiroptera; family Furipteridae; genus Furipterus; species Furipterus horrens. The sequence goes on from NW_028327180.1 coordinate 15,768,330, forward strand.
TTTTCTCCTTGACATCAGCCTACTCTTCTCAACCTAACTTGTCTCCCATCCCCACCGCTCCACAAACTTTTAAAAATGTGAACATGACAGATGGCAGTAAATCTAGCTGTGGACAATAGTCTGGACAGCAGAGGATTTTTTAAGACATACAAGTAATGTGCTCTTTGCCAGAGTACCCTATTGGAACACAGGTTCTGTAGAAATATGGTGTTAGCAGGTTACCAGTGGGAGCACTAAATTAAATTTTCACTAGCAAATATTTGTCCATGTCCGTTTAAGTCGTTTTTTATTCTGTTTACACATGAGGGGGCAGTATGGTACTATAAAGAAAACGTTCTGGTGAAGTGCTTATTTGTATTGGTAGATAATAGTTTTTATGTGAGGATTTTTAGACTTTGTGATTACAACTTCGATATGGTTTTCTCTTATGAAATATGATACATATACGTGATAGCCTCACTCATATACACAGGTCACATGGCTGTTTTTATTCAAATGCATAAATATAATAATTTCCTTGTAACAGTGGGGCTTTTGCGTCCTGCCTTTTATTGTTGTATATTTACGTTTTGTTTAACGCTAGCTGGCTTGCTTCCCGTTTCTTCCTCCTGAGGAACATGAGCCCTCTGGAATGCCATATCTGTTAGGTTGTGTCTTGAAGGATTTTATCACATGACTTCATTGAAGGCTGAAGGGTCTCCAGAGTTGTTGGGGACGGGAAGCCTCTGAACCCAGCTCTCGACAGGCATGGAAGGTCACTTATAAATCACCTGAATGGTATACTTCCCTTTATGACACTGAGTGCTCTTCTCAGAGGACAGAAAATTGCTAAGCAATGAAACAGCAACATATTAATTCACAGTATTGCTAATATATGAATGGCACTGTGACTAATCATGGTGCTAATATTCTAGGTTTCATAAGTGGAGGGGATATTATTAAGAGAAGTTGGAGGGCATTAAAGTGAATTGATGAAATCTACAGAACAGCTTATGAAAAATGTATGTGGGAATCTGAAAAGTAATTTCATAAGCACAAGCTATTTTTTAAAAATATAAAAATATTTGCAGCCGTATGTTTTCATTTGTGTAGTTTGGAAAAAAACTGAGACCAGCTTTTTGGCATAAATATAACCCTGTGTGAAATTTCAGGGATATTTGTTTTTAATAATTTATCCTGGCTACTTCCCTTATGGGTAAAGAACTGTGCTATTGTCTATACCTGGTAAAGATAATTATACTTGTTTAGTTTGGGAATGAATTCATTGTGAAATATGAAGAGTTGATGTTGCTTTGACTTGATTTTAATGAGAAATATTATTTAGAAATCTTCTGTTAAAAAATAAAAGACTTACGACTTACACCCAAAATTTGAAGAAATGGATTTTTGGCTCCAGCTCATTTTGGATGAACTCCAAATCATATGTTGTTTGATACTGGTTTACTGTTGGAATACACAGGTTTCTGCTCAGGGGAAATAATTAATGTTCTTTATGTTTTGATGGCAGATTTTTCGGACCCTGCCTGATGCCACATTCCTTGAGCCAGTCTCCCTGTCAGCATCACCCCCAAATGCTCCACCAAGACAATCGAAGAGACCAGGCCAGAGGACCAAGAGACCCGTGGCTGTATATAATCTTTGTCTTGAGCTGGAAGATGGTAAGATGTTCATTATACTTTTCTGCTTGACAGCATGTTGAGACTAGGGCCTATCTTATGTCCCCTGGCAGGCCATGGTTTTCCGTCCTTTCTATTTTGATTTCTTTTCCCCTTAAGATGATAATTTATGAGATTAACAGAGAAGGTAATGCTTTCTTGTCAGGGAGAGAATGTAAGTTTCAGTTTTGTGTTTGTCTTCGTTATGCATGGTTCCTTTTATACTTTCTTGGGAGACTTGTGTGACCTCCTGTGAGGTTACGTAACCCTGAGACAAATGGAACAGGAGCGAAAATTAAAACAGATCTTTTATGAGAGGAGCAGATAGAGTCTGATGTTAAATGCGTTTAGTTTAAAGGCACGTGTGGTTCAGCGTTGTGCTGGGGTTTACTTGCCTTATTTTTCTGACTTTTTCTTAAGGCAGGTATCTGATCATATGGCAGGGGTGACAGACTGACCTGCTTTTAGGAGCCAGGCTGAGTGGACTGAGCTGCAAATGGGACTTGGCAAATGGACATTCCCATGTCCCATTCAGGCTACCATGTTCCAGTGAATTCTTGTCATGTGATCATGTTGGCTCAGCATTGCCAGATTGCCTCGTTTGTAAAGAGAGCCTGGATATTTGAATTTTAAACACTAATTCCTACAAAACAAAATGGCGAGGCAGGTAGAGGCCACTGATGGCCGATTTGTAACCATGTGGTTATTGGTGTGGATAATGAAATGATCATGGTCTCAAAACCTGCATTTTCAGGATGCACATCTGCCAATGGTAACTGCTTTGTTGTGGGATTTCACCCCTGCTGAGGCTGTTTCCTGATTTTGAAATTAGTTTTCATCTGTTTTTCTCTTGCCAGCCTCTTCTTTTTTGTATCTTTCATTTATTATTCTTTAAAGCTACAGAGCTTATATTGGTGTGGAAGTGTGAGATGATTGTCAAAGGGAGCAAGGGAATGAAGATAGCAAGAAATATTGATATAACACCACCATCATAGCAGCAATATAACCAAATGTCCATGTAGTTAATATCCAAAGATCTATGCAAGCAAGTGTCACTGTCTTCGACTCAGCTGACCTGGGGTATCTGTGGGAGGACTCAGAATGCTTCCTGTAATAATACTTGGGGTGGTGATGTTTGAATTTTTTAAAAATATTTTTAATTACTTAAAAAATTTTAAAGATTAAAAATTTTTTGGGTGGTTGTTTTCTTCTTTTCAAAAAGTTATTAAATTTATCAGGGTGACATTGGGTAATAAAATTGTATAGGTTTCAAGTGTACACTTCTGTGTATTGCATTGTGTGCCCACCACCCCAGTCAAATCTTCCGTCACCATGTATCTGACCCCCTTTACCCTTTACTGCCCTCCAGCCTCCTTCCTTCTGGTAACCACCACACTGTTGGCTGTGTTTTCATTTTTTTGTTTTATTTGTTCCTTTGTGGCTTTCAGTTTTATATCCTGCACGTGAGTGAAATCATATTATTGCCGGTTAGTAAAGCGGACTTATTGTCTGATTCAGCTCCCTAGTTGATTGCGCTTAATGTCTGATTCCCTTTGTTCCCTTCCTTTATTAATACTAACTAGGTACCCATGTGAACAATATGGTTGTTGACTTTTTCCGTCTGACTTCTATCCCTTGGCATGATGTTCTCCACATCCATCCATGTTGTTGCAAATTACAGTATTTCATTTTTTCTTATGGCTGATTAATATTCCATAGTATATATATACCACATCTTTTTAATCTAATCATCTATCAAAGGAAACATTGGTTGTTTCTAGGTCTTGGTCACTGTGAGTAACGCTTCAGTGAACATAGGGATGCATATATCTTTACGAATAATGGTTTTCAAATTTTCTGGTAGATACCCAGAAGAGGAGTTGCTGGGTCATATGGTAATTCTATTCTTACTTTTCTGAGGAACCTCCATACTCTTTCCATGGTGGCTGCACCAACTTAACATTCCCACCAACAATGAATGAAGGTTCCTTGTTTTCCACAGTCTCTCCAGCACTTGTTGTTACTTGTCTTGTTGATAATACCATTCTAACAGGCGTGGCGTGGTATCGCATTGTAGTTTTAATTTGCATTGGGAGAAGTGCCTGTTCAGGTCCTCTGCCCATTTTTTATTTGGATTGTTTATTTTTTGTTGTTCAGTTTTATGAGTTCTTTATATATTTTGGATATTAACCCCTTATCGTAAGTGTTGTTTGCAAATATTTTCTCCCATTAGGTTGGGTACCTTTTTGTTTTGTTGATGGTTTCTCAGAAGCTTTTTAGTTTGATATAGTCACACTCTTTAATTTTTGCTTTACTTCCCTTGCCTTTGAAGTCAAATTCATAAAATCTTCTGTAAGACCAAGGTACATAAATTTAGGTCCCATGTTTTCTTCTATGCAATTTATTGCTTCAGGTCTTATAGTTTTGTCTTTGATCCAGTTTGAGTTAATTTTTATATATGGTGACAAAGAGCAGTCTTGTTTCATTCTTTTGCATGTGGCTTTCCAACTTTCCCATTACCTTTTACTGAATAGGTTTTCTTTTCTCCATTGTAGAGTTTTGGGTCCTTTGTTGAAAATTATTTTCCTATAAATGTTTATTTTTTGCCGGGGCTTAAGCTATATTTCAAATGATATAAATATTAGTTTTACAATTAGATCCTTGTTTTCCAGAGGATGGGGCATGGATCATTAAGATCGACCTGTAATTTCAGAACCTTCTTTTAGATAGTAGTTTCAACTTCTGATCCCAGCTAACCTTTTTAGTCTCTCTTTTTTCTCACTTTCACTCTCTCTCAACAAAGTTGCTAATAAGGAGTAAAACTGATGGGTTAGAATTGCACCGTTTCTTACATTTCACTTGTTCTCAGGTGGAAGTGTTAATAAAGAGTGAAAGAGGCAAATGTCAAAAAGGAAAACGGAGGAGAGAAATAAAGAGACATTGATAATGTCTCAAAACTAAATTGACTATTTTCCATTAAGGAAATGACCAAAGAGAGACCTTTTGTCTTAGAATTACATCTACTCTTTTGGCATTTGGAGGAATTGAATTATAATATCTAATCAGTGATTATTAATGGGTAAGAAATTTTTGAAGTATTCAGCGCATCTTTTATGAGAATATTCAAGATGGTTTACTATAATTTTTAGGTCATATAATAATTCTTAAAAATTTTTTGATTGTAAGGGAAAAGAAGATTGTCAGATAGTCAACTCCTTTATTCTGTTTTTATGATGTTTTATTCTACATTTTGTATTTTATAACTTAACATTAATTCTTTTTGATGTAGCATTAGATTTTCTTTTTTTTTTTTGAAAGTTGTCAGAATCAGGAAAGCCCATGATTTTCATCATGGAGTGATTTTATTTTATCTTAGAGGCCATGCGATCAAGCAGTTCAAAACTATTATTTATCCCTTACCTCTCGTCTCCCCCGCCCTCATTATTTGTAGCTAAGCTTTAGTGAAACTTAGCTTGTGTGAAAAAGGAGGATTTCAGAGAGAACAAAGTAACGTTTTACATCTTCTAAAAGAAGAGAAATAAATGAAGAGAAGTAGTGCATATGCTTTTGAAGGTAAGCATACAGGGGAAGGATATACCAAAAAATTATGTTATTGAATAATAAGAATCAGCATATTGAAAACTCTACTCCTTCAAAAAATCTTTCCTTATCACAAGGATTTAAATTTTTTTTTTTTTCTGTAGCCTGAGTCATCTAATACCAGCTCTTCTTGAAGGTTTCAAAAATTTAATCTTTTATTGTATATTTTTCTCATTGTTAGTAGTAGAGTCACTTACCATGTTTAGTTTTGGTTAAGGTATGAACTTTAGCCAACTTGGGTTGATTATTTTTCCAAATGTTTTAGTTTACATGACTCTGATAGAAAATGTAAATGCAAACATGTCCTTTTCTCTCCCTCCAGCCCACTTACACATGATAGTAAAAGTTAAATTTGACATAGTAAAATTCAGGGCAAATGAGTTTTATTTAAAAGTTAAATAGATTATCTGGCAAGATTCAGGGAATTAGAATGGATAGCAGAAGAGTTTCTGCAGCACTATGATTTGGTTGCAGATGAGGTATTGGAGTGAAGTGGTTGGTGGTATGTTATTTCATCTTCTACATCGGTAGGGTATGAACCTGTGATGTCCCAGACAACCAGCCCTGGAAGGCGCTCAGTTGGTTTCAGTGGAACATCAGACAGGTCAAAAAGTCATTATTAGCAAAGACTCAGCAAGCCTGTTAGCATGAGCCTAGAAGCAGAGAACCCAAACTGGTGGGAAATAGGAGAGAAGCCTGCTGGTAGACGTGATTTTTATTGCTTTATGTTTCACCTCACCACACTTCCAATTGAGACATGACTATTTTAATTAAAGACACTTAATATCTTTACTTTGATAAAAATTTTAATTGGCTTTAGCACATTTAGCCATACTGCATATAACAGTGTTCATTATTTTTCTTTGTAATATGATTAAATGGTATGAAACTTATTATTGATATCAAACTTATGAAGACTTTAACATTCTAGTTACTTGCTTATATCTTTATTGATGATTATTATGAACTAGATGGATATAGTATCTAGCTAGAGTTCTTTAAATAGGGCAGCTGTTAAATATTTAGTGAAATTATTGTCTTTTATTGTTTTGTAGAAGCCATATTGTTGGTTTTTACATAGCATTGAATAATCTCACAGACTTCAAAGCTGAGTTGATTCAGCTAAGTCAGTTGTGAAAGAGCAAAATACGAGGTAGGCTGCTAAGTGCTAAAAAAAGACGAAAAAAAAATCAAGGGTTTGCTTTCATTTCATTCTCAAGTTACCGTTTGTGTTTTTATTTCTGTAGAGCTAGTGATGAAGCAACTCTAAAAAATTTTAATGTATGTTGTATCTTTGTTTCCTTCTTTCTCCAAATTTATGCCCTTACTACTTCTGTGTAAAGAGAGACTGTTGTGTTTGTTGTAATTGCCTCCAATACAAGGAAAGTTCATGAGGCTAAAGGAGATTTATTCATTGTTATTTTTTTAGTCAAGGCAGGAAAACAATTTAAAAGAAGTTTTGGGGAGTGAAAGAGAATATTAGCTTCTGAAATTTGAGTAAGCTATTCCTTTCTTCTAGCTCTAATTTTAAACAGAACTAGACAGTCATGGGACTAGTTTTTATTTGTATCTTCTTGGGTAATTATATACTCTGTGCTTATCTTTTTTTATACACGATAGCATGTTTATTTGTTCAGGTAACATAAAAATATGACTTATAGTGAGCTGAAAACAAAATCATCTTGCAAGCCAACTGGCGGGATTTAAGTGCTGCTTTAGAGTGGGTCTTGCTCGGGTACTGCTGGATTGTCACTTTCCCACCTGAATCTCAGATGTGCTAGGATGTCTTTTGAGCATGGGTCATTGTAGTCCTGCAGTGATGATAGGTACTGTGACGAGGATGCAGAGCCTCATATGGAAAACTGTGGAAATACACGTTGATGGCGAGATGAATATGCCTCGAAGCATGACCATTGTTCTTCTAAGGAGGAACACACCCTGGGAGGGGTCAGTCTCTAAAATCAGAGGACAGATCTGTGTGTAGAAATCGGGAAGGCCATGGTCAAAGGCTGGTTCAGTAATGTAGGCTTAGGCTGATGCTGGCATGAACCAGGGGCACTAGAAATGGAAAATAAAATGGGAATCTGGTAGAGACGTTAAAGCCAGTTGTTGGCACTTCTTGACTGGATGTGGGGTGTGAAGGCAGGTGATCAAAAGGGATGTCATGAGCCGCATTTTAGGCTCATAGGTAAATCTGTTCTTGTTTTTATGCCTTAGTTTTTGCCCTAATGGTTTCTAAAACTATTTAGACCATCTTTCTATATAAAGGAAGGCACTTTCTCATTTTGTTAGTGTCTTCAATACATATTGCTTGATATAACTGCTTTGGAAAATAGGTTTAGTAGAAACAGTGTAAAATATATTGGTATAAATAGTAACTATGGAAAGTCAGTGGAAAGAGAAATATTACATAATTATTAAAATGTTATATCTTCTTCGAGGAAAGTATTAATAGTCTCATAACCATCAACAAGGTAGAGGTCATTTTTCTCCCACTTCCCCTCACAGTGATTCATGGGTCTACTGTAATGGATGGGAGGCAAACACTATACTAAAATCTGCTCACTTCAGTAGAAGCCAAGGATGGATAGCTGACAGTCATGGCAGGTGGGTACTCTCTAATCTCAATTCCAAAGGGAGTATCTTTAGGAATTGCCTTTATGAACACATGCTTTTGTAAGTGAGTTGTAACTACCCTGTCCTCCCCCAAATGTTATGGGGACACATGTGTGAGAAGAACCACTTTAAAACCAATTGTTGATGTAGATTTTTAGTGACACCTGCTATGGCTCTTGATGTTTCTTATAGACAGACATATCTCATCAGCTTGACACAGAATTATAATCAACCCAAGTAACTAGGCATGACTTTATCTTTGTTTTAAGCTTAGTAATCTTCCGATTCTTATCACTTTTTTTCATGACACTTCATAGGCGGGCTCTGGGTAATAACTTTCTGAGTGCGGAGACCTCTTGTGATGTTATAATTCCTTGACACAGAATAACTGGGTTGTGAAGTGAAGGGTAAGACCAGGTTTGAATCAGTGACAGTGTATGTAGACAGATTATTTCTTAACTCAATTTTACAATGTTCAGATCAATGGGTTGGAAGAGGCAGTCAGAAGTTTCAGGGCTGAAATTGAGTTGTGCTGGGCCCCCCATACATCATGCAGGCCACCTCCCCTACATTACTGCTTCCCCAGAAGCCTTCCAGAACATCAGTTCCTCCTCACATTGATGACAAAGCACCCGTCAACTGCTTATATGACTTCCCGTGTAATCTTAACTCTGCTTCTGTGTAGGATGAACAGTTTCCCCTTTCTCTGGAGGGGAGAAAAAATGGTATTTAATGCCTTTAAAAGAATACATAGCTGCTTCTGTGGTGAAAATAAGTTCATGGCAGGTAACTCGAATTTATAGAAGAGAGAAAATTTCTTTAAAGCTTGTCTCCCTGTGGTGTGGGTTTTTTTTCCACTTCTAATAGCTTTTATTTAAATTTCTAGTTCTGAATTCAAGCAGCTGTCACTCTCTTTATAGCCCTCTTTGAAACTCTTACAGTGTAGGAGGTAGCCAGGCTGTCTAAGAAACATCTTTTCAAACCAACCAAAGTATTGTTTATCCTGAATGAAATAGAATTTTTAAGACTGTCAAGAGTGACTGATTTGAACGTTTTCTTTGGTAGCTGGGAAGATGAACAGAAATCTTGCAGGGGAAGGTATTATCTCAGTGTGGCCAATTCCAAGTGACTTCTATTACTCAGAAAACTCCTATGGATTGTGATGAAAATTGCCAGGAAGTAAGGGTGCTGTTGATAATCAATATAACAAAACAAACCTGTGGCCAGTTAATTTTTACCTGCTGAATCCTTACCAGCGATGGAGGGAGAAGAACAGGTGTGAGACTGAGCCGCTATGGAGGACGACCCTCCTGTGGCTCCTTGTGTCTGGGTTGCCTTTAATGCGCTGTGGGCAGCAGCGTTGCAGCGTGGCCCCCTCCGGATGCTCGTTCTGCTTTGCAAGGCATTCCCGTGTGCCTTCTGAGCTGTTTTTGGGAGTCCAGTGTCACCCTTGTAGAAAAAAAAATCTTCCAGCCTATTAAAATGAATTCTTTGGCTGCAATTTTGCATGTACTAGTATTCTTTAAAATCAGCAGCATGCTTTTTTTAAAAATAATTTATTTGTTTGTTTGTTTATTTTTAGAGAGAGGGGAAAGGAGAAAGAGAGGGAGAGAAACATCACTGTGTGGTTGCCTCTCACTCGCGCCCCCAACTGGGGACCTGACGTGCAACCTAGTTATGTGCCCTGACTGGGAATCGAACCGGTGACACTTGGTTCTCAGGCTGACAATCCACTGAGCCAAGCAGCATGATTTTTGAGCTTGAAATGTAGTTATGGTCATGGTTTGATTTTTCTCTTTCAGTCAGAATAGAAATAATGATTCTATAAGCCTGTATTGATTATCTTAATCATTTTAGGATATACTCTTTTTCTTAAATTTTTAAATAGTTAATGTAAAAACAGGTCACAAAATTTTGGGGGTAATAATAGCGAAATTACATACCCCATATTACAGACCAGATATTGTTTTTAGCAATTCGTGTTCAAGCTAGGTAATCATAACAATTCCATTGGTATATTATTATCCCTAAGTTACAGTTCAGGTAACTGAGGCACAGAGAGGATGAGTAACCCACCCAGTCTCACAGCTGGTTAGTGACAAAGCCGGGCTGGGATCCAGGCAGCCTGATCCAGAGTCTGGATTCGTTACCCCCCTGCTGAGCTGCTGAACACAAATGCTGCAGTGAAGTCAGAGGTATTCTGTGTGCACATCAAACAATGTATTGATTCATTATTTTAAAAAATTTTAAAGAATGATTCTTAGTTTTTTCATTTAAAAAAGTTTTGTTGTGTCCTGGCCAGATAGCTCAGTTTCTTAGAGCACTGTCCCGATACACCAAGGTTGTGGGTTTGATCCCTGGTCAGGGCACATACAAGAACCAAAAAACGAATGCATAAATAAGTGGAACAAGAAATTGATGTCTGTCTGTCTGTTTCTCTCTCCATCCCCCTTCCCTTCTCTTACCCCTTCTCACGTGAATGAATAAATCGAGTTATAAAACAGAATTTTTGGTATAATCTTATTTCTAAAGGAAAGTCAGTAGTTGTATAAGCATACAAATACATTTGGAAGAATATTAATCAACGATGACAGTGGTTATTCTTAAGGGTTGGGACTGTGATGATTTTCTCTTCTACATATCTATTTCTTTTTCCTACAGAATATTCCTTGTTATACATACACGTGCATATACACATACAAAGGTGTATACACACATGCAACACACACACATATATATGTATTTAAGTTACAAAACTTCAGCTTAATGCTGATGCAAGCTGTGCTTGATACTTGGTGAGTTGAGTGTAGGTTTCAGATTTTGAAGTTGTAAGAGTGAAGCAGAGCCCTGGGTGAAAGGATATGGAGTCCCTCAAGCATGAGTTGACCTGGAGAGACTTGATGGGCTCCACATTGAGAATGGGTAGCTCTTGCTGCTTGGGTATTTCCTGTTAGATCTCATTCTCTTTCACCTTCTACCTGGGCTGCAGTCTCAAAATCACATTGTCCTAGCATTTGAGGGACCTCTATCAGTGGAAATACTTAGGCAGCAAAGAATTTTATTGAGGGGTCAAATTTTTTGTGGTTAAATTTGGATTCAAACTAACCTGGATTTAAATCTCTGTCACTTCTTGCTATCTTTTATAGTCTTGACAAATCTCCTCTACACCTCATGCATTTGGGGCAATAAAATTTTATGTGGTTTTTGCAGAGAACAAATGAGTTAATGGCTGTACACCACTCAATAGATAATAAATACGCAGAATTTTAGCTTAATATTTTCTGGAGGGCTTGTTGTATGAAGTACAAGGCTTAACATCATAGAAAATGAAACTTATTCTTTTACTTTTGATTATTTCTGTCCTGCATAATAAATAGGCTTATTGGCTGCTAGTGTCTTAATCTGGGAATTGATGGTAATGAGCATTCTGTGTGTGAGCAGGCTAGTGGGGGCGGAGGGAACATGAACAGCTGGGAGTCCCACAGTCCTCGTTGTCTCCGCTGGGTTGGAGTTTGTGTTCTGAGCACCCTGTTCTAAATTTCCCGAGCTGTCAAAGTGTCAGCCTTCCTCAGAAGTTTATGGAAGACGGTATCTGATTACTTTTTGGTTCCTAAGCATAATAGTACAGGGTTGTTATATTTTTTGTTTGTTTATGTAGGCAGAAACCTCAGTCTGTAAATAATGCCTCAGGTCTGTGATTATGATATAAAAATGCACTCTGCTTTATAGAGTAGAGCAATTTGCTTTGACTTTTATTGACATTGCAACTGAACTGGTCTTATTCATTTTATAATTGAATTGCTACCGACTTCCATTGACCTTTGCAAGTGAGAGAGGTGATTCCTGGCAATGTAACCTAATGCTCATTAGTTGCTGCTCTGGTGTCCTAATGGGGGCTGTGTCTTATGTCACGTGATTATGACACAGCTGAGTCCCTCATCAGCTTTTCCTAGCATACACCTCTGGCAATCCTCGCTGTCCAGTAGCTTTTTTGGGCAAGCATTATTCTTAAGTTTTTAGATCATTGGACAGTAGAAAATCTGCTCTGTGATTTTATGGCATTTCATTACATCTTTGCATGCCTTAATGTGACATTTTAATTTATAGTTCAGGTGTTGCCTTTTCTCTTTTTTGGGGGGGCGGGGATGCATATCTATATGTAGTTTTGTTTTTGTGCTTTTGCTATTTAGGGTGCGGGGGGGGTTATTCCTCTGAGAGTCATGTTTCCCTTTCGTAGTCATGACTTCAGCCGGGGACATTGCATTACCTGATTGCATTATTCTCATCTAGCTGCTGACTGCCATAGCTCTGCACCTCATTTAGCTTCCTTTTGGTTGGTCTTGTCTGATGAGGGCAAAATGGAATGGGAGGAACTGGGACATCTTGCCCCCTGCCTGGCATGGTGTTGCTTTAACTTGCAGTAGAACTGAGAACTGGGGTAAGTGGTTTCTTTAGAAACCTTTCCTTCTGCTTGGCAATTATAACCTGTCTCTTAGTGCACCTCCCACTGCTGAGAAACCCAATTAGCTTTCTCTCCTTAATGGGCAGTTGGCAGGGTTAATTTCTTATGCCCCCCACCCCCTTTTCCCTAAAGTAAAACTTAGGGGAGTTTTACTGATTAAAGACTCTAGGTTTTTTTTTTTTTAAATAGTAATTATTTACCACCTACTATTCTAAGGTCAGTAAAGAATTCCCTCTGAGTGGTAGGGTTGGATTTGCTTTTTAAAGAGAGATACCAAACAATTACATTAGCAATTCTAAAAGTTCCATTTAAAAGCCAAACTTTGAGTTCCGTAACCTATCTTCATTATTCTAATTAAGAAAGAAATTAACTCACTTTAATTTTTTGTCTTACTTAGGGTATTTTTCTTTCTATAGATCTTACCTGTTTAATGCCACCACTGATAGTGCCTCTTAAAGCAAGTTATTGCAATTGTTTGGCCATTTTAGTTCAAGTTGACTAGCATATATTGTAGAGTGATGTGAAAGGAATGCTGGATTCTCTTTGGCTGGTGGGGGTCACCTGGGTTTTGGACTTGACCGTGCCTTTGCTCAGTCATGCTGCTCATGCTCTGGTGTGTACCAGCCATTCTGTTGTAATCCTACAGCCTCCAGTTACCAGAAGGTCATGGAACTCCACGAGGTTCTTGCCCAGCCAAGCACCTGTGTAGGTTGTGTGGAAACAAGCAGTTTTCTGCAGTAACCAAGGAGTAGCCTGCTTGGATGAAACCGCCTTAGACAATGTTAGATAATGTGGCTAGGCAAGACAAGCTGTTCTTCTATGATGTTTGGGGGTGACCATTCCCCATTTTCCTCAGTGTTGCAGTGAAGTTGGTTATCTGGCCACCCTGGTGTCTGTAAGTCAGTAATTATGGGAATGCTAGCGCTAAAGACAAGATGCAAAAACAAAATGCTGGACAAAACTGGGACTCCTCGCTTTGGAGCAGTAGTGAGTGGTAAGCTGTTCTGGAAGTCAAGCTCCTTTACTCTGAGTTGGAACTCTTGAATGTTTCACTGTCTACAATGATTAGAAAGCAGGTAGACATTATGTTACTTATAAGACTTGGGTAGGAAGGGTGAGGCCATGCACGACTAGTGTGTCCTTGGATGTCCTTGTTAAAAGTGGAATTCCATACTAGATGAGTTGTTGTTCTGATCTAGTATGACAGTTCTCTGATGTCTCATTTTTCTTGAGTTAAGTAGTACACTTCAACCTATAAAAACTACATTTCAGGGAACAGCACTGCTTAGTGCGTGCTACTCTTCTGATGCACTTGGTCATTAAAGAATGAATAGCTATATCTTTTGATCTTCGTCAGCCATTAAATTCCATTGTTGGCCCCATCCCAGCTATCATGCTGGCTTTATGAAAATCAGTGGAGACATGTTTTCTTTCTACTGTTTCATATATCTGAAGCTTCTCACCAGCTCCTAGATAAGTTTAGCTTTATTTTTGCAGAACACTTCCATATTAGTTGTTCAGCATTAGGTTTTATTTACAATGTCAAGTTCAACAGCATTTTGAGCTGAGGGGAGGGGAAACAACTGTTGTCTTATAATTTGCACCGGTGAGTGCAGCATTAGGAACTAGTTTTGATGTGGTGAAATAGAGAAACTCAGACTTTATTTTAGCAAAGCATGTCAGAATATGTGTGACGTGAGTTTGGGAGTAGTGTTCTCCATACTAGACACTCGTCTCTTTTCAGTGCACCCTGTGTCCTCGGTAGCATTTGGAGGAAAGACCACTGTGGTTCGAAGGAGATTTTATCGCTGTCACAATATCTGCCACATGGTGGTGGAAACTAGGGCAGCGTGAGTATTTCCTGCTGAGTTCAGATGTTATGTTTTGAATAGGCTTATATAAGCTAGCAAAACAGACAAATGAAACTCTCCTCCTACTGCAGCGTTTTGTGATTCCCTCCCCCTTTTAAGCCTCTTTCTATCCGCTTCACTTCCAGGGCTGTGGGTTTGTCTGCTACTGCGACTTGTACCCAGCTGGGGCTTATCCTTGGGCATATCCTTTCTCTCCACCCCCTCCTGCCTCACCTCCTGAGCTCTCTTGAGCTTTAGGCAATTAAGCCTAAGTTTTTGGTGCTCCGGCCTTTCTTGGCTAGAGCATCATTAGAGCAGACACACCATTTGGGCAAAGAAGTTGGATTGCTCTAAGCAAGACGTTATTGGTTATTATTGGGCAGTCCAATTTAAAAGATGGAAAACGCACAATGGCGGGAGAATGAATCCGGGCACAAGGGGAGAGGGGCATTGTTCACCCCTCCCTGCTGAAAGAGCGCACCTGATTTCATTGTTTCTTATTTTTAGATTTTTATTTATTTATTTTTGGAGACAGGAGAAAGGAGGGAGAAGGAAAGGGAGAGACACATTGATGTGAGAAAGAAACATTAACCAATTGCCTCGTGTATGTGCCCTGACTGGGAATTGAACCAGCAACCTTTTGCTTTGTGGGACAGCGCCCAACCAACTGAGCCACACCCATCAGGGGGGAGCCCACCTGATTTTTGTCAAAGCTACCCTCAAAGTAAAATAGATTGTTTAGTTTTGAGATTTATTTCTGTTTTAGGGTGAGTTTCTATACATTAAACCATATTTTCTCATCAATGTCCACTGTGATTTGGGGGATTCCCCAAATGATAAAAATACTAGTTATGAGTAACAGCTTTTCACTTTATGGAATCGTCGGCAGCCGTCCGTCTCGAGAGACGATGGTGTAGCTTTCCAAGAGTCTATCTGCACCGCCGAGAATGGTTGTGCAGTCCGACTCGGGAGTGACACGGTATCTGTCTCCTCCCGTGTTGAATCGACATCTTGCGATGACGCTGGAGTGTCCTCTCCAGTGAAGCTGAAGCTACAGAGCCTGGGCAGGGTGATATGGAGGGTCTGCTGTTGCCCATGCAGCAGACCCCCCCTCTCTTCGCAGCTGAAGGGTCCAAGGGAAAGACGGAGTCAATACAGCTTGGCTTCAGGTGCGCCGCAGGAGTTGCCGGTGTTGACTACAACGTCAAACCGCCTTAGGGACTCCGGCTCCGGATTTTCTGTCGGAGTTTACTCCCTTAGCCTTTCCCCTGAAGAGGTATGCCGCAAGGCAGCGGAGGTTTTTTGGAATCAGAGTTTTCCTTCTCTGATGTGCCCTGACTGGAAGATCGAACCAGCGACACTTAGCTCGCAGGCCGACGCTTAATCCACTTTATGGAATAGCCTGTGTATATTAAGTATAGTATTCAAGCAATCCCTATTGAGTGAGTAAACTAAAATTTAAAAGAGATATCAAATATATTTCAGTAGAGTTTTAATATTCTAACTATTTCACAGTTTTGTCCTGAGAACATTTAGTGTGGTATGCATAATAGTTATTCTTTGGAACTTTTGAAAGATTTTCACCTCCCTTCATTAATATTCTATGTGTTAAGTGTGTGTCTGTGTGTATAAAATAGATCAAAGTTGTATTATCGATTATAGATATCTCATTTTTTCCCACCTGATAACAGTATTTGAGAGGAGTGTGTTAGAATCTCCAATGGTTGATTTTACTGATTTTTCTTATAGTTCTATTTGTTCCTTGAAGCTGTACAATTTAGATGCTTTTCTTCTTGTTTGATCATCTTGTCCTTTTATCAATACAAAGTGACTCTCTGTCTCTCATGCAGATTATTAATATCATTGTCTTTCTTTGGTTCATATTTGTCAAGTATATTTATATTTTTTACTTTTCAATCTCTTTGTTTTAAGCATGTTTCTTGTAGCTAACATATTGTTGGATTTAAAATATACATTTGGACAGTCACTGACTTTTTTAATTGGTGCATCAAATCCATTTATATTTGTATTGTAATTACCATTATGTTAGGATTTCTGTCATTTTATAATTTTTATTTAATGAATTTTGGTACATGCTTTTCTTTCCTACTTTTTCTTAAAGAAACAAAACAAAACAAAACAAAAAAACCCAAAACAAATGTTTTGCTGTTTCTAAGGTTTCCTTTATTTTGGGACTTATAATTTCACTTACCCGTTGGTTTCTTAAACTGTTTGTATTTCTTTCTTCACCCCTAATTAGACGAGTGATGTAATTGACTCCTGTTTCCCTCTGGGCTGTCTACCTGCACTGTGTTGATATTTTCTAGAATTTTGGTTCTGGATCATTATGGCTATGTTTTTACATTTTCTTTTGCCCTAGAGTTTTAAAGGAACAGTAGACATTATCAAATTTGTTGAACATCTCAGATTGCTTTTATTTAAATACTTAAAAAATTTTTAGCGTTATCAATATAGTACTTTGTGTGAAAATCTTGGGTGTTTTATGTGTAATAATGTATTTTATGGCCTTACATTTGAATGGGAGTTTGAATATATAATTTTATGTTCGAAATTCTATAATACTTTAAAAATGTTACTTTAATACTGTTGTGCATTCTATGATGCTTTTGAGAACTCTGATGTCAATTTTATTTTTATATGATTTGTTCTTTCTATCAGGAATTATTTTTGGATTTGATATTCTTAAATTTTGTAGTAATGTATCTTAAAGCAGTCTTTTTTTTTTTTTTTTTTTTTTATTCCCCTGTTTGGCACTCTGAGTCCTTTGGATTGAGGTCTTTGAAGGTTCTTTAATTTTGATGAATCGGTCATTATGTCTTTAAATATTTCTTCCTTTCAATTTATTTCTTTTTCTGGGACCTGGATGCTGGCAGTTTCACTTCTGTTCTCCATATTTTCAATCTCTGACTCTGATTTTTTTTATTTCTTGCATCTTCTGGCTAATTTACTTTTCTCTGTGTTCTTAGAATTGTGGTTTATAAGTCCACCCCGAAGGAGGGTTTTGTGCGTGTCCACATGCTC
The DNA here is from genome assembly GCF_987537825.1 of Furipterus horrens. NCBI lineage: Eukaryota > Metazoa > Chordata > Mammalia > Chiroptera > Furipteridae > Furipterus > Furipterus horrens. Next base: position 15,785,555 of record NW_028327180.1, read on the forward strand.
ATGAGGCGTCGGAGATGCCTCCTCTCTCCTTCCCTCCTCCTACTCCTCTCCGGTTCCTGCCTCCTGCAGGTTCACCTGGCTGCTTTGGTTCAGAGTCAGGCCTTTTCTTTTCTGCACATAAATCCCATCCTGGGCATGAGAGGATGGGCATGTCACAGCCACACCCCCAGGGGAGTGGGGAACTTGGTCATAGCTTTTTGGCCTCCATTTAGTGCGGAGAGCATCTCCCAACCCCCTGCTTTCACACGGAGAGTCTGGTCTTAGCCCCCATCCCTGCTGCATTGTAGGTTTGTTGTACGAAGATGCCATAGTATTTAAAGGTCTGGCTGGTTCTGTGAGATTCCCTAGGTGCCAGAGCCAGGAGGTCCTTGGCTTGCATTCCCCCTGCCCTCTGAACCTGTGTTTCCTTTCTGTTTCTCTTTCACAGAGATGCGTAACCATTTTTGAGTACAGTTATAGCTTTTTACTTATTTAAAAAATTTGTTTTATCCCATTGTTTTTGTGTTGGCCCATGTGGGAGGAGGATGGGCTTTTTTATACATGTTTCTGTGTTGTAAATGCGATTACTTTGCTCTCAGTAAATCTTTCTTTCATCCTAATGATATTTAGACATTCTGTCATTATTCTGACCTGACAGCAAGGTGTGCCAGTGGAACCACAGTAGTGGCCTGTGGTTGTCCTCCAGGTAACCAAGTGTATGTCTCTGGGTTTGTTAGAATTCAAGTCGGCTAGTAGATTATATCTCCCTTCCTTCCTTCCTTCTTTCCTTCCTTCCTTCCTTCCTTCCTTCCTCCCCTCCCTCTCTCCCTCCCTCCCTCCCTTCCTTCCTCCCTCTCAAGGTCATAAAGAAATCAGACTAAAGGGTGCAATCAGTAGCTGTCATGAAAGCCATGTCCTCTTGAATACTTTTTTGTCCAATTTTTATGGGACTCTATATTCGTGGGAGAATCTTAAATATTTCTAAAATAACATTTCTCTTTATTTAAAAATGTCAATAACCACCAACACATCCACCCCCACCACCCATACTGCTTTGAGAAGAAGCGTGCTCCTTACATCTGCAGTTCCTCCAAGGTTCTCTTACATTTCTACACTTTCCCGTGTTGTGTCCATCCAGTGCAATGACTTCAGCTCTCTCTGCGTGACTCTCAGATCGGTAAAACCCTCCCAGACCTCCGTCCTGAGCTCTGAGGTTGTATAGCCAGCTCTCCTCTAGATACTTTCACCTGGACTTTTTACTAGCACCCCAAGCCCAAGGTGTCTGTGACTGGTGTTATTTCCTCTCCCATCCTATTTTTCCTGTTTTTTTTTTTTTTTTTAAATTCCCTATTCCAATAAATAATTCTACCGTCTACCAAGTTCCCCAAGCCAAGAATTTGAGAGTCCCCCTTTCTCCTTCGCTTCTATTCGTAAAATTCTAATGACTGCAATACCTGAATACCTCTTGACTGCATTCTCCGGATCATATCCCTTCCCTGCTTAATCTCTGCAATAGCTTCACAGCGGCTGTGGAACAAATTCACCTACCTTGGTACGTTCAGAACTCTTCACTGTCTTATTACTCCTGCTTTCTGCCTTTGACCCTTTTCTCTAGACAAATCCAACTGCGTGTAGCTCTGAAAACTGCCACATTCTTTTTTTCTATGTCGTCAGTCTCGATATTTTCTCTTCCAGGGATTCTTTGCTCAAAAATCTGGCAATAATTCCTTCCTGTCCCTGTTGCCTGACTCCCACGTCTTTCACCCCCACCAGTGGCAGGTTTGGAAATTCCATTCTCTGGATCTCAAAGCTGCTCGATACAATCATACTACAGCATTTTGCACCTTCTGCTTGTTTGTCTGTCTCTGACTGTCTTCCACACCAAGCTATGAGCATCTTCCGTTAGGGACTGCTTTCTTCACCTTTACAACTCAGCCTCCGTGGTGTGTATGACTTGTACATAAGTAGAAACTCAGTAAATACATGCTTATTGATTGAATATAGAAAGTAGAGATGTGTGTTGGTTGAAAGGGGAGAGGATGATAACTGGAAGCTGTGTGCAGCTTTTGCAACAATACTTAAAGGTTTGTAGGCTTTTTCACTTCTTAATTCCTACAGGCATGGGCTGTCTGGTTTCCTGATATTTCACGCGGCAGTGAGTCCACAGTCGGGACTCCAGACTTGCCAGGCCCTGCCGTGTGCTCTTTAAGTATCACCAAAACCGAGACCCGGTCTCCATCCTCAAAAAATGCATAACAGAAACGGGGACCTAAAACCAGGTCATGAAACTAGGGGATGACAGTCAAACGCGGACTTGATTTCTGCGTAGGGGTGTGAGGAAGGAGAGAAGAGGCCGGGAACGCCGTGGCAGGGCCTCTGTTGGAGGACATGGGGCGTCAGCTGGATGTTGTGAGGAAGCCGCTTTCTTTTCCAGACAGTGGCAGTTTCTCTTTCCAATGAGTGTCTTATCTCGCAGTCTGTTCATAATGAAAGCCCTTCAGCACCATTTTTGTTCACTCGCCTGGAACAACCTTGTTCTGCACAGGCGACCTCTCGGTCCTGTTACAGGGTGGCGCCTCGGACAAGGAGCTGGGGGGCACTCAAGGGGAATGTGGAAAATGTTGAGAGCATCTGGTTTTAATTCTCGAGAACAAGTTAGCTTCATAGGAGTTAAAAAAATCTTCATTTCAGAAAACGTTGAACATAAAATTTGTGTTTCTAGGAAATCGTATTATTTTCCTACTAGGTAAAAAGTAGTAATTTGATTTCGGTGAACAGGCATGCTCACACTTATTTAATGTTTACGTTCTCGGTGTGAGTGCTTCCTTGAATTCAGCGATTCTCAGGTAGACAAGCTCATTCCTGAGTAGTGAAGGCGAAAAGAATTCTGTGCCCACAGAAAGGAGGGTGATGCATCGCTTTGTTTGATCAGTTTGTGTAAACACATTCCCGTCTACCAGTGTTGTTTTCACTTGAGGGTTCAGATGGCCACTGTTTGGCAGGAGGGAGGAGAGGAATTCTCCTAATGGAAAGTGATTTCATGGGCTGAATGGCAGTTCGTGTTTTGTCCGTCTGCGTGGGGAGAAGATTGGAGGCAGTGTTGCTGAGCTGGGCTATCTGGTTGTCAGAACAGTTCAGGTGTCTCTTGCAAGTAACATTAGACCCTTGCTCCCCTGTCCGCACAGTCGCTTCTCATTGACGGGTTGCTCCGTGCACGAGTGAATCAGGGCATAAGCTGGCCTCAGACTCTCATTTGCTGCTTTTGCCATGTCATGCCCTGCAGTCAGGGAACGGGGCCCAGGGAGCGGAGGGCCGGCGGCCAGCCTCCGAGGCCAGGAAGCTGCTTGCGTCTGGCTCACTGGTAAGGTAATCCTGTCTGCTTCAGAACTGGTCCTGTTTTGCTACTTCTAGCCAAGCCCTGGACTGGCAGCTGTCGTGCAGGTAAATGTGCTGTCTACCTCAGACCCCATGCTGGGCTCACATTTGAGATGCTCTTCATTTCGAAGGGAGCGCTTGCTCATGATGACGAAGGGGCGCTGTGGACGGGCCTGACAAAGTCCAGCCCCTTGTTCTTGGGCTCATTTATAGGAAGGAGCTGGTTGGACCTGAGCTGTCCAGGCACAAGGGAAGAAGTAGCCCTTGTTTCCAAGTGGGCTTTATCCCAGAACAAAAAAAAAAATAGGTCCAAAGGAAATCATAGTGTTCTGTCGCTGGATTTCAGTTCATTTGAAAGTTGGCCCTTCTATTTGGGGCTGAACGCCTCCTATTAGCTAAACACTTCTGTAGTGAAGGGTCATAGAAAAAGCGACTTCTTGAAAGAAGAATGATACCGTCTTTTAGACTGTATTGCGCATTTGTGAATGGGTCCGGAGCAGGGCTTTATGGGGAGACCGAGACCAGGGATAAGACCCGCCCCCAGAGAGCATGTTCATCTCTTCCCCACTGTATCTCACACCCTCCCTGATGGCACACTTTAGGCTTCTGCACAGGGTCGTCCAGGGGTTGTCCCATTACTGCCCCCATAACAAATTCCTTTGTCCACCATTGCCACCGTCTCTATGTCCTACCTCCCTGAATTCATCTCGTCTAGATTTCCATTCCTAAGATTCGCTCTCTCAGCCTTCGTTGTAAGCTGGCTCAGAGTTAAATAAGCATTAGTTCATGCAGTCCATTTTCAAGATTAGCATCTTGGCATCTAGCTTAATCAGAGCCCAGAATTTCTCTTGTGCATCATTAGTAGTAGATTTGAAATCCGTCTAAGAGGGTTTTCCGAGAGCAAGTTTGTTGCTGTTCCTGGCATTCAGGCGTACAGTACTCTGTTTCTGGGATGCAGGGCTGAGCAAAAAAACGTGAGCTTTAATTGGCTGGAAGCTATTTGTGCCTGGGGGTATGGACTCCCATGGTATGTATTGTCTGCTTTCACGATTCACTTTGTTGACCAACTGTTTCTTGTGACCCATCACCTGTAAAACCAATGTCAGAGCAACGCCATCTTAATAGAACACCGTAGCCTCTTCAAGGCACTGCAACAGCTGGTATTTAGTGGGAGTGTCTGGCTGAGGGGTCCAAGCCGTGATGGGTGCAGCTCGGGTGCATCTGCAGAGTCACTGGGAGACTGGGATGGCAAGAAGACCAGCTGAGGGAAACAGTTGCTGGGTCAGGAGTGGGGAGTGGGGGATAGGGGGACTCTCTTTCCCGCTTCTGCCATTTTCCACCGTAATGTGTACGCATGACACTAAACCTATTTCATAAAATGGTCTGTGTGAAGGAACAATGCCTACAACCCAGGTAAGAAACGCCTTTTAGTTTTGGTTTGACGTCATCTTCTGGGGTCACTGCAGGGGCCTGATTCTTGTATAACATTCTCCCTAATGTTCACAGGGAAATGGAAGTTTCTCTATGTCTGGGATTTTCCTAAGTTGGGCTATTAAATTGTGATCCAGCTCAGAAGACTAGGTCTCTTTAGAAGCTTTTAGTTTATTAAGCACCAAGTGGTGACTGGCAATGGCTCAAAGAACCATCAGGTAACTAGAAAGAGAAAGGTTGAACTCTGCAGGGCTGGTGTGTGGCTCTGAATTGTTCTTGAGGTTATTGTTATAATTTATACCAGTGCTTCTTAGAGATTAGGAAGTCATTGTGGCCACCATTAAAGCGTTCATCTTCCCTTTGATCTGATTTTGATTATTGTGTTTTTTTCTGGGGGAAAGCACTCCTCACTGTGTATTATCTGTGACATATTTTAAGCGTCTTTGATTTAAAAAAACAAACACACAACAAAATCTTTAAAGAGAGATTCCCACATACAAGCTGAATTGTAAATGTAATTTTGGATATAATTTGATGGACTAATCAGGTGATGTATAATTGTTAGTGGAGTTGTTTTTTCGCCTCTTGAGTATTTGTTTGGATGTTGATGCCTTATTTTTTTCCCCTCCCTAGGGGACAGTCCCAACCCTCTGAAGGAGGACACCCCTACCAGCAGTCTAGACTCCCTCTCCTCTCTGTCTCCTACGACTGCGGCTATCCATGGGCTTCCTGGACCAGACAGAAACCACCTTGTCGCTGATGGGGACTGGGCACCCACTGCGTAAGTTTCCCTGGGCTTCAGCTTAGCACCAAGGGAGCGAGGGCCATGGCCTGCATTTGGAAGATTTCATGGCCAGTGGGTGCTGAAGCTGTTAGATCTAAGAACCTTTGTTTTCTAAACAGTGGGGCTGCCAGAGGGAGAAAGGTCCAGAAAAAAAGAAAAAGGCCTTTCCTGAGTAGCTCTGTGTTCCCAGTATGGAAGGGGTGGATGGGTGCTATTTCCAATCTGTTTCAAGTTCTCCTCGTGCCAGGTTCAGGTTGCCCAAAGGAAATCTGTTATTGTCCTACTCAGGATGTTTTCTTCCTGAAGGAAGTTTTCTTCCTGGCTCTGCAAACTTTGGCAGACATGAGAATACACGCATGGTGATCGATCGACTGTTGAAACTATCTATAGAACGATACTTTATTTGTGTAAATTGTTGACTGCATGATTGACAACTGCTGGATGAAATATCTGGTTTTATCTTCTCAGTTTGGTTCAGCGCCAGGAGCATACAGATCAGCTCAGGTAGATTAGCACAACTAATACCAATGCAGACAACATTCCGTGGACCTGATTTGGCTACACGAGGGTTTGTCTTCCTGGGCTTACGAGGCTGTGGAGTAAGTGCGGATTGGTGGTGCTGAGGGACATCAGAGAGCACCCAATTCAAACAAATGCTCAGAAGGATCAACAGGAGCTCAGGTCACTGATAATTACATGGCGTTACTTGATTAGTCAATCAGATTGCACCCAAATTCCTTTTATAATTCAGCCTAAGAGTATTTAGGTGTTCTATGTTTAAAGTTAAATAAAAAAAAAAGTGGCTTAAAATAAATTTGTGGATAATGATGTCATTTGAGCCTAGCTGTACGTTCTTAGGACGTTAAATGGAATTGGAAAGTGTTCTTCACATTGCATGCCTTTTTATAGTTACTGCTGGGTTCACATGAAATCATTATGAACTTATTAAGTATTAAAAGAGTCTGGAAAAATTTGGTATGCTAAAATTTGGGGGTGATCGGGAGACATTGAAAATTTAACCAAAAATCCAAGTGAAACCCGAAGTAGGGAATCACAGCCTGCAGCTGAGATTTTTTTCCTCTGAGATTGTCATGTATGTATTTTTACATGCCGAGGACTCTGTCCTGGGGATTTAAAGTACATATTGCTCACATATGCTGGTCATTTTTGCCATTCTTCTTTCTGGAATGAATGTACCCTTTTCAGTAATCCCAGCAACAATGACAGTGGGCACCGGGGAACCGAGGATCTGCCATCAAGTTCAGTGCACTTGTGTGTGTGTGTTTAAAGCAAAAACCAGATCTCTTCGTTGTTTCTTTCTGTTAAGCATTTCCCACGGTCAGTGGAGGACAGTTTAGTCAGTCATCTTTCTTCCCCGGCAGTTCTGGAGACAGGTGACGTTGTGAGCCACAATATAGCCAGTCACAGCATGTCCATGCCTGATACATGAAGCGCTTGCTATGTTGGTCATAAATCAAAGGAGTGAATTCCCCAGCTTCCCATTCATGCAAATTTTAAAGTGTCACGGGAAGTACTCCAATACGGACAGAGAGGCCAAAAAGGGAGGGGGAAGTACGTAGTTGAAGGAAGCTTGGAAATCAAGAACTTGAATTTTTTTCTGTGCATTAGCTAAAATAGATCCATATTTCTCTTAAGTATATAGACTGTTTCTTGTATATCTTATTTATTTATCTATTTAAATTACAGTTTACATTCAATATTATTTTGGGTTAGTTTCAGGGGTGCAGAATAGTGGTTAGATAATCATACTTTACAGTGTCCCCTCCCCGCACCCCCAGTGTTTCCAGTGCCCACCTGGCCCCACACAGAGTTATTACAATGCTATTGACTGTATTCACTGTGCTGTGCTTTACATCCCTGAGACTGTTTTGTAGCAACTCTCTGCACTTTTTAACCCCTTCACCTTTTTCACCCAGTCCCCCCGTGCCATTCCCCTCTGGCAACCATCAGTCTGTCTGTGTGTTTCTTAAAGGGTTTCCCCTCAAAGCGCATGGCAGTCAGACTCATCACTATGTCAGGAGCGCTTCCTCACCCCGAGCACACGCCAGGGAAGCCCACGCTGCGGGGCCCCACCGCAGGATGACGCTTAGGTTTCAGCAGGAGCCTGAAACTCTGCATTTCTCCCCTCATCCCAGGTGATGCTCAGCCAACCCTGATGCAGACAGCTGTCCCTCCGAACCCCACGGTTCTCAGCATGTTGTCGATTATCAACAGCTTTTCTGAGTGTAACTTGGATAAAGGATATCTCGTCTTAGGTTTTTTCTTTAAACTCTTCTAGTTAGGTGTGTTTTCTTCAAGTAGCCCTTGTGTGCCTCACGCGTACTTAGATTCTATCTCCTTGAAATGTCTCCTGTCCTGTTTTTTTCTCAAGATGAGTCTGACCTATGTGTCTTCAGGGTTGAATTTCATTTCAGCTTCAGGAAGCTTTCCCTACTCCTCTACTCTGCAGGATGATGCTAAATACTGCCTTTCTCTGTCTGCCCCAACATGTAAATGAGAAAAACGTTGCCTGCTAGTACTAATTAATATTTACCTTTTAGTGTTATTTGATAGTTACTTGTGTGTATGTGTGTGCGTGTCTATATATCTCTATTAAATCTCATTCTGCCCACCTATCCATCTATCTTAGTCAGTTCGTGCTGCTATAACAAACACACTGCGATTGAGTGGCTTATAAACAATGGGAATTATTTCCCATGTGGTGGAGGGTGGGTTGCTGCCTGGTTCTGGAGAGAGGCCCCTTCCAGTTTGCAGACGGCTGGTTCTGCAGCTCAGATCCCATCCATGAGGATTCTGTTCCCATGACCTCATCTAATCCTGGTCACCTCCCAAAGGCTCTACCTGCTTGTACCATCACATAGTAGGGGGTTGGTTCCAACCTAGAGATTTCGGGGGGACACGCACCTTCAGCCCATTACACTGCCTAATCTTTCTCTCCCTCATGCCAAGATAGATTGTAAAATTCTCAATGATAGGAACTGGGCCTTATATTATTGCCGTAATTCTTAATAAACATTTTATCATATCCCATCTTAATTATTATGTGTTTATAAAGAAAACTTTCCTTTTGGAAATCTCATCTCTTTCTGTATACCACTGAATGTCTCTTGGGCAACTGTGTTTAGTTTCTGATCTATATTCCTTTTTTTCTAAACTTTAAAAACTCTTCCTCTCGGAGTTGCACAGAATTAATCTCACCATTTTCTCTTTATAGGATTTTTCTTTGTTTTCTTAGCTTTTGTAAATATAGTTTTCATTGAGTACGTAGTGTTTTTTAAAACCCATTATCTCTGCATACCAGCCGTACAGTATGGACTACAGTTGGATCGGAGTAAATGCTGGTTAAGATCCCTTTTAATAAAACCAGCGTTGCCGCGGGGCCATTACAGCACAACACAGGGTGTTAAAGAGGAGGCAGTGGCTAGGCTTCCTGGTTTTAATCCACGGGGGTGAGTCTCTGTTCCAGAACTTCCGCGTGCCTCATCTCGGGTCCTGAAGAATGGAGTCCAAGTGGGTGCGGTCACGTCTAGGAGCCCCGTAGCTCTGTTGCACGGACGTGCCGTGACCCCAGCCGCCGGAAAGCAGACCTGCAGGGGAGGACCTGCAGCACCCGAGGGTCTGTTACACAGGCAGTGTGTACAGACGGCTGCAGCCTCTGACAGGCAGAAAACAAGGCAGCAGCATTGGATTTCTGGGGTATCTGCCGATGTCTATGACTTGTGGGTATGATGCATTGCAGTCCATCAGTCTGGAGCTATTACTCACCTGGACTCTCAGTGAGGTGATAGGTGACTTCATTACCAGGGGGGAATTGCCAGCTCAGTCTCCTCAGAGGACATTACATCATAGGTCAGCGTTATTTCCGATGTTCTCAAGTCATTTTTTCCCCAATAAAGTAGTTTTCTCTGAAGAGATTTTCTTCAATTGTAAGTGAAGGAGCAGGTCCTTGACAAGCAATCCTTTTAAGTTCCCTGCCACAAAAGAAAATCTCCTTTAAGAAGTAGCAGGCATTGCAATCGGCTTCCTCTACAGGTTCCGGATGAAAAGGAAGGCCTCCTTTTCTACAGGCACAGAAAGATGGGGGGCTTCTTAGAAGAGCTTTTTGTGGCTGGGACCCCAAAGTGAAACTCACACCATGCTCCGGCTGGTAGGTCTTGCTTGCTCACTGGAGGAGACGCTTGGCCTGGTTTATCCTGAGGTCGAGGTATTCCTAACATGTCTCTCCCAGGTGGTGCCCATACTGCTGCGAGGTGGCAGAGATTTCTGCCTACCCAGACTGGACGTTAGTTGCTGAAAATCCCATTCCCCTTCACAGCCTTGTGCGTGGCATCCCTAAACTGTGTGTGCACTCGCTGGTAACCATATTTATTCTGTCCATGAACTAGAGAGCTTGCATCCTTTAAATCTGGCAAACAAAGAGAGGTTTCCCATACACAGCAATGGCATTTCAAATTACTTGCCTATTACTTGCATGATTGCTTTTTAGGAAGTCAATGAATTTTGCTGGGAAATATCCAAGTACTCCTTACATTTGATTTGTGGCTTCATATGCCATGGCATGCCATGAATGATTTGTCTAAAGTTCAGAAAAATCATCTCAAATGTTTAACATACCTGTGAAATTTGGCTCACACCTAGAAATTATAAGGTAGCCGTCACAGGCATACCGTGTTCACCTCTTTTTTCCTTTGCTTTTCCTTCCCTCTCCCCCACCAGCCAGGGAAGATGGGTCAACCCTCACCCCTCCTTCACCCAACTGCTCCCACCCTGTGGGGCCAGGGACAGTCAGCTCACCCTATAAGGTGGTGGCCTGTATTTTTACCTCTTTTATGATGATTATTGTTTGAAGAGAAAAAAGAGAATTCATACTAAAAACATTTTTTGCCCGTCCTAGGAACTTCCAGGATCTTTCCTGGCTAATAAGGTCATCACGTCCTAATAAGGTTGCAGATTGGCCCTGGCTAGGGACGGGTGTGGATTCCATTGCCCAAGATCTCTAGTAGAGCTAATGTCTTCATTTGGAAGGACGTACTGTCTGGTGCTGGGTTCTAGGAAGAGTGATTGGGCAGCCAGTTCTCCCCCTCATACTTAAGTGAGCGGCAGAGCCACTGCTGGGTTCAGAACGTTTGAGGTCTAAGATAGCTCAGGAAGAACAGGGCCAAGTGAGCAGGAGACATGTGTGAGCCTACGGGAGCCCTGTAAATTCTGCTCGGAGGTTAGCTCTTTTCTGGACTTTCTGTTGGGGGGCCGGGACCTCTAGGGGGCAGAAGCTTTTGCTTCAGCACTGGCTGTGGTTAGAGGCTGCAAAGAAGGCTTGATTTCACTGGTCACACTCTTGTGTTTCCTGGGATCAGAGACCATGGAGCATTAATTATTGGTGGCCGCCAAGCTTTGTTTTAGCTGCTTTATAAATGATATTTCATTCTAATTCTCACAACAAACCCTCTGGGTTAGATATATCTTGATTTTTAAAGAGGGGGAAACCAAGGCATAAAGAGGGTAGGGAAGTTGCCCCAAGCCACAGGACTAGAAAGGCAGGGACAGAGGTGGAGTTGATGTCTTTGTCCCAGTGATCATGGTTCCCTTATTGCTTTACTGTAGGGATTGAAATTGGTTGCACATGGAAACATTAAAATTATAGGTTTCCCCTGATTTTGAGACTCAGTGAGATAGCTGGCTGTCAGCTGGCCATCGCTCTGTTTTGAAGAGGGCGCACTGACCCTCCATGAAATCATGTGGCTGCGGTGTATAATTACGTCCAGGGAATAAACACTTGAATCTGGCTGCTGCACATTCATCATCCAACACCTTTGGCTGAGATTTGGGGGTGAGGGTGTCTTCCCCTGAAACAGAGCTGCGAGACTGGGAGATTTGGTACTTGGCAGCAGACCGGCCTAATCTTCTCTGAGTAATGTGATCTCCAGTTGTGTCCCTCTCGCTTCAGTAAGCCCTTGAAGCTAAGCATAGGGCCCACGTACTTGACCATGGACCTCAGATGTCTGTTACCATTCATTTCTTTGGGGAACATACAGCGTTTGAATCCTCTCTCCGACTGTGTATAGAAATGATGCCATATGACTGCCTTGCCCGCTCACATCTTTCTGTGCACGCCCCTGTGTCTTGCTAGGGTATTTTTGGTATTTTTATTGCGTACTTGGCACTTCCATGTGCTCTAACTCACATCTTCCTTTGCTGTGCTGTAACTGCAGGGTCTGAAATTTGGAGGTTTCACTTTCAAGGAGAATGTTCATTAAAGCCCCATAATGAAAAGTCGACTTTCCAAAATAAAGAGACATGTCCGAATTTTATAGTAGCTTTTCTTCTGCTTATGACTCAAACGATTTTTTTTTAAGTATATTTTATTGATTATATTGTTACAATAGTTCCAATTTTTTTTTCCCCTTTGCTCCCCTCCGCCCAGCACCCCCCCTCCCCAACAATCCCCTCTCCAAGTCCATGCCCATGGGTCGTACATACAAGCTCTCCCGCCTCACCCTTTCATATATTCTTCTTCTTCTTTTTTTAAAATTAATTAATTAATTAGTTAAATATTTTAACAATAAAAAATAACAATTCCTCCCTCTCAGACTTAAGACCCTTTACAATCTTATAAAGGACAATGGATGAAGGTCTCGAGCTCCTCTAGCTGCTTCAAGCTGGACATGGTCGTCGTCCTACCTACCCGTGGGTCAAGAAATCCCTAATAAGAGTGGGGATGTGGAGGGGAGGGTGGCCTTCCCACAAGGGGAAGGATCGTGCAGACTCCAGGTTGGTTGGCTGTCTCTGGACAACGGCATGCTTGGTTTGACAGGCTGGCATCCTTGTTGTATTCTGGGGGCAACAGGGTTAAAGGACATCATTTAATCCGTAACCACTAGATGACAAAAGACAGGTATTAATTTTTCAATGTCCCACATTAGGGAAAAGAAGGGCTTCTTTGGAGGAAGGTGTGCCAGGTACATCTCACCTGTCCAAAACCCTTTTGCCCATTATACTTATTTTGGACTGAGGGAAATATTTTAGGTTTCCCCCATCTCAGGCCTCTGGGCTTTTTCTGTCCAAGCCATTAGGATAGAAAAGAGAAACCAGTTTTAAAGTGAAGCCCACAGACCACCCCGTTCTTCACCAACCCAGCCACTTAGTTCAGCCAAACCATTGAGTCTCAGGAGGCAGCAATGCAGACAGGATTAAGTGAGGCCTATGCATACAGATAATCACTCAGGTAATGAGATTGTAGGCTTATGCCCTTTGAAAACAGAAAACACATGTTAATTTATGTAACATAACCCACATACAAGTCTCTAAATCTGTAGGACTGTCTTATCGGAAGGAAAATCCTTGTCCTTCTAATATTCACTGAACTTGCATTTCTATTCTTTATATTTTTATTCCCCCCCCACTAAAAAATTTTCTGTTTGTTTGTTTTTCCACTACAGTTGTCTCACTTTTTTTCCCCCTCTTGCTTCCCTGCACCCTGCCCCCCCCCCACAGTCAGTCCCCACCCAGTTGTCCATGTCCATGGGTCATTCATACATGTTCTTTGACTAGACCCTTCCCCTTCTTACCCCTTCTCTCCCTCCCATCTCCCCCTTTGTTACTGTTAGTTTATTCCTTGTTTACATACCTCTGGTTCAATTTTGCTCATTTGTTTGTGTTGTTCATTAGTTTCCTGTAACAGGTGACAGCATAAGGTAATTTTCTTTTGTTGCCTGGCTTATTTCGCTAAGCATAATTCTCTCTAGTTCCAATCATATTGTTGCAAATGGTAGAAGTTCCTTCTTTCTTTCAGTACTTATTCATTGTCATTTTCCCCCTTTGTACTCGTGTTCCTCTCTGTCTCTCTGTTTCTTCATCTTCTTAAAGCAGACCCTTTAGCATCTCTTGCAATGCTGGTTTGGTGGAGATGTATTCTTTTAGCCTTCTTTTGTCTTGGAAACTCCTTATTTCACCTTCCATTTTGAATGAAAGCCTTGCTGGGTAGAGTATTCTTGGTTGTAGGCCTTTGTTTTTCATTGCTTGGAATATTTTTTGCCATTCCCTTCTGGCTTGTAGTGTTTCTGCTGAGAAATCTGATGATAGCCTTATTGGAGCTCCCTTGTATGTTATTAGTTGTTTCTCTCTTGCTGCTTTTAGGATTCTCTCTTTGTCTTTGAATGTTGGCATTTTAATTATGATGTGTCTTGAAGTGGGCCTGTTGGGGTTCATCTTCATTGGGACCCTCTGTGCTTCCTGGACTTGCGTGACTCTTTCTCTCGTCATGTTAGGAAAGTTTTCTGTCATTAGTTTTTCAAAGAGGTTTTCTATCCCTTGCTCTTCTTCTTCTCCTTCTGGAATTCCTATGATACGGATATTATTACGTTTCATGTTGTCCTGCAGCTGTCTTAGAACCTCTTCAGTCTTGTTCAATCTTTTTTCATTTTGTTGCATTGTCTGGGAGTTTTTGTGTAGGTTGTCCTCCAGCTCGCTGATCCGATCTTCTGCTTCCTCTAGCCTGCTTTTAATTCCTTCTACTGTGTTCTTCAATTCAGAGATCGTATTTTTCATTTCCTCCTGGCTCTTATTGATAGCTTCTATGTCCTTTTTCATGCTCACGTAATTTTCTGTGAGTTCCTTGTAGTTTTTCTGGAGTTCTTTGAAGTTTCCGCTGAGCTCATTCAGCTTCTCCATAATCCATGTTTTGAATTCCATATCTGATAGTTCGCTCCCCTCTATTTCATTTAGCACTCTTTCTGGGGATTCTACCTTTCCTTTTGATGGGAGGTTGTTTCTCTGTCTCCCCATTTTTTTGACTCCTATTGTTTGTTGGTGCTTCTTGGAATGATCTGCACTTCCTGGATCTGCCTCTGGTGGCGTCAGATCATGTACCAGTCTGGCCCTAGGCAGCCTGTTGGAGACTTCCAGGGATCTACTGCTGTTGTCTGTCTTCTTTGATTGTTAATCTATTCAATCTGTGATTAGCTGTCAGGCTTAAGGACTGTGGGTGTGGCAGCTTAATTCCTGTAGGCAGGGCTTTTGCTTCCCCTCAGGCTGACGCCACTTGGAGGGGAATGGTCTACCCGCAGTACTGGGGATGAGTCAGCACTGGGACCCAGTCAGCTGCTCCTCCAGTTCTCCCCTCAAAGCCACCGTGCCAAATTCTCCCCAAGTGTCTCCAGTCCTCTCTGCCTTCCCTCTGCTTGAGCCCAGGGTAAGTGGTGGCCAAAATATTTTCGTATGTGATCCACTTAAGAGCTCTTTTTCTCCTGCTGTTTCTCTCCGGCTAGCAAGAAAGCCTGTGGCTTTTCGCTTTTCACAGCTGATACTATTTTACTTTCCACTCTGTCGCTGTAGGCTGGGAAGCCCAGCTGGGGGTTTAGACCCTGCCCTTCTCAGGGGGAATCCCCGGCTGCTGAGCTGTTTCTCAGCCCCTTCAGCTGCCACCCGTGGGAGCCCAGCCAGCCCTTCCACGTCTCCGCACTCCCTACCGGTCACGTTGTGATGTAGCGGCCTTTTCTGTCTCTCCGTGGTTATAAGACTTCTCTCCAGCTGGTGTTCGGTTCGTTATTCCAGATGATTTCTCCAAAATTACATTGTAAATCCAGACTAGTTCTAGGAGGAAGTTAGTGTAGCTTCCACTTACTCCTCCGCCATCTTGTTTCTTCAAACGATTTTTTATTTGTTAGTCTTGTTTTCCTTTTTAGTTTCATTGCTTTTGTTGTTGTAATTTATCATCTTCTGGGCAAGGATTGGCTGTCTCTGTCTCAGTACTGAAACGCAGGCGGGGCCCTGGTGAGCTTTCCACACGGTAGAAGAGTCTAGAGTGGAAAAGCACTGATTTTTGAGTCAGACAGGCCGGACATTGCAGCCTCGTTCTGCTTCTTAAAACCTTGGGGGCCTCTATACATTGTTTAAGCAAACCAAGGCTTAGCAAGATTATCTGTAAAAGGGGAATAATAACGTCCACCCCTCTGGGTTGCTGTGAGATTTCAAGGAACCACATGTAATAAAACCAATCCCTGCTCCCCAGGGAGCTCCCGCTGGCCACCTGCTTGCAATTCCCTTCCCTCTGAGAACCTAACTTGATATTCTTCGTTGAACTTGACCCCACTTCCTGGTTCACCCGTTATATAATCCCCTCCCTCATAGCTCAGGGAAATAACCTCTCCAGTCCTGCAGGGACCTTAGATGTTGACCTGAAGTTGTCCTGTTTCCAGAAGTTACAAAGGTGGTATGAAGGAACTCCCAGAAACCCTTCCCCCAGCCTCCTCTGCTGTTAGCACCTTACATAGCGCCATGCGACTTCTGTTTAAAATAAGTTTCATCTTGGTACAGTATTGTTAACTTAACAGACTTTATTCAGAATTCACTAGTTTGTCACTCATGTCCTTCTTTTCTTCTGGGATCCAATCTAGAGTGCCACTGCATTGCCTTTAGCAACTTTTCTTTTTAATGGTGACATCTACTCAATATTTGTATGTTC
Organism: Furipterus horrens; assembly: GCF_987537825.1. Taxonomy (NCBI): domain Eukaryota; kingdom Metazoa; phylum Chordata; class Mammalia; order Chiroptera; family Furipteridae; genus Furipterus; species Furipterus horrens. Next base: position 15,801,604 of record NW_028327180.1, read on the forward strand.
TCCCATTGACATAGATTAGATTATTTGCTGGCTTTTTTTTTGGAAAGAAAATGACTTGTTATTGATGATGTCCTACAAACCAGACAGGCAAGCTCTGACTCAGAAATACCTAATCCCAGTCATAAGGCTTCACTTAGCGAGTGTGGCCTGTGTCCCCGGCACTGCCAGTGCTTTGCACCTATCATGTCCTTTCAGCCTCACAGCGACCAGCCTGTTTGTGGTCACCTTCATTTCAGCGAAGGAAACTGACACCAGTCAGTTTGTGACTCACCAAAGTTTCAGTCGTGGACCCTCAGCCAAGGCTAAGAGTGCCCACGTGCACTGCCTCTGAGAGGCACTCTGAAATCAGTCTCTTCGTCCTTGCCACAGCTTCCAACTCGGGAGAAGTGGCCTCCTTTTTATTTATAAACAGAAAGAGGAACAAGCTTAGGAAGCCTGAGAACTGGGCACACAGCCAGAGCTGGCTCTGGAACCCTGGTCTGTCTGTAGAGGGCTGGCATTTCATGTACTTGCCATTTTCATGATTAAAAACCTCCGGCAGCCCACCTTTGCCTTGAGCATGCGGCCCTGCCCCCAAGGTCTCTGACTGCCGACTCTCCATTCTTCCCCTTGTGTTCTGGTCCTGTCACTCAGAAGGACTTGAAGCTAAGAGCTCTGTGCATCCTTACAGAACAGGGTTTAGTACCGCCCTGGCCTTGAGGAAGAAGTCGCTTTCACCTTTCTCAGATTCAGTCCTTTCAACATATGACGTGGAATAAGACACCCAGTTGGGAATAAATGAGTTCACGTCGTGCATTATATTGAGCTCAGGGCTGGGCCATGCAGTTGTGCCCAGGAGGAGCCTGGGTGTTGAGAGGTGATGGTGATGTTGATGACAAATACTGCCTCCTCCAGGAAGCCTTCCTGGATGCTTCCTCCTCTGTTCTCCTGAGGGCTGCTGGACCACTCTCTACATGACACAGATCATGTTGCATGGTGATCATCAATTTGTCATTCTCCACCCACATGACTGTGCTCATGGAGGGCAGATCCCATAGTCCCCTGGGTGTCCCCAGGGCCTAGCAAGGGGCCTGACAGGGCATTTGCAGACCATGAATGATGAGCAGCCACAGCTGTTTGGAACCTCCCAGCGGGCAGTGAAGGCCTCCTGGCCCTGTGCCGTGGATTATAGTGACTCTCTTGTCAGGCCTGTTTGCTTTTCTCCGCTGCAGTCGCCCCCCCCCCCCCCCCATCTGCTCATTAGGAGCCAACAATGTGCTGCCTGTGGAATTCTCCCTCTCTGGCACTTAAGGAATAACTGTGGCATTTATTTGAACAGAGATTTCCCGTAATATACAGATCTACAATATTTCCTTCTGTCTTTATTAACATTTTCAAACACTTTTGCCCAGGACAGCTGTTCTAGACTTATGCTGTGCGTTTCTCAGGCTGGAATGAAAGATCATTTCACTAATGTGTTGGCTTCTGCCCGGAGACCTTGCAAATGAGGTTTTAAAGCCTTTCGTTCCAGCGCAAATTTCTGATTTGATCCTGACACCATGTAACCGCCGTCAGATCTCTCGGTGTTTGGTGGATGTAATCACTTCATAGAAGCAGTCATTTTCTCTCTTGGCTTGCATTCTCCCTGTTCTGACACCCTCCGAATTTTAAGTTGCACGCAGTGCTCAAAGAGCCTGGAATCGGGTGCCTGTTTCGCTCGCGCTGCCCAGAGCCTGACCCGTCTGTGCTGTGCAAGAAATGTTTGTTCGGTGCAGCAGCTCCCTGGTGACTCTGCAGCTGTCGCCGAATTTTAACAGTTAAGACTCTAACCTCCCTTCCCCATTTCCGAAATGTGTGTGCTTTTTTGCTGCCAAGAAGTTTTTAATATGCATGGAGCGCAGAGTCTGGTATGGGAGACGATTGGGTCACAATTTGCATCAGAGGCAGCATTTCTGCTGATTTGTTACATTTTAGAAAAATAAGCTCTGTAAAGCGTGCACAAACACCGCTCCTGTCCGCACTTCCGGGGTTGGAGCGTTTATTCCTCCCCGCTGCAAAAGCTGTCGGGTCTTCCCTGCAACACAGACCTGTTTTTCCAAAGCAAGAGTGTCGATGCTTTTCGTAAAAGAGAATTCTCTCCTCCCTTTCAGAAATGAGTATTCTGTCCCCAACCCCTTGATGTGTCCCATCCCACACAAACACAGGAGCCTTCTCTGGTGCCTTAGGAATAGCCAGGGAGACTTTCAATGTAAGTCTTTTCTTTTTTTTTTCCTTTTTCGTTTTTTAATTGTATTTTTATTTCCATTACCATTTAGTCCCCTTACACCCCCTCCGCCCTGCAATCACCACACCGTTGTCCATGCCCGTGAGTCCTTTTTCCTTTTTGCTCAGTCCCTCCACCCCCATCCCTCACCCCATAGCTCTCATCCTGCCCTCCCTCTATGAGTCTGTCTCTCTTTCGCTTGTTAGTTCAGTTTGTTTGTTAGATTCCACATATGAGCGAAATCATGTGGTATTTGTCTTTCTCTGACTGGCTTATTTCACTCAGCATCATGTTCTCCAGGTCCATCCATGCTGTCACAAAGGGTAAATTTTTCTTCTTTTTTAAGGCCAAGTAGTATTCCATTGTATAAATATCCCATAGTTGTTTTATCCACTCATCTACTGATGGGCACTGGGGCTGCTTCCATGGTTTGGCGACTGTAAATAATGCTGCAGTGACCGCAGGGCTGCTTATTTTCAAGGATGCAGTTTGAGTCAGTGGTCTGAATTCTTTATGTGTTTTTAGTGAAACCCTCTTGTCCCATCGTCCTGCCTTTAAGAAGGAATCATTTCTCCTCAAAGGAAGGTGGTGAGGTTGGCTTCTCTGCACTGAGGTGGAGAGGAGTTCTGCTTTAGGAGGAGATTCTCTCAGTTTAGTGTGCGAAACTGGAGGACGGCAAACAAACAGGTGTTAGTGTTTCTCGAACTTATGGTTGTTTTTGGGAAATGTGGTTTCTGAGCTTTTCAGGAAGTGCTGACTCTGTCTCCATTTTCATAAACCGCAGCAACCTGGCTTTCAGGAAATCCGTAGCCCTTAGGTACTTTCTCGTAATTGGTCAGCAGCTCACCATTAAATAAAATGGGTGGTGCGTGATCACACCAGCCTTACTCATCAAAACTCCTTAGTTAAAGGGGCAGCAGGAAGAAGGAAGTGAGTGGATTTTGAAACATGTAGGTTTGGGAAGCGGTAGGTGAGGACACCGAACACACTTAATTCTGTCCAGCAGGCAGTGAGCTTGTCATGCTCCTGTCACCATCACATTTGATCTTGAACCCCAAGACGGTCTTAGCCAGGATTCTCTTCTGAACCACGGAGTACAAAAGGGACCGGAGTGTTTCCTCAATCCTCGCATGGGTGTTAATGTCAGGAAGTGTGAAGTCTGAAATTCTCCTCTGCTTGCAGCTGCCATTATTTGCCTGCGGTGGCTTCATGGATGCTGGTGGAGGACAGGGGACTCCTGGTCAGAGCCAGAGGACCCCACTGATTTTAGCAATAGCCAGAGTAATCACCTCCCAGTCCCAGTTCCCCTAGGTGATACCCTTGGGCCAGGTACCATCTCCAGAGCTTAGGAAACCCTGAGCTTTTATGATGGGCAGTAAAACCCGCCCTTCGCTCCAGGGAAGACACAAGCTGTATCTTCCCAGGCTGGTTGCTCTACAAACATCCTTGAAAAGATACTCTAGAACAAAGGCAGCCAGTGCTTCTGCTTATAATAGATGCAGAAACACAGAGACCCATGGAGAATTGTCTCCCAACACGTTGGTGGTAGAACTGTGCCTGATGTGTAGGAGAGATGTTCATTCATTACGTAGGCCTTAGGGCTTAATTCTCTCTTAGATCCCAGGTTGAGAAAAACTGTTAGACCTTTTCTGTGTGCTACCATTTCCAAAATACCTAGTATTCCTCTAAAATGCTTTAAGTCAAAGAAGAGAAATAAAGATAATATCAGAATTCTCTTGTAACAGTAATATTTTCCTCTACTGCTTTTTGAGAAAACTCTAAGATATTTTAAAGAATTGTTAAAAAATTTTTGATACTTATTACCCCCCTCCCCCCCCACACCCCACAAACAAAAAAACAAAATAACCTATCCAAATTCTGGAAGGAAGGAAATGGTTTATGTAAAGAGTCATGTTTATATTTGTTTAGCTTCAAAAAATATGGACAGTTTGCTTTTGGGAGACACCTGTGAAATATACCACTATTCAACCTCTATTGGCTGAAGGTGAGAATTCATGTTTAGGTCTTGAATGTATTTATTTAATGAGTTTTTGCCTCATCACATTCCTTCCCAGTGGAAATCTGGTATCCAAGCAACTACTCTGTTCCATTTCCCAAACTTCACTTTGCTCCGTGGGTCTCCTTTTCCACTGGACTTCAGTTCTTCATGTGACTTCTTATGCTTCATCTCTAGAGACAAGTTCCAGACTTGTGTTTTGCTCCCTCTTACGAATATTCCAGCTTGCAGTGTTTGTAGCCACATGGAATTCTGAAACCCAGAGAGGTACTAGCTGAGGCTTCTGAGATCTTGGGGGGAAAACTCAGGAACTTACCTACAGAAACTGAAGTTGTGAGTGGGAAGTCTGACAGCCTGTCCTGGAGAACTGGTTAGTTAGTGTTGATTCTGTACCACACTGATATGTAGAATGACAAGAAAAAGATCTCAGAAAAATAACAGGCTAAGGTTGAGAACTTGACCCTGGAAGGGCTTGCTGATTCTGAGTTCTGCTTGGGGACACGGGGTGGAGAAAGACCAGCGGGGGGGACACTGGCCCTTACCTCTGGCAGCTGCCATTCCAACACTTCTTTCACTTTCCCCAAATGGCATTTTCCCTTTATTAAAAACAAAAACAAAAACACAGCACTTAAAAAAAAAAAACACGTGAGGATTAAGTAGATAATAGGTATAAAATTCATGATCTGTATTTTTGAAGAGCCTTATAAATATAGCCACGTCATTACTTTATCTTCATCCTGTGGCTGCCCTCCCTCTGCGCGGACGGATGGCCATCATTGAATAGCTCAGCTCTTGATGACTAGAGTTGACGGAGGTGTGGTAAACAGCTCATCTTCCCCCATCACCCCTCTCCAAGCACCGCAAATAATTGCTGGCAGAGAAAATGGCGATTGTTTGGCTAACAGGGGTCTTAAATTCTCCTTCAGAGCTTCACTCATCCCTTCCTCTCCCTTCCTGATTAGTCAGACACACCCTTAAAGGTTCATTTTCGGATAAAGATTGGAGTGACTTTTGCTGCTGGGGATACAGATCACTTTGAGATTTATGGGTTTCTCTGCTGCGTTTTATGACTTCCAATGAATGGCTGGATAGGGAGGTTGTAAATAAGTTGTTCAAAGGATAATGTTTTTTAAAAGTGCACCCCCCACCCCCTTCTCTGATCAAAGAGTAGAGAACCTTCTGTGTACTAAATATCTCTCAAGCCAATAGTGTAATATTTCAGGTACCTGATTTATACAATCAGCTCCAGTGATGGAGCATCTGAGTTGGTTGCTCGGGTGTTAGCTGAGGACCCCTTGTGCTCCCCACTCTTTCCAGCTATGTGAGGTCTACTAAAAGAGTGGAAGCCTTGCTCTTGCCCCAAGGGCAAGAGAACCCTCTGAAACCGTCACAGAACAACTCTGTCACCCTGCCTTCCTGTGTATCGGTGTGATGGGCCTTCGGGGAAGGTCTGGGACTTACGGAGGCCAAAGGAGCAGCATTGGGGCAGGCCGGCCTGGAGCTGAGCTGAGGGCGGGGGACAGAGTGGAGCAGGCAGAGCAGTGGGAGAGGCTGAGAGACAGGAGAAGCAGGCAGCGTGTGTGCAAAACTCAGGGAAACAGAGTCGCGGGCAGATGGGCAGTCTCTCGGGGCAGGGGAGCCTCTGGAGGGCAGGTGTGGGGGTCCACTGGTTCTGGGGGGGGGGTCAGGCTGGGTAGACTGGGTCTTAGGGGCTGAGTGTGGCTGATTGAGCCCGCGGAGTTGGAGGGATGGGCTGGGGGTGAGCGGGGAGGCCACAGTGGTAACAGGCCTGGCGCAGTGGAAAGGGGAGGAGTCCCCTGATCATGATGAGAACGTAGACAAAGGAACAGCCTGGCAGCTGTGGGAGGAGCGTGGTATTAGTTCTGCTAGAGAAGGAAGACTCCAAGGTGCAAGGCTCAGGAATGTGGAAGGACAGCCAAGCAGCTGCTCGTGGAAACTGGTTTCAGCCGGAGAGGGTGAGTTGGAGGTGAGGAGCGTCTGGGTGCAGCAGATACCGAGCACATATGTGCTGGAAGTGAGACGGAATGAAACGAGAGACTTTCAGCCCTGGACTTCTAAAGTGAGCTTCATGAGCCGCGGTCGCTCACCTGCAGTTTGAGATAATTGGAGAAGAACGTCATTCAGGCCAACACATATTTATTGAACTCTTCCTTCGTGTTTATAGGCCCCTCCAGGAGTGTTCACTGACCTCTTCCATTAATTTTTTAAATTTGCAAATATTAGGGAATGTTCAGCTCACCCCAGATTTTCACTCTTCGCCGCTTCCTCCTTTAAAGTCTAGTCTGCTCCTCTCTAGAGAAATCTTGATTCCCAGTGGCCTTTTCTTTCTGAGTTGCTACATGTATATGACCGGATAAAAGAGCTTTAAACATTCAAAGGCCGCCTGCTGAGTTTTTGGAGCTGTAGGTCACGGTGTTGGCTGCCGATTCATGTGACTTTCCTTACGAACAGAAAACACGAACGCCTCATGAGTCCAAGCAGCTATTCTGCACGCTTGCATTGTGGTGCTCTGATGAGTGACCTGGTGTGTGGTACAGGGTTCGCCAAGACCAGCTGCTCTCCACGAATCTGGAGAAGGACAATAAGGTGTCACTCGTGTGGGGTGTGGCTCTTGGAGATGTAGGAGCCTGTGGAGAGGACTCCGTCCTTCTGGTCACCGGGGAGACAAGGGAGCCACCCTCCTGGCTGTTTAGGATTGAGGTGTCATGTATCTGGTGCTCTGTGGCCCTGCTACAATTAACTCCTGTTCTTCGAACTTCCTCCCTTAGCTCAAGCCAGACCCGATCGTCGCTGGTCCAGTGGCTTAACCCGCAGCCTCTGACCACACCCAGCTGCCACCCAACTGCTACACCTCCTTCACCCAAGCTGTCACCTTGCCCCTTCTCTGCTCCAGCCACTGTGGCGGACAAGCCACCTGAAAGGTACATGGTTCGGGGCATGATGTGGAGTGTGGTGGCAGCACATGGAAGGGGCCCATCAACCCGAGCCGGTTCTGTGTCCTCGGCGGAAAGGCTGGCTCAGGCTTTTCGGCCTCCTGGACGGCCCTTTCGACCTTGCCTCGGGGCTGAGCCTCAGTACCAGGATGTTCTTAGGGGACGTGTACCCTCCCTGACACCGGCTCGGGCCTGCTCTTCTTGGTGCTGCTTGTGCACTTTTGAAACTCCTCATTCGTTTCAGAAGAACTTGTTATACCTAAATAGAAAGCACAGGCTTTGTTCGAAAGGAAGGTTGGACACAGGACACAGCAGGGGATACAAGCACTTCATGGGCCAGCTGTGCCGGCTTGATCACGTCCCTCCGCCTGGGGGTCAGGCTGACTCTCCTCAGTGGCGGCCCCACGCCTGCGGCTCGCAGTGGGGTTCCGTGCTTCCCCGGGATGCTGTTTCCCCACACGGACGAGCAGGAGGCTTAGACAAGTGCTGAGCCTGCTGTGCCTTTCAGGGGACAAGAGTGAGGGGTCTAACAAAGAAGACCCAAGTAAGAGCAGCAAGCCCCTTTCCAGAAGGCGTGGAAGCCAGTTCTCTGTCTAAACCAGTGGTTCTCAGCCCTCCTAATGCCGCAACCCTTTAATACAGTTCCTCATGTTGTGCTGACCCCCAACCATAAAATTATTTTCGTTGCTACTTCATAACTGTAATTTTGCTACTGTTATGAATCGTAATGTAAGTATCTGATATGCAGGATGTATTTTCATTGTTACAAATGGAACATAATTAAAGCATAGTGATTAATCACAAAAACAATATGTAATTATATTTGTGTTTTCCAATGGCCTTAGGTGACCCCTGTGAAAGGGTCATTCAACCCCCGAAGGGGTCGCGACCCACAGGTTGAGAACCGCTGGTCTAAATGGATCACTGAAGCCACCTAGCTTGTGCGCGCTCTGTCTCTTGCTGCCAGGTCTTCTGTCCCCAGGCGCTGGTGCTTTTCCTAATGGGTGAACTGAAGTGCTTGGGAGACAAACATGCCCCCAGGTTCTGGTGACACCAAACGCTACGAAAGGGCATCCCACCAGGCAGAGGGGAATTCGGTGAAGAGGTTCAGGGGAAGCTGCTCACAGAGGCTCCTGAAAGAAAGATTGGAATTTGAAACCCATCATTGACTTGAAAATAAAGTGCTCTGCTTTTGCCTGATGTTCCCTTCCCTTCTCTTCTCTTTTGTGGAGGTTGTGCCACCAGTGACAGAGAACTGAGATTCGGGGAGTGGGAGAGGGCGGGAAGGGGAGGTTTCTCTCTCCCAGTTTCTGCACGTGTTAACTTGTACCTTTCCCGGTCCCCTCTCAGCGTCACCAGCCGGAAGGCTCGAGCGGTGTATCCGTGTGAAGCAGAACACAGCTCCGAATTATCTTTCGAAATAGGAGCCATCTTTGAGGATGGTAAGTGCTCGTGGGAGCTTTGTGATAGGGCCTGTCCTGTCTGCAGCCCAGAAGGCCCACAGCCTTGGCCAGGCAGGCACTGGCTGGGGTGTTGTGAGGAGCACAAGTCCATCCCGTGATGTTCTGGACAGGGGAGAGCTGGCCCGTTTGGCTTCCAGGACCTGCATGCCGGCAGGCTGTCTGCCTGGCTGCCACAGCACCTCTGCCTTAATCTCGGGTATTCTCCAACCCTGTTAACTCCTGCGGGTCTTCTCTGAGAACATCTCTCTCCTGATGTGGAGAAGCTAGTGCCACTGGAGTTCAGAAGTATTTCTGATCTGCATCCTTTGTTTTCCTCTCCCAGAGTCCCTGGCCAAGCCTCCGAAATGCTTCAGGTTTGCCAAATCTGAGTTACAGCAAGAGGCTGTTGTAGTGCTCTACCTGACTTTTGCTGATTTGAATAATGTATGAATCTTTAGATAGGGGTATTGACTTTGCACGTTGAAACAGGGTGCAGATTTTATTTGTGTTTAGTATTCATACCCAAGCATTTTGGAACTATGCCCAGCTTAATATTTCACAAATTCTGTGGTTGAAAGTATGACACTCCTGCCCCCCCTTGATTTCTTTCTTCTCCAGTCTGGCTCATGATGGAATTCATTGGTTGCTGTGGAAACAGTGATGTTGTATGTGGGTGGAGCTGCCCAGAGGACTTCTGGGGAAACAGAGCCTTAGATCCTTGGGCTGGAGTAGTTGATTAGCCAGAATGTCTGGGATACAGGGAACAGAGCAACATGATGTGTGGCTATATATTGTCAGTAATGCGGCATTTGCTGGTGATTGTTTTTTTCCAGAAAGCAAGTTGAAGAGATTTCTCTATAAATGTGATATGTACTTTTGAGATCCAGGGACTCCTGATAGTGTCAGAAAACAAACCACAACAACAAAAAAACAACAACCCTGCATATGACAGAATTATACTCTGTGGAGAAATTTTATTTTTGGAGTAAAAGCAAGATCATTCCTCCACCACCATAACGTGTATCCATGCACTTTTGCTGAGAGAGTCTGGTAACATTGCTGCCCTACTCCAGGCCTGTCACACGTGGGCACACCACGTGGCAGAAGGGGACGCTGAGGTGGCAGCATCGAACCCCCCCCCCCCCCCATTTGAGAAATGGTGGCGAATGTTTGCGTTGTGGCTTTAGATGTGTTTGGGAGCCCCTGAAATCCCTCACACGGTACCGTTGGTGAGATTTTCCCCCTGGTAGAGGGTTTATCCACTGGGACGCTTTTTGCTGCAGTAACAAAAACCGACACAGTGGGTAAATGAGTCATGGAGATGGATTAGCTCACACAGTAATACGTCTAGAAGTAGAGAGCTCTGGCCTAGGTTAATTCATGTTCTCTAAGACCACAGCATCACCACCTCTGCGGGAGCATCTCAGCCTGTGGACAGGGCATCTAGCTGGCTTTCCCGTGGTACAGGCACTGTGGCCACATTCCACCCCGGCAGAAGGGGTGCCTCTACCTGTCTTCCTTTCTCTTTTTTTAATAAACAAGAGTGAGAAAAGCTTTCTAGAACTTCTTTCCTAGTTCACCTGCCCTCATGTCTTGATAGCCAGAACAGGGTTATATACCAACCGTGAACCTATTCCTGGCGAGCTCTTAGACCATCCAGAACCAGACTGGCACAGGGACATCTCTGGGCCTGAAGACAGGTGGGTTCCAGTCCATCAGATCCAGTCCTGCCAGCAGGGAAAAGGGTGGTAGGTGTCTGACACTAGAGACTGACATTCTCCACCTCTACAGTCCTTAGATGCCTTGCAGGAGTCCTAAGAAAAAGTATGTGTGTCTTTACACACATGCATGCTTATATACACCTATATACACACGTGCAGGCACACACACACATACGCACACACAGATGCCAGCATCTTAGTGTGTTTGGGACGAGGAGGGGTTGATAGAAGATAAGTATGGATTGTCACTCTGGAGTTATTTTGTCTGAGATCAGATCTTGGCCTTTCCACTCTCTGTGTGACTCTGGACAAGGTCCTCAAGTTCTCCCTGCGGCTCATTCTTCGTCCTAAACTTCATGGATGTCCACAAGAGGGATGTGGCAAGACAGCATTCTGGGCCACGGAAGGCAGGGCTTTGAAGGCAGCACGCAGACGTCTGTGGACAGAGGCTGCTGCTGCCCCGGAAGCGGCACTTGGCGCCCGGCGGCCGTTCTCTCGTGGTTGAGCCTTTTAGATGCACAGCGGTGCAGTGAATTCACGGGGAGCCAGCACTTGGGGCATTTTGGGTAAAAGGTGGTTTCTCTTCCCTTTCAGTACAAACCTCGAGGGAACCTGGCTGGCTAGAAGGGACTCTGAATGGCAAGAGGGGGCTGATTCCACAGAACTACGTCAAGCTACTCTAGCACCTGGCCTGGGAGGGCCCCACACGGACCCCGGCTCCCAAGGACCTCCCTGGGGGCAGCGAACTAACTTCTTCCATTTGGGCGAAACCCACAGCCACCCAGATGCACGGGGATTACAGATCATGGGTTGGCACTCCAGGGCTGGGGACGGGGGACAGACTCCTAGTGGCGGGCAGGGAGGGGACACACCGCACAAAACTGTGTAGATCTGTGGAGCGGGAGAAAGACGTCAGGATTCACAGAATGGACTTTGCATTTGTCAAGCCTTGGGACATAGGATGGGAGTTATCCAGGCTACAGAGTGGGCGGGAGGGCAGCCTCCTGCCAGTGCAAACTTCCCCCACTGCCAGGAGTCTGCCCACCCACCTGCTGCTGAGATGTTAACGGGGACTGTCTTCGAGGTGGTGTTTGCTCTCGCCTGTGGCTGATGAGCAGCGCGGGGCCCGTGCCAGGGGTCAGGGCGGGGAATTGGTCTAAACCTAGTGGCTCGCCTCCTTCAAGACCAGCCCCGGACCCCACGTGCACCCTCCTCTGAGAACACCGTCATATTTATATCGGGCCTCTCCTTGGGGTCGCTCACCTGTGTGCTGTTTCCCAAACACCACCTTTGTGCCCCAAGGCCTCTGTAAATGAAATAAAATGTAATTTACTACTTGACGTGTGTCCTGATGTGGGGAAGATGGTGGAACTGATTCCCTCTGAAATGTTTTATGATTTGCCAGCCAACGGATGGAGAGTCGTTTTCTGCCGATGTTGGCACACGCTCACGGGTGGAGTCCATTGTTGAGTAGTCTTGCTCAGCTGCAGCCGGCTGTGGTCCTGGGGGCGGCGGAGTGAGGCCTTGGATGGCCCGCCCCAGCCTCCTGACCCGGCCCTTCCCCCAGGGCCTGCATGACCCCCCCGTGGTTTGTGTGTGAGCTGCAGCCGTCCCGTGGAGGCCAGCCCCTCACAGGGCTGTAGGACGCTGTCCCTATCCTCACCCCTCACCCCCTCACTCCTGTACCCCCACACCCTGACCCTCCCCACCTTGAGCCCCCGTTCTTCTGTTCTCTAGGCCTCAGCACTAATCTCTTCTTCTGGACTAAGATGGGCTTCAAGGTGGCAGGCCAGGCACTCAGACCGTTCCTGGAGGAGCCTTGGCCGTGACCCTGCAGCAGTGGCACCAGGGTTACTCCCTTGTCCCTGATCTGGACTCCCTGGGATGTGGAGTTCATTTTTAGGGGTCTGCTCTGGGGCTTGTGTGTTTCTCTTCCCCACAGGACATGCCTGGCAGACTTCTCTCCAAAGAATGTCACAGGAAGAACATGTCTGACGTCTCTTTGCCCAGATGACTTGATGCCAGAGCTTGCTGGTCATCAGATTTGAAGTCACCTCACCTGGACCATGGGGGGCTGTCAAGATTGGGCCACAGGTATATACAGAGGAATGGGCCTGTTGGAAGGTGTCTATGCTACACGTACAAATAAGAACAGCCCCAGTGCAGCGTAATTTAAAAGACAGAACTTTGGGCCCAGCAGGGGTCCTGGGGCTGCTGAGGAGACCAGGGCCACAAGGAAGCAGCCGGGCCTGTGCGGCGGGCCAGCTTGGCCGGGGTGGTAGGTGGCACAACCCCCAGTGTCCTGTTTTCTGACTTATCATTTCCTGCCCGTGCCAGCTGCTTATGGATGTAGAAGAGAAACATCAACGCTGTGTTCAGTTCCTGCCTCTTAAACAAGGAGGCCCTGAAGTTTGGGTTGAAATGACTGAATACAAGTCGCATGTCTGGGACGTACTACATGCTCAGCTGATGGGACTGCTGGTCCCTGTGTTGTTCGTACTCTGTCACTTGTGTCTGTGTTCTGGGTAGCGTGGTGGCAGTGAAGCTGCAACAGTGCTGGCTGCAAGGGTTCCCACAGCCCCAACCCGGCAGACCCTTGCTGAGGTCAGCCAGTGAAGAACAGGACAGTGTGGCCGGGCTTGCCAGGGTCTCCAGGTGGGGAACCTCCCCAGGGCCTGGCCAGGTAGATTTAGTAACGGGATCACGAGGTGTTCTCTTGCATTGAAGAACCACCTTCATGTCCCCAGAAAAGAAATGGGGTGTATTATGTTCTGTGTTTGCTGCCTGGCTGTGGCTGGTCCCAAGGCATCTCCGGAGGGCTGTCTTTTGGAGCAATGGCCCCGCCCCACTCTGGGCGCTGGCCCCGCCCCCTGCCCTGGCCCAGCTGAGCTGCAGCCCCTGAGACGGGGTCTGCAGCTTGGGTTTGGGCAGAAGCATTCAGATTTTGTGTTTCCTGTTTGCAGTGGGGCTGTGGGCCTGCATCTGATGGCGCCACCCAAGAGTCTGCCCTGGTGGTCTCTGCACCTGTAAAGGAGATGCCAGGTGAGAACAGAGCCAAAGGGCCTGGGGGGGGCTGCACCCCCTCCTGTGTCGCCGCAGAAACATCTGCAGTTGCAGGTAGGGGTGGGGAGAGCATTGTCAGTGCCAGTGATGGATGCTTAACTCACTTTTTAAAAATTGTTTTTCAGTTACAGTTGTCCCATTTTTTCCCTCATTGCTCCCCCGCCACCCAGCCCACCCCTTCTCCCACAGTCATTCCCCACCCCGCTGTCCATGTCCATGGGCCATTTATACACGTTCTTTGACTAGACCCTCCCCTACTTATCCCCCTTCTCCCACCCACCCCCCCCCGATAACTATTATTCTGTTCCTTGTTCAATTTTGTTCATTTCTTTGTGTTATTCATTAGTCTCCTGTATCACTCTTTCCTTAAAGTGACGGAATGAGCCAGGAGAAGGGGTCCCATCTTTGGATGAGACAGTGGCGGCGCTCCAGAGCCAAGAGCTTTGCTCAAGTTTAGTGGGCTCGTCACGGGCTCTCTCTGCTGCACCAGTTTGCTTCTGGAAGCTCGTTGGGCATAATGGCTGTTACAGGTTGCATTGTAACTTCATCCAAAAGTCCTGGGTGGCATCCTCACTGCAGTACCTCAGAGGGTGACCTTATTCCTAAATAGGATTATTGCAGATGTAGTTCGAGGTAAGATGTGGTCAGTATGTTTGGGCCCTACTCTAATGACTGGTGTCCTTCTGAACGGGACACTCAGACACTGAGACAGACACATGTAGAGGAATGATGGCGCCTGCGAGCCCAGGAGAGAACGCCGGAGTGGGCACTCCTCCCGGCCCTCGGAGGGGGCCAGCCCTGCTGGTGTCCTGCGTTCAGACTCCCAGCCTCCAACACTGGGAGACCAGTTTCTGTGGTTGATGTCAGCGCAGCCTGCGGGGCGTTGTTATAGCAGCCCTGGGGAACTAAGACGGTGGCTAAACAGAGGCTTTGAATTCAAAGCAGCCAGTTTTGAAGTGCTTTTTCCACTGTTTTATGCGTCCGTGGCCTTGGGTGCGTTAAGGTGAGCTCTGTCAGCGTCAGTTTGCGTCTGTGAAACGGAGTCAGCAGTGCCAGCCGCACGGGGATGCTGTGACAGGTGGTAGTGGCTGTCCAGGGTCTGAGGAGTGCCTGATGGAAGGATGGTTCAGGGCGTGGAGAGGATGGGAGAAGGCAGCCCACAGTGCAGTGCGGTGGGGGTTAGTCTGCCCCTGCTCCAACCTGATCCTTTTCTCCAGTGCCCCTCCCCCAAAGGCCATTCCTTGCTCTCTGCCTCTGCCCAGCAACATTTGGCCTTCCCCTTCTTCCCCAGGGCACTCTTTCATCTTGGCCTTGACTTTGTTCCCCATTCACCTCAGTGCTGGGCCCCTCCATACTGGTTCTCCCTGCCCCCCCCCCCCACGTCCAACGGCAATCTTGGCCATACCCTCGTCGGCCAGATGTTTCCCATGACTTACTTTCCTCCCTCCTGTCAGAGGATGTTATTCCAGGAGGGTGTCTGCAAGCAGCTCACCTGTTCCTGCCTCCGCACTGGTCTTCTCAGAAGCTTGGCAGCGCTTTTTCCTCGACTAGCCTGGGCAGTCATTTATTGCCACCCATGTGGGTAAGCTGGCATGTTGTCCTGATGCTTTAGTGTCTGGCTCAGAGTGTTTCAGGCTACTGGCTGGAAGAGACCTTGGCAAATTCTTTCCTATCGGAAGATCAACGTGATTGGAAAGTGGACTTATGCTTTTGGCCCAGGCAGGAGACCTGCAGTTTAGACTTGGGCAGTAAAGGCATGGGATTCTTTTAGGCAGCTCAGTGCCATGTGTTAGTGTCTGGGTGGCTCCTTGCTCAGAGGGTTTAGCAACTCAGAGTGGGAGGAACATGGTCTGACCCAGTCATGAGGAGCCGAGACCCTCTCTGGACAGGTTGGCATTTTTCCGACCGTGGCAGTTAGGAAACCACTTTCTTGGAAACATAAATTCTATGAAGAAAATATCTGAGTAATTGACCCCACATTTCACTCCTCCCTGACCCATCCCTATGTGTGGAATCTTCCCATGCTGACTGTAAGCTTGACCTTGTAACTTGCTTTGGACAATGGGACAGGAGCAAACTCAATGCCATCAGAGGCTTGAAAATTGTTAGACTGTTCCACTGTCTTTCCTAGAGCCTAGCTTCTACCCTGAAAGTATGCCCAGGCTTTCCCACCAGAGGATAAGAGGCCACGTGGAGCAAAATTGTCCTAAAGCAGTAGGCTGCTGACTGACCATGGATGCATGAACAGACCTGAATCAGCCCAATTTGGCCCAGATTGGCAGAACCCACCTCGCTGCCTTAAACTCTTGAGAAATAATGAATTTAAACCATAAGGTATTTTTTGGAGGGGGGGGTGGGTTGTAGCTATCTGTTACTCTCCCCAGTGGTTCACTTTGCTTTTGATACAGTCTTGGTGCATGCTGATCAGTAAGATTACATCTTAACCTTCTTTTATTCAGTGTTGTTTGGGAAGCCACTGTTTTATTTCAAAGAAAAATGCACTGGGAATTGGATGAATTGAAATGGAAGTGTCAAAGATACTTGTAATCAAGTCATTTAGTCTGTGCACACTTGTAGTTTATCAAGAAGTATGTTAGAGCTGACTTTAACTTTAAAAGACAATATTGTCAATTTGCCTGAGGGGCATTCCACATACAGGAAGGAGCAAACCAACCCCTAACTAGATACCCATCATGATGCACATTTTAGCTGCTTCAGCTTACAGTGGTTGGCTGTCTGAGGGGCAGAGACTTAATTCTTAGCTGATTCCTAGATGTGCAGCTGGATTCTCTGGTCCTGAGAGTGATCGCTCTTAGAAATTCTTAGAAATATGGGCATACTTGACCTAACACTGAGCCTGCTCTATTCATAAAAGGCACCCACTTTAATCAGGGGTGCCAGTTGGTGTGGCCTCTCATTAGCCTTGGCAGGCTCACCACTGAAGATGGCTTTTGTTTAAAGTTAGGGGCTCTCTCTGAAAACCCCTGATCCCTAATAGGTCAAATTCCATTAATTTTAAGATACAAAATTACTTTCATTTATAGATGTTTTACAAACAAGTTTTTACATACAAGTCTAGTCTTTGCAATACAGTTTTTTCCTGTGCTTTATTTGATGGCCGATGCATTGTTTCAGAAATATATCTATTGTGTTCAGTGAAGTTGAATTTGTTTAACTTTCAAGTAGTCTTCTCCTTCTGAAAGCAAATGGTTTGAACGACCACTAGTTAAATGACAGATTTAAAAAATACAGCCACGTGCTATATAATGACCTTTTGGTTAATGAAAAATTCCTACCACCTAGTGACATTGTAGCATGGTAACATTGTTTTGTAATGCATTAGTCACTTGTTTGTGGTGATGCTGGTGTGCACAAACCAATCAGTAGTATAAAAGTACATTACTTACAGTTATTACAATAGTACATAGTACTTGAGAATAAATGTGTATGTTACAGGTTTATGTATTTACTATACTGTTATCATTATTTTAGAGTGTACTCTACTTATGAAAAAAAGGTTTGCTATAAAACTGCTGTGTTACGCCAGCAGTAGCTTCAGACATCTCGGGTTCATCGTTGCCTCTTGATTGCACCATTTTCTCTTGAGCTTGATTTTATAAACTTAGTGGGGCCTAAGTGTATAGTGATTAAAAGTCTACAGCAGTGGACAGGACTGTCCAAGGCCTTCACACTCACTCCCCACTCACCGACTCACCCAGAGCAGCCTCCAGTCCTGCAAGTTCCATTCATGGTAAGTGAGCCAAATGGGTGTATTATTTTTTTCAACTTTTATACTGTATTTTTACTGCACCTTTTCTATGTGTAGATACACAGATACTTAGCATTGTGGTACATGGCACAGTTGTCTACAGTATTCAGTACAGTGAGCTGCTATACAGGTTTGTAGCCTAGGAGCTATGGGCTTAGATGTGTAGCAGGCTACAGCACCTAGATTTGGGTGCATGCGCTTGATGAAGGTCGCATAGAGATAAAATCGCATAATGACGTGGTTCTCAGACGTGTCGCCATCATTAACCCGTGCATGACTGTACTTAAACTTTATCTTAATGGGGAAAAATGTTGTCTAATTTCAAAGTGAGGTGATATTTTCTTACTGTTCTTTTGTGGTTCATATAAATGAGCAGAAGCAAAGGAGCAGTCTGTAAGGGGCATGAGAAACAGGGCCAGCAGCCTAAGGAGACTTGGGGAGAGAGTGAGACAGAACCACATAGAGGAAGACATCTGGAGTCAGATGGGACATCTGGTCTACTCACCTGAGCCCTAAGTCTGTAAAATGAACAAACTTTCATATAGTTGTGAAGATAAAGGAGGCAATATATATAGTGTTTAGCTGCTACAGTATAACAGTTACTGTTATTAAAATTTTATAGGATACTTTTGTGGATTGAACATTAATAGTAAGAAACAAGGCATCTAATTGGTGCCCGAAGAGTGTAACTAACATGTGGCTAGCTAGCACAGGTCTCTTTCTAACATGGTGGGGAAAAAAAAAAGAACAACCAAAAAACTGTAACGCTACTTTGGATGTAGGAAGGAACACATATAATCAAGATGCAGAAGGACACAAAATCCAGGTGTTCAATAGACATTCAAATGAACTGTTTCCAAAACAACAGGTGATGAAAGTAAAGGATTTATTGTAATCTGCTTACAGTCCTTTGCAAAGACAGACATATGTTTTTGCATAAAGATATAAATTGCTTCATTTTAAACTAATTTAGTGTGTTTTTTAAATTATATGAAGAAGTTCTGGTGAATTATGAATTGTACCAAACCAAGATTTTTTAAGAGAAATATGGTACAAAAATAAGAGCAGACAGACAATTTGGACTGGGACAGGCATTCAACAGTGAATTTAGAATATGGCTTTGCTGTTTAATCAAGCAAAGTTACCCAGAGACACACAGAGAGCCAGTAACTTTGTTAATACAAAAAGCTGATGCAGACCATCTCCATCCCAAACCTGGTTATGTTGAAGTTCTGATTTTGTAAAAAGTACATCTGAGCTAAAAGCTGCTCTTGTACATCATATTTTCCCCCTTAGAACCTCCCAGTCTGCATGCAGAGTATTTATCCCCTTCCAAGCGTGGCTTTCATATTGCTGTGCATGTAAGTAAGTTAGCTGTATTTAAAGATCTGCCTATAAATTAAATT
Organism: Furipterus horrens; assembly: GCF_987537825.1. Classification (NCBI taxonomy): domain Eukaryota; kingdom Metazoa; phylum Chordata; class Mammalia; order Chiroptera; family Furipteridae; genus Furipterus; species Furipterus horrens. The sequence goes on from NW_028327180.1 coordinate 15,820,218, forward strand.
CCTGTAATTGCAAAGTATGTAAGAAAGGCTCCCTCTGCATGCACCTTCCACAGGTTTCCCCTTGCACGAGGCAGGTGTCTTTGGAAAGACAAGATAATGTAGCCTGCACGGTGGACGCTGCAGAGAAGTGCGGATCCCGACGCTGCTTCTCCTGGCCTTAGGTTTCTGCCGCTATAGCTTTTAGGTTTTGGTAAATAATGCAATTTCACTGAGTACATGGTGATTATCATCACTTTTAAAAGATTAATTTGGCCTCTATTCAGAGTAGTTTATTTAGTGCAATCATATTGTTACATTTCCCCAAAGAGATAGGTGTTTGTGATTTGGGGCAGAGAAAAGCCTTAAACTGCCTCAGTGCCAAACAGATTGATGAATTACAAATTTTAGTGCCACTGTCTTGCTTATATGATCTGTAGTTTTCCCCGCAAAACTGTTGCTGTATAAAATTTATTGTTAAAACCTACTTTTTAAAAATGTAAAAACCCTCTAGCGATTGTGCGGTCTCAATGTCCTTCTGATCCTGCCCACAGTGTGCCCCTTCCCAGTGCGTCCTACAAAGACCTGCGTGTTCCCACAACCAGGGCCAGGCGTGCCAAACCCCCTTCTGAGACCAGACAGGAACATGTCACCTTTTACAGATGTAGAGAGTGCGTGGGGTTTTTTTCCCCGAAAGGAGAAAATTCATTTTTCTACAATGGGATGAGAAGACGCTCGCTGAGCCCTTGCATTTCCAGTCTCGACTCCTACAGCTGATTCTGCTTCTTGAGGACACAGGAGAAGAGGCAGCTGTCCTAAAGCCGCACGCTCCTGGGGCCTCCTGCCATGTGTGTGCTGTGAGGTGACGCCTTCAAGGCGCTGCGGACACCACAGCCCGTGGTTCCCCGACCGAAGCAGGATGAAGCAGAAGCCCGGAAAACATGCTCAAGTCCCATGAACAGCCCACGCGGGAGACCAAGGACAAAACAAATGTACAGAAAAAGTAGAAAGGCTTGAAGACAACGCAGGAGGTTTTCAGTGTGGTTATTTACAACAGAGACTGTAAAATGGTAAATCAGATATGAAGCTAAAAAAGGCACAGCTTTCCCTTTCTTAAATACACTGTAAACGGTTCATTAGGCATGCAGAACATTTCACTTTACAAAAAGAATTTTTTTTACCTTGTTTAGACAAAGATAGTACTTAAATAGTCTCCAGCAAAATAGAATTCTTTCAAAAATACTTTCCCATTCTTCCTATTAACCACTGAAGTTTCTTTTTTTTTTTTTTTTATCTCATTTACAAAAGTTCCTTATACCTTATATAACTCAGGTCCTTCACAATTTATACATACAGTAATGTACAGCACAGCAAAAAGACTGCAAAAAATTATTTGTAAAGCCAACACAATAGATACTAGAAATTGAAACCAAGGCATTTGTTTTAACATCTTATCCATCCCTAATTAACCAGTGGACGCTAAAGGTGTGGCGCGTGGGAGACAGAGGAACGTGGGCAAGTGCCAGCCAGAGGGGGCACTGTTCCACACCACGTGCTCTGTTATCACACAACAGGAATCCGTATAGATTTTTTCCTTTTTCTGTGTTTTTTAAATAACAAAAGAATATTAATGCCCCATATAGACTATACGTTTTATGTGCAAACCAAAGGGTAAGCTTTAAAAAGTTCGTTAGTCCTTGAACCCTTTTAAAACAAGCGAACGATACCAGAAACTACATGGCATAGTTAAAACTTCCGTCTGTTAAAATATCAAAATCAGAGAGTTATTGACTAGATATGGCTTTTCATCCAGAGGAACGGGAACGTGTTTCTAAGTGCTGGGGACCGGAGAGGGAAGAGTCCTTTCGACTGTCTGGGTCGTGCCAAATCCACGTCTAAATGCTTTCCCAGCTCCAAACCCTCGACATGACTTGAAATGCGGGAAACTGCTGAATGAGTGTGAATCAACCATCCCATGTTAAAAACAGGATTTCTTGGGTCCTTCGTGGGTGTCGAATAACACAGGGGAACTTAAGGCAAAGTTCTGCTGAGACGTGTCCGTTACTTCCTGTGGAAGAAAAGGGGCTTGGCGTTCCCGGATTCCACCTTTGGCAGCTGGTCGCTGATGATCTCCACCAGCATCGCGGGGAACTCCACCTTCAGGGCCTGGGACTCTCGGAAGGTGTAGAAGCAAAATTCCAGCAAGTCACTCACCAACTGCAACACAGACAGAGAGGGGACATGACATGGAGGCCTGATTCCCATCCCAGTCCCTGGAGCACTCGGTGTCAAAGTTCAAAGAGCACAGTTCAGAAGCCCAGCCAGGAGGTCACGCCTGTGAATTCGTCTGATTAATTTAGTAAGTCATCTGTCCTGGGGGAGGGAGAAGGGAGCTCACATCACCTGGCATGGAACGTGCCTTTCACACAAAGCGAATCCAGCCAAGAGCTGTGGAACTGCTGAGGATTAACTATCCGCAGCAACGGGGTCAGTAACAGACTGGCAGGGTCACTGAACTGCTCTCATCAAATTCTTCTCAATGTGTGAAGTGGGCGGGGCGAGCGCATGCAACCTATCATTGGATGTTGGGGACGGGCTTCCTGAAGGTTGTCAGGTGAGCTGGGGCTGGAGGGGCGGGTGCTGGCTCAGAGCCCACCCAGCGGATGGATGCCCAGGACAGTGAGGGACAAGACAGGGTTCCTTTGCTGGCAGGGCCATCCCTCAGCCAGCACCTCTACTGCCAGCCCCCCATAGGCTCTGCCGCGACCGGGTGGCAGGGTCCATCAGACTTCTCAGTTCCTTTTCTGATTTTTCCCTAGCTTCAGTGAGAGATTCCATGTTATAATTAGCATATAACATTATGTAACTGGCGTATAAGTTTAAGTTGTACAGTGGGTTGATTTGATATACCTACATATTTGCAAAATGACTAGCTAACACCTGCATCACGTCACATAATTACTGTTTGTTTTCCGTGGCGAGAATACTTAAGATATGCTCAGCTACTTGCAAGTCTGTAATACAGCATTGTTAGCGGTCGTCACCACGCTGCACGTTAGATCCCCAGAACCGACTCTTACAACTAGACTGGTACGTGTTGACCAACATCTCCCCATTCACCCCTGCCCCTGGGAACCACCAGACAGCTGTTTCTATGAATTTAGCTTTTTTGGATTCCACATGTGAGTGAGAGCATCCAGTATCTTGTCTTCCTCCTTCTGACTCCTCTCTCTCAGCCAGCCTGTCCTTAAGGTCCACCCAGTCATAGCAAGTGGCAGGACTTCTGTCTTTCTCACGGCTGAAAAACACTCCGTTGTGGCGATAGTGACCACATCCTGATGTGTCCAGTCTCATCCGCTCTCTATGGCAGGCCGATTTTAAGAGGAGTGGAAGCATCAAGGACGGCCTTGCTGTCTCCACCTGTCCAGCCGTTTTCCCTACTCTGTGACCCACCTCTGTCATCCTCCTGGACCCGAACCACTTCCAATTCTGTAAGGTAAAACAACACTAACCCACAAGTGCACTATAGCACTTGGTTGTTATTCTATTTACTGGGAATATAATTTCAAATTACAAAATACACATTCTGACTCTTCTTCCGTTAACTACACTGTAGGTCGTTTCCCACTGTAGTAAAGCTAGCGGTGTTCACAATACATGTCAGGAAACTGATCCTTGTGAAAATGTGCTGGCCACTTTCTCTCAGGCCTTAATTGAGTGGATAGTAAATAACTGTGGTGAAGGCCTTCCTTGCACACCAGGAATGGAGCCCTCATTGGGGCAAAGACCCGGTGCTTCTGCTCCTGGCTGCCGAGCGGTACTTCCCTAGGTAGGATGCAGAGACTGAGATTCACAAGTGTTCGCAGCCCCAGGATGCTGGGGCCAGAGAAGCTGGGAGACAGCACAGGCCACCGTCGGCTGCGGGCACGTCCACACACACGTGCTTGCTTTCCGAACGCTGTGCCTCAGGCTGTGCCTCTGTAGAGGGGGTGATGCTGGAGAGGGCTGAGTGAGCGCACTGGCACGGAGCGTGTGCCCCGGGGGTGCCAGCTCTGCACCACAGTGCGAGGGCAGAGCCTCCGTAATGCTGTGCTCCCTCTGGTCAAGCTTCTTCCGTGGGGTTTCTCTGTGGGACAGTTTACAAAGCCTGCTGAGCGATCTTCCTGGAACTTGGTCCTCAGGCCTCCCTTCTATAAAGAGAGGGATAGCAGAACTCCGTTTTCTGCCCTTTCCAGAACAGAATCTTAAAATAGAATTGGGATAGCAAGTTTCTTATTTTATTTTTTAGGTGGCAGGCCGGTGCCTGTGAAGCTGAAAGCCCCACTGGGCGCCACTCTCCTCATGGGGGGACAGCAGAGCCCCGTGGCCTGGGGTGAGCAGACCTGCTGACATCTGAAACAGGTTACCTGGCAGGGCCAGGGCTACTTAGGGGTCATATTTGTAAACCGGTGACCGCAATGGTGACTCATACAGCGAGGAAGGAGACGCAGAGCAGAGTAAATCCGTTCTTGACCTCGAGGCCGCATGCATGGGATCCCCTCTGCGAACCTGCCGGTGGGGACAGGGCCCAGTCCTTCTCAGTGCCTCTGTCCCTGTCTGTGACTCCCCTACACACGTGTTCTTGGCACCAAGCGTCACCTAGGAGACGCTGAGACAACCAGGGGTGCGGCTGTTTGTCCTCGCAGGTTGGCTGGGGACATGAGTCCTGGACACTGTTCACTAACCATGCACATGAGCCTGGGACTGGCATTTCCATCTGCCCCTGTCCTGTGTCCCACAGGCTGAGAATGCAGCTTGTTTTCAGCCCTGAGCTGATACCCAGGGCTCTTGTTTACACAAGTGCCTTGGCCAGCTGCGGAGGGATGGGGGCCTTGCTGGGGGGCGGGGGGTTAGCCTGGCAGCTCCAGGCTACGAATCTGACCCTGCGAACACCTGCGGGGAGAAGGACCTGTCACCACTGTGCACTCTCAGGGAAGAGCTCACTCTGGGGGCGGCCGGATGGGGATGGCGCTGGCGGCTTCAGAAGCCTGGCAGGCCCGCCGGCCCCTGGGACAAGGCGGAGAACCTTTGCAGGACTCAGCGAGCAGGTCCTGAGCCATGGCTCTGGTTGGTAAGGCCAGGGATCACCTGTGACAATCAAAGCCAGGTGTTCCCAGGTGTTTGCCAGACGAGGAAGGACCCGCGCCCTCCTGGGAAGCTGCAGGTGGCCAGAACACTAAGCCCTGGGAGCTGGGCGAGAGCCACATAGTGAACTGGGTGGGTGGGGACCCGGTGGGTGGGGACCCTGACCAGAGCGGACAGCAGCTTGTGCGTCCAACTGCTGTCACAGCGAAGTGTCTTAACCATCATGCTGCTCATGTGCTTGCTGTCTGTCTCCTAGGTGTGTCAGCCTGGTGCAACACAGTGGCACATGTGGTCGGACCAGGAAACCAGGGTACAAACAGCCTCAGTGCACATATGCTCACCGGCACCGTCCCCAACCCCCTCAGGCAGGATGGCCAAGCTTCCCCGTGCAGTTAGGCCAGTCTGTGGTCACACCCTGGAAGGTCGCTGTGCATCGCTAAATGACCGCGGACGGTCTCTACCTACTTACCCCCCAACCGCCATTCCCCCGCAAAGTCAGGGCCCAACAGCGCAGAGCTGGGTCCGTCAGGGCCTGCCGCGGTTCTGGGGTGTGGTGGGGAGAAGCCAGACCTTCTCAAAGGCCACCTTTAAAATGAAATCACCTCAGGTCGACTGCTTGGACAGCCCTCCAGGGACACTTCCTTGGCATGGAATAATTTGTCAAGAATGTCACTCATTCTCTTCTAAGGGTGTGATTACTGGCTTTTTCTCCATGTTTCCCATATGCTCACCCTTTCGTGATCCCCCCCATTCCCTGCAGTGACCCCCTGCTCTCAGGAGCCCGAGCCAAGGATCCCTGCTGCCCTCAGAACTCACAAGTGCTATATTTTGGCTTTCTTTCTTTCTTTTCCTTTTTTTTTTTTTTTAAAGGGGTTCTTTTATTTATTTTTAATTAATTAGTTTATTTATTTATTTTTAGAGAGAGGGGAAAGGAGAAAGAGAGGGAGAGAAACGTCACTGTGTGGTTGCCTCTCACTTGCACCCCCAACTGGGGACCTGACGTGCAACCTAGTCATGTGCCCTGACTGGGAATCGAACCAGCGACACTTGGCTCGCAGGCCCACGCTCAATCCACTGAGACTCAGCAGCCAGGGTATTTTGGCTTTCTAATTCATTTGACAACCAAACAGCCAGGGGACACCACTCCTCTTTTGTCCTGAGGGTCCCATCTCTTATCGGGTTTTCACCTTTGCAGTTCCTTAGGGGGCCGCAAGCTCCCTGCAGACAGGAAGTGTCTGTGTGGCCCTGCAGCACCCAGAGAGGCCCCATCCAGCGGCCTCTGAGAGCCCTGGGAAGGCAGTTAGCCCTTGTTCCTGCCTTCCTCCCAGACTCTGAAGGGGCCAGGAAACACTTGTTAACAGTATTTTTTTTTCAGGACAGTATGTTGCAAGTCATAATCAATGAACCAAAACAGAACCTTGTTAGCTTCAGCGGGCATCTTCATTTTAGTGGCGCTGAGTAAATAATTCAGAACTCCATATGGGACGCTAACTCCTTCCATCTTTTCTTTCAACTTGTTCATGATGGTTTGTTGCGTTTTAAGGTGACTTCATAAGCACGCCATGCTGGGTGTCCTGAACCCCAGCCCTGCTCTCTGTGCTCAGAGGGATGAGGTGGGAGGTCATGGCTACAAAGATTAAAGCTCCACCCTGCTGGCCTGTCAGCACAGATGCCTTAATTTTACGTAATGAGACCAACAGCCAGGTCTGCTGTCTCCATCTTGATTCCTGCTGGCAAATACTTCCTGGTAAATACTTCCAGGCTCGATGGAGAGGCAAGAACCCTAATTATAATCAGTGACAGGAGTCCTTCATTATTAGGCATCAGAAAAAGTCTTGTGCTGTGACTTCTCATTCTGTATGAAATGCATCTGTTGGGCTTCCAGAAGTTCAGCGGGATGCTCGGCAAGAGTATCCAGCCCAATGGGCCTCAGCTGGCGGAGGAGCCGGCGAGGTCATAGTCAGCCTGAAGGTCCTTTCTCCTGGTCCCTCCACTGAGTCCCCCAGCCCCAGTCCTGCCCTGAGCAGGGGCTGCTGGGGTGCCGTGCAGGGCAGGTCTGGTGCTGCTGTCCTAAGATTACGCACCCACTCAGTGGTGACAGAGCACCCAGATGGTAGCAACCTCCCTGATGTCAGGCCCCACCTATTTTCAACAGCGTGCTCATGCCTTGTAAGTTACTGGCTGACTCCAGAACTTTCACCTAATTACAATCAAGCTTTTTGCTTGGAAGAAGCCTTGGGGGGAGGTTGGAAGCTTTAGTTTCAAAGATTAGAATTTTAGCCAGCTCTGTGGATAGGGTTGGGGCAAAGATGCAGAGCTACAACTAAATACCGTAACAGAAATAGAAATGGTCCATGTTATACGTTCCAGGTGTTCCCACAATAGCCCTGTGAACATTGGAAAGTGTCCTTCGTGCAAAACCCCTCCCCAGCGTGGAAGCTGCCTGTCTAGCTGGGCTCACCTGCTTCTCTCAGTAAGACAGGATAGTAACAGAGTGCAAAAGCCCCCCAAGTTTAGTGGCATTCGTTTCTGCAGCCTTGAACAACAAGGTGATGCCGCCATTTACTTGTGGATTCCCTTTGAAAGCCCGGCCTCGCTGCCCTGCCCGGTGCCCCTGGAAAGCTCTGCTTATAGAGCTGAAGGCCTCCTCGATGTAACCAAGAGAAAAGGGACCAAAGGTACCACCAGGAGCCATGGCAGCATGCGATGGTGCCGCTCCGTCCTTTTTGTGCTTCCCCCGCCCCAGAAGGAAAGCATCTCTGTGGGGCCCGGCACTACACCAAAGACCCGAGAGGAGGCGTGCCTGCAGCCTGTGCACTGCTAATGGCTAACACGCAGGCAGACCTCATGAGCTGTGGGACCAGCAGGGTGCTGACCTGGGCGGGCACCCAGACAAGAAAGTGCAGAAGTCTAGCCTTCCCAAGGGGCCATTCCACCGTGCTATCTATGGGAGTGGAGCCGGGGAGAACTTGACCAGCACCACACCCGCCTGCCCCCACGCAGCAATGCACTGGCCGACCTGTCAGTGGTGACCCCCCTCCCACAGCTCCCGCTGGTGAGCCCGAGAAGTCCCTCTCTCTCCATGGGCACCCTGGGTCCTGAGGCCAGACGCCAGCGACTGGGAGGAGGAAGAAGATTGAGAGAGACAGGCAGATAAGACCTGAAAGGGATAAGGCCCCTGCTGACTGTGCTCAGCAGGGAGTCCACCCAGGACTGGGAGCACCACACCTAGGAGTCCCCCTAGGCATCTGCAGGCACACCCAGTGCTCCCCCACTCCGTGGCTGGCTCTTTGTGTGCACACCCAAGTGTGGAGGCAAGAGCAAGATCCTGAGAACTGGCCAGGGCCTATGGGCCAAGGAAAAACCACAGGCTTGAGCTATAGCACCATCTTCTGGGAAACTAAAGGTTTCTTTCCAGCAGTCAGTCTGGTGAGGGGTAAGAACCAGAAGACCTAAAAGCTTAAGAATTCTGCCACAAGAGGGAGCAAGACGGGAGTAACAGGAGTGCCCATAGGAAGGCAGAAAACCCCGTAACAGCACCAATGAACAGAAAACTCAAGGAGGCGTCTGCTACGTCAGATGAGAAAGCAGTCATGCGCAACTACACAGGATGTTCAACATCAAGGAAATGTCACCATCAAAAGACAGCAATCCTCTGGTATCTGAGTTCAAAGGCACTTTGTGATCTTGCTGATAATTCAAAACCCCTGTTTTGAAGAAACTCAATGAGCTGCAAGGAAACTTAACGTGTAGGCAATTCAACGAAATCATGAAAAAGAACCAAGCAGAAGTTAGGGGGCTGAAGAACTCCGTGAATGAGAAGGACAAGTGCAATGGAGAGAGCTACAGGGGAGCAGAGCAACTAGACCCAGAACGAGCGAGTTCAAGGACAGGAGTCCTGAAATTACTCAGAGGAGAACAAAGAATGAAAAAGGAGTGAAGAAAGACTACATGACCTATGGAACTTCATCAAGAGAACAAGTACCAGGATAATTGGGATTCTAGAAGATGAGTGGGGGGTGGGGGTGAGTATAAAGTTAAAGAACTTCCCCAACTTGGGAAGTGAACATCCAAGTTCACAAAGCTAATAGAGCACCCTGTTATCTCAATGCACAAAGACCCTGTCCAAACACATTGTAATGAAACTGTCAAAAGTTAAAGATGAAAGAAGACTAAAAGGACCCCGGGGAAGGAAGATTATGAACTACAAAGGAATCCAGCCCCATTAAGTTATCAGTGGATTTCTCAGCAGAAACCCTACAGGCCAGGAAAGAGTGGAATTAGATATTCTAAGCGCTGAAAGAAAAAAACATGCCAGCTAAGAATACTCTGTTCTGGCAAAGTTATCCTTCAGCTATGACAGAGAAAGAACTTTCCCAAACAAAAGCTGAGACAGTTCATGGCCACTAGACCTGCCTTTCATGAAACTCAAGCATTCTTCAGCTGAAATGAACAGATGCTAATCAGTCACATGAAAACATATTAAAGATAAATAAACAGTGAGATTGAGAAAACTCAAATTCTGTAATAGGATGTGTGTTAACCACTTAACTATATACAAAAGTCAGTGGAAAAGAGTATTAAAAGTATTCATGGCTACTGTAAGTTGTTAAACACACCATATAAAGAGGTAAATTATAACATCAAAGATCTAAAAGGGGGTGTAAGGTTGAGGCTTTTATAGATGATACAAGTTTAGTTGCTATCAGCTTAAAATAGGCTGTTTTATCTATGGGATGTCTTATGTAACCCTCATGGTAACTACAAAGCCAAAACCTAAAAAAACAAAACAAAACAAACAAAAAAAACTAAAAGCCAAAACTATATGTTGCCAACAAGAGACTCACTATGGGTTTAAAGACATGCATAGGCTCAAAGTGAAGGGTTGAAAGGAGATAGTCCATGAAAAATGGAGGTAAGTATACTTAGAAGAAATCAACTTTAACCCAAAAGTGGTAACAGGAGACAAAGAAGGTCCATATATAATGATAAAGGGGTTGACGCATCCAGTAGATAAATTAAAACAATCATATTTAACAGGACTGGGAGAAATAGACAATACAACGATAGCAGTGAACTTTAATTCCCACTTCTATCCAGACAGAAAATCAGGAAGGAAACATTGGACTTGAACCATACGTTAGTCCAAACGGACATAACAGATATCTATATCTGTATATCTATAGATAGAACAGTTTGTCCAACAGAAGCAGAATACACATTATTCACAAGCACCTCAGAACATTCTCCATGTTACAACATATAATGAAAAATAAAACAAGTCTCAGTAAATTTTAAAAAGATGTAAACCACAGAAACTATCTTTTCTGACCACAGTGGTATCAAACTAGAACTCAACAAGAGGAAAGCTGGAAAATCTATAAATATGTGGAAATTAAATACACTTCTGAACAAGCAATTGGTCAAGAAGAAATCAAAAGGAAAAGAAAATATCTCAAAACGACATACCAAAACCTATGGGATGATGCAAAAGCAGGTATTTATTGCTATAAACTTCCCTCTCAGAACTAACTTTACACCCCAAGGACTGAGGAAAAAAACCCAAAAAACCAAATTAAGCCCAAAGTTAGCAGAAGGAAGGAAATAAAGATCAGAGTGGGAACAAAATAAATAGATACCAGGAAAACAATAGGAAAAATAAAATGAAACTAAGCTGGATTTTCAAAAGATAGTAGAAAATGAGAGAAGACACAACAGAAATGAAAGAGGGGACATTACAACTGATAATATAGAAATAAAAAGGATCATAAACTATTATGAACAGTGAGAAGCTAACAAATTGGATAGCCTGTAAGAAACTGATAAACTCCTAAAAATATACCAACATGCTAAGACTAAATCAGAAAAAAAAAATAGAAAATGTGAACAGTCCAATATTCAGAAGATTCAATCAGTATTCAAAAACTTCCCAACACACATGGAAAAATCCAGGATCACGTGGCTTCACTGATGAATTCTACCAAACATTTAAAGAAAAATTACCATCGATCCTCAAACTCTTCCAAAAAACTGAAGAGGAAACATGTCCAAACTCATTATATGAGGCCATCATTGCCCTGATACCAAAGCCAGATAAGGCACAAGAAAACAAATTCAACTAGTGGGACTACATTAAAATGAATGCAGTGTATGCAGCAAACAAAACAAAAAAGGCCATGGGAGAAAATATTTGCAAACTATATATTGGAGAAGGGGTTGATATTCAAAACATATTATGAATTCATATCTCACTAACAAATAAATAACCCAATTAAAAAACAGGCAGAAGAATTGAACATTTTTCCACAGAAGACATACAAATGGCCAACAGATACATGAAAAGATGCTCAACATCATTAATAATCTGGGAAATGCAGATCAGAACCATAATGAGAGATCACCTCATGCCTGGCAGAATGGCTGCCATCAGGATAAGAAATGTGTTGGCAAGGATATGGAGAAGATAGAACCTGTGCACTGCTGGTGGGAATGTAAATGGGTTCAGCCACTATGGGAAACAATATAGGGGTTCCTTAAAAAGTTAAAAATTGAAGTACTGTATGATCCAGCAACTCCACTCCTGGGTTTATATCCAAAGGAAATGAAAACAGGATATTGAAGAAATATCTGTTTAATGCAGCCATATTCAGAATAGCCAAGACATGGAAACAGCCCAAGTGTCCGTCAACAGAGGAATGGATAAACAAGATGTGATATATATATATACGTATATATATATGTGTATATATATACGTATATATATATATAATACATATATATATATATATATAATATATATATACACACAATGGAGTGTTATTCAGCCAAGAACAAGAAAAGGGACTCCTGCCATTTGTAACAACATGGATGGACTGTGAGGACATTATGCTAAGTCAGATAAAAAAAGGACACATGTATGATACCACTCACATGTGGAATCTGAAAAAGCCAGACTCACAAAAACAGAGCAGAATGGGAGTTACCAGGGGCTGGGGGGTGGGGTTGAGGGTATAGACTTGCAGACCAGTAGATAAGTCCTAGAGATCTAATGCACACCATAGTGATTACAGACAATAATACTGTATTACAAACATCAAAGTTGCTAAGAGACTGGATCTTAATAGTTTCCACCACAAAAAAAAAAAAAAAAAAAAAGAAAAAAAAATTGATAGAAATGTTAGCTAAATGTTACAGTGGTAATCATATTGCAATATATAATTGTACCAAAGCAAGATATTATATATCTTAAATTTACATGCTTTATATGTCAACTGTATCTCAATAAAAAAAGATCCCATCAGAAAAATACTTAAGAAGCCTACTTTGTAAACACTCGCCAAAAGGCATTTCATAGCCCAAACTTAGCAGGTGAGCACGCTTGTGTGTCAGCTAAATTCTAGGCCTATGCAAGCATTTGGGGAACTCAGGGGGTGCTTTGGAGCTCTGGGGTCACATTGGCCGCAAAGTCACCACCTGGATGGGGATCTTTCGCTGATGCCCCACTTCAAGAGGCTGCCCTCTTCTGACAGGGGGCATCTGGATTCAAAGGTGTCTCCGAAGCAGGAGATGAAATGAGCCTCAGCAGGGCTGGGCTTGCTGTGATGGGAGCTCTGCCTGCAAATTCTAGGTACAGGGGACCCAGTGCGTGGGGCCAGAGCCAGGGCTCCAGCCAGAACCGGCGCCTCTGGCCCTGTTTCCAGAAAGGCCCAGCTGCCTGATGGAGCGAGGGAGACAGGGCTGGTTCTGACCTGAGAAGTTGCTGCTCAGTATCTCGTGGAAAAAAAGGGCATTTCTGAAAACGCCCCTGCACCCCATGCATTCACATCTGATTGTGATCGGAGATGTCATATTTTGATTTGTTCTTCATCACCATTTTCATAATACATTCAAAACGATGATCTCTGGTTGGTGATGAATGTTTAATCTTCAAAATATGTTGTATGGATGCCGTGCTAAGCAAGATGGACTCAGTTCCCTTCTGAATTTTTTTTTGTACTTCAGTTTATTTAACTTTCACTCTGTTTAAGTTTCCTTGTATTATAGGCCTCGTTCTAGAATGTGGCTCTGCCTTCTTGTGAATACGCTCTTTTGTGTGTGTGTGAAAAACACAAAGAAAAATGACACAATGGAAAAGGAGGAAGTAGAGCTTCAAGATAAAGGGATAATTAGAACATTGCTGAGCAAAGGAATTCTGATAAAAGGGTGTGTTTGAAATTCATTGGCATGTTACTAATTTTGCTTTCATATTTCCTAGGTCCTCCTTGAAAATGTACACTGCACTGAGCAATGTAAAAATCTAAACCAATTCATGTTTATAAGTTACCAACTTTAATATCAAGTTTAATCAAGATTAAACAATTAAATCCTAATTTCAATCTCAAACAGGAAAGGAACACTAAGCCACAAACCACTGGCCAACAGCAGCCTCTTCTGATCCAAGTACCTGAGACCCGAGACCAAGGTGATCTAATTTATTCCCTTGATTCTAGGATGCCATTGAATGAAATCTGGCCTCATAACTGTTTTTGTGTTTTCATTTTTGTTTGCTTTTTACACCTTTAAATGGTTGAAAAAAAAAATCAAAAGAATCATCTTTTGTGACCTGTGGAAATGACATGAAATAGTTTTCCTGGGACACAGCCATGCTCATTCATTTAGATGTTATCTATGGCTGCTTTCCCTGTGCAGTTGGCGGGGCCAGGAGGTTGTGACGAGGATCATGGGGCCCACAAAGCCCACAGCACTCACTACCTGGCCTTTTAGGATTAAAAGTCTGGCCCCTGGATTGGAAGGCATGCCCGGGATTTAGTAACAATTTAAGGGAGAACAGGTTTTAATTGTTTATTAAAATATATAAATCAATGATAAGCTATCTCTTGACTTCAGAAATATTAAATCTAAGAAGGAAAAAGTCTGCATCAAGAGATACGGTAGTAGCTAGATCTGGATTTTTAAATATGATGCAGGGTCTCTGAGCCTTTAGGAAATGCTTTAGAGTCCTTGTACCTAGGGGGTTGAACTAGGTAAGGGGGTTGTCCAGCATAAAGACTCTCAAGTCTGTCATTCAAACGGGGTGTTGATGTCACTTATGCCTTATTTTTCGCTGTTCCTGTGGGAGCCCTTTCTCTTTGATCCTATAGTCCCTGCGGTTTATACCCATTTACAGTTGATTCTCATTATTCACAGTAGTTGCCTTCTATAAAATCATTGGGAACAGTGAATTCGCAAGTACTTCCCCTAAGTACGGGGTTAGGTTCCCATGAGCTACTACTGATCATAGCATTTTCATTAAACGATCAATACTTAACCTAGTTTTATGTGTGTTTCTGTTTAAAGACACTGTATTTAATATACATTGCTAATTCCTTACCAGTGAACTCACACCCAACAGCACTATAACTCAGGCCTGAGCAAAGCTTATCAAACACTTATTTCCTCCGTAAAACACATCACGGCCTTCTTGCTCATAGAAACCCAGGATAGTGCCTGAGCACTACACTTAGCAGTGACTTTAGACAGCAAAATAACCGACAGAAATGCAAGAAATGTGGCACTTAATAGACCACGAAAAGCACACTTATGTACTGTATGAGTGCTGGAACAGGAAGGCAGAACGTCACGTTGCCTGACATTAGTTGGGGACGTGCACTTTGGGGGACTCACGTGCTCTGTGCATGTCTGTGAATGCCTGTCAGAGTGCTGTGAGTATTGATTTCTAGGTTACAAATAAATTTTAACTAGTAGGCAAATTTGCAAATATAGAATCTGCAAATAATCATCGACTGTGTGCGAAACCATAAACACTTCCTCGTCCCTTTAACCATGACCTTGATAAACAAAATTGATCAACAGGCCTCTTCCTGCCCTTTCCAATGTCAGTCATTTAAAATGATCTGCTTCTAATCATGTGCCTCTTTGCTGTTGCTCAACAATATCTCTGTCCCTGAAGAAATCTCTTCCCTGTTTCCTTTTGTGTCAAATAAGGCCTTAGGGTGAAAGGCCTTTCCAGGGTATGGATGAGTCTCTGGTTTCCTGCAGTCTGGACGCCGGCCCCACTCAGGCTTCCTGCCTTGCATACCCTGGCGCGTCTTCCACGGACACACCCGCACGGTGCGCTACCAGCCCCGCTCTTCACACTCCTCTGAGCAACACCGTTTTCAGGAGCTTGTTTTGCCCAGGACTGGCTGGATCATTTGTGGGGCTCTTTATTTCAGGTTTACAAAGGGTTTCAGGATGGCGACAGCAGGCCATGAAGCCACGAGGGAGACCCTTCCGTGTGCGGAGCCCCAACGTGCCGCCTTCCCTACCAGGGGCCACGGTGCTGGCGGGGCGCAGGGCTGGCTCCGCACTGCCGGCCCCCACAGCCGCTGCTCTCCCTCCAGCCCTGCCTTCTGCTCCTGCCGCCCTGCTGAACCGGCGAAATGCACTTAATCACTCCCTGTCGTGATTCTCTTCTCCATAAAAAGGGTACGAAATGAGTAAACATTACTATTATTCCCCTTTATGGAGAAAAGATGAGGTGATTACGTGTAAATAGTAATATTTACTCATCCTCGCCTCACGGAGACAGGACTTGGGAAGAAAGGCACTGGGTAAATCCCAGGTGTTACGTGGCTACTTTGTATTGTAAGAAGCGGGGTTTAGGCGGGATAAGGGGTGGGGATTATTGACACAGGTGTTGAGACAATGAGATACTTTTCCAAAATCTTGCCTAGATATAATTCAGCTTAGGAAGGATTCCTGTGTGTCAGGTTAGATTTAGGTTCCATTTTCTATGAGCAAGGCTTCCGGGACACTTAGTGCTAACTGCTTTCTACCTGATCTGTTGTTTTTTTCCAGAAAGCTCACCCTATGGCATCATAAATCCCAGAGGTTCAGGTGGGAGTGGAATGCACATTAATACCTTTACCCTGCCCCTGGCCAGGTCCTCACTTTCCGCGAGGACTCTTACAGAAAGTCCTTCTCTTACAGATTTGCAAAACCAGCTGTGAACATGGTGCCTGTTCTGTCCTGTAGGTAGGCAGCCAATGAATCAGTCATTAATAATGAAGTCTAAGAAGTAGTCATCATAAGAAAAATGATTTTTATGCTCTCTTTAAATAAATTGGGATCAGATACAACTTTAATCTTTAACTGGCAAAATTAAGAGAAATAAGTTACTGACTTATTTATAAGTTCATAAGAGAAAGATTTTGACACCAGAACAAAACTCACGAAATGGGAGAAAATAATTTTAAATCGGAGATTAGGGGTCAATATCCATTATATATGTAGAACTTTTGCAACTCAACAACAAAAATCAAACAACCAAAAATGGGCAGAGAACTTGAATAGACAGTTCTCCAGAGGAGACATACAGATGGCCAACAGACACATGAAAAGATGCTCAATGTCACACATCATCAGGAAAATGCAAACCAAACCACAGTGTGATACCACCTCACACACACGGGGATGGCTGCCATAAAACAGCAATTAGCAAGTGTTGGTGAGGACGTAAAGAAACCGAAACTCTGTCCTGTTGGTGGGAATGTAAAAAACTGTGGGGAAAAAACCTTGGGTGATTCCTCAAAAATCTTAAACATAGAATTATCATATCACCCAGCAATTCTACTTCTAAGAATCTACCCAAAGAATTGAAAGCGGGATCTGAAAGAGAGAGACACACACGCATGCATGTTCATTGCAGCATTATTCAGAATAGTGATATTCATCTTAAAATGGAAAAAAATTGTGATACATGCTACAACATGGATGAAAATAGAGAATAATGTGCTAATGAAATAAGCCATCTCTCATGGGCAGATATTGTGTAAGTTCACATATATCAGGAACTAGAGTAGTCAGATTCAGAGAGGCAGAGGATGGTGGTTGCTGTAGCTGGGGAGGGGAACAGGAAGTTAATAGGTAAGATCAGTTTTGCAGACGAAAAGTTCTGGAGATGTTTTTGCATAACTATGTGAATAACACTAATGAATTATACAGGTCAAAACAGTTACAGTGATGAATTGTATGTTTGTGTATATTACCACAATTTAAAAAGAAAGAATGACAAACTCCTTTATTGAAGTTTTTTTTTTCTTTCTAAGTTCTCTCAAATATAATAAAACTCCATCTTAGAATATTGCCTGGCTATCGACCAGTTGGTACACACCATCTTAAATAGTCTATACACATTAGCCACTGAAAATATTAAATGTTTTAAATCAATCTTTTCTAAAGAGGTAAGGAAATATCTCAGATTAAGTCAGCCATAGAAAACCATGAGCAACCAAAGGAGATGAAGTTCTGGGGCTGCACATGAAAATTAACTATCATTATAATCCAGGTGGAATGACAGTGATGGTGAGGAAGGGCTCAGGATTCGTGTCACTGATAGAACCGTGACATGATCAGTTCCTTAGTGTCATGGGTGCCTTCAATGCCAGACTCTCATCTCTGCCTGCCTCTTCCATGCTACAGTTCTCTATGTCCATAGGTAGTATGTTCATATATTTAGTCTATAGTATGTATGCATGTATGTGTATATAGTACATAACAAAGCTTTCGCTAATTCAAAATTACTCCTACATGGGTCAAAGTCTGTCAAAAAGCTTGTTTGGATTATTTGCAAAGATAGAATTTGCTAAGCTGTGATTTCTTAGCTGTACTGAAAACACAAACACAAAAACTTGGCATGTTTCCTCAACTACGTTCAAAGTGCTCATTTACATACATGTTGTCACCTGACAAATAGAAAAGAAGGATGAGTCTCTTCTAGCAGTTCTGCTAAGGAGCTTTACTGGACAACACGTTGAGTTTTTTTGTTGTTGCTGCTGTTAACTTTGTCCTGTTTGCTTTGTGGCTGCTGTTGCAGTTACTGGAAACCTAGTATTAACACGAGTTAAATCAATCAGCTGCTCTTCACAATAACTAGTTTGTTGCTATGGCTACTGAAAGTTTCCAGCCTGTTTGCTACCTGACTTTTCGCAGCTTCTGCCACCCTGACCCCTCATTTGCACAGTGGGGGACATGCTCTTTTCTGCCTCGCCCCCTGTGTGGCTCTTTCTGAGCACTTGCCCCAGCAGCACGTCCTCTGCAGGCCCTGCAGGCGGCTTCCTTGGCCGGTTTTCCCCGGGTTCAGTTCTGGGCCTTCTCTCCCCACAGCGATGCCCGGGCGGTTCCATCCACCCCCCACCCCCTCCCAACCCCGAGGCTTCAGTGACTGCCACCGTGTGCTGCCGCCCTCCTAGCCTGCTCAGCCCTCGGCCTTCCTCTCCACAGAGCCCGAAGCTTAGCTGCCGTTTCCCTGGGGGTCCTAAGGGCACCTGAATGCCAGCGCATCCAGACACTCTCCGCGGCTCCGGCTCTGCTCACAGAGCTCCTCTCTAAGGAGCCCCCCCTCTCTAGCAGTCCCGCTGGGCCCAGCTCTCTACCCCCCACGTCCTGGGGGTCTTTTAGACCCGCCCCCTCTTCTCCCAACTCCATGTCCTAGCATATGACACCAAGAGCTACCCATTCTGCTACTTGAGTATCTCCTTGGTCCACCCCCGACCCCTGCTCTAACATAGCCCCCCACCTCGTCTCGCCTGCACCAACATCCTACCTGGCCCTTTGTGCCTCCTGCCCCTCCTCTAATAGGTTCTCTAGGTCAACAAAGGACTTTCTGCACGACCCCAAATGGTGGCTACTGAGCACCTGGAATGTGGCCAGTGGGAACTCAATTTAAAGTTTTACTTAATTTTAGTGAATTTGCATGAAAGCAGCCACATGTGGCTAGTGGCTGCTGCACTGGACAGAGCAGCTCTAGATTCTCTACAGATGGACTCAGCATCCCTCAATAGCTTCCTGAGCCCATGTGGTTCACAGATCCGTTCACCGTCTGCATCCTCATTTCTCACTGCTTCTCCCTGAGGCTCTTGGATACAACGAAATTCTCTCTTTCCTGATATCGCCATGATCTCTCTCCCTTGGAATACGAACCCCTTTGCCTTTTGGAGTAGCTTCCCTTCGTCAATCTGGCAAAGTCCTGCTTTGGGGCTCAGCTTAGCAACCATCTCCCTGCCCTCATGCCATGGCCCACCTGCACCTGCCACTTCCCTTTCCAGACACTCCGCCTGGGGTCCTACCCTGCGGCATTGCAGCACTCGCCTGACTGGTCTGTATTCCCCAGGAGACCGGACGCTCTACTGCAATGCACCCTCAGCGCCAGTAGCTGGCCCGGCCAGATGGAGGGGAGCAGAAACTTACTCTCAATACCAACTAGGGGAGCTCGGAGACACAATCACGGCACAGTCACGACCACTGACTGGCACTGCCCTCAAACCACTAACTTGGGAACAAAGGGAACAAACAGGTGAGGACACATTCCTGTCTGTGAGGAGCTGTCTTCCAGCTGGCTTTGTGGCTCCAGCTACAAGCACATAAAACCCTCTGGCCCTTGAAATGCCCAGACCCTTCCCAACCGCACCCGAAGGCATCAATCCCTCTTTATCCATGATATTGAGAGAACATGCGGGCCCATTTTCCCACTTTCCCCACTTTTAGTTTTAAATATATTTGATGCTTTCCCCCCAATTATACAAACATAAAAATGTTTTAAATGAAAACAAGCATTTGGCACAATTCACCCTGGGCAATAGTTCTGCACTGCGCTAGACCCTTGAAACGAGAACTTTGTAAAGATAAACACTGGTCCCTAACTATCGTGGGAATGTGCAAGAGACACTGAGGTCGATTAATAACTCTTCCATATTTTTCACCAACTAGACAGAGTAAGATCTGAGATCTCGGTCATTCACTTATTTGGGAATATTCACTTAAGAAGATTGCTTTTTCAGGAGGAGTGGGCTCCTATAATTTGTGCCTTCCCAGCCCCTGATCAGACTGTGTTCACTTAGCTGACTTTGGAATAAACAACTCTTCCTTTTCTTAGAATCTTTCATAGTCCCATGACTTGTCACAGAAGGCAGTCACCCCACTAACAGTTACATTAAACAGTTGTTTCACTCAGTGAGATAGAATGTGGCTTTGCATCTTGATCTCTCTTTACATACACACACAAACACATATCTTTGGAACTGCCAGGAACCTCCTTATAGAGAATCAAATAATATCACTTCATTGTCATCGGAGCAACAAGAAGAGAGGGACATTTCCCTCCACATGCAGAAGTGGCCTGGCCAGCCCTTACTTATCTGTGAGTGGGAAGAAATGCTCACAGTGGGTTTGCGTCCACAGCAAGACCACCTCTTCTTTAGTCAAGATAAAACGGAAATGCCCATGGCCACAGCCTGATGCAAAAGCACCTGCTAATCAAATGGGCACGAGCATCTCAAAACAACTGAATAGTCTCGGTGGCTTGCAGCAGTATCTCTTTGGTCGGTGATGGTGTCACTGAAATGTCACACCCTCCTCACGTGAAGGAAGAAGTCTCCCCAGTGTGCACGTGTAGCAGGTACTATATAACC
Source organism: Furipterus horrens (assembly GCF_987537825.1). NCBI lineage: Eukaryota > Metazoa > Chordata > Mammalia > Chiroptera > Furipteridae > Furipterus > Furipterus horrens. The sequence continues at coordinate 15,840,767 of NW_028327180.1, forward strand.
AGAGGGTCCCCTCCTCACTCTGCCTGCCTTTCCCAGCCCTGGCAGAAGGAAACCTTGGCTCCACGCGCCAGCCAGAGAAGACCCACTTGGTTGTGGAGCATTTGCTCTAGAACCACAGAAAGCAGCTACTCAGCAAGATGGCCCCTCACCACGTGTCCTTCCGTCAACGAAGAACAGCGTCCACAGTGTCTGAGTGACACATTGGGATTATGATCGCATGCGGAGACAAAATTCTCCACCCTGAAGCCCGCACAGCTTAGGTGAAGGCAGACCTATCGTTTCATTTTGGGAACCGCTAAGCATTGTGCCATTTTCATAAAACACCGGGTTTGCTGCCTGCAGGATGTAACATGTGCCCACAAAAATGACACCTTCCAGAAAGTGCCAGGGAAGAGCCGACGCATCTGGACACCAAGCCCAGAGCTATTATTTCTTATACCCCTCACTGCTGGTTTTCTGGTCTCCAAAATGCACCAGCCTGAAACCTGAAGCCGCCACCCCCCTGAAGATCTCCCCATCACAATGATGGTGGAGCCGGGAGCACTAGACAGTGAGTCAAGAGGGGCCCTGCTGCCACTGGCCATCCAGGACCTGGAGAAACCCCTTTGTGCCTCTGTCTATTCTTCCTCTGACACCCCCTTGGGAGCCTTCCAGGATCCCTGCCCATCACAGCTGGCTCCTATGCCTTCTCCGCAAGGCTTTCTATCAACTCAGAGTTCACATCGGCGAGCCCACAGAGCATGGTGCTCTCGCCTCTGCAGAGCTCTTGGCACCCTGCCCTGTCCGGGGCTGCCTGCTTGCCCCCAGCAGGCTGGAAGCTTCCGGAAGCCAGGCTTTGGGTTTCCTCCCCTAGCACAACACCTGACACTTTTAGACACTGAAGTATTTGCTGAATGAGATGAACATCTTCCTCGGTCAGACAGTGTGGGACTCCTAAGGACAGGCGTTCTGTTCACACGGGCGCCGGCACGGGCTCACTGACACACAAAGGAATGAATGTGTGAGCGCCTGTGCTCACAAAGGCCCTGCTGCCCAGACGTCCAAGTTCAGCACCTGATTACCATGTGCTATGTGCCAGCTGCCTCTCTAGAATCTCAGCTATTGGAGGACAGGGTTGGTGTATACATTCACTGTGTATCCTCTATAGCCTTATCGATTTTGATAGGCATGAGGCACATTTTTGCTAGAGTATATACTGATATAAAGTTGGTTACAAGGTCAAATAATAGTACACTATGACCACGAAACTATTTAACAGAAAAAGGGTAATTTTTGCCTCTAAGAAATATTAATATTATTCAATATTTATTGTTCAACATGCTGATCATAACATAGTCTTTGATCTCTATGAATGAAGCTACCAATAAGTTCATTAGAAATGTGCTGCTTACACCCACATGAAATTAACTGCCACTCCCAGCAAGAGTGACTAGCTAGAAAATGACTATTAACTGTCAACTGTCTCTAGAAGAATAAAGAATCTATATGCTTTCCATATAGCCCCCAAACAGTTGCAATGCAAAAATAGATCTGTTTCTAGGAGCCTGACCACAGTTTCTTTCTTTGAAATTTTTTTTCAAATTGATGCTCAGAGGGCTTATGATTCATTCAAGTTTCTGACCACTTCAAACACTTAACTGCCAACCTGTTCTTTCAGAGAACGTTCCTTTGCTCACCTTGGCACAGTTCTGCCACCATGTGTGTATCATGTGGGACAAGCCCATGTCTCCCAAGAGCTGTGCATGCATGTTCCGAGATCTACGAACGTGTGTCCTGAAGGGTGGCATAATATGCACATTTTTCAAAGCACAATTTATGTTCACAGGGTTCTTATCTGTGGGACTCCTAGGAACGAACATTCCCCTTCCATGAGGGGAACAGAGCTGAGCTCTGAGTACAGAGCCGGTCCACGTGGGGCTCTTTGCTCCCTGGAAGACAATTCCACCAACGCTGACTCACTAATTTACTCTAATGAAAAAGCCGTTGGCAGCCTCAAGTCTGCGTACGTGAATGTTAGAAAGGTCCCTCTAGACTTACGGAGCATTTTTCAATGTTCTTTCTGGAAGAGAATTATGAATAGAACTTTCAAAATGCTTCTGTTAGGCTAGTTCTAAGAGCAAACATTTTTTATCATTTAAAATAAAGGTTTTAGAATTAAAATGATAAAACATGATTCCCAAAAGAATATTCTCCTTCTAGCCAACATGAAGTAGGAGGGACTGGATTTACCCTGCCACCAGAAACAACCAAAATTGCCCTGAAAAAACACATGAAAATATGGTTTTCAAGACACTAGAGATCAGTCAAAGAAGGATAGTAATCTCTGGAAGAAAATTTGGGAGAAAAGCTTTATGACATTGGCTTAGACACCAGAAACATGACTCATAAAAGAAAAAAGAATCAAATACGCTTCATTGAAATAGAAAACTACTCTTCAAAAGACATTACTAAGAGAATGGAGAGGATAAGCCACAGACGGGGAGAAAATACTTGCAAGTCATTTATCTTACACAGGAATTGCATCTAGAATATATAAAGAACTTTCAAAACTCAGCAATCCAATTAAAAATAAGCAATTCATTTTTTTAAAAATGAGCCAAAGAGCTGAACAGACATTATATCAAAGAAGACATAATGATGCTAAATAAGCACATGATAAGATCACTACTCATTAGAGAAATGCAAATTAAACCACAGTGAAATGCCACCACGTAGCTATTTCAGTGGCTACAACTAGAAGGACTAGTCATACTGAGTGTTAGCAAGGATTTGGAGCAATCTGAACTGACTTGTCAAGGGAATGTACAGTTGTGCACACACTTCAGAAAAGAGTTTGGTGGTCTCGTGAAAAATGAAAACACACAGGCCATATGACCCAGACATTCCACGACTAGCTATTCACCCAAGAAAAGGAGAGTGACGCCCATTCCAGGCCTGCATACAGATGTCCAGTGCAGCTTTATATATAAATGTTCCCAGTCTGGACACAGCCCACAAGCCCATCCATAGGGGACTGGCCTTCCAACATGTGGAATATCTGCATCACGGATGCTGCGCAGCAATGAGTAATAATTAAGAACAGCAGTAGGTGATGGAGTGCATGAGTCTCAAAGTAATTATGCTAAGTGAAGGAAGCCAGACAGAAAAGACTCCATACTGCATGATTCCATGTATATCAAAGTTTAGAATATATAAACTAATAGATTACAGAAACTCTAGAATATACAAACTAAGCTCTATTGCTAGAAAGCAATATAGAAAGCAACTAGGGAGCAGTAGGTAGGAAGAATAGTTAAAAACGGGCACGAGGAAAGTTTTGAGGTGGTAGGTGTGTTGTTTGGTCATGGGTGTATACATGTGTCAAACTTCTCACATGGTACACTTTAAATATGTTCAGCTTATTGTGAATCAATTATACCTTGATTCAAAATACTAAAAGGACAATGATTTGCCTTGGGCAATTTTGCATAAAATCATCACTAGGATATAGCCACGTGGCCACTTTTCACAGAGTTCCTGTCTGGTGCCAGCGCTGTGTGGCTCACAAGGGCAGCCGCAGAAGGTGATTGGCCACATGGACTACTGGGGCGGCCCCTGAGCATTTCCACTGTGCCGCTCTCTGGAGGCACAATGATTCTGAAGGGCTGTCAAAAAAAGTTTTATCTTCTGTTGTCTCATTCCATGCAAATTGCTTCAAAACGCATGATCTATTAACACGGGTTCTGATAACTGTGTCCTCATTTAGCTATTGTTCTTGTGCCTGCCCATACATTTGAACAAAGAAGATAATTCATCAAGGAAGAACCACAAAGCCCCATTCTAAGCTCCGCTCAGAAGGACTTTCGACACAACCAGCAGAAGAGAGTAACTGTGCCCTTGTTCTCATGCAGATGGTCTACATTCTGGGTTCTGCTTTCCTTTTAGTTCGTCTTCTGTGAGTAGAGGAGCCCCTCATTCACTGTGTTCCCTGAAGCCTTGTCTGCTATCATCTCTTATTCCTAACACTGGCCATTAAACCACACTCTTTAGGCCACCGATAGTTAACAAAACTATCCATCCCTGAATGTACCTTCTGGGAGTTTGACTCATACCATAGGACAAGTTCAGAGAAAGCCAAGGTCAACCTAATATGCAATGGGTCTTCAGTGTAAATCACTGGAATGTGACATTCTTTTATCAAAGAACCCACAGAGACAGAATGCCCCACAGGCATCACCAGATTTCTGAGGGATGAACCATTAGTTCAGTAGGAATACTATTATAGTATTGGGCATTAAGTCTGCAACATTTTCCTCAACAACTGAGAAATATTTGAAGATGAATTTCTTACGCAAATCTATGGGTTGAGCTTGGGCGATACATTTTCCAAAGTATGAAAACCTCATAAACATAAATTAGCATGACTATACACAACTTTTTTTTTTTTTTTTTTTTTGAGCTGCAGCTGGAGAAAATGCTTACAAAGCAAAATGAGAAGCATATTTTAAATGACATAAACCTAGTGATCAATATCAGTATTTTGTAGAAACCTTTAACCAACACCTCAGCTATGTCTATAATTGGTTAAATCAGAAGAAACAGGCCCAGAATTTGCTTTCTGTATTTACATTAAGACAAGAATGAATCCTGTGAAGAGTAGTCACTATAGGATTCAAAACTGGGCAAAGGTTGAGATGAGCCAGGCTGGCCCTGGACCACCAATAATGTTTTTGAAAGATCGGGTTATTACACTGACAGCTGTAGAAGATGGACACTATTTATGCAACATGAAAGCAAACATTTTCCCTAACCAAACATTTCCCAAATTGCAAGCAGAAATGGGAAACTTGATCTGACGCTGGGCCGCCAGGACCCGGAGTTTGCCCTTGCGGTGCACATTTCTCTGGTCCTGCTCAGAAGGGGAAAGAGCCACACCCTTGACTTGAAGTGAAGTTTGTTACAAACATCATCTGGAGAAAAATGTCCCTCCCAATTGTTTCTCACCTCTTGCTGCCTCCCACGGGTGACTGACCTCTACTCTTCCCAAAGTCCCGAGAACTCTCGCAACTTCCCAATTTCATTTGGTGAACAGTGTGTGGCTGCTGACCCTTCATTTAAGATCATCAAGGGGCAATACTTACATCATGCATGGAGTCCAGGAGCTTGGTCAGTTGATAGAACCTCTGCCAACTCTGCCCAGAATTGTTGGGACACTTGGTTACCATCTTCTTCAGCTCTTTGACGTAATTTGCCCTCATTTCTTCAAATGCAGCTTGGCCTTTGAGGCCATCCTTTGGAACTGTGTTTAAGGACAATAGACATGTAAATTCCCAGGATGGAAAACAGCTTTTGCATCTTAGCAGTTAAATGGCTTTTTCCCACTTTTAGGCTGGTAGTGAATCTCAATTAATTATCAGTAAATATGGCAGTTAGTTATCTACTGGTAAACTTTTGTACACATACATACACAAAAGAATAATAATAACTGCTCTTTATCAGGTGTGTGTTATTATACATTTTGCATATATCAGCTCACTTAATCCTGACATCAGTTTTATGACATAACCATTATACTATTCCTATTTTGCAGATGAGGAAACTGAGGACTGGAGGTTTAAACACTTGTCCAAGGGCCCCAAAAATGGCAGAGAAGGGATATAAAGCTAGGCAGTTCTGTTTCCAAAGCCTGCCTCTTGACCACAATGCTTCATGGCCTTGTGGCCTGTCATCAAAGTGTCCTATGAATCCTGACTTGCCAACACCTCCGAGGTAGGAAAACATACTTTGATTTTCCAGGACAACTGCAAGAGCCACAGACAATCCAAGCTGGAGCTAGAATTAGAAAGCAATGTTTTCATATTCAAGTTCAAATATCAAAGATGCTTGGGGAGACTGGCCATCTACCAAGGGGAGAATGTGCATGCAAAGAAGCACTTTCCATTCTCGTTGCCCTCGATCACGTGACAACTGAGGTGATGTCACATGATTTTGCATACAATGAGGGTGGGGGTGGAGGGTGAGGGTGGTCGTGTGGTGTGCAGTTGGTAACACAGCAGCAGCTCTGCAGGCAAGAGAAAATCTCAGACTGCCAAAGTGAATAACCCATGTTCATCTTTAGCTTTGATAAGGTAGAAAACGAAGGATTATGTTTTCTTCTTTTCCTTTAGTGACTAGCTTTGTATTTAAACACACACAAAAAGTGTGACTTGGAAAAAATTTTTAAAATCTTTGGGGCTCAGGACTTGGAAGCATGTGATGTGCTTCTGTGACCTGCTGAGATACTTGTCCCAGGATGCATGGGACAGCGCTGTGTGGGGCTAGAGGACACCTATGTTGTGGAAAGAGGTGGAAGGCCGAGGGTAAGCTAAAGGTGTCCGTGTCTTTGACCGTCTACTTACATGTCTGTCTTTTCCACTACTGTCAATAAATAGTTATGTTTATGCCTTAACTTTCAAAAATAAAATCCCTATGAACTTTATTTTTAGAAGATCTACTGTAAATTCATTTTGTGATAGTAACATTCTGTGTTGGAACCTGCTCGTACTGTCATTAATTACACAGCATGTTTGTTAATTCATCATAATTGCTCTAGATGAGAACTGACTGGGGTCATCAGCACTTCTGAATGGCTAAGTACGTTTTTGAACATTATGTGCAACCCTGGAAGCCAGGAATACCACTGTTTGCAAATAAACTCCACGGTCCTGTATAAAGATATGGATTATCTTACAGAATTAACTTCATACATTATGTTAATATGTTCTCTTTCAGTTTAATTGTTGGGGCTCTTGATTTGTGGTTTGTCTAAGTCTATTTTTGTGGGAGAAGATAAATCCCTAATAGAACCTGCACAAATTCCTGAGGCTCCCACAATATTACTTGCGGTTTCAAATAGATAATATTCACATCAAGAGTTAAATACTATCCATTATGGTAACTGATAGATTTTTTATTTCTTTAAAATTAAAACTTTGCTTTAACAGATTTAAAAAACTAAAGAAAAATGGTAATAACCAGGATGTTAATATTAAAGTTACACATCCGCTTTCTACCAAAATTTTAACATTAATCTAAAACTTTCTAAAAGAAGCCGAAAGTTTGCAAATAACAGCCTACACTTCCCACCCACATATTAATTTTATTTTTAAGTTATAACATTTTATGGAGTAAACCTTTTGTTTTCAATCTGGATGTTTATGGGTGTCAACCTATTCCTTAAAAAATTTACCTAAAAATAGAATAAGCAAATATATTTCATGACTGTATTTCAATAGTATGTGGCACATGTATTAAGATTAACCAAATACCTTCATATTTCTGGTAGCTGTGTTCTCAGACATTCTCAAATTATGAACATGTGTCAAATATGACTTATATATCACTGCTGTGACTGAAGTACATTGTACCTGTTTTCCAGCTACCTATTTAGAAGCTGAAACACCCACAAATAAAGAGAACTTCAGAAAAGCCTCCTATTTGGGAGGTCTGCCCAGATTTTCTGAATTGACTTATTAGGTGGAGCAGGGCTGATAGAAATCATCCCAAATCTATGGGCTGGAGAAGCAAAGAGACAACTGGGCAGAAACTTGTCTGTCTTCCTCAGTGAGCGGACGGCAGGCAGGGAACTCTGATGTCACTGCTGAAAATCGGGTACCCTGGACATCAGATGTGAAACTTCACGTCCCAAGTACGAGGGAAGACGTTCAGGCATTCTCCCACAGATTCGAAAATAAGTGTACTAAAGCCTGTGGCTTCTATGACTCTTAACATTCTTATGTTTTCCCAACTTTTTATTTTGCTTTTCCTGCATCTATAAAAATCAGAATTGAAAGTACTGAGCTCCTTGGAAGCTAATACATTAACCCAGACAGCTTCAAAATTATATCGGAATGTATTATAAGCTGGTTGATTAAAGGAACGGGGATGGGCAAACGTAGGTTTACAATTGTACATATGGAAGGATACAAATTAATAAATAATACAAGAATAAACTGTTTCGTGTACTCACAACTGCAAACCTACTTTTGTCCTCCCTACATATAAAATGGTAAGACAGCAATTGAGTGGTCAAATTAATACAGAATTAGTCCCACATAAATTTTTAGGAAAAATATTGCATTTAAAGCTTCTATCATTTGATATATGTGTGTATAGATATATATTTAAAACATTTTTCTCACTACTAATGGTTAATGACATAACACAGAGAGAGGAATAAATCAGTATCTGACTTTAGAGACTCTGTTTCCAAAGTTACATTCCAGAAAGGAAAACGAGGAGCCGAGGCGCATTCGCCACCTTGAGGAAGAGCCGGGTGGGGACACCTGGCAGTAAGAGGAGGGGTGGCTCACTCTGCCCCGCGGGACACGGGCTGAGCGCAAACAGTGAGGGATGGCGGGGCCCCTGGCAGAGGAAAGAACGTGACCAGCCCCCGGCAATCACATTCCATGAAAATAAAACACGACAAAAGGCCAAAAGCAACCTAAAGTCCTGTTCCAGCCAAACCAAACACAGCTGTGAGGGGCTGGGATGCCGAAGCCCTCTCTGCTGGACTCGACGCAGCCCACTCACCAGTCCCCTGTCCCTGTCGCTGTCACGTGCCACCAGCCTGCCTTGCAGCCTTGCTTCCTGGTCCTGGGACTCGGGGACAGCACTGGACGTGAAGTCCTGGCTCTTAGAGGGCACCGAACGAAAACACCGTGGGCCTCTGCTGTGTCAACTCTAGAATGGGGCTGTCACTCGCATAGGGCTGTTCTGAGCATTAAATTAGATAATACATGGAAAACACCTCCAGAACTGCGAAGGGCTAAACATACGTGGGACAGGTTCCGAGCCACAGTTCCCCACTGCATCCTTTGTTCCCACCTCCTGATTGAGGCTCACTCTTCCTCAGACCCAGGCCTTTTTGGCTGGAAATACATCTCTTCTTATCCATTCTATTCTTGTGACCTTGGCTGTTGATGACACTTTCTTCCAAGAGACTTGACTGCACACTGCCTCTTCTCTCGAGCTCCTGACTCACGGCCAAGGAAGGGCTGGGCACGCCCTGTATGCCCGAGCGTCTCTGCTTGGCTCAGGCGGTCAGTCACTCAACAACGACAACTCCTTCAAGTCCACGCCACCCTCCCTGGCATCCCCGGCTCCCAGAACATGTCTCAATTTCCTGGGTGGCCACCACATGTGGCTGAGAGATCTCCTGCCATCACTCTTGGTCTCACGCTCATCCGAAGTGAGCTTCCTCAAATTCTTCCCCCATTTGAAAATGCCTGTGCCCTTGTCTGAGGAAAAGGTGCTCCATGTCCTTGCCAAGGCCAATCCTGTCCTCTCTGGTCTCTTCTGGCATCCTATGCCATCGACTCATCCTGGGTTCCAGAAGCTGAAACAGCGTCCCATTCATCTGCAAGTCCCTGGCCACCTGTCACCCGCCCTATGCCTAATGGTCAACTCCTGCAGGTGCCTCTCAACTCACTCTGTGCAGGTTAGGCACTGAGTCTCACCCCCGTTGAAAGGCAAGTCTTGGCTTCCACACCATCCACCCCCTCCCCCCAATACCTGTGTCTCTGTCCCTTCAGCCTCTGCCATCCCCTTTCCTGTAGTCAATGGGACCTGTTCTCTTCCTTCTGCGGCATGACAACCCCACTCAGCAACTGAGTCTAGACCACAATTTTCTATAAGGATAATGTCAAGTTTACATCTCAATACCCAATCTGTCTGCGGAGCTCCATGTCCCCATCTTTTGGCCTCTCTATGAGGATACATCTAAAAATCAACCTATCCAAAATAAAACTCACTTCTTTTTTACTGCATAAAATCTGCTCCAAGTCCCAACATCAACACATTTCTCTTAATGATATCACTACCGCCCGTGTCATTTCTCTGTGCTTAAAACGCGTGTTGCTTCTGACCCAGACCGTTTTCATGTCCTCGCCCGGGCGTTGCCGAGGCCAGCTCTGCAGCGCTTCCTGACCATTCGCCCCTGTGCGTGGCATAACCATGCATCAACACGTCATCACGCAGGCCAGGTGCTCACAGCCTCACGGGTCTCTGTGCTTCCGGTCGGGGTACATTCTGTGCCCTTCCCCCAACCCCGCCTCACTTCCTCTTTAATACAATCATGAAATACAGCTCTGGTCACGCCACCCCGCTGATCACAGCCTCCAGTGTCGTGCTCCTCTGTCCGCCTGGCAAAGGCAGGTACTCAATACCCGGGCCCCATCGCCACCCCACCCTTATTCCGCACTCCTCCCAGCCCCGCATAACCGGATGCACCCTGAACAATTAAACACTTAAATACAATACAATTTAAAACTAACAGGCACCTCAGCTCCCTAGAGCTAAGCGCAGTGGCCTGGCCCTGCTCTCCCACGTTCCCACGCTCCCTCGCATGGTTCCCTGGTGAGAATGCATCTCACTCCTCACACCCAATCCATAACCTTTCCCAGCTCCTCCGCATTCAGCTTCCCAAGTCCCCCACTGAGCCCCATAACTGAACAGCTCTCCCCTTCTCTGAGCCGCCATGACACTCTTCATCATAGTAGACAATCCCCTTCCACGATGTATTAAAATTATGTCTAACTTGATTACCTTGGGCCTCGTTTACCCTGTAGTTCCTGAAGTGCCCCACCCTACCATACGTACAACAGACACTTAGAGGATGTTCAGCAGTCGGATGAATGAAGGAATGAGCGATGTGAGCTTCCATATACCCCAAGCTCCATCCTCTGCAAGTAACCCAGCTCATTCAAGACCAGGACCCTCCTCCCGCCCCCTCCAATTTTTCCTTTTTACGCCAACAACCTGATACTATAAAAAGGCTACTCTCAGAAGGGGGGATGAGCTGACAAAGTAGAGAAACTGCCGGGCGGGCATCGGCTTACCTGTGCTTAGCAGCAGCAAAACCTTCATGATGGTGTACTCTTCAAAAGTGAGCTGCAGCCGGAAGAACTGGACGCTGATCTCGTGCATCCCCTGGCAGAGCTCGTACATGGCGGACTGATGCATCTTCTCTCTGCGAAGGCAAAGAAAAAATGTCTGAGAGATCATGGTTCATCGTCAACCCCAGGCGGGCAGGCAGAGGCAGCCCGAAAAGAGATCTGAGTCACGGTCTGCCTTTCGGCGTCAACAGGGAGCTGATGTGTCTTTTAAAGACAGACTGTTTGCCTTTCCCAGGGACTGGTGAATTGCTCTGGACCAACACTGAGGTGTCACTGACGTGCGCCCTGTGGGAACGCGTCCGGAGCAGGAGATCAGCCAGACAGCAGGGACGCCTCTGTGATGTGGTGGTGGGGAAGCCCACGAGCTCTGTTCCTTGCCAGCCAGACCCCAAGCGCTCACCGTCTGGAGGGACTGTGCTGGGCGCTATGAACAGAGGCTAGTGGTGAAATCTTGTTTCCACAGGGACCCCCCCTTACAGAGGTCCTGACATACGTTTGTTGACTGTTTGCAGAAGCACGTTTAAAAGGGGAAACTAGACAATTTTGGAAAGGTGAGAACCTTGAATAGAATCTTTCTGGTAAAGGGAGAAAGCGCTATGGGAGTCGGCCACACGTTTCCATTCATTCAGACAACCAACCAATTCTCTTCCTCCACTAAATCCAAGTGTTCCCATCAAAATATGCATCGTATTACGACAGAAGTCATTACTTCCTCTTTCCATGTGAAGTAAGGTATCCCTTCGGTTTTTTTCAGATGTATTCCTCATAGTAGTAAATCTTTGGGGAGGCCCGGGTAACTACTGGCTTATATTGACCACAATGTAATCAGTGAAAAAGAGGCTGCTAGTAAAGATGGGAAAGGACTTGACAGAGGCCAAGGAAATAGAAGAAAAGGTGAGGATGGCTGGCAGATGTCTGAGTGACTGAAAGCAGGCGAGCATCCGTAGGAAAGCAACCCTGTGATGCCTTTTCCAGGGGGTACTCGTGGGTTCAACTGGCAGAAATCTCTCATCTCAACTCTGAAAGCCTTTTGTAAAGAACCCACAGTGCCACACAGGACATTTTGCTCTGCATTCTTATTGTTCTGGTTTTCCTCTCCCATAATAAGCAGGAAGTTATTTTCAATTAAGGGAATATTGTAAACACATACACTCACACAAACACACACACACACAGAAATAACCGCAGGAGCCTATGCACGCACAATCCAGAATTAACAATGTAAATAAGTGCTAATATGTTTGCTATACTTGCTTCAGATCATTACAAATTAAACGACAGAGTTAAGGTCTGAGGCGTCTTCCTCCCCAAGTCCATTCATCCTCCTCATTGGGGCAGTCGGATGGACATGAACTTCCATATACCCTAAGCTTCATACTCTGCAAGTAACCCAGCTCATCAAAGACCAGGGCCCTCCTCCCACCCCCTCCAATTTTTCCTTTTTACACCAACTACCAGATATTCTAAACAGTCTACTCTTGGAAGGGGGGATGACCTGACAATGTAGAAAAGGTGCCTGATGAGCAGAGCCAGGCCACTCACTTTGGGTGACAATCATGTCCTATCCAATGTGTGCACTCTACTGCACACGTCTGTATAAACACAGCACATGGTCCTGTTCTGTTGTTTTGTAAATCTGAAGCTAGATATATGTGCACATCCCTCTGCAACTTATTTTTATTCAATGTTGTAATTCTGAGATGTATCCATCCTAACACAGGTAACTCTGCAAGTTAATTCATTTTCACTGCTACAAGCTGCACCTGTGTGATCACATCACCGTTCACTAATCCACACCGCTACTGCTGGACACCTGGGTTGCCTCACTTTACTGCTGTTACCAGGGGAGCTCACGAACATCCCAGAGCCCCTCTCTAGGATACAGCGTGGAAAGAACCGCTGAGTCACAGATCTGCGCTCATCTGCGGCTTTCCTTCCAACCGGTAGGAGATGAGAATGGACATTCCACATCCCACCGTACTTGTCATTATCCCATTTAAGTTTCTGGCCGTCTGATGGGGGTGGAAAGGGTGGCCCCACTGTCGATTCTATTTGCATTTCCACGATCACCAGTACGCTGAACACTTTTTCCAAATGTTTTCTGACCATTTGGGATTTTTCCTTTGGTGATCTGTCTCTTCATATCTTTACCGATTTTATTGTAAGCTTTATTCTGTCTATCACTAATAGCATCTTTATTCTTAATACTTTTACCTAAAATTTTGACTGATATTCATATTATTCCTTCATTATTCCCTCCTTTTCTTCCTTCCTCTTTTCTTTTGCCTCCTATTTAGAATTTGCCTGGTAAGCCAGTTTTTAAAGTCCCTTTCATATAAACTTCCCACAAAATTATATTTCACACGTCTCTTATAAAAAGCAAAACACTACATTAAAAAAATCTGAAGGTATTTATATTTTACCAGCTAAGCTTTACTGTTTTCATTTATCATGATTACTGATATATTCGAATTTTTTTCTCTACTGCTTTAACTGTCTCCCCTCCTTCTTCTATTTTCTTTCCCTTTTATTGGATTGATGCAGTTGCAAAAAAATCCCTGTCTTTTGCTCCTCAACTGGGTTTGAAAGGTATACATTCTACTTTCACTCTTTAAATAATTACCATATTTTTCACACTATAAGACGCACCTGACCATAAGACGCACCTAGGTTTAGAGGAGGAAAACAAGAAAAAAAATATTCTGAACTAAATAATGTACTAAAATATTTAATAAAATATAACAGAATAATATTCAGCCATGTAAAGTGAACAACAGTCAACAGCGGTATTAAGAACCATGATCACTGTCACTAACAAATGAGGAGAGACTTTAAGGTTCAAGTACTCTTCTAGTTTTCTGGAAACCCCAAGAACTCATCATCGCTAGTGTCAGAATTTATGAAGATCAGATGCTCACAATCACTGATATCACTTTCTTCACTATCTTCATACTGACTAGACGCCCTGAGATTGAGCAGTAAAGTGGGACATTTAAGTGTCCCCAGGGGTTTCGCGTGGGCCCACCGCTGACAGGTCAGGTAATACACATCATGTTCTGTGACTCAATATTTGCTCCATAAGATGCACATTTCCCCCCCACTTTTGGGGAAAAAAGTGCATCTTATGGAGTGAAAAATATAGTAAGTTATGAACTTACGTACTTAAACACCTAAAGTTAATCAATAGCTTCTCCATGAGAAACAGAAAAGTGTAGGGTACATTATAGTTGGTCTACTGCTTCTTGTCCTCCTTGTTATTGTTCTTTATTTAAATTCCAACTTGTTTTTAAATCACCCCTGGAATCTGTCTCTCTCACATCCACATCCATGTCTGGTTTAGAGTTACCAACGTGTTTCTTTGGCCACCACCGCTTCCCACATTTCCCTCCTTACTTCTGGGTTCACTTTCTTACTGAAGTTTTTTTTTTTCCCTAATTCTTCCAGTCACTGAGTGTTCATCTTCCAGCCTTAAGTTATCAGAAAAAGTCTTTATTTCACCTTCATTCTTGAATGATAGCTTAGAAGCTAGAGATCTGTAACCTGACAGGTAACATTCTTCAATATTTTGAAGATGGTATTCCACTCTACCTGGGCCTTTATTGATTGATGCTTTTGGGAAATTTCTTCTTATTCTTATCATCATTCTTTCATAGATAACCTGTATTTTCTCTTTGGTAGCTTAAAAAAGTTTCCTCTGTTAATTTGATGTCTGCAGTGTCACTGGGCAGTACCTAGAAGTAGACTGATTCTTACTGCTCCTGCTCAGGACTCAGTGTCCTTATATGATTTGAAGGTGTAGATGTATGTCTTCAGCTCCGACATATGCTTAGCTGTTGTTTCTTTAACAATCACCCCACCCCGTTTGTGCTGTATGTTCTTGCTGAACTCCTATTAGTTGGACCATCTCATTTTGTCTTCAATGTTAACCTCCTTTTCATGTTGTTTTTTCTTACCATGTTGTACTGCATACAGATCTATTTTCTAACTAACATTTTTTTCTTTTCTGTGTCTAATATATGGAATGTCTACAATGTCCTAATTATAAGGGTAATACGTTTTATGTCTAAGTACCTAGATATTCTGTATTTAGTTCTTTCTCAAATATTAGTTATTTTGCATAAGGTACTTCTTACTTTATGGTTATTAGATCTCCTTTCTCTAATTTATATCTTTACCTATTATATTTTTAAATACTTTTAACATATTTCTTTTATAGTTTCTCTCATATTTTTTATTCTGCTCTTTTGAGATGCTAATATGTAAGTCTCACATGTACTGTTTTGGCATATATTTGGCTTCTGGGTGATTCCCAAGGGCACTGTCTTGTGCAAGGGACTCTGTAGGAAGTTTTAACACTTGTAACCATCAGGGGTATATGCATTTCAGTGGTTCTAGACCAATTTTTATGCTAATTTCTAGACTTGAATGCTTTTCTGAGACTTGTGTAGTTTAAATTTAGACTCCACACTTGATGTGGTGCAGGCTTCTGTTTCTTATTTTTCCCTGCTTCCTTGCCATATCCCTGGGCTGGCAGGCTAGCTTGTTGAGTTTTACTTTCCTTGTTAGTCGACAGAAAAATCTTTACAAAGCCCTGGCTCAATGCAGGGGCCTCTATTTCAGGCCCAGCCTCGCTGGAGCTTCAGCTCTTGCCTGCTGTTCCTGTGGGGCTCTAATACCCAGCCCGAGGCACTTATCACAGTCAATAGTTTGTGGGCCAACTGTAGCTTCAGCTCCAAGTTAAACCACTCTGGCTGTGAATTCCCTGTTTTTGCACTTTCTCTCTTTTGAGCTTGGCTATATATGTAAGGCTTGTTTTTTTTAATGCAGAATTTCTATGTGTTTAGAGGAAAAAAGGGGCTCAGTTCAGTTCCAGCATTCTGATTGCTGACTACAAGTTCCTTAAAGGCAGGCTCTGTGCCTGACTCACCTTTCTGAATGTCAGACAGAATATGATAGACAAGTGCCATGTGCCAATCTTTGTTCAATCAATATTGCATGAATGAATGAGAGAGAGAGAAAAAAGGAGAGCAAGTTAAGACAACTAAAGGAATTAAAGACACAGATTCGCATATGATGATGATGATTAGAGAAAGATAATACTGAACATTTTCAGAAAGAGTAAATAAATGGCTGATAAAATAGATGTGGCATTTGTGAAGTTCTCAAAAGGTTTCTCCACAATGGAAGAGATTTAGATTGTAAAATGGGTGGAGCAGACTGGTACCCAGGACGTCCACAGAACACAGCACAATGTGCCCCTGACGCTGTGCAGTGACACCAGGCACTCATGTGCATTTTACCCCGAAGCTACCTTGTTCTGGAAGCAGAACAGGCATCCGGGGCTTTACAAGAGGCTCTAGAGTCCTTCAGTGTGCTGGCCTTGTGAGCCAGTGTCTTTGCTGCTCCTGAGACCAGGCTTGTCACATGTAAAATAGGGACATTGGTAATAATGTCCTTGCAGGGATGTAGGAACCCAATGGTATGGAAGTTCTTAAATTATAAAGTGCTGTAATATGTTAGTGCTTTAAAAATATATATATATATAATGAAGAGAATAAAATGCTTCTTGAAAGACCAATGAACATTTTGGTTAAAACAAACTAAGAAATAATCAAATTCTTAAAATGACTTTTCAGGAAAATACCATTGTGTTGTTGTTGTTATTATTGTTTCTATGTGCAGGATGGGAAATCAAGAGAACCACCAGAGAGCACGCAGATGTCACGGATGTTCCAGAACGGGGAAGGGACCTGCCTGGAGCAAAACAGGAGACCTCAGCACCTCTGTGTCCAAGTGTTT
The DNA here is from genome assembly GCF_987537825.1 of Furipterus horrens. Taxonomy (NCBI): domain Eukaryota; kingdom Metazoa; phylum Chordata; class Mammalia; order Chiroptera; family Furipteridae; genus Furipterus; species Furipterus horrens. The sequence continues at coordinate 15,857,479 of NW_028327180.1, forward strand.
CTGTTATCAGATGTGTTAACAAAGCATCCACACCCAGATTAAAGATGATTTAAAGAGACCTCAGCCGCTACCTGAGAACAGATTAGAATGTCAATGTGTGGCAGCACACCTGGAGAAAGTATTTTTTGCCACCTCAGTATGTACAGCCTCCCTTAAGTCTTGAGCTGTCACCTGAATAAACTCTGTGGTCTTCCGAGCTCTCTCTCGGGGAGTGCCCGCCATACCAGAGCTCGATTTCTTCCTGCTAATGCTCACAGTGCCTTGTGAAGAATTATCCTCATGTTCACGACGAGGAAACTTAGGTCCATGATGCAGACAGGATCCAAACCCAGCCGTAGGTACTTCAAAGCTCATGCCTTGTAGCTGTGTGTTTGTTTCTGTTTCAGTTTGTTTATTTGTTTTCCTTTTTTTAGATTGCACATAGAACCGAAAGCATACAAGAACAAAGTAGTGGCTGCCACGCCAGAGCGGGAGGGGTGAGGAAACGGGAAGAAAAGGGGGAGGGGACTAAGAAGTACAAACTCCCAGTTATAAAACTAGTCACGGGGATGCAACGAATAGCAAAGGGAATAGCGTCAATAATATCGTCATGACCACGTACGGTGACAGGTGGGTACTAGACTGCTCATGGTGATCACTTCATAAGGTATACAAATGTTGAATCACTATGCTGCACACCTGAAACTAATATTGTATGTCAACAATAATTAAAGAATTAAAAAACTTAAAAAAGAACTTATGCCTTTTCCTCTCCCCATGCTACCAAGCCAAACAGTTTTTAGTTTTTTTCACCACAGTTATCTCTTTACAACTGTAAAGAGTTATTTGGTACCTCAAGTGTTTTATTATAACTACTCCATTGTTTATCCTTTGGTGCCCATTATGCGGTAAGATTTTGTGTTTTCAAATTCCATTGCTGTTTGTATTGCATAAAATTGAGTTCTCTAAATGAAGAGTGCTGTGTACTCAATATAGCTTGAAAATAGGCTATATTAAAAACACATTGTACATCACGTCATTTTTGCACAATTAGATTAAATGCACAGAAGTGTACATCCAAAGACATTGAGACAAGGACAGTCTTTTTTGGTACGATACTGGTAATAGTTTTGCAATATTACTTCACAGAAATCTTTTTGCTACATGCTTTTGATTCATTTAATAATCTTACTGCATGTTGAGTAGAATAATGTAAAAACTACAGACTGCTTTGGGAAAGAGATGAACTTTGTATGATGCTTCTAAAAGGTAAGAATACATGCAAAAGCCGCCCTTGCACGGTGGACTAACATGAAGGCAGTAGGCGATTACTGAGTTAGGAAGTAGCCCTTTAGTAAGGAGAACAGCCGTCCTGAAGAACCGACTGGCATTTGTCTCTTCTTGGGAACCATGGGCACGTCTTCCATTTCTAAACATCGTCTTATTTGCAGGAACAAAATAAACTTTACTTTTGGAGAAATAAATAAACACAATAACCAAAATGGGCATAGAGACCCAGTCCAATTCCAAAGACCTCGGTTAAAATCTATGAGAAAATAGTTCTAAAATATTTTTAAAGAAACCCTTCAGAAAAAGAAAAAGAAAGTATTTCAGTAGTTTTGTAAAGTTGTCATTTCCTCTAACTAGGAAACCAATTTTATTCATAGTTGTAACTTCATCTGGTCCTCTCTTACAACACCCGTTACAATTAAGCTCCAATCATATGATCATTTGAAAATAGTTTTAAAACATTAAGTTAAAGTAATATAATCTATCCAAACCTGACTCACTGGGGACAAAAATGAATAACTAAAGAGTTAGAAAACATTTCTTCCTGACTTCTGAGAGAACATGCATTTGGAAATGAAGTTCATTCACATGCTAAAATGGGGAATGAGAAAAAAACAACCCATTAAAATCAGAGCGGGAAGGAGAGTCACATTTTAAATAATTGTATGCTGGTTGCTCATTTATTTAACTTAGTAACTAAACAATCTGAATAGCTTTTGTATGGCTAGGACCCGGCTCTCCTGCCACCATTATATGTTCACAGTGTCATGCTGTTTCACATTATGAGACACGTCTATTGCACCTGCCGGCCAACAGCTGTCTGAAGCAACACGTTTGCCTCAGCATAAGCTTATTTAGTACTAGCTTACCAAAACCTACCAAAAAATACATTCAAAAAGCTTAGTCCTCCAGTTATGTAGAGGTCCACCTGGAAGCAGCTGGTTTGGGAAATGATTGCCCCAAACTACATGCAACCCTGGAATCATGTTCATGTTCTACTCTGATAGAAGTCGATATTCGAGAAGCAGATTCTGATACATAGCTATCCAGTAAGCCCACAGAGCCTTCCAGGCTAGCCCCACTGCCTGCAGGAGCTCCTCACGCTGTGGCCATCCACAGAGAGAACGAAAGCTGGCTTCTGCTTCAAGAATCTCTGCAAGAATCGCAACCACAGCTCTTCGGTATCTGTACCCTCATGTTCAAGGCAGCATATTGACAACATCCAAAAGGGAGGAAAAACAACCCAAGTGTCCATCACAAATAGATGGATAAATAAAATGAATACCAGCCCCACAATGGGATATTAATTAGCGGCTATTCTGACACATGTTATAACATGAATAAACCTAATGAGTAAATAGGAGAGTTGCAAAAACACAAACAGTGTACTTACTATATGAGGTACCTAGAGGGTCAAATTCATAGAAACAGAAAGTCGAGTGGTGGTTGCTGGAGGCTTGGGGGAGGGGGTACAGGGGGCTTGTTCACCTAACAGTGTGAATAGAGTACTGTAGTTAACATGGTTAAGATGGTAAATTTTATGCTATTGCTATTTTATCACAATAAAAATGTTTTTAATTAAAGAAAGAATTTCTGCAACCCATGATCCTACTTGCTACAGCCCATGATACTGTACCTTGTTTGATACAGATAAAGAAACCAAGGTTTGTGTTTAATTATGTAACTTCTCAGGCTTAGGTTTTTCACTCATTCTTCTTTTTAAATAACATAAAATACTTGTTCCTCTGTTTTTACAACTTGCCTTTTTTTGCCTTTTTGTGTCTTGATGGACATTTAGTCTTGCTGTATCAATGCTTTTATGGCAAGCTGTGCAAAATGCTTTTTGAAAGCAGGAAGAGTAAAAAATCCTTTAATAAACCACAAGTTCAAAAACTTAGTCAGAAAACAGTTTCCCCAAGGCCTGTCCATTGTACTTTTGGTACCCTAAGAGGGGAGGGAAAGTAGAACTACCTTTATCACTCTCCTTTCTCTCTTAGATAATTCATATTTCATAAATGTAATCCTTTCATGTTGGCTGATTTTATAAATGATGCCACAGCACAGAGGTTTCCGACTCTTTCACCCCTGGGAGCCCACGAAAGGTGCAGTGACATTTTTTAACTGGAGATCCTTTAGCAGTATTGTATCAACCTGCATATTTTCGCCTAAACACTTTTTATTTTGGGTCTATAAGGCATCACTTTTTTAGTAAGGAACTACAAAACTAAGCCTTTGGAGTATTTCACTTTAGCCCTTGCCTTAAACAACAGGCAATTCTCATCCCTTTGAAGGGACTCTGTCCTTCCCGATAATAAGGCACATCTTTCTATGATTACTTTTTTTTAATGGTACATAGGTCCAAAATGATTTAAGTGCTTAATAAACACCTGGAAGCTACTGAGAACAGGTAAATCCAATGATTCCACAGACTATGAATTGCTCTTCAGATATGGGTATAAACAACACACAGCAATGCTCACTTAGGGCTGAACTTTTGAGGTCTCTGGAATCTCAAGAAGAGGCCTCTTCATAAGCGTGTTTGCTAACATGCTAGCACATCTATATATTGTCCCTGTGTATATCTATATGCGCGTGTGTATTGTAAGAGAGTTAGTGATCTCTCTCTCTCTCACACACACACATATACACACAATATCACAATCACAATCACATTAGATCTGAAAGACCAGACCTTACTTACAGCTGATACTGCCAACCACATTGTTATGTCTGAGAAAATCTAACATCTTGAATATGGTCAGTGTAACAGATGGTCCCTGTCTCAGGCTTGTTATTGTCCTAAAAAAAAAAGAAAACAACCCGGCATGCAGAAATAGCATCCCCCTTACCCCAGCCCCAACCTTCATTAGAATAAAAATGACCTCAATTTGAACATTCAGATTATTCCAGTTTACTGTTTTTCTATTATTTTTCATAGTCTTACCAGATTCTTCCTCCATGGACAAACAAGATACCTCTGTAGAAGGACCGTTCTCCTAGCTGCAGCTTTGATGCCTGTTCATTTCCACAGTATTTACATCATTTAGGTATTGCCAGGGCAGCACTCACATACTCGGGTCTACAAATCCCTGGAGAATGCTGTGTGGTCATTGCTTCACTGGGCTCCTGTGCCAGAGTGGTGTCCCCATGATCTCCGTGACAGTCACCTATTCTCTATTAGTTTTACATGGTCAAGCCCAGTAACAGTTACGAGCCAACTCAGGGATTTGTTTGTCAGCTTCATTGATGTTCCAGAAGGGATGTGTTTTCATGGACCTGCCCTTGGACTTAAGCATCACAATTTCCACTGGCTTTAATGGATGCTATACAGATCAAAATAGTACTTGCTGATCTAAAAATCTAGAGGGAGCCTGGTTACACAACAACCACAATTCACCATAGACAGTCCTAAGAATCAGGAAATTTTTTTTTTTTTACCATAATTTTTTTATACAAGTTTTGGTAAAACATTCCTTTGTACCTTCAATTTTAAAATATTTATATAGTTAGCACAGCTTCTTTCGGGCACAAGGACACGGTCTTTGGTAGAAGAAAGAAAATATGCAGCTGTAACCCACTGTGGAAATTCAGATTCTAGAGGAAGTTAAATTGGGGGTATCTAGGGTAAATCACATTAAAAAAAATGACCTGGCTTGACTAAAGTTTAATCTGAGTCGTCACTGAATTGTGGATTTCACAGGCTAGTTACAACATAATTCATTAAAAAAAAAAAAAACAACCAGTGGTTTCTAAGTAAATTTTCATGACTATTTATGCATTACGTGAGAAATACCTGTCTCTGAGATGTGTGACTAAATATCTCACTCACCCTAGGATAAGGTAAGGAATATTGCAAATTTCAGAATATTAAAATAGAATATTGCTCACTCCCTACTATCTGTACTGATAGTGGGGAGTCTCTGGCAAAGACAAATACGTAGATACCACTGCATCACTGCACTCTGTTTCTACTGGAAGGGCCTTCTACCAGCAGCGCTTTGGCAGGGGTGCAGGGGCTGGCTGGACCACTCACCAGATGTGTTATGACCTAGCAGACCATATGTTTTGATTCTAGGTTTTGGTTAGGAAATTTATATATTGTCTTTGACAGAGGAGCAGGTATAGGTCTTGACTAGAGAAAGTGACTTACTTGTTCCTAGTGAAAAAAAAAAAAAAAAAAGGAAGTCAAACCACCTCACTAATAATAGTATTCTAGGTTTGAATGCAAGGAGTCCGGTCTCAGAGCCTGCATGTACTCTTTACTGGGAAACTAAGGTTGAAACACCCAACAGCATACTTGAACTTGGAACCTGAGGAGCACTTAACAAGTGTTCACCATGTTAAGACTTCTCTCCAGAATTGCTCTACACACAGAAAAGATACAGAAGAACAATATTCTCTAGTGAGAGAATTTTTTAATACTTTCAGGTCTCATTTTTGTAGGCTATAGACTTTACTACTAATTTCTGGAAATATAATGGTATGCAAACCACAGATACTTCAGTAGAAGACAGAAAAGCTTTAGTGATGTCAAATAGGGACATTTGGGATCTATACTTAAAGACATTGCTTAACTTTAATAAACAATCATCACCTGTAAAAGGAAGCTATAAAAAGGTAAGATTCCTACTTGATAACTAGTGAGTTTCAAGAATGTCTACCAAGTTAATTGCTGAACTTAGAAGTGTTTCTAGACTATTGTCTGGGTAAAGAGTGATAGCAAATCACTTCTTTCTCATGCAATAAAAGATATGTATCAACCAGCAACTTATAGAGGAGTCACATCCCTCCTGATGCAGAAGTAACACTGTTCTAGCAACCAGAACCTGGCACAGTGACAAAGGACACTGACTCTGGTGAAGGTGCAGCTGTGCTTCCATGGCGACGGCAGAGAGCTGCTCACCTTGCGGAGGGGACTTGAGCGGGGTGGGGATGTGGATGGTACAAAGCAATTGTGCTCACTCTTCAAGATTCCAGATTCCTCCATCTACCTTGGAAGTCCTGCTTTGTAAGGAGACAGTAGCTAACCCCCTAGAGACTCTTATCACAGACACTATTCATTAACCAAGCAGGTCCCGGAAAACATTTTTGGGCACCGTAACTCTGGGTGAAAGGCTTGATTCGTTCTGAAAGCTGATAAATCATCTGCCTTAAAAACAAAACAAAACTCTGATGTTCAACTCAATTAATTTATTAGGGATCGGTCCCCTGTCCTTTCTTATTATGGATTCTGAACATCTGTCACAGAGCAGATTTTGTTCAGGACATTCTGAACAACTGCATCATTCATGACGGCGTGGAATAAGCACACTGCTACCAGGCCACTCCGCCAGTAGCGACACCTGTTCCCCGTGAAGCGCCCGCCCTGAGACACACTCTGCACACGCACGCGAGGTGACACGGTGACAATGCTTATGCGAGCGCAGCCAAGTGGGATGGGCCGAGGCAGCAAGGAGCATGGCTGACGTTTTGTAGCTTCTACTTGGAAATCCTGTGAACTTCTGAACTTCTGTAATCAGAAGGCATTGGCCAGGCAGCATCTCTTTAACCACAGACGAAGGAGTCTTGGGGGCTTTGTGTTCATCGCCCAGAATCAATGTGTTCAGGCCAACAGTTTGGAAGTGTTAGGTCCCTGAGATCTCTTGAGCAGACAGGCCCCCAGCCCCTGCGCAGCTGCTGGCTCTGGGCAGCAGAGAGAGAAAGAGGGGGAGACGGGGAGGGAGACGGAGAAGGAGGGAGGAGACAAGCAGTCATATTGAAATAAAAGAGCGGCTTTGCATTGTCACTTTGTTCCTCTTGGTAAAGCATATCAAAGCCATAACACACTTAATTTCAATGGGAAAACAATGGGATGTAACAATTTAGATAAACAAACACACGTTTGGTGATATCGCCTCACTGTACACAATGTTTGGTGAAGGGAGAAGAGGGGTGCAAGGGAGGAAGGGAGAAAGGGCCGGGCAGAAAGGGAAGACAAGAAAGCTGCGGGCTGGGGGGAGGGAGGGGAAAGAAGGCAGACATAGTGAGAAAAACCGGGGCACGGGAAGGAAACAGCCCCTCCATTCTGAAGGGCGAGCCCATTCTTCGTGCACCATGCTTCCAGAACGTCAGCCTTCCTGTGTGGGACGGGTTCTGGTACCCGGGCTGCGTGTGCCTGCTGTCCGCCCTGCGCCCCAGCTCGGAACCCTCCGGCAGCAGCTCCCCCGGCCTTTAAAACAGACAGTTGTCCAGGCGGAGTTCCTTAATCACGTCATTTGTCACTTGTCACGTGCACGTGGTCTTGCTGGGCCACCATTCACGTGTCTATGTCTCCATTCGAGCAGACGACAGATTCTGGAGCATGGGAATGAGGTCACCTCTTCCAGCAGGTCTCACTTTGGGTTCCTCAGAAGGGCCACCATGGTGCTTTGCATACTGTGGATACTCTCAGTACGTACTGCAGACTGGCACAATGCTGGCCGCTGTTAATTTTTTTTAGCTAAACAACAAAGAGCTACAAATTGCACTTTAGGAGAAGTGGTTATATTCATTTATAATGTTGTTAACATTGTCCTCCTTTTTAAGTGACCTCATTCTAACTACAAGTTCTCATGGCCATACGTTTGCTGACTGACGAGGCACGACTACAGAACCATAAACCATGGGCGGCTGGCGGGGAACTCTGACACCCTCCATCTCTGCTACTTTGCAGGTGGGGGACGACATGTGGTTCTGTAGGTCCTCACTTAAGGTCGCGGATGGGCTCTACGACTTTGGGAGAAAAAACATGTAATGAAACCTATTACGGCATCGGCTAATTAATGTAAACAAGAGTCAGGGCCCCAGGGCAACTCATCAGCCTTAAAACTAAACAAAGTTAGACAAAACAAGGTCATTCTAGGCTGTGCTGTATAATGAGCACCATGGCGTGAGCTTTCACAAACATCCGGGACTCAGGCCCTACCTCTCAGCGGCTATGCGATCTTGGATCACCTACCATGCCTCTGTCTGCGAGAGGCAGCTGCATCATTTATAAAACAGTGGTGATAATACCAGCCGTAAAATCTGACTGTGACTGAGATGGTTCATATAATGGCATCAAGGACAGCTGATGGACAGAGAGCCCTTTTGACACAGGGGCTTTGTTCTAGTTAGCTTCGATTCTCTGATGTCTGAAATATAGATTATTAAGTCTTCCTTGAATGAGGAAACAGAGACGCAGACCTCCAGTGAGACTCCCCGAAAGCCAAGCAGAATGAGAGTCCGGGCTGGGTTTCAAAGGCCACCTCTTCAGCGGGTCTCGGAGTGTAATCTGAGAACCCCTGCGTGTCCCCCAGACCCCTTCCTGCAGTCTGAGGTCCTCCTTTTCCCAACTAGGCATCTGGTGAGGCTGAACTTTTAAAAATATATTTTGACCCAAACAACCTATCGCAAGAGACTGATGTGAGAAACAGAGAAGGGATTTTTAGAAAGACTAAACATGCTACTCTTCTAATTTTTTGTTTTGGGGAAAAATAGTTATTTTTCATAAAAATGTTTATATTATGTTATGTTTATGTTATTTATTAATAAGTAATAGGTTATTTTTAAGAGGAATGAAAGAAATCAATATTTAAAGAATTTTGTTTTAATTTCTGATATGAGTAATCGCCAACAGATGTAACATACAAACAAAAGCTCTTCAGGGTCCTCAGTGATTTTAAGAGCAAACAGAGGGTCCAGAGAACGAAAGTGTGTGAATCGCTGATCTGGTCCAAGGTCCTCATTCCAAATGAGGGAAATGAAGGCTTGGTGATGTTAACTCACTCACTGGACCACATCAAGCTTGTGAGTAGCAAAGTTAAACATAGCCCTGGGTCTTCAACAATTGAGTCTTAAATATCATTGGGATATCAGAAAGGAAAGAAAACAGATTTAGAGAAATAATCCACACTTTGAACCAAAGTTTCCATTTTTCTAAGAACATTTTATTTCACATTTGGGTTCTTTATACATTGGGCACATTATCACCCCTTTTAAAGAATAACTCTTTTGAAGGATGATATATGATTGGTGAGTAAAGGTTCCAAATACACTCTCTCAAACCACTTCATGAAACCCAGTATTGGCTCCGAAGATCCACCCTGTGTGTAACTGCCTGAACACCAAGTTCCACAGTCCATCAGTGCCCAAGCCTTTGGTGTGGTTGAAACATTGAGGTTTGGATAGACGGACACCTGGATTGAAAGCGGGAGCCACTCTCTCCTCTTCTACGAAGAGAACTAGCAAATTCCTGCCTTACAGAGCTGTGAGGAGTAAACAGGACAACGTACAGGAGACAGCACAGAGCACGGGGCTTGCACACACTTTCAGTAGCAGCCGATGGCATGCAACCCCCCCTCTAAACTACATGACTGCTAACTAGTTTTGAACTTGAGTATCCACGTAAAGGGAGAATGTTATGAGCGGTATGTATCCCTCCAAAATTCATGTGTGGGAACCCCAGCCCTCAAGGAGACAGTATCAGAAAGTGGGGGCTTTGAGAGGTGATTAAGTCACGGGGGTGGAGACCTCATGACGGGATTAGTGTCCTCAGGAGATGGAGCCGAGAAACCCCAGTTTTTTCTTTCTGCCACCAAAGACACAGTGGGAAGGCGCTACCCACAAGCTAGGAAGCGGGCCCTCGCCAGAACCCAACCTCATGGTCACCCTGGCCTGACAATGAAATGTCTGTTTCGTAAGCCACCCAGCCTGGGTATTTTGTTACAGTGGGTTCAGTTGATTAAGACAGAGAAAGAGATCATACTTGTAGCAAAAAGGGAATTTGGAGTTTATAAACGACCGAGTTCACTGATTCTGTGGAAGCAGTGTCTGTGTGAAGACGGAGGGCACAGAGGACGGCCCCATGGACAGAGGCTGCCTTACGTGTAAATGTGTACGTCTGCTGGGGCAACACTCCAACCGCAGCGCAAAGGATCCAGGCACCCAGATGAGCTCTTAAACAAGGAGGCCGAGGGTCCTCTGACTGTTTCCCGCCCTTCTCCACTGTTTCTTTCAGGAAAGTATCAACCCCAGAAACTGCCCCCCCGCCATTCAATGACCTCATCAGAGCACTCCTGATATACAACCCTAATATATTAGCTTAGGGTTTGTGGGTGGAAGTGAGGGCTATGAAACCCAAATCACCATTCTTATGTTATACAATAAGAATGAAAAATCAGGTGGCTCAGATCTGGTTCTAGAAGTTTCTAAAGACACCAGTTCAGAACACACTTGATATATCAAGACAGGTGCAAGAGTTCTCCTCCTCTGGTCCAGAGAGCGTTATCCAAGCCACCATCTTTGTGTCCTGTGACATGCATCAAGGCAGAAAGGCTGGAGCCCTCCTTAATTCTGTAATTAATGAACCCATTCCTCACCTGCCCAGTGTTGGCAATATAATCATGGCATCAAAATTAATTTTCCTCTATCCGTTTTTCAATAAAGACATTCACGCCAGTGATTTTGTTTCATTGAAGGGAAGAATATTTTTAGCTGAAGAGACCAAAGTCCCAGAGCATGCTAACTGAAATAAAAAACATGCTGATATTAGCCACCCCGAGCCTTTTAAAGATAACATACGATCTTAAACTGGTTTTGATTTTTATTCAAAATGAAAAATAGCTCCCTCTCCTTAGCCAGAGTAAAGCTTGACACATTTCTTGCATCATTTCTTGTCCATGTGATTCTAATATAATTATATATAGTTTAAACTACTCCTTCCATTGGCAGTTTCCTATTTGTTTTGCTTTAATTTCATACTCTACTGGCAATTATCCAGCTTTATTAGCTACTTAGGAAATTTCTCAAGCTCACTACAATGCAAGAAATATTAACATACAGCAGTGTTCTTGAAGTCAAACTTGAAAAAAAAAATCATACAAAAAAATGAATCCTTTTCATCAAGTTCACATGCTAAGCCCTAAAAACACTGTAGAGTTAACCCACACAGGGAACTTTGCTTCAGACGCTTGTGCTAGAAAAAATACTCATCAACAAACTGAGAGCGGTCACTGAGTGCCAATTATGTAGAAAGCATTTTGCTAGATATTATGTAAAATTTTTAAAAGTACACTTTCTGTGCTCTAGGAGGTCCTTTGAGAGAATACATTCAAACACCATCTTACCATTTTAAATACCACTTCCTTGCAGTTATATACAACCATCACCGAGGGTGAAGGCGTGCCGCTGAGCCACATTCCTTGGGGACACAGCAGAGGGCATTCGCAAAGTCACCTTTGCTGTTTGGCACTGAACCAGCCACCCACCCAGCCCCGGAGTGTGGGCTCAATGGTGCGTTCCCTGTTGTTTCCCCAGTGCCTGGGGCGGCGCTTGGTATGTTGAAGTTGCTCAAGAAATACAGGCTGAACGAAGGACTAAGTGAATCCCCTATGTCTCCCTCTCCCCAGGGTGGGCCGACATGAGAGGTGGGGGCAGGAGAAAAAGAACATGGGCCAGGAAAGGAGCTAGGAAGTCTGCCTCTGGTTCCAGTCTTAGGTTAATACCCTTCTCCTCACAGTTCGCATCCTGCCCAGGTCGGGGCCGTCCCTGGCCCTCGCAGGCTTATTTCAGGACCTTTCTGTAACAGGAACAGCAACTCGGGGCGGCACCCTCTGCCACGTTGCCCACTGCATTAAGCTTCCGCCCTCCCAGTTCCTCTGATGGAAATGTCTGGAAGCACCCAACTCTACTTCTCATCGTTATGCTAGGCTCATTAAGGATACAGAAATATTGTTGGAAAAAAAAAGGGGGGGGATTACAAAACAGTCATGGGGATGTCAAGTACAGCAGAGGCAACAGAGGCAGTGACACTGTAATGACTCTGGATGATGCTGGGGGGGTCCTACACTCATTGGGGGTCCTTCATAAGTTATAAAAATATCTCACCACCATGCTCTACAACTGAAACTACAATACTGAATGTCAACCAAAACGGAAAAATTTTTAAAATTTAAAAAAGAAAAAAAGGAAGGAAATAATTCTTGTTTGGGGGCACTGTACCTACCTTTCCTCTGGACACGCCCCCCCCCCCCCATTGAGTGAATGATTATTTCTAGTTTGTAGCTTATAAATCTCAGGCCTCACTGCACCCTCCCTTTAGGTGACAAGACGTCCTCTGTATCCTCTGTGTAGAAGAAAGAGCATGCCATTCTGCAATGTGTTTGCCCTTCGCAGACAAGAAGGGGCCACTTTCTACTTGGGTTGTTGTTTTACGTTACTAAGGACTCTCAGACTCAGCCATGGGCAAGGCCCAGCCTGGGGGAAGAGGTCCGGGTGCGAGGCAGCAGGCAGAGGGGGGCCACGCTGGAGGGCTCTGCACACGACCCCACTAAGGGGACCTGCCGCTCCTGTCCGTCATGCAAAACGCTCAGACCTTTCTGCTGCACACCTTGGTTCACTAGCTGCTGGTACAGCGCCTGGCTTTCCATAGGGTTCTGTGCAGAGATAAGGCGCAGAAGAGGGCTTGTTTCCTTTTCAAGTTTATTCTCTCATACTAAACCAGAAGTAAAAAAAAGAAAAACAAAACCAACAAGGGATGGGAGAAAGGGGTGTGTGTGTGTGTGTGTGTGTGTGTGTGTGTGTGTGTGTGTGTGTGTGTGTGTGTGTGTGTGTGTGTGTGTGTGTGTGTGTGTGTGTGTGTGTGTGTGTGTGTGTGTGTGTGTGTGTGTGTGTGTCAGTCAGTCAGAGACAGGGAGGTGGAAGGAAGAGGAGGAAAACAGGAAAAGAAGGGCGGGGAGGGAGAAAGTGCGGAAGGGAAGGGAAGGGAGGAGGTCCATAGAGACTAGAAACAGCACAGAACGGGGTCCCATGGAGCAGAGGGGAAGAAAGAAACCCTATTTGAAAGAAGCAAAAGGGACGCTGAGGAGGAAAGCAGAGGCTGGGGGCAGAGGAAGGAAAACAAATGAAGCCAGTGAAGGGGAAGCTGACCCAGGCCCCGCCCCACGGCCTGGGCCCTCTCATCAGAACGCTTGTCCCTTGCCCATCACTGACCCTGGCCCTGACCCTGCTGGAGAAAGTCCTGGAATGGAAGTCACCCCTAGCGGCTCAGGCATATCAATCACCCAGCCCCTGGATGGGAGTGCGGAGCGAGCCTGCCACACTCTAACTCCACCCCCTCAGGCCCCGGGAGGATGCCCTGATCCAGCCTTAGAACACACAGCCTGTGTGACAGCCAGAACCAGGGGCGCTGTGGGACCTTTGCTACAGAGGGAGCTTCAGGGCACTGTCCTGTTGGCAGAGTTGCTGGGGAGCCCTTACTAGGGACAACCAGACACAAAATGGAGGGTCAGCGCTCCAGGAACATGACCTGAGATAACAGACAGCCGCGTCTCACACTTTCTGCAGGTGCCGCCTTCGTGCACCGGGCACTTAACGCAGACAATGGCGTGGGTTGACTTCAGCTTCCCTCTTGGAGACGCATCAAAGCGCTCACAAGGAGGGGTCAGAAAGTGACACTATTTTACCAACAATCTGTGAACCAAAACAATAAAAGGTTCAGAACTACGAAGGCAGCGAAAGGTCACCCAACACACATTTTTCACGGGGCTACAACTTGAGACAATTGAAGCCTGCTTCTAAATATACTTCTAATTCTAAAGTGCTGGCTGCATCTTCAAAGACAGTATAACACTGAACCTTCATTTCAGAAGTTAATGAAAAACATTTTGAAGAAATTTCATTACGGGTTCAAATGGGAGTTTTAATATGTGCATTGAATTGATAAGGGATGTGAATATCTGCAGCAGTGATCTGGTGCAATATATAAGCTGTTTCAAGGTAAAAATGGAATAATTAATCATTTAATACATATTTGAAAAGTTTTGAGTTTATGAGAAAAGCTCTATGCTAATTTAGAGTATTAACTCATATCTTCACTCCAATGTTTAATAAAAACTTGGAAAGAATGTTTTCCTCAAGCCTTCCCTACCCCCAGCTTCCCTCCAGCTCTCAAATCACTGCCAGTCCACAGCGGCAGGAAAGGTCGCCGAGGACTTCCAGGTGTGCTTCACAGTTGGAGACAAACACTGGGGATCACCTACGCGTTCTGTTCACTGTTTAAGCATGGCAATGCCTGTGCTCATGAGACAGAGGCATCCCCATGGCCCAATGCTTTACCCTAAACTTCATCCTCATAATCAGAAAGGGTAACTTAGAAAGCCCCCTCTAGACTGATGAATAGATGACTTGGCTCATTGGCTCAATAACTCATTTATTCAGCAGATGTATATGGGTGACGTCTCTAAAATCAGAGAAGGAAAACTCTGACCCCAAAAAACCTCCGCTGCCTTGCGCCATACCTCTTCAGGGGAAAGGCTAAGGGAGTAAACCCCAACAGAAAATCCGGAGCCGGAGTCCCTAAGGCGGTTTGACATTGTAGTCAACACCGGCAACTCCTGCGGCGCACCTGAAGCCAAGCTGTATTGACTTTGTCTTTCCCTTGGACCCTTCAGCTGCGAAGAGAGGGGGGGTCTGCTGCATGGGCAACAGCAGACCCTCCATATCACCCTGCCCAGGCTCTGTAGCTTCAGTTTCATTTGAGAGGACACTCCAGCGTCATCGCAAGATGTCGACTCAACACGGGAGGAGACAGATACCGGTTATAAGCTCATCCGATTGGCGAAGGAAACGAGCGCCAGGGGTCTCCTCTGACGGTGGGAGAGGTCATCGCACCTCACTGGACAGCTACCGTCTCGCCATGGCTCGCCTGCCCCACTGGGTGCGTGGGGATCAGAGAGGCGCCTCTCGAAAAGTGGGCCACAAAACACCCGCACCAGTTAATTCCAAGCAAACAACAAGAAAGAAGCCTCCGGCTCTTCGCCTCGCTAGCTGGAACATCAGGACCATGTGCCCCGGACTTACTGCAGACCTTCCGTGGATCAAGGGTGCCAGGAAAACCGCTGTCATCGATAGGGAACTGGCACGACTAAACATCGACATTGCGGCTCTACAGGAGACCCGGTTGGCTGACAACGGAACTATCAGAGAAACCAACTACACCTTCTACTGGCAAGGGAAGTCTCCGGACCAACCAAGACAGCACGGTGTTGGGTTCGCTGTGAAGAACACGCTTGTTAACTCCATAGAGCCACCCACAGGAGGCACAGAGAGATTACTTACCCTCCGATTGTCAACAACTTTCGGCCCAGTCAGCATTCTTAGTGCGTATGCCCCAACCCTCTGCGCCACCACCGAAGAGAAAGAACAGTTCTACCATGCACTGGACGAAGCGTTATCCAAGATTCCCAGAAGTAACGCTCTCTATCTCCTTGGAGACTTCAACGCAAGAGTAGGAGCCGACCACATGGCCTGGCCCACCTGCCTTGGAAACTTTGGGAGAGGAAAGATCAATGAGAATGGTCAGCGACTGCTTGAGCTTTTGTGTCACCACGGCCTGTGCGTGACAAACACATTCTTCAAGTGCAAAGAGATCCATCAGGTGTCATGGAGGCACCCCCGCTCCCGTCATTGGCACCAGCTTGACCTCGTCATCACCAGAAGAACGGATATTGGCAGCACCCTCCTCACCCGCAGCTACCACAGTGCAGACTGCGACACGGACCATGCCCTCGTGGTAAGCAAGGTGCGCATAATGCCGAAGAGGTTGCACCACTCCAAGATGAAGGGTCGCCCACGCATCAACACCAGTTGTGCCAGCAACCCAGTTAAGACCCAGCAATTCATCAACAAGATGGAAGATGAACTCGGCGAGGGAGTGGCGGCAGATGACATTATCGAATCCAATTGGCCACGTCTCCGCGACGCCATATACAACTCCGCCATTATTGCTTACGGGAAGAAAGAGCGGAAGAACGCTGACTGGTACGAGGCTCACTGGGAAGAAATGGAACCCGTGATCGAGGCTAAGAGGAAGGCCCTACTGGCTTACAAGGTCACGCCCACTCCCAGTACACTTCAAGCTCTACGGGCTGCCAGGAACAAAGTCCAGAAGACCGCCCGCCACTGTGCCAACACCTATTGGCTAAACCTGTGCAGAAGCATTCAGGAAGCCGCCGATATAGGCAACGCACGAGGAATGTATGAGGGTATCAAGAAGGCAACAGGCCCAATCCCCTCCAAGATCGCCCCCCTTAAGTCCAAGACAGGTGAGGTCATCACTGACCAGGAACAGCAAATGCGGCGGTGGACCGAGCACTACCTTGAGCTGTACGCAACGAAGAACACCGTAACAGACACTGCTCTTAACGCCATCCCAGACCTACCAGTCATGGAGGAGCTAGACACCCCACCTACTGCGGCAGAGCTCGGCAAAGCCATCGACCGCCTCGCTTGCGGGAAAGCACCAGGAAGCGACGGAATCCCTCCAGAAATCCTAAAGAGCGGGAAACCAGTCCTGCTACAGCCACTCCACCATCTACTCTGTCTCTGCTGGAAGGAGGGTTACATCCCCCAGGATATGAGAGACGCCAACATTATCACCATGTACAAGAACAAAGGAGACCGCAGCGACTGCAACAACTACCGGGGCATCTCTCTCCTCAGCGTCGTCGGCAAAGTATTCGCCCGGGTCGCTCTCGCCCGCCTGCAGACCCTTGCTTCCCGCGTCTACCCAGAGTCCCAGTGTGGCTTCAGAGCTGGCCGTTCAACAGTGGACATGATCTTCTCCCTACGCCAGCTGCAGGAGAAGTGTCACGAGCAGCATAAACCACTCTACCTCGCCTTTATCGACCTCACGAAGGCGTTTGATCTGGTCAGTCGAAGCGGACTCTTCAGCTTGCTACGGAAGATTGGCTGTCCACCACATCTGCTTGCTGTGGTCATGTCCTTTCACGACAACATGCACAGCACGGTGTCCTACAACGGCGCAACCTCTGAGGCCTTCCCAGTCAGCAGCGGAGTAAAGCAGGGCTGCGTCCTCGCGCCTACGCTGTTCGGAATCTTCTTCTCCATGCTCCTCCAATACGCCTTTAAGGACTGCAGCGAGGGTGTCTTCATTCACACCAGATCCGATGGCAAGCTCTACAACCTGGCCCGTCTACGAGCCAAGACCAAAGTCAAAGAGGTGCTCATCCGTGAGATGCTCTTCGCCGACGACGCAGCTTTGACATCACACTCCGAAGAGGGACTCCAGCAGTTAGTCACTTGCCTTTCCCACGCATGCAAGGAGTTCGGACTAGCCATCAGCCTGACGAAGACGAATGTTATGGCTCAAGGCACGGGGACTCCCCCATGCATCACCATCGACGGATACACCCTGGAGGTTGTCAACGACTTCACTTACCTCGGGTCCACCATCTCGAGCTCTCTGTCAGTCGACTTGGAGGTCAACCGGAGAATCGCCAGGGCAGCCACAGTTATGGCCAGACTGAACCGGCGGGCGTGGAACAATTCCAGCCTCACTGAGAAAACCAGACTGCGCATCTACCAAGCCTGCGTACTCAGCACTCTCCTCTATGGCAGCGAGACGTGGACCACCTACGCAAGGCACGAAAAGAAACTCAACAGCTTCCACATGAGGTGCCTGCGACGCGTCCTGCATGTCGCCTGGCAGGATAAGGTCCCCAACACCGAGGTGCTGAAGCGAGCCAATATGTGCAGTTTGCATGCAGTTCTTAGCGAGAGACGCCTCAGGTGGCTCGGCCATGTCAAAAGAATGGATGCAGGCCGTATCCCCAAAGACCTCCTCTACGGCGAGCTAGCAGAAGGCAAGAGGATGACAGGGCGCCCAAAACTGCGGTTCAAAGACATCTGCAAAAAGGACATGACACAATGCTCCATCAATCTCAACACATGGGAAGTTCAAGCAGATGACCGCCTAGCCTGGAGGCTCGCGGTCAGGCAAGGTACGTCACGCGCAGAGGCTGCGCGCAAGGAGGAGGCGGTCCAGAAAAGATCGAGGCGGAAGCAGCGTCAGCAGCAGCAACAACAGCCATCTGCCTTCACCTGTAACAAGTGCGGCAGGGATTGTCACTCCCGAATCGGACTGCACAGCCATTCTCGGCAGTGCAGATAGACTCTCAGGAAGCTACGCCATCGTCTCTCGAGACGGACGGCTGCCGACGACGATGTATATGGGTGACGTACTGTGCCTTGGACACAGTGCTAGCTGCTGGGAATGAAAAATGGTTAGACAGAGTCCGGGGTTTCAGTGAGCAGGTGCCAGTGAAATATGGGTGGGGTGGGGGACAGAGACACCTGAAAGGGAGCTGTTCGTGCAGGTGAGGGGGGTCTACAACAGTCGAGGGTTGGTGGGAGAGCAAGGAAGGACCACGTCACGCCTCCTACTCTCAGCTCGATGGCACACATGATTCCCTTGCGCAAAATGCCAGAGCGCTTCCTTCCCTTGGTTGCAAGGGTATCGAAGGCAGAGGGAGAGGACAGGGACGTGTGCAGCACAGGTGAATGTGCAAGGCATTGGCAGGCGATGCGTGACACACGCTTCCAAGGCTTCGCGCGTTCCAGTCCGCATCTCACTGGGATTACACGAGCATTGACAATGGCCGCCATATTTTCTTTCTGGAAGCCTTTCCTTTCCTTGGGATCCGTGACAGAACACTCCCCAGTCTTTCCTTCTTTAACCTCCACCTCTAAAATGTGTTCACAGCTTGAACTTGTAGCCTGGACCTCTCTTTACATTTCCAACCTGTATAAATAACTGCCTCTTTCTTTAATATTTCCCCTTGGCTAATGTTTCAAAGATAATTCAACCTTAGCTTGTCCAAAACTGGCCTGTCTCACGCTTCCCTTCCAAACCCTAGTCCTCTCTTCTTGGTCCCTATTCCAGGGAGTTGCCCCAACCAGACCCTATCGGACACGTAAGGCAGAGGCCTGAAGTCATTCTAGCCAGTTACTCCTTCCTCTGCTCCCATCTCCACCAGAACCCAACCACCAGCAACTCCTGTTGACTCCACATCTTTGCACGACTCTCCATGTCTATCATCACAATGTCTTGCGTGCAGGTCCTTCCTACCACTGGGCTTTTGCACACACAGGTGCCTCAACCTAAATCAACTCCTCTTCTCCTTTACTTCCTTCACCTAGTTGACACGAGCCTTTGCCAACTAGCTCAATCCTCCCGTGAACTGCTTCCTCTCCAAGCCATTTTCTATTCAATACTTAATCACAATTATAACTTTAGGATCCTTTGAATAATTTCTTTCTCCCCATTAGACTGTTGTGTTCATGAGATAGGGACTATATATATTTTTTCATTATTCTAAAACCACTGCTCAGAACACTGAAGCCAGTTAGTAAATCCTCCTTGAATAAATGCAAACTGAAGCATGCATATGCATTCAGACCTCAGCTGCAGGCCTCCCTCTGTAACTTAGTAGTTTTCCTAAAAAATACAGGGTCTGTCTAGCACCCTGTGACAGAGCTATCGCACCAAGCTCAATTTGACTAAGAGGCTTTATGTCATTTCCAAATGTTTCCTGGGAGGGGCCTTCCCGCTCCCCCCAAAAGGCAGCACAACGCTATTCTTTCTAGTTGAGAGAAAACTTACAGAAGTCTAGAAGTTTTAAGAATAAAATACAACTTTTCATTCAAGTATTATATAATAACATTTAAACTACTTATAACATTGGAAAGCAATTTTTGTTGTTTCCATTTTATCTCCATCAATATATTCTAGAACAGATCATTCCATAAAAAGCTTACACGACCTTTTCTTTTTTCTTTTTGGTTTATTATTTCTTACTTCCAAAATTCTTTAATGGCATTAATTCTCCCAGGCTTCAAATATAAGGCGCTTGCTTACTCCTAAGTTTCATTTGTTAAAAAGGATTTTTACAATTTTGCTCTTGGTCTGGAACCTGTACACTTGGATGTTTGCACAAAATTAAAAATTAATAGGTGACACCAAAAACGTAGGCAACACAATAAAAAATAGATAAAATGGACTTCATTAAAGTTAAAAACTTCAATTTTAAAAGTGCATCAAAGGATAGTATCAAGAGAGTGAAAAGACAACCCACAGAATGGGAGAAATATAAAAATCATGGATCCGATAAGGGTTTAATATCCAGAAAATATAAAGACCTCCTATAACTCAAGAACAAAAAGACAAGCGACCCAATTAGAAATGGGCAAAGGACTTGAATGCACATTTCTCCCAAGACAAACAAACGGTCACCAAGCGCATAAAAGCTCGCTAACTGTGGCACTAAACAGACCATGATGAGGACACTTGTTTACCACCTGGGAGCTGAGACCAGATGGCAGTCTCAGCTGAAATGCACACGCCGGGCACTTTAGACTTACTGCCTCTCTGCATGTGCCTGCAATCAGCCCCTGAAGTGCTACAAGGATTGACTTTGGGGTTACAAACAAATGTAGCCAGAGACAGATTCACAAATGCAGAACCTGTAAACAATGAGGATCCACTGCACATACATGAAATGGAACAGTATGCAGTCATGAAATGAAAGCCTGATACATGCTACAGTAAGGGTGAATGTTGAAGATGTGCTAAGTGAAATAAGCCAGACACAAAAGGACACCTGTTATATGATTCCACTCATATGCAATACCCGGAATAGGCAAATTCATAAACCAGAGGTTGTCAGGGTTTGGTGGGAGGGGCGAATGTGGAATTATTGCTTATTGGGAATAGAGTTCCTGTTAGGGATGATGAAGAGGACTGGAGATGGATAGTGGTGATGGTCGTAGAACAACGTGAACGCAATCAGTGCCGCCACCACACCACACACTTCCAAAGGTTAAAATGGAAATTTCTGTTATATATAATTTATGACAAAAAATCTATGTACTAGATAAAATTAAAGAAATTATTGCAATCTTCTGTTAAGACGGAACAGAGACACACTAGATGACACTAACAGAGATGCTTCCTCCCCCACGCTTCCTTTTGAAGGAAAGACCTTCAATGTTTTTCTTTCAGTTTATAAACCATACTTGAAAACAGGCTTATTCTTTAATAATAACTGACTATTAAGGAAAGCGAGTAGATTAAGACGTGCATGCCAGTTGTTCGGCCTCACTTCGTGCTTCTTGTGAAAGTTAATGCAATAGTAGAATTATTCTTTGTGATTGCCAAGAGAAGGGTCACCTTGAGAACCAACAACTGCTGCTCCTCATTTATCCTGGAATAAAGTCTGCAGAACAGCACATCTGGGTGAACTAGTCTTCCTAGATAGGCTAGTAATGGTACTATTTCAGTATCTTGGCACTCTGCGTCCACTTTTAATCGTTTCCATTGCTTTTTATCATCAATCTATTTCTCATCTGCTTCCTTCCCTACTGAAAACCCCTATTTTCATATCTCTAGAGACAGCCATCTGTTAGAATATGGCTGCAGCTCACTCCATAATTCAAACATTCCTTCTTGTTTTCTGTATTTCTTGACCCAACACTTGCAAAGAAGCACCGCTGGATATAAACAGATGAAATGTGCTAATGTGGAATACAAACAGCATTAAAATGTAAACTTAACATAGGAAGGAATTCATGGCCAAAGAAAAACCTATTGTGATTCTTTCAATCTTTTAAGAGGCCTCATAAAACTAAAAATGTTTCACTACAGAATAACATTTTGGCTTCTCTTATGACTGCAAGGAAGAATAATAGTGATTGTCATGAAAACACATGGAGCAGCTGTATACTGCTAACAAAAGAGCCATTATATGAATGTGCACAGAGACTGGCACTTTATACATTCCCATTTCCTAGAAATTAGACAGTCTTCTCAACTGAAGTAGATACCAAAAGAAACTGTTTTCTATTAACCGTGGCTTTGTACCAGTCACGTTTTCAGAGCCAACTGGATTATCTTTCTTTTGGGACAATTTCCACATACTATTAAGTGAGATTTATATATATACTGATTTATATATACTCAGGCATGTGCATGATAATTTGGTAAAAAGTAATTTTTAAATTCTCAAATGATAAGATTTTTTTTAACTCTTAAAAATGCAAGTATGAGTGGATTCTTCCACAAACATACATATTTTTAGAAATCATAGAAAAGCGTAACACATAACTCTGCAATTTATTTTATGGAGGCTAATTAATAGGTACTTACTCATTAAAGACTAGGTCTGGTGCAAAGTAGAGAAACTGGCTGTTTGTGTGTTTATACGATCTCCAGCTCAAGGCAAATGATGACAGACACATCCAAGAATACTGGATCAGGGTAATTTGGTCCTCAAGAGGCAAGTTTTTAAATCCTAAATAACAGAACAATTAAACACAGACATACACTTAGCATTGAAGCCCATTCCAGGAACATAAGTCAACCCCCAGCAGCCACCTTTCTCTAACAGACATGAATCAATCCCACAGTCACTTACAGAGCACCCACCATGGGCCTGGCCCTGCTGAACGCTTCATTTAAATTCACCCTAAATTCTCAGTTAGGGTGAACTGCCCAGGAAAAACTGGGGCATTCAGGGCCTTTCATTGTAGATGATGGTCTAAAACCCTTGGTCGGCATGAAAGAGTGTGTATTTACCTGTAAAACTTCTTTATCCTACACTCAATTAATAACATTAACATAAAGGATAACGTCATAGCCATCAACTACTGCATACTTGCAATAATGGTAGATCTTACTCTTCATGAGTTTGCAGTGGTTGCTTCCCACGGTCTCGGATAACCTCGAACTTCAACAAAGCTCTGAAGTAGGACAAGGACCCTTGGTACCTGTCTTCCCCTCTCCCTCAGACTTCCTTTCTGGGCCTCAAGCCCTTCTTTTCCCCCTTTTCCAGGTCTTGTATTCCCAATGACATCAGGCTATCCTCTCATTGGTACAATTTCACTTGGGGAAGCTCCTCTTCAAAGAATCAGACAACCGAGCTTTCTCCAGACTTTTTCTGTATGGCTGCTGGTAGGCCATTGGTCATTTAAGAAACAGCTTTGGATAAATGAATTGGGACAATGTGACAGCAATTCTAAGTGATGTATTTTTAGATTAATAGGAGTCTTATTAATAAAACCCTATAGCATAAAAATGACTAATACAGGAATTTCAAAGATAATTTAAAGGGTGCTGGAGGTAAGAAGATAGGATGTTTAGAAAGAACAGGCTTTCAGGGGCTCATACAACTTACTAGATAGGCCTTGGCTTACTTGGTAGACGGTTACATTGGCCTTCCTTACAAGCTGCTAGTAACAGGCTCACTTTGTGCTTTCATGACCAGAACGTATTTTACCTTATTCATATTTCTGGGATGAAATTTTCCAACACAATCACCAACACAAGAACTATATGATATATCAACAACAGAACCCTTAACTCTCTCTGCTCAGGAGAAATGAGGCCGCTCACCAGATTTTTGCTACACCCTCGGTTCATTGGATATCAATGGAAAAACTCCCTCTCGGGACTGAAGAGGAAGCTAACCGCGATCCCGCTGTGGGCCATGGGGAGACGTGCTGCCCGGACGTGTCTAGTTGGGGACCCAGACCGCGGAAAGGAGAGGCAATCCTACCTGGAATTACCTTTGCCCACTTCACGACCTGAATCATCTGCTTGCCCGCCAGGCGGTTGAGAGTGGAGAGCAGGTTTTCGGCGGTGTCCGGCTTGGAGTTGTCGTAGCCCGCGTACACGAGCTCGGGCTCGATGTTCTCGAGGATCATAGACGGGGACGGAGTCAGGGCGCGGGAGATGGTGGAGAGCTGGGGGACCAGCGCCGTGTTGACCGAGGGCTCTTTCGCGGGCGCGATGTAGGTGGTGCCCTCCTCGGGGCTCTGGGGAGGGGGCGGGGGCGGGGGCTGCTGCTGCTGTGACTGTTCCTCGTGAATCCCTTTTAACTTTCCCAACTTCTTGGACTTTCGGGCTGCAAAAATATTGTAAGCGGTAACAGCAAGTTACGATTATAACAGGGATACACTACATGAGGTAAATTACAATCAGACACGACTTATATAGGGTGGGGCAAAAGTAGGTTTATAGTTGTTCGTATGGAAAATACAATAAGAAAAAATAATACTCAAATGAACTCTGTGCTTTGTGTACTCACAACTGTAAACCTACTTTTGCCCCATCCTGTTTGGTTAAAGCATGCCTGTTTTTCCTCTAAAGATGACTGATGTTACGAATAGAAAAAGTACCATTTTAATATTTTTCTAAAACCAGGCACTGTCCCAATGCTTTATAGAAATTAACCAATTTAACAACTTTAGGAGTAGGTACTATTCTGATTCTCATTTTATAAGGAACAAACTGAGACCAGAAGGGTTAAGAAGTCCGCCCAAGATCACCCAGCAAGTATATGCAAAACAAAGGTACAAGTTCAGAGAAAAGATAAATCATTTTGCATGCTAATCAATGACCTATGCCTCAACTAAACTTAGTAATCCCATCTATCTACCCAAGAGGCGCCAGGAGGCGCTAGGACGGCCTGATTGAGCCGCTGCCTCGGGGCCGTCCCTGATCCCTCCCATTAGCCTTCCCTGGCCCCTTGACCCATTCTTCTTTCGTGCTTCTCACTCTTCCATCACTTGCTTATGCAGAGTAGTCTTTCTGTGCAAATGATGCTAGCCCTCTGTCCCCAGCTTATTTGTGACCTTCAGAAACACAAAAATTGAGTGTCCCTCCTCTTTCATAGTCCCTGTGGCACCTTGGTAAGTGCTATACTTAGCAAAAGTGATTTCTAGATTCCCTCTGTGTGAATGGGAGAGCAATCAATGCCAAAGCAACATAACAAATGGGAAGAAATTAAATATCTGGATGACTCCAAACTGGACAGCTAACTAGTAAATGTACAGGAACTGAGGCTACAAGAAAAATCAGGCGCAAGTAACACTGAAACACACAAAATACAGTCTTGAAAAATCTGTTCCACTCTTATGTTTTTAATGTAAGTAAGCAATTCACATATCATATAGCCTAGAACTTAAAAAAAAAAAAAAATGGCACTACATAAGAACCCGACAGTAGATGTTTAGGAGAACATGTTATGGACAAGTGACCATATGTTCTGATGCACCCAGAACAGCCCTGGTTTATGCTTGTTTTTCCAGCCAGCATGAGTGCCAATAGTGCCATGTTTACTCCTGAAAGTGGCAGGTTTGGGTCAATAAATAAGTACTGTGTTTATCTTAGTTAAAACCAAAGAAGTAGTACTAACTTTAATAACAACTGTCTTTCTTTCATACTTCTCTCAAGGGCTGCTATTAAAACAGAGCATGGAAAATGAAAGAATGAGAAGGAGGAAAGGAATATCGGCAGGTAGATGGGAGGGTGAGGGGGTGGGTGGCAGGTGGGTGAAGTGGAGGGATGGACAGATGGAGAAGATTAATCAGTGTATAAAAAGAAGAGAAAGCTCAGAACTTAGGGCTATGGTAATAACTCACATTGCAATTGTAATGTTTTCCGCTTTTTACTTATTTACTTTTCTCTTTATTTTATTTTATTTTTACACATTGTTTTCCACTTTTTAAAAGAATTTATTTAAACATTCTTGAAGACCCAGAAAACTTCTACTTAGTTCTACCATATGTGAGAAATTTACAGGATATAAAGTTAACACAGTATATGATTCTCGTTGGCAGCCGTCCGTCTCGAGAGACGATGGTGTAGCTTCTTAAGAGTCTATCTGCATCGCTGAGAATGGTTGTGCAGTCCAACTCGGGAGTGACACGATATCTGTCTCCTCCCGTGTTGAATCGACATCTTGCGATGACGCTGGAGTGTCCTCTCCAGTGAAGCTTAAGCTACAGAGCCTGGGCAGGGTGATATGGAGGGTCTGCTGTTGCCCATGCAGCAGACCCCCCCTCTCTTCGCAGCTGAAGGGTCCAAGGGAAAGACGGAGTCAATACAGCTTGGCTTCAGGTGCGCCGCAGGAGTTGCCGGTGTTGACTACAACGTCAAACCGCCTTAGGGACTCCGGCTCCGGATTTTCTGTCGGGGTTTACTCCCTTAGCCTTTCCCCTGAAGAGGTATGCCACAAGGCAGCGGAGGTTTTTTGGAGTCAGAGTTTTCCTTCTCTGATGTGCCCTGACTGGAAGATCGAACCAGCGACACTTAGCTCGCAGGCCGACGCTCAATCCACTGAGCCAAACCAGCCAGGGCCAGTATATGATTATACCACACCAATTGACTTGATTTTAAAAGTAACCATTCATGTTTACAATTACAGCCATTAATATTTACCACATTCACCACAAAAACACTTACCAAGTCAGATAATAGACAAGCCACTATCTGAACGATAGCTATATCTGCCACACATTCATTAAGTATTGGAATGGGCTTAAAAGACGAACAAGATATAATTCCTATTTTTAAGAAGTTTAAAATCAGCAAAACAACTTTAAAACTTCAGTCGCTTCATTTCTTACAGAATATCTACTTCGATAAAAAAGTTGAAGCAGGAAAACCTGATTTCTAGAATTGTTCGAGTGAAAAGCAGATGTGTCAAACTCACAGATACTAACGGAGTCTGTGATAAAGCACTGCCGGTAGTGCTGAGCACAGAGTAGGAAACCAAGATGCTCCTGATGAACGAATGAGTGAATGAACAAAAGAAAAAAGAAACAGTCAAGTGCCTCAAAAACTAGGCAAAACAGAGAAGGGGGAGAAAAGAACCGAACACCTCGATAATCCTGAATGCTGGTCAACTGATGACTTTAAAAGTCTGGGAAACTCCTTAGCAGCGCATGCTGGTCACCTGGGAATCGGATTTGGAACTGCCTTGTGTCATGTCAGCTTTTCTCTAAGCCTCCACTGATTCTCATATGAGAAACGGGGATGAGAGGACACCCCCTCTTATCTCACACAGGGCTAAATGGATGAGAACAATAAAACCATGCTGAAAATCATGAGTAACACCTGAAATAATGTTTCAATGTTACTGCCATTCTTACCCATAATTTTGTAGGTATTAAAAATGTTCCAGTTCATTAAAACATCCTTATCCTTTATAATACTAAATCTGATGATAACCACAATTTGATTGACTAGAAATAGCCCAGCGTGATATTTTCAAATTTTATTAAGAGTGATATTTGCTTGCAAATTAATTATGAAATTCAATTCACATTTGTTTAAGGCCTTAGGTCTATAACGCTGTGTTTATTCTCATGATCGATTTAAGGTCAGTGCTATGAGATACCATGAGAAGAATGCTTAATATTTCCTCTAATGCTTACGCACAAAGCTGTGGCCTGGAGCATAACCTACGGAGCAGACTGTCAACATCGTGTTCAACATTTCAGGTACATTTCACTTTATGCTGTGGTGCTATGAACATATGTGGGACACTTGCAATTGAGTGATAATCTATATTTACCAAAGTAGTTCAAGATAATAAATATTCTTATCAGTGTGCAGATTCTTCAGCCTAGTGTGTTCACCCAGTATCTTCTCTAAAAGTACAGAGGTAAGGTACATATGAATTATACTTATGTGGCTACAAGCAGCCTTCCTAAAATGCTTGAAATTTTCATATTGCTTCTCTAACACATGCTGTATTCTAAAATTTAAGCCTGAAAGTTGATAATGTCATAGGTATTTCTATAACATCATTCTCCACAATGCTTATGGGTACTCAATAGATGTTTGTTGAGTAAAGTTATTTCATTTTCAAATTTTAATGAACTACTACATATATTAAGTATTAATTTACTTCCGTGTAGGAAATGTAGGTAAGTTTCTGACATTTTAAGATAAAATTTCTGAATTATTATTATTTCTTTTCACAATGCCTAACTGTCTAATGATCCATTGTAGAGTTGTTGCTTTTAGAATGCCATCACTAAAATAACAATAAACTAAAGGTACCAGGCACTTATGTGCTAAGCACAGTTCAAAACTGTGATCAATCATATTATTTCATTTTATAGGAGAAGAAACTGAAGCACAGAGAGATAAGCACTTCAGGGTTGCAGCCAGGGCTGGGTTTTGATCCCAGCTGTGGCTCAGAGCCCACACTCTTAACTTCTATGCTCACACTCTCTTTTCTCATCTTTTTCTCTTTATCTAATTTGTATATATTTTTGAATACTTCAGGTTAGCATATCCTTCAATTCCGAGTGTATAATTAAGTAGTTTGCTAATTACACAGAAAAATCTTTAGCCAAAGATACTTGATGAGCAGATTCCCATTATCCAGAGCAACAGCGGACATCAATCTGGGGTCTTGTCACTACCTGCCACCTTACTTATTAAATCATGGAGTTAATGGGCACTGAGCTTGGGTACTCATGCTCCCAGGTGGGCAGAGCCACACTTTATTGCTCAATTGCCAGCAATGATTGTGCGAGTGTATATGTATGCAGATGTATGTGGCATGCATTAAGATGGCTGTACATGTCTCCCAGTCCCACTTACACCACAAGATGTTACAGTCACTAGTGCATGGCTAGTGGCTGCCCTCAGGTGCCAAGTCCTTAATTCCTAGCAGCATCTTGGCAGCCAACCTCTCCTGGCCTTGCTGGGAGACAGAACTCTAGGGATCCTCCACAAATTGTGCCCCAGCATCTGTGAAAAGGGGAGGCCCTGCTTCCTATCCCAGACTATGTGCGGAACACCAAATTGGGACCCTATGAAGATGGTGGAAAAATCCCAATGGGAACCTCATGATTCACAAAGGCCATGAAACATGGCAGGACCAGACTTCCGTTTTGCTTTGCTCTACCTCCTGAGGCTGATGTGATCTGGGAATGGGGTGGCTGCATGGTGGCTGGCTAGGAATTATATCCTTCTTGGGTCTCCCAGTAAAATGATGGAATTGATGGGGTTCTCACTGTACTTTCATCACTGTCTTTCTCAAGTGTGTTCAATTAAGTAAAGATCCTTCAGACTCAGAAACGGGTAATCAGCACAGCTTTCCCCGCTTCTGGATTAGACTAAAAGACTGATATGGAATGTTTTCAATCACAACATTTCACTGGAAAAGTTTAAAGTGAGAAAGGATTCTGTCATTTTAGAAATACTTCATGCCATGTCTTGCAAGTTCAGGCCTTGGCAGTAAATATTACAGAGAGGATGCACTGAGGTTATAGGAAAACACGCACTCTTCTGTTCACAGGCCCACTGTGATCACTGGCTTTAACCCACAGGCGAGAACGGCATCACCCCCAAAGCCTGTCTTACAGTCTGGTTCTCTTGCCATGGCACCTACATCCCGTGTCCCCACTTTTCATACCTGCTTCATGTGCACAACATCTCTTTGCCCTTCTAGAGCCAGAGGAAAACTACTCTGAGAGTTAGGAATACAACCAAGAACTTTTGTCATGAAACCAAAGGAAGGAGTGTCACCTTTCTACACATTTAACTGGTTTCACAGCAAAACTTCTCTCATTGGTACTAATAGAAAAAGTATGTTTGTACTAACATACAAAACAGAACTGGAGTGCAGGTCCGGGGGAATGTTGTTTTATGAATAAATAATTAACTTCTCAATTGATAATAATGAAGAGGCACTGCAATTGTTTATAAATACTCCTTGAGAGGTTAAAAAACTTGAAAAGAGCATGTTTTAAAAAGTATCTCTAAATAATCTCACATTAACCTACATAACTGAACAAATTAACAAATATTATTGACTTTATTAGCATAGAAAACATGCTAAGGCAACCTCAAACTCAACCTTTGACTTAAAGACATTCCACACCACACCTACAGAAAATGGTAAAACTGTGATAGATACGTGACATATCAGCTTGATTGTGGTAATCATGACACAGGTATATTTATATCATAATATGTTGAACATCTTAAATATATCAATTTTTATTTGTCAATCATACCCCAATAAACCTGGGAGAAATGATCTTCCAAATGAATGGATCTCCATATATTAAGTTTTTATATGTGTAGAGAGATACCCCTAGATATCTTTATATTGTTAATAAAGATAATTTTGTTGCTACTCTTGTAGGATATGTTTACCCATTACTTAGCAAATAACCAATACCCACCCATTGTGTAGAATGTGCCCTGTTTTTGTTAGCAGTGCAATGCTGAGTAATAAGATCTGAGCCTGGACGAGAAAGTCAGTCTCAGGGAAGCTGGATCAATACATAAGAAAGTAAATCGGCTCGTAAAGCTATGATACATTGCGGGTCAGTTGTACTAACAATGTAATCAGAGTCAAACAATGGCAGGGAGATGATGTTTAATTTTTCCGTGGGAGCGCACCCTTTCCTGTGCCCTCGGGTTACTTCTCACCATGCCCTGGTTTGTTTTTGTGGCGATGAAGATCACCGTGTGGACTGGGCCACTCTCCCCTGAGGGCATCCACCCAAAGTTAAGGACGTCCCTAAGAGGAGAGTCCCTGAGCCATGCAGCCCAATCTGAGCAGGCACACTGACGGGAAGCTGCGCGAATCAGAATGGGGTCCACTGATTTCACAGAGACGGTAACACAGTTCCGGAAGCCAACCCCCAATGACACCTCCCCTGCTGGGGACAGGGGGTCAGCAAGGGGCAGAGCAGGCACTGACCTGCGAGGTCCTCCTGGGGCTGGCTGGAGGAGGAACTACCATGGTTGCTCCGATGGCATTTATAGTTTCTGTAGTTACACTCTTGTTTTTCTCCTCTAACACAGAGCAGCGTTTTTTCCTCCCCTTTTCCCTTTTAATGCCAGTCAGACTCAGGGACATGCGCACACATGAGGATGTGCGAGGGGAGGTCCCCATCTCGGGCCAG
Source organism: Furipterus horrens (assembly GCF_987537825.1). Taxonomy (NCBI): domain Eukaryota; kingdom Metazoa; phylum Chordata; class Mammalia; order Chiroptera; family Furipteridae; genus Furipterus; species Furipterus horrens. Next base: position 15,888,322 of record NW_028327180.1, read on the forward strand.
ACTTTTTCAAAAGGGGAGGCAGCCCGTCTCTGAGCTCTGGCCCAGCTGGGGTGGCATTCAACCAAGAAGAAATCTCAGGGGAGGGGAAAACAGGATGCCAGCAGCATGGCCTCTTGGTGACAGCCTCTGGGTGATGGAGAAGCTTTCTAGAGGTTTCTTCCACTGAAAGCTCAGCCAGGTTTGTATTAAATCAAGAGGCTGTCACTGGGCTGAGGAGCAAGGAGCTCAGCCCTCATGATAGCTTCTGCGCTCCTGGGGCACTGCTTCCCAGACGGAAGAATCCCAAGCAGAGGTGAAGCAGGGGGGCAGCTGAGGCCTCGTGGCCGGGGGGCGGGGTGGGCACACTGCAGGCTCCTACGCGGGCCTTGCCACTGCTGTGCTGATACCTACCTCCAGGAAGCCTTAGGAGGGGCGCGACAAAATGACAAACCCTTCTCCACTCCCAAAGCTCTGGACAAAAACATGCTTATGGAGGAAAAAGGTGGAAAAAGACTGGGACTGACTGACTTAGCGTAGAAGGTGAGGGATATGAGAAACGGAACAGGAACTTCAAAAACTTAAGGCTCTTGCCAAATCATGGTGAGCGTCTCAGATTTTCTGTCTCCACTGAGGGGTCAAGGGCAGAAGAGGGGATTTAGATCAGACACCAGGATAACTTTGTCCAAGTGTTCTGGAAATGAGTTTCAGAAAGAGCCTGCAATGCATCACTGGCAAGAACATGTATATTCTTTTCTAAAACCTTTATAGTAATAGAGGGACAGGTATCGTACCCGCCTGAACGCAGAGCTGCCCTCAGGCAGGAGAATGGGATGCGGTGACCCTACCGTGGAAGTAAATAAGACCTCCAAGGTACAGTCCCACCTTTTATTTGTTTGAAAGGAATGTCACTGGCTCATATTTGTCTGAGAGACAGGAATAAACCCCTTACACTTCTAAGTGTGGTAAGGCACAATTTTAGAACTATTTTTCCAAAATACGTTCTAAAGACAAATATTGTGATCTAAGGCTGCATGCCTGAGACCCAGTGCCACAAAAACACACAAAAAACAAAAAACAAACAAACAAGAAAACAACAGTAAAAAAACACAAAAATAACCCCATCTTCCACCGCCTCCCCTAGCAGTCATTCTAGCCTTTTAAAATAAATAGCGGCACCACTGTAAGTTACAGTTCTGTATTTAAAATGGGCTCTTCAATTTCTCCTAATCCTGAGATTACATAATTGTATTAGTGGGAAACAGCGCAATAGTAAAAAGCAACTATTAATTGATAATCTGTATGTCATGTGCTAGGACAGCATCTTTTAGAAATACCATCACATTTAATGCTCATAAATGCCCTGTGAAGTAGGTACCACTGTTATCGCCACTGTACAGGGTCCCGGGATGGCACTGACCATTACTGTGGTTGTTAGTTAGGACAAGGGGACTTACTGTAATGATATGGAAAAACAGAAGAGAGAAATCCCACTACATTTAAAGATGACATCCAATCAGGAGGTCTAAGGGGCATGAAAAGGACCTAGAGCTTCATTGACTTCTAAATTACAGCAAGGGGACCACTGGGTCACCTGTGTGGAAGACATTAGTCTTTTTAATAGGGGCATATACCAAGCTGGACCGCCACACAGGGTGTTGTCTCTCTAATTCCCTGGACACCACAGCCAGCTCCTGTGTACGCAGCTCGGGGGCTGCTGGTGCCTTTTGCTTTGGCTCCGTGTCAGGACACCTTAGTTCTGGTGGGAGGAGACACCAAAGGAGGCAGAAATGAAACCTGTCAGCTTGTATAAATAATAGAATATATTGGGGGGAAGAACTGGCTTCTTCTGATAAAAGATAAAATTTGTAAGCTCCATTGCAAATAATAGGTGAGTTCTTCAGACAAAGATATTTTTTAAAACCAAATGAGTGTTCTCTAGAAAATGGAGTGGAGCCTCGAACGATGCGAGTTTGGGTCGCACGGGTCCACTCAGATGCACATTTTTTTCAATAAACACGTACAGCACTGTCAATGTAATTTTTGCTTCCTTATGACTGTAATTACATTCTCTTTTCTCTAGCGTACTTCATTCTAAGAATACAGTATGTGATATACATAACATACAACATATGTGTCAATTGGCTATGTTATTGGCAAGACTTCTGGTCAACACTAGGCTAGTACTAAGTTTTTGTAGAGTCAAAAGTTATATGTGCTACTTTCAACAGTGCAGGGGGGTCAGAACCCCTAAACCCCGCATTGTTCAAGGGTCGACAATACAAATTCCCTGCTTTGGAAATTCTTATTCTTTGGGAATCACTAGGCTATGTGTGTGTGCTAAACAAAACAAGACAAATAAGCAAAAAAAAGAGGAAGAAAACCTTCATTTAGTTTTACGATATATCTAAAATAAGGAAAATGAGCGCTATGAAAGCAGCTGTGGCCGCCTGGCAAAAGGTCCCTCCCTCGGTTAAAAAGTTAATTCTTTAACAGCTGTGGGAGCTGCCTGCCTTCTTGGCTGATGTTTGAGCAGAGAATTTATTACATGAAGCATGATCTTATTGGGTATGCAAGGTAAATAGTCTCATTAAGAATGTTTTATGAAGAAACACTGCTGTTCTAACAAGGTCAGGGGTGAACAAGGCATGAGAAAGAGGCAAAAGGCAGTGACCTGGAACTGGACCAAAGCACCCAGCTTAATTTATGGTGCCTTCCCAAGTCCAAGTGTGATCCTCAATGGGCTCAGGCCGAAAACAAGTCGCCGGATGCTGGAACACACGCTGAGCAGAAGACCCACAGGAAGGGCCTCATGTACACTCCCCCCAACCGGCAAGTTGGCTGAACAGGATCTACCTGTTATATTATGTATTATATACATAATATATTATATCATAAAGTTTTATCTCCAATACCAATATATTATATTATGTATGAGAGTTTACCCAACAGATATATTAGGACGTTGTGTACACTAAGGGAATGGCATTTTTCGTTATAACATTTTCTGCAGAAAATAAGCTCTTAAAGAACATTCAAACTATAATGCCTGACCATTTCTTTGCACATCACTTTTTAGGCACGTTTCAATTATCCTGTTTTTCCCTCTCAGCATTTCCTGTTGTTTTACTGCCACGGTTTGCTCGTCTGGGTTCATTTAATTGCACTCAGTGACCTTAGAACTTCGATGTGCCTGAGAATTCTAAAGCAAGGAAGGAAGCTGCCTAAATTCAATTCTGGATTTTTTTTTATGATTAGTATTTGTGCACATAAGAAATAAAAACTATGGAGTGGAATGGAAAACTATACAGACTAGTTTTATCTCCAATACCAATTTTCTTCAAAATATTCATATCTCTTAAGCTTGACATTTTTTCTATAGAATAATTACTTAGAACTTGATCATTATAGTTTTAATTAAAAATACTATAATTTAACAGCATATTTTATATATAATCAAATTACAAGTAATGATTTACATTATTTATATGAAAAGTAAATTGACTAGGTTTTGATTGAGATTACCAATGTTGAGATTACAATTGAATGTTAAAGATTATTCAAAATTTTGCTTAGTAAGAAAAAGAACTGGTGAGCCAGATAACCACACATAAAATAATAAGCCCATGAACTGATACAAAAATGTATTTCTCACAATTTGTATGACACATAAAATAGTCTATATTTCTGAGCACTACTGCTCTAGCATTCAAAACATTTTCTAAATGCAAGACAAAGTAGCCACGCAGAATTTTTAAAGAATACGCATGTTAGAAGCTAACACTAACATCAAAAAGAATGAGTTTAATAAGTACATATTAATGAGTTAACAAGATGCCACTCAAGTTGGGGGGGTGCATAATTAAGTTGTCCTGAGGACAGAAAAAACAAATGTCAATGTTTATACCCTTTATGCATTTCACATAAGTATTACTCCTGTTGATTTTTATTTTATATTACTTTAAAAAATTATCCACATTTTATTTCACTGACATAATCAGAATGAGTCTAAATTATAACAAAAGCCATAAAAAGGGACAAAGAAGGTCATTACATAATACTTAAAGAAATAGTTCAACAGTAAGATATAACCCTTGTAGACATATATGCACCCAACATGGGAGCACCTAAATATATAAAAATCTTGGAGGACTTCAAGAAGGATATTGACAACAACACAGTCATCGTAGGGGATTTTAACACTCCACTGTCAACACGGATAATTTTCCAAACAAAGAATCAATAAGGATATTGTGGCATTAACAACACTCTAGAGCAAATGGACTTGATATATACAGAACCTTTTACCACAAAGAAGCAAAATACACCTTCTTTTCAAAAACATATAAAGAACTCATACAACTCAACACCAGGAAGACAAACAATCCAATTAAAAAATGGGCAAAGGACCTGAACAGACACTTCTTTAGATGGCCCATAGACACATGAAAAGATGCTCAGCATCACTAACCTTCAGACACAAAAGGATAAATACCACTTATACAAGAATCTAAAACAGTGAAACCATAAACTGGTATAGCCAATATGGAAAACAGTATGGCGATTCCTCAAAAAATTAAGGACAGAGTTGCCATATGACCATCAATCCCTCTTCTGGGTGTCCACCCCAAAATTTTGAAAACATTTCTTCACAGAGATATATGCACCCCTATGTTCATTGCTGCATTATTCATGGTGGCCGAGACATGGAGACAACCAAAGGGTCCTTTGGTAGAGGACTGGATAAAGAAGATATGGCGCATATATACAATGCAATACTACTTGGCCATAGGAAAAGATGAAATACTGCCATTTGTGACAACATGGATGAATTTTGGGAATATTATGTAAAGCAAAATAAGTCAGAAAAAGCTGAGAACCATATGATTTCACTCATATATGGGGTATAGAACTAAAACTCATAGACACAGACACAGGTAGGATGGTTACCAGAAGGAAGGGGCCCAGGGGCCGGTGGCCAAGTATATAGTGCTGAAAGATGGTTTGACTCTGGGTGGTGGGCAACACAATGCAACATACAGATCATGTGTCACAGAAATGTACACTTAAATCCCATATGGATCCTATAAATCAACATCACCCCAATACATTTAATAAAAAATAAAATAAAATAGAATTAAATGGTGGGGAGGAAAAGAATTAATAGTAGCCAATGATGCCTGTACTTGAAAAAAGTTATTTTTCTAGGCTGGGATTTCTTAGGGATAGAAGCTGAATTGGTCTGGAAACTCCCAGATAAAGCTGAGCCAAACCAAATGGCTTTTTTTGAATAAGTGATCCTCCTGCATTTGCTTTTCATATTTTCATTCCAGCCTTTTTTTTTTTTTTTAAACAGTGTTGGTACTGAACTGTCGTCTTGAGGCACTCTGGTGATGTCTGGTGCTGGCAGATCTTGGTCACTGCTGGGAGGGAGGAGCTGTCCCATCTGCCTGGGGGTAAGCAAACCAGGCAAGGCACACACCCGCCTGACCTCTCAGCTCTGGTTCAGAGGGGGGCACGGCTGATTTCCGTTTGGTATTTGGCTGCAGTGTAAATGCCAGCTCTGGTGATGCTCTCAAAGCCTAGTTCAGCACAGCGGGCTGAATAAAATCTTTAGAATATGCTCTCCCTTTAAGTTCCCAAAGTATTCTTCAAATTTATGTCATTTAGCCAGATTTAAAAAAAAAGGTCCAAGAGAGAATTTAAGTTCTTAATAAATATGATGCTTACTCATTAAAAAGAAACTTTTAGGATATGTAAACATTAAGTGCCTTTTTATTGTATTTTCAGTGACTCCCTATAATTTGCATTTTCCTTTCCCACATGGGATGGAAACACAGACTTAGATGGAAACCGGTCAGCCCCTCTCCTCAGAGCTGGGCAATGAGCTGCCCCGACGTCTCCTGGAGCCTATCGGGTTAGTTCAGGAAAGATAACTGGGTCACTTCTGAAAGTTCTTCTTCAGGAAAAATGCCACAATTCACATTTAAGACACTGTTATTCATTTTAAAACTAACATCACATTTACAATAAGGAGATGAAACAAAACCAATTATTTGTTTCTCCTCACAAATTGCTATTAGTATTCTGCTTCTGTTCCAAAGATAGGTTTCCCCTTCGTTGAAAACAAAGTCTGCTAGCATGCTGTAATTTTAACACTCGTACATGTGGCTCTGAACAATGTGCCTTTGATGATGGGTGTCACTGGTGGCTTTGCTAGTGTTAGAATGAGCCTCTATTGCTGTCGCAGGGTGGCCCACGCTGTCACGCCAGAGCAGAGGTCTTGAGTAGGAGTCAGTTCTTCACTGCTGACATGGGTCAAGGCCAATTTCATGCTATGATTTTCAAATGGACAATGTGGTTCTAAGTCACATACCACGTAAAACACATTTTTTAACTCCCATAATCATTTTTAACCTCTGTAATTGAAAGGGAATGATGTAAGCCTATTAACTTCCTTGTAGAGAATTTCTGTCCTTTAATAGCATTTTCTTTGGACCCACAGTTAGGGTTAGAAATTGTCTTTCAGAATTAAATATTCTCCCTTTACAGACATGATCACAGAGAATAAAGATCATAAGATTACGCACAACATAATGATATACTCTATATTGATTTGGCTTCTGGATTATCATGCTTAGAATTTGTTTAAGCAATTTATTACATAGTACACAGTAGGTGTTAAATAAGTGCTTACTGAATGCAGAGAAAGAAAAGTACAAATAAACAAATAAATGAATGCTCTGTTGACCTGGTATAGGTTAGATTAATGTGATGACTACAGCCACCATTCTCTAACAAAGCTTTAAATCAGAGAGGGGGGATGTTGAGTTTCACTCCAAATGCCAATGAGCCAGGCTAGTCTACCTGGAAAAAACTCCAGATAAGGCTCGACCAAGTCTTAGTTTGATAACAGGCATTTGCCAAGAAGCATCAAGCGAAGTACTGTCCTAGAGGGCAGGCAGCCCTATCACTTCTAACTTTGAGAAAGTCTAAGAAGAGGTGAAAAAAGGAAGAGCTAAAAAGCAAAGCGGCTTTTTACCTCTTTAACTTCATAAAACAAGCACACTCTTGAGCTAAAACCCAGGAAAGAGGCACTCTCTCTGCATCCCTGATCCTAGGGCCCCATTCATGTCACTGAATTAGACGGAGCAGCATGGGAGCCTTTCTGTGGGTGGACGGACAGGAAGCATACTTGCCCTTGACCCCAGCCCATCCTTGGGGAATGGGTGGGGATGCAGAGAAAAGCTGTGATCTGCCCCAAATAAGCATCATCAATTCAACATTTTGATTCTAAAATTGTGAGCAGAATCAGCTTTCTAGAGCCAGAAGGGACAACACACACACACACACACACACACACACACACACACACACACACTCACAAAACCAGCTTCATGTCCTCATTTTAAATTATAGGAGATAAAGTTCCTGGAAGATAAATTGGCTTGCTCAGGATTCTCACTGGTAGAGATGGTGTATACACTCAGCCTCGATCGTTTCAAGTTTAGTGGCCTGTTAGCAGTGTCAGGATCAGAAATTTTATACGGGAGGGGCTTAGAGAAACCTGTGAAAACACATTTGCTCAATGAGACATTTGTTTATATTTATTTATAGTAAACTGGAAGGCATTTGATGAAAATGATGAGGGAGAGGCTAAAGACCTCTCCCTAAGTCATGTGACAATCACTTGACTATCTGTCTAATTCGGTGGAAACACAATGCTATCCAATGGAATCCCAGCTTTCTCAAAAATAGTTTCTTTAGGGTCATCATAAGAAGTAATCAAAGTTGGATAACAAAGTTATACATGGCTGTTGGTAGCAAGCTGGTTAGACTGGCCGTGTCTGTATGACTGTGAGTTGTCTTAACCTATGTAGAAGGTCATTTGCACTTTTGTAATGAAATTAGACAAGATACACCTTAATAAATGACCTGACAGCTGCCATATATGATTCTAATAGTAAATTTCCAGAAGACATTGAGTAACTGCTGTAGACTTGGCTATCAAAGCCCTGTGATTCAAGTCAAAACATGGTAACACATGGCATGCCAGGTATGAGCTGAAGCCCCTGAAGGCAGGTACCTGCATAAACATTCAGTTCTCCTAAGTGACAGGTAGAATTTGGAGGAATAGCTCGTATGACCTAGAAATGCCCTCACCATTCTGCCTTCATGGCACAAGTACTACTTTCCCTACGGAGTTTTGTAACTTAGTTTTGTGCATTAGTTTGGTTAGAGAATCGCTTACATAAATTATTTTCAATATTTATAGCTGTTATAGTCTAGTGTTTTGGTACTTGGTTCATGTGTTTGAAAAACAAATTTTTAATCTTGTATTTCCAGGGGCTCACTATCAACTAGCTTCTTAGGGGGAAGACATACAGTAAGTTTTTGTACAAAAAAGTGGGGAAAAGAGACTAGAAATTTGGTGAAGAAACTCTGATCAGATATACTATCCAGCTACTTGGACAACTTATAAGATCCAAATATGGTTAGATATCATTTTCACTTTTTGTCTCTAAAAAGATTTTAACTTATTTATTTCCCAAAGTATTGGGCTGGCTAAAAAGTCTGTTATGTTTTTTCTATATGATGGCTCTAGAACTGCTTAGTTGTCTTTAACTTCACGTGAAACAATTTTGTTAGATTGTATTGTGACAGCTATCATATCATCATGCCCTTAAAAAAATACTTATCCAAACTGGTGAATTTTTGTGCAGCCACTTTAATATTGAAAACAGAAGAAGATACACAAAACGTTTGGTGTATTATGCTTTATTATTTCAAGAAAGATAAAAATGCAACTGAAATGCAAAAAAACATTTGCACAGCGTGTAGACAAGGCACTGTAACTGATCAAACATGTGAAAATGGTTTGCAAAGTTTCTTGGTACTATTGACATTTTGGCCAAATAATTCTTTCCCATGGGGCTGTCTTAGGCATTGGAAGATGTTTAGCAGCACCCCTGGCCTCTAGCCAAAAGAAGCCAATAGCAGGAGAGAGCCAACATACTCAAAATATCCAAATCAATAAAGTTATGGGTGAAAATGAAAAATAAATGTGTCTTTTATTTTATGGAAAAGAAGTAATGGGCTTTTTGGCCAACCCAAAATAAGTAATTATTAAAGGCTTAATAAAAGCAATGGTATAATAGAGAATTTCAACTAATAAAGAATCTGAACAGTGAAGAAAAGCATAGGACCCGAGAAGAGGAAACAAAGATTATCCTGCTAATTCTTTAACTGTGGCCCATGCAGTCTTCCTTAGATTCACCTGGGTATTTTTTTCAAGATGCATAATCTTAGTCCACCCCTAATCTAGATGTCAGAATACCTACAAATGGGGGCTGGGAATCCTCATTTTTAACAAACTCCCATGTAATTTTTTTCCCCCCTACATTTTGAAATTGAGAACCAACCTAAAGATTCTCAATGGGATTACCATAAGAGGAAGAAACAGAGACAACCTGGAAGAAGGTTCTTAAAAAAAAAAAATCAAAATAAATAAATAAATAAATAAATAAATAAATAAATAAAGAAAGAAAGGAAGGGAAGGAGAGTAGGAGGGAAGGAGTTACAGACAATGATAAAAACATCTTCTACACCAGGGTTTCTCAACCGCATGGCTATTAACATTTGGGGCCAGATCATTCTTTATTGTCGGGGTCTGTCCTGGGCAATTGAGACTATTTAGCAGCATCCCTGGCTCTCTACTCCCTAGATGCCAATAGCATTTTCCACTACAAGTTGTGACAACCAAAAATATTTCCAGACTTTGCCAAGTGTCCCCCCTGGAGGTATAACTGACCCTGATTGAGAACTGCTCATTTCCACTAAGGCATTTGATATAAAGAAGAACAGTAAGCTGGAAAGATAATTAAATCCCTAAACTTATATTAAAAAAAAATCAAATAAGAATTGAAATAAGAAGCATGCTAATCCATTAGGTTTCCTAAAGTTAGTTTCCTTGATAGCAGAAGTCATAAACTAGAAAGTGAGTTAAGTATAATCTCAAAATTTCATTTTCATAGTTCAGAATGTAGCATATTTCACACACAAAACATTGTATTTCTGATATCTCAAAATGAAGTCTCAAAATTTGGCAATATTCCATTTTTACAGATGACAAGTGGCTGGAGCTGAGAGGTGCCATCCGTGTAGAAAGAGCTCTGAAGTCCATCCCACCCCACGCTTTACAGATAGGCGAATTCTATATGAAATTCCTTATATACGCCATTAGTGTCAGAAAGGGTTAGAACCTATCCATATATTTAAAATGTACCTTTAGCTTCCTAGAAATCCAACTCTCATGATCAGTGACACACTTTTTAACTGTTTCACTACAGATATAACTGACAGGCACCACCAGCACACGCATACAGCATGCCAGAGAGGGCCCCACAGCTTTGCCTACTCATAATGTCAGGTTTACAGTTCACAAGTCACGGCCAAGTTCCCTACCCTGCCCAAAGGGTCTATGTCCTGACTGACAATTGCAAATCCTGTCTGTTATTACACTCATAAAACAATGAGTAATGACGGACTGATTTCAACAGTCTCCCATTAAAATTCAAGCTGGGTTTCATACACTAGGCTTCCTTCCTAACCATCCATGAAAAAGACTATTTGTTCCCGTGAGGGAACTGGGCCCTCCCCACACTTAACCTTCCTTCAGCTGGGTGGCTGGCACTGTTCCCCAGGGTCGACTTCCTGCTAATGCCACCTGCAGGCAAAGAGGTCCACAGCCCCAGGCGTTTCCCTGTGCTAGGAATGGCAGCCGTGTGCCTAGCCAGTTTCAGTGTACAGTTAAACATGGTGACAATTTAAAGGAATGTCTGGGTATAGCCCGCACAAAGGCATGTCCAGCATGCGTGTAGTTTCACACTGTTCAGTTATGTGGGCACACAGATTTTTCTCATGATGAAGGCCTTGTGGATCCTCCTAAATAACATTTTCTTCATGCGTTGAGCATTTCTGTCAATCTTGGTGAGGTTCTTGGGAATACAGGTTCTTCTCCCATCTGATCAGCATCTACCCTTTGACTTTGGGTTACAACTGTTCTGGAGACCATGGATTCCTCTGATTTTGTTGAAAATCCTTGGGATTTACTCCACCAAGCTCTTCAACCAAACCTTAATTTAATCCTTATTCCTTTATTTTACCTTTTCTATTACCTCTTATTTAATTTGGAGACTCCCTCCTCCAGCCCTTTTACTCTAGATCAACTCATCCTAAGTTCTCTTGATGGTAAACTTAGTGCGTCATTATAAAGCGTTTTCCCAGGACTAGAACGCCCACTTTAACAGCTCCAACAGCTATTCCAAAATGCCAGTATCCCATACTGGTGACAAAAATGTAGTTAAGTAAGCATAATCAATAAGTTCAAACATCACTTTACCCATTAAGTAATGAAGAGATAGACAAAACCTTGTCTGCAATATATTATAATTTAAGAAGTTGCAAAATTATATAAGTCAATATTAAGATCAAGACTTATCATATGTATTCTGGGAAGTGCACCTTCATGGTGCAGAGATGGGAAGATAATATTTATATTAGAACTTTAAAAAACATCATTCTTGGACTGTTATAGAACTATATTTGGAATGAAGTCTATTATGCCTTTAATAACTATATAAAGCAAGCTTAAATTCTTTTGCTAAATTCAGCTAAGCAATATATAAGCATGGTTTAACTGCATGTTGTCTATTTCATTCATTTATTCAATAAACATTTATTAAGCATCTATGTATTTCTAAGTGTGCCGAATAGAAAGACAAAAGGACAACTCTGTTCCTGAGAAATTCATAGACTATTTGGCAAGAGATAACTATAAACAAATAGTTATAATAAAATCTGCTAAGTTCTACAATAGAGGCTTTGGAAGCACAGAGAAGGAGGTACTAAGTAATGTTATCTATAGAAGTCAAGAAAAGCTTCATAGGAGAAGTCTTAATAAATTACATATATGGGTAATGTCTTAGAAACTGAAAGCTCATCCCACTGTGGAGAAGTCTCATCTGTGAGGAATGCACCTAAAGGGGAGATGATGAGGTTTTGAGGTAGGTCTGAAATAGCTAATAGAGACAGCGCAGGTGAGCAATATGTAGGCTATTTAAGAAATGCGTGGCCAAAGGCAGAGCTGGCAGGTTGCGAACAAGACATCCTAGTGGCTTTACCAAATGGAGGGGTGCGGTCAGGGAGTCAGGAGAGAGGGGATTGAGTGTGTCGAGGGCCCAGATCAGGAAGGCATCTCAAAATGCCAATGTGGCAACATGTTTTGTTGAACACAGGTTCTGTCTATCATGATGGCCAAAATGATGGTCCCTCCAAGAAGCTCCTAATCCCCAGAGCCTATGTATGTGCTACCTTACAGGGCAAAAGGGACTCTGCAGATTTAAGTAGGGTTTTAAGGTAAGGTAATAGTTCTGAATCATTCAGGTGGGCCCCACATAATCACAAAGGTCCCTGTAAGGGAAGATGGAGGTAGGACAGGCAGAGAGGAAGAGACAAGAGAAGCCGTGAAGGGAGCGATGCATTCAATCTGGCTTTGAAGATGGATAGGGAGGAGCCAAGGAAGGCGGGCAGCCTCCAGAGATGGAAAGGCAAGGAAATGCATTCTCTCCTTGAGCCTACAAAACAACACAGCCTGCAGACTCAGCTCACGGGAACCCATTTTGAACTTCTGATCTCGGGAACTCTAAGATAACACATTTTTGCTGTTTTAAGCTCATGGTACTTTGTTATAGCAGCAATAGGAGGCTCACCTCCATAGGGATACCGTGGTTCCCTCTTGGTTTTTCTGGGTCTGATGCAAATGGGAGGCCTTTGCTGTGCCTGCTGATGGGGGCCTTGCCACTCAACCCGCAAGGATGACCAGATGAAACTGCCACGTCCCTGGACCAGAGAGAGGTGTGGGCGGTAGAAATTGCTGACTGCACAGGGGGCACAGTGGGGCAGGTGGCCCGACTAGTCACAAAAAATGAGGCCCACAAGTGGCTCAGAATTTTTAAAGGGGAGGGGAACAGGTTAGAGGCAGAGAGGGTATGTGTAGGAGCTGAAAGCAAACCAGCATGTGTTCACTGATTCATGTTCATCCCACTTATTTTCAAATAACATTAAGGGAAGCTTCCGATTTTGTTTATGCATAAAGAATATAAATCAAACACTTTTAGTAAAACAGACATAGTAGATACCAAAGCCTGTATGGGAACTGTGCAGTCAGTAAGCTGTAGAATAAATAAACTTAAAGCAAGCTCTTTTAAGTTTTATTTTTGAATCTGTTTTCAACTCCAGAGTATTTTCACCAAATCTCTTATATAACATTTAAAGCCTGATAAGGACTTTGCTTTAACCATGAAACAATTAGAAGGCCAACAATAGTGCCACCATTAACAATAACTGAAAAGGTGACCCAAACCATCTCCACTGAGCGAGGATGGAGAAGTGGGTCAAGAGGTCATTTACTGTGGAGAAAAAAACAGCATGGGGTGCAGAGACCACCTGATGGCTTAGGGGGCCCACAGAGCTCCCTTGTAGCCCCCTGACCATGAGCCTGAGGAAGGACCCCAGGGCGGGGCCTGGAGGACTGAGATTGTGCGGGTGGGGGCGAGATGTGGCCCTGGCGCCCTTCCCTCTGCTCCCCCCCCCCCCAGTGGATACAAATGACTGCCATGTCCAGGGTATGAGGTGGGGGAAAGAGGGCAGAAGTGGGTCCACTTAGGGTGGCCTTCTACCTTTGCTGCCTCTGTCATAACAAATCACAAACCTCTGCGGGGCCCCTTCTCCTCCTGTTCAATTTTCTCTCTGAGATGGTGCCCCACTTCCTCCTCCCTTTCCCTACCCTTGGCTCCCACACACAACTGGGGGGGGGGGGGTCATCATCCTCTCTGAGGACAAGGGACCCTCCTTTATTGTTTAGCTTTAAACACTCTGCTCCAAATATTTGTGTCATTTAAATGTACAGTGTATCAAATATCATACACCTAGTTATTGCTTCATAACTAGTAATGTCAGTAGACTACAAGCTCACGTGGCCCTCTGTAAGGCTATGCCAGACTTGGCAAAAAAAAAAAAAAAAAAAAAAAAAAAGCAAATACATGAACTTAAAATATCATTTTTAGGAGACTTCTCTTGATGAAGACATATTTACCAAATGCCAATTAATGATCTCATTGAGAGACATACAAATAACATTAAATAGGAAAAAAGAAAAAAGAAAAAGAAAAAAAAAGAAAACTAAAGGGCTTTAAATAAAATCAATGAAAATGTTTTGTTATCCTATGAAAACTGCTGCCAATGCTATAGCAACCTCTAGATGATGGTTCTCAGCTCTAGTGAACAAAGGACAAGAGGCAGAATTTTATGAAAGTACAGCTGCCCACGTTTCATTCAGATTTACTGCATGAGGGTCTCTAGGAGAGAGGCACATGCGAGTGTGTTTCAAACCAAGATTGGACAGATGAATCTGATACGCAGTGAGAACCAAGAACAGTCCTACAGGGCCACGTAATTACACAGCCCTCCTAGCTTGCCTTCATGCTTAGGTGTGATCACTTGAATGTGGTTTAACATTTATAATCTGCCTCAACTTTATTTACCTAAAAATATGAATATATACAGAATGGAAATGTGTTTTTGCTCTATGGGATTTAAATGTTTGTTTTAAAACAAAAAGTATTGAGCCAATTAACATATGCAAATGTTTCTAAGTCGTCGTCGGCAGCCGTCCGTCTCGAGAGACGATGGTGTAGCTTCTTAAAGAGTCTATCTGCACCGCCGAGAATGGCTGTGCAGTCCGACTCGGGAGTGACATCGTATCTGTCTCCTCCCATGTTGAATCGACATCTTGCGATGACGCTGAAGCTACAGAGCCTGGGCAGGGTGATATGGAGGGTCTGCTGTTGCCCATGCAGCAGACACCCCCTCTCTTCGCAGCTGAAGGGTCCAAGGGAAAGACGGAGTCAATACAGCTTGGCTTCAGGTGCGCCGCAGGAGTTGCCGGTGTTGACTACAACGTCAAACCGCCTTAGGGACTCCGGCTCCGGATTTTCTGTCGGGGTTTACTCCCTTAGCCTTTCCCCTGAAGAGGTATGCCGCAAGGCAGCGGAGGTTTTTTGGAGTCAGAGTTTTCCTTCTCTGATGTGCCCTGACTGGAAGATCGAACCAGCGACACTTAGCTCGCAGGCCGACGCTCAATCCACTGAGCCAAACCAGCCAGGGCCAAATGTTTCTAAGTAATTAACATGAAATGCCTTTCATTTATATAGCAAATAAAGATGAAACTGACTTTTCACTGGTGAATTAGCCTAATTTTAGAATTGAGAATGGCTTGGTTTGCAGATAGCTAGATTAAGAAAACTTGATGTTGAAAGGAATCTTCAATAACTAAAATTTAAAAAATTGCTCATTAAAGTTTGTCTCCCAGTTTCTTTGGTGGTTGCTGAGGATGAGTTCTGAAGCCTCCGTGCCAGGATGGGTTGAGAACAAAAGGGAGCTGACACAAAGCAGGCTGCCAGAGAGTCGCCGCCAGAGTCCCAAGTCTTTCTTCCCAGCTATTTCCTAGTATCCGTTACAAAGGCGACAAGAGAGATGGACAGGGCATGTGTTCCGGGGAGACCAACCAGAGCTGCCCCCATCTTCCTCAGGCTAGAATGACTTCAAAAATTCTCAGGTGGCCAGCTATCTTTACATTCACATTGGGTTCAATTTTGGGGTGAGAGGTGAAGGGCTGGTTTTCAGAGTGCAAGTTCGGGGAGTCTACATCAAGTGAAGAACTCTGTCTATTGATCGATGCTGAAGCTGGAACTGGAGGGGTGTGCGGTCAGGAGGAAGCTGCGGCCTCTGCGGGACTTCATGACACTGAGCTGCTTCTTCCCAGACAACGTCCCACACGAGTACCAGTCGACGTCATGGGGTCACAGGATGGGATCAATGAACAAAGAAAGAAACCAGGATGTACCAACCAAATATCTGTGGACAGAGTCACAGAAAGCCATCCCGAGGGGCCACCACCTGGTTTCAACAGAAGTTGCTGACACCATTCTAAAGCAACGAGGAAAGACTCCAGGGATTTGGGCCATCACCACCGCTACAGGTGGTCTTAAGTACCTGTTGTTAAATTTCCAGTGCCCATGTGGCTTTTAATTTCTTCATTCTTATAGATGAGCTCTTTGAAAGCAAGCAGTGCCTGCTTTATCATCACTGCACAGGCAACATTTACGAGCGACACCTGAAATTTCAGAGGCAGGCGATGATATTTGTTGAATTGATGGATGACCTTTTTAAACACTATGAGACCCTCCTATACAAATCAGATAAATCTTAGGATACAAAATTATATAGTAGCAGAATGACTGCTTATTTTCATCAATATTTAAACATATTTCACATTATTACACTTTCAAAAAGAATATGGTACAAAATACTGAAGAAGGAATATAGAAAAATTATATCTTGAAGTTTTTCATTTGTATGATGTTACTCAGCAACAGTCTTTATATTGTCGACCAATCAAAATAATGAAGCAGCACATTTTGAAGAAACTATTTTTATTATCTGTGTCAGTTCAGAAGAGGCTTTCTGTCACAATGTAAATCATTATTTTTGAATCAGTAATAAAGGTCTCAGCAAACATCTTGACTCTTTTTCTACCTTTATTTTCCAAATTTATTACAGGGAATTTTTATGTTCCTTTATTAATCACTATGATGAATATGTATTTTATAATTTGATAAATCTATAAAGATATTTAAAAAATCTGTTACAACTTGGTTAGCCTTTAAAGGGTATGCTACCTGTCCCCCCAAAATCATCACTTTAAAAGATCCTAGTTATATTAAGTATCATACATATTTACTATAGGGGCTGAAGGACTATTAGAAAGTTAGCTGAATGGTTTTCTGTACATTCTAGAGGTGAGAACAGAGGATTTAATGTAACATAAATAGCTTCCTCTCCCCGGCTTCACAGTCACAGCCTTTTACTGTGAAAATGGGGCGAAGAGGATATTGATTTAGAAAGCCACAAGCAGCAGATCATTAGTCTCTAGATTTTCAAATGGAGAAAGACTGAGTTATATTCCTTGGTGGACATGTCTGTTAATTGAAAATAAATGAATTCAGTGATTATGACTTTGGGAAATCGGAGTCTGAGGAAGACAATACAACTGAATCCTAGAGAACAGGCAGGGAGACTTCATCTAGAATGATTGATGGCCCATTTCTAAGATGACTGAATGCAGTCAACCCAGGACACTTGGTTCTAAGTGGCTTTTTCTCCTTCCCTAATTTCTCCATCTCCCTCATCGCACACCCCAGAGCTCATCCCCAATCTTAGAGCCTGGCATTCAGGGACAGAGAGCAGCTCAGGTACAGGGGAAATGCTCTATAAGAGAATGCCCCTCTTACACATTAATGGGTGATTACAAAAAAGGGGGGTAAGATTTGCTTTACTTATGCTTTTTGTGCTTTGTTTAGTTTGTGTGTTTTCAAAGTAGTCATATCAAAAAAGCCTTGAACTCTAAAATAAAGCCTTAGCAGTTCTGTTCCAAGAAGCATAAGAGCTATTATTTGCTTTGTCAATCTAAAAGCATACTAAAAACTATGCTTTTTTATCTTTAAGTATAGGGATAACTTATAATATGTGACTAAAAATCAGGGTCTTCAAAAATTGCTATGATTTAAGGGGTGCTCCCCAAGGAACACATGGCTGTAATTGTTATCAGTTCGTACCGAAGGTGCATCTATCACCCTTGGATTGCTCCCTATACGTAGAGCTCCTTTCAGAAAAATGGGGTTAACATGTTTTTTGTTACAGGTCATGCTTTGTGCCACAGGGACCTACAGCCTGGCCACAGGAGCCTGGGGAGGGGAAGGGCAGCAGAGGCAAAGGCAGCTGTCTGTCTAGATCCTCTGGAGGACTCAGCTCAGTCAGAAGCTCTATTCTGGACAGTGACCAACCAACTGGCTGGGCCCTTTCTCTCTGGAAGTCTGCGTACAGGACACACAGCTGACAATGGCGCTGACAGATGGAGAGAAGATAACATGTAGGGACACGTGTTGTGAAAACCATGAGAAAGCCAAAGCAACAAGGTAGGGAGGTGAGAGCTTGGTGAAAAGGAGCAGGTAAAAAGGGAAAAAAAAAAAAATCAAAGAAAAAGTCCTAGAAATTGAACACCTGTTGTGTTCTGAATGACATCCCAGTATTTCACTAAGCCTGAAAAATCTTCCATATTCTTACACCAAAACTCTTTCATCTGAGGTAACCTGAACAAATGTAACAATATTAGAAAACAATTGTATATGACAGAATATATCAAGGACTGTGTGGCGGTGACAGGTTGCCTAAGGACCAGCCAGGAGAAAGCCTATATCTGAGAAATTGCTCAGAAGAAGCAAGGATGGCTCTGACTCTAGGTCTCTTGAGACCACCAAGGCCAAATGACAAGATATCCTGGACCCAAAAGCTTGGGATGTAAGACTTGGATGACAACCTATCGGGATGACAAATGAAAAAGTCAAAGGAAAAATGGAAGCACCAAAGGACATCTGTACTCTCAAGAAGAATGTTTCCAACATCCCTGAGTCATATACTTAAAAAAAAAAAGATCCAAGAAAAGCAGCCTACTTGGGTGGGCTCATGAAGAAGCGCCCCCTCAAATGTGCATATTTTGGGGAGGATGCCTCTTTGCCCAGAAGGCCTATATTGCTTCTGTTCTAAGACATCATGAGTCTTAAGATAAGACACTAATTCAATTAGAGTTTTAAAGAAAGCAAAGAAAAATCAAATGTACATATTGATTGCAAATTATAATCACAGCAGTTAAAATTTGAAATGATAAAATGCCTTGGATTTGAAGAAATAGAGAACATCTTTAAATTCGATCTGCTTCAGCACCAGTCCTGAACTTTCCTCCATGAAGTCTGCAGGGTGAAAATACTAGTTGTTTAATTCAAGTTATCCCTCGTCGTCGGCAGCCGTCCATCTCGAGAGACGATGGTGTAGCTTCCCAAGAGTCTATCTGCACCGTCGAGAATGGCTGTGCAGTCCGACTCGGGAGTGACACGGTATCTGTCTCCTCCCGTGTTGAATCGACATCTTGCGATGACGCTGGAGTGTCCTCTCCAGTGAAGCTGAAGCTACAGAGCCTGGGCAGGGTGATATGGAGGGTCTGCTGTTGCCCATGCAGCAGACCCCCCCTCTCTTCGCAGCTGAAGGGTCCAAGGGAAAGACGGAGTCAATACAGCTTGGCTTCAGGTGCGCCGCAGGAGTTGCCGGTGTTGACTACAACGTCAAACCGCCTTAGGGACTCCGGCTCCGGATTTTCTGTCGGGGTTTACTCCCTTAGCCTTTCCCCTGAAGAGGTATGCCGCAAGGCAGCGGAGGTTTTTTGGAGTCAGAGTTTCCCTTCTCTGATGTGCCCTGACTGGAAGATCGAACCAGCGACACTTAGCTCGCAGGCCGACGCTCAATCCACTGAGCCAAACCAGCCAGGGAATTCAAGTTATACCACTATGACAATTAATATCTCTTCGCTTATATATGGAGATTCAAAAAACGTACTTTTGTTGATTTCTACAAACACACTATTCCCCCCCGCCCCCACTTCACTGCTCAAAAGTCCCACTGAAATTCTTATTGCCTAGAAGCAAGAGGAATGAAAAGAAGAAAAAAAATCTGAGGGATGGTATTTCTTCATAAAAGTTGGTACATTTGGGCTGTCTAAACTTCTGCAGACTACTGTATATCTTGCCTCAGGAGACCCTTAGAGATACAAAAATTGTTTTTCTTATTGGATTTCTGATATTAAAGCTACGCTCTCACTGGCGTTGGTCCTGTAATGTCTCTCACCAGACCCACACTGCCTGTGAGTTTTGCAGGTGACCAAGCCAACCAGTTGCACCAAGTTGCTGGCAGGTGAGGCCAATTTCCTCAAGTAAAAAGATCTCTCTCTCCCGCCAGGGCGTCTGTCATGATTCTGTCATTCTTTGGTCTCTGAGTCATTTGTTTTTCACTCATTTCTCCATTTCAATTTTTAAAGCATTTCACAGCAGGGGGCTTACTGATGTCTGTTTGTCTGTCTGTCTGTCTCTTTTGCTTTCCTCCTTCCTGTTCAGAGAAAACTACTCCTTTGGCTATCTGGATGTCTAATTCTTTACTTTTTTCCTAATTCTTTTATGTTTTCAGTGCTAACTAGTTATCTTCTGCTTCCCTTCTCTTTTGCCCAAAATGATGAACTCTGTTTTTTTTTTAATTATTATAAAACATGTTCCTATCATTCAAAAACTAGGAAAGAGAGAAGAAAAGCCTTATCCATAACCTTACTTCGTTAACACAATCATTTTTGGTATTCTAAGATTTCTTCCTTGTCTTTTGACCCAGGCAAATCTTTTCATGTGTAGTTCTAATCACAGAATAAGTAACCCAAATAATTTTGCATACAAATTTTTCGTTACTAGTTTTTCAGAAAGTATGCTATGTTGTTATGAATTTTCATCACTATGATTTTACTGGCTGATTAATGTTGCATTATATGGATGAGATTTAATTTAAATATTTTCCTCTCTTTTGTTCTGTTCTTCTCAGTGATGCACAAGAGTATCTGTTGCTTTGAATGACTCCCAGGATTTTGGCATTATGTGCCCCTTCAATTTGTAACCGGGATGCCTTCTCTTCGTCTTTCAAAAGAAACTATGGTGTATACTGTTGCTACAGCTTCCTGCAGCTGGGGTCCCTCTCTCTTTTCACAGCACATGTTCCATTCCAGGAGGGAACGGTGGGCCACATCTGGCCGCACTATAAAGGTGAACTGAGTAAAAGTGTTTGCTGAGATTAAAGAAAGCTGGAACTAGGTCTATCCTGCGGCTTGGGAAGTCTACATTTTTTAAAGCTGCAGGAAACAAGATTTTAATATTTTAGAGTCTTCATTAAAGCAATGTAAAAGTGGACTTCTCAGCATATCTAATGAAAAATGAGACATGGTGGGGTGGTTTGGAAAAGAGTAAAGATGACTGAATTGTATCCTTTATAGTTTTTTTAAAATTTTAGTTAATATACAATATTATATTAGTTTTAGGTGTACAGTATGGTGATTCAACATTTATATATCTTACAATGTAATCACCACACTAAGTCACTTGTCACTGTGACTACAATGCATTATTCAGGTTTCTAATGATATGATCTTGAATTCCAAGTCTCTTATCTGTAAAATAGGAGGCTTGGAATTAAAAAAAAAAAAAACAAAAAACCCTGTAAGGTCCCCTCTGTATTGTATGACCAAAGTGCAGACAGGCAGGAAACACCCAAAGAAGTCATTCTTGATCAGAGGGCCACTGAGCTCTTAGGCTATGCTTTATATATTTTAGGGGAATCTCTAAAAGACATGAATAGATCATCCTCTTCAGAACCATGGCATGTAAAGCTACAGTGATTAATTCCTTTAGCGAAGGAGGTAAATTCTCCTGTATATAGAACCAGGACTTTTTTTTTTAGCTCTCCTAATAGGGGCTATAGTAAGAATAGCAGACCCAGCTTGGGGCCAGAAAAGCTGTTATTTTCCTTTCCATTTCTCTGTTGACATTCTCACATCTCCTGCTATATTTTCCTTTGCAGGCAGCCTAAAGCTCAGCAGGATTTTTAAAGAAAAGGAATAGTACTTGTGGTGGGAGGGAGGAAGTGGGCCTAGAGAAAAGGAAAGAGGCACATTGTATAGTTTTATTTTTCTGAGAAATACAAAGCTATTGCTCTTCTCCCTTCCATCCACTTTCTAAGGACAGCCTGCTTTGGAAGCACGGTTAGGTTTACATGCTAACAAGCTGATAGGAGAGGGAAAAAAAATTATTCTAAAGTATTTTGGATCCACGAAGTCTTTAGAAGGGGATGGCTAATTCTGTTCCTGGAGTCATGATCATTTACTAACAGAAAATGTCTTCCAAGTATTATTCTGAACCCATCTGCCTTCTCCCACAGGAGAGGTAGCAGAGAAGGTACTGGATAAAGAGACTGGATAGCCCTGATTTACCAGGAAAGCAGGGGTAATATTGAAACATGTTTGAAAAAGTTTTAATTTAATTCACATTTTTAATTTTTAAAAATTGATTTGTATTACAAGGTTAAACTTTGCATTATCTTTTAAAAATATAGTAAAATTGCTTGCATTTCCTTTTTGCCCAAAGTGAGGCTAAAACTGAGGCTTCAAAATTAGCGACAAAAGAAAAAGAAAATTAAAACGTATCTTACTTCAACTGGATAATTAGTAAAAGTTAATTACTTAATCCACGAACCAGAAGTGGTTAAATTATAACTTGACCCTAAAAAATATTACTTTCATAAATATTAATTGCCACTCTGTCCACTCTGACTCACTCCTTTCAAGGACCTCGGGATTCAAAGCGAGCTTTCTCTCTACTAAAATATTCTGCCAGAACCCACCAAGCCTATCCGCGTACACAGAAACCGACAACAAATGCCGTGAATCATGCACCACGTCCTGTGCTGGACCTCACTGACAGGTTAGTGCGGACACCAGGACGGCCACCGACAGACCACCCGGGCTACGTGGGAAATGCCGACTACACACAGAGGACCTGGGATGTGCAGCGGTGGCGCGGGGCGACCGCTCTGGCGCCCAGAACAGACGGTGAGTTCTGGCTCTGCCGCGGCCAGGCGGGCGGCCTCGGGCCAGCTCCCGAACCTCTCGGTGCCTCCACGAACCCCCGTCTAACACGGACGGTGTCGCTGTGAAGCGTAAAAGGAACGGCACACGTAGAGGGCTTAGCGGTATGCTTAGAACATGGAAGCCCTCAAAAATGCCAGCTACTCATCTGTTTATTCAACAAATAGCTACTGGGCACCCACTTTGTGCCAGGTGCTCCCCTAGTCACTGGAGTTAAAGCAATGGCTAAAACAGACAAGAATTCCTCCCGGGGTGAAATGTATATTCTAGGAGAAAATAATAGGTAACAACGGAATGGTGCTTACACTTATTTACAATGATTGCTAAATCAGTGAGTCTCAGTGCCACCAAGGAGACATTGAGCGACATTTGGAAACATTTTTGATGGTCACGACTGACATCTAGCAGGTAGAAGCTGGGTGCTGACAAACATTCTACAGTGCACAGGACAGTCCTTCACAACAAAAAACCACCTGGCCCCAGATGTCGACACTGCAGAGGGTGAGAAACACTATTCTCAAGGTTATATATTGACTTAGTTTATCCTTGAAACAACTGTATGAGGTAGAAATTATAAGTATGGCTATTCTCCTATTTTTTTATAGTAACTAATAGTAACTGCATTTTATTATATTAGATGACAATATAGTATGTATTTGTGAAGTTATATAAAATTATATAGATGCTTTAAAAAGACCTTCCTAGTGTATATATGTGTGTTCAAAGACAGATGATGTATTTAAAACATTGATTTACAACCAATGGCTGTACAATTATGCCATTCTGATTTTAAATTAGTAATCTCTCCTGATCCTCACTCACATATGACAGAAGGGGATCGTTTGTGCCACAGCTGTGATGATGAAGACATCAGAAGAAGGGAGCAGTGTGGTATATTAGAAATACCAGACCAGGAGTCCACAGATCCACTATCTAGCTTCATCATCTCACTGGCTGTGGCATCTGGGCGCAACGACGTCACTTCTCTAAGCATGCGTGGTTTCCCATCACCAAAACATGGTGCGCTAATACCTTTCAACCAACCTGTAGAAGTACTACAGCATCTGCAGGGGTCGTGCCCACCTTCTATCGCACCACTGGCATGGACCAAGGGAGCGCTTTCTTTTCACTACATTCGCTCCTTGAATCCTCACAGCAGCCTGGGAGGTAAGTGCACATCAATGCAAGTGGGACGTTAGGAAATGCAGTAGTCCCACTCTATATTGCGGTTCACTTATTGCGGCCTCGCTGTATTGCAGGATTTTAAAAAATATATTTAATTATTGATCATGGATTTTTCACTATATCACGGGATTTTGCGGTACTGTATATGTATGTTGTTAAAGTTACATAGGTTTAAGAGTGTAGAATATGTTTAAGAACCTAAGTAGTGTTTATAAAAGTGTGGAAAAGGTTAATAAGGGAGTGGGAAAGGTTAATAAGAGTCTGCAATTGGTTTATAAGTGTGTGGGAAGGGTTTATAGAGCCTTAAAATATATATAAATACTAAAATAAATGTAAGGTTCCTACTTTGCAGATTTTCACCTATTGCGGGGAGAGGGGTGTCTAGAATGTAATACCCGCTATAAGTGAGGGAATACTATACAGGAACATGGTAACTTGCCTATGGTCACAGGGTCAGGAAGTGGCAGAATAAGAGTCCCCAGCAAGCATTCAGGTCCAGAGCCCTCCCTCTTCAACCCCCTTACCCAGCATGGGTCTCTCTGGCCCAGCTACTGTGTGCAGGAATATTTGATTTGTAAGTAGTACTGATTGCTTCGATTCTTCTCTTTTTTAGCTTCTGCATTTATTTCATACTTAGAAAGGTCTTCTCTACTTGGAGAGTACTTCTTAAATATCCATGTTTTCTTTTAGCACTTCTACAGTTATATTTCAGTGTTTAAATCTTTCAAATACCCAGAATTAATTTGGGGGGCATAGTAAGAATTTGGATTCAACTTTCTTGTTTTCCAGATGGCTTCCCAGGGGTGACAATTTCTGTTGAAAAATCTACCCTTTCCCCACTGATCTGAAATGCCAACTTTATTATATACAAAATTCTCATGCTATTCAGATCTATGTCTCGACTTTCTGTTGATCTGACAACCAGTAAACAAATACACTGGCTATTTTAATTACTGTAGCTGTAGCATATGTTTTATTATTTGGGAGAGCTAGTTGCCCTCATTGTTTTTCTTTTCCAGAATTTTGATGGCTGCTTTTGAGGAACTTAGAATCATCAATTGGTATTTTTGTTAGGATTGTGTTATATTTATAAATTGTTTTATGAAAAATTGATACCCTTAGTAGGCTGAATCTTCCCATCCATGGATGTTATGTACTTCTGTGTTTGGTTCAAGTCTTTTACCTTCTCCCTCCTTTTTTGGGTGAGATCCTATAACATTTTAAAGTTTTTCTCATAGAAGTCTTCCTTTATTACATTTACTTTTAGAGTTAGGAACGTGTTCCTACCTGTTTGATGTTATCACATATATGTCTTATTTATAAACAGATATGGCAATAGCACCTGTTAGCTACAATATCATATAAAAAATCATTCATTTTTGTTTTTGTTTTGGTTATGCACTCAGTTCTTAAAACTTCAGCAAACTCAGGGTTGAAAACCACACTAAAACCATAGACATATAACATACTTATTTTTAAACTTCTGTTAAGACCCATTTGTCTCCAAAAATATTTTAGATTTTTGAAAATCTTTGCTCCATGTTAGTTCATCTTCAATTTTGGGGTATAGAGCCTAACAGTATTATATTACATATTAACAATTTTTATTGAATTGAAATTGCAAAACTTACCTCCTAAATTCATTCCAGCTTGGAGACATTTTTGAAGTCTGCAGGCAGGACAATTCTTCCGTCGAATCTTGTCAATGATGCAATCATTTCTTCCAGCACATAAATAGTTGTGTTGCCCTAAATAAAATAAAATAAAATAAGTTAAAATAAAGACTATTATACTACTATAAAGCACTAACATGAATACTCAGAATATAAAATTCCCTCTTTCGGGCCTTGAAATCTCTTTTTCAAAGAAGTAGAAGGAAACGTGATTTACAGATAATGCAGGCTCAGGCTGCATGATCAGTTTAACACCGCTGAGACTTCAGATTACAGATGATAAGATTAACACTACTGTTATTTCTGACAGGTCTTCATAGAAGGAGACCTGCACTCCCCCACTGTTTAAATATTCTGATTGCTACGTGGAGCCTTCCAGGCGATGGTTCAAACTTCCTGCGGGTATCTCGACAGCATCAATCTAATCTGCTATGTCTGCTCACTTTTTACAAATGTGACTGCAATGAGAAAACTTTTCAAATCATACAGTAATAATGTTTCAAATGGTTGACTATTTCATTCTGCAGATGAAACTGGAACAAAAATATGCAGAGGTGGGAATATGCTTAGAGAGTGGCATCTACAGGCAACACATAAACTTGTGGCCTAGCTCTGCTAGTCATTTATTTTTTCAAAAAAACATCTACAAAACATCCAGTAGGTATCAGGCACGATTAGAAACGCTAGGGATATGATAATTAATAAAACAGACAAATGTCCCCGATCTCATTAATTTTCGCTCAATTTCGGGCAGAGAGACAACAGACGAGGTGATTAGATAAAATGTACACATATGGTACAGTAATATGCTCTAGGGAAGAAAGTGAAGGGAGGGGTATATAACACGAGGCAGGTGTGGGAGGACATGGGCGGATGTTGACATTTTGCAAACAGTGCGTGCAGGGAAGGCCTCGCTGGAAGGTGATTTCCAAAGAAAGATCTGAAGGAAACGAAGGTGCTCACTGTGGAAATCGTGGGAAGAACGCACACCAGACAGCAGGAAAAGCCAGTGCGATGGGCGCAGGGCTTGGGAGGCTACCTAGCGTGTTTAAGGAACAGCCATGCAGGAAAGAGCAGAAAGAATGAGTGGGAAGCAAGGGCAGATGAGGAGAAAGAGCTAAGGTGAGTGAGCTCACGTAGGGCCTCAGAGATCACGTTCGACTTCGACTTTTACTGTGAGTGAGATGGGAAGCCACTGGCTTCGAGCGAGCTGAGCAGAGATGCCCAGGTGTGATTTGCATTCAACAGATTCCCCCTGATGCTGTGTTGGCCGTGGACTGCAGAGGACTGGGGAAAGGAGCCGGAGGGCAGGGGGAAAAGCATTCACCGTAATGTAAGGGTTGTGTCGAGAAGTGGACAGGTTCCAGATGCATTTGAAGCTACAGCTCCTAGGATTTGCTAATAGGCCAGAGGAAAAGGGGAGTTACAGAGGCATTAACATGCTTGAGTTGAAAAAAATAAAAATAAAAAAGGAACCACCATAAATCAAGATGGTGAAGACAGTGGGAGCATGTGTTTTATGGGTAATCACCCCAGCTGAGTTTAGGAGGTGTCAAGTTTGAGAGGTCAGAAAGGTGTCCAAGCGAAAGTGTCAGATCGGCAGTGGGATACTCAGGTGTGGAGTTAGGGGAGGTCTGGGCTGCAGTTGGAGTCAGCTTGTGGTCATTATTTTAAGCCACAAGACTGGATGAGATCACAAGCAGAGTGAGCACAGACTGGAAAGGGAAGGCTCTGAGCACGGAGTCATGGGCCGTTGCAAACATGCGGACAGAGCATGTGAAGCAGTGAAGCACTGAACAGGCAAGGAAGCGCTCCCTTCAGCCTGGTGCCAGCACACCCCCTTGGTGGAGAACTACTAATCACAGAAAATACTCAATAAAAATAATGGGCATTTCTTAATGAAATCAGAATAATTTAATCTAGAGCACATTCTCAGTAACATTATGGCAAATCTTAGTAATAATAATAAAATGCCAGTAACATGTTAAGGAAATCTATCAAAGTGAAGAAATGAAACCTGACCATTACAATAATCTAATGACTTATTTAAAAATTGAAGACTCTGCATGAATATAGGGAGGTGTAAATAATTACACAAAGGTAATCAACAGGCAAAGACCATAACTGTGGGACTGCATTAGGTAATTTAATACATGTGTTGCTGGAGTTCTAGGAGGAAAGAAGAGTACAGGTGAGGAAAAAAAAATATGAAAATTTCCAAATTTGAATAAAACCACAACTTGCAAATCCAGAAAGCTTAGCAAAAGTCCCTAAAATATATACAACTCCCTCCGCAAAAAAACAAAAACAAAAAAACCCACTATGGCAGAATATAGTTGTTGATAAAAATGAATGTAAAAATACTTAAAAGCAGGCAGAGCCAAATAAAATACATTACATAAAAGGAAATAAGGATGAGTCTAAAAATTTTTAAAATCAAAACAATTAAGGCCAGAAGATAACATATACGATCTTTAAATATTGTCAACTCAGAATAACCAATGAAGATATTTCTCAAAATGAAGGTGAAATAAAGACATTTTTGGATACACTAAAGCTAAGACAATTTATTGTAGTATAATCACATTATAAAAAATGAAAAAGGAAGTTCTCTATGTTGGAGAAAAATACCAGATAGAAATTTAGATGTACAGAAAAGAATGGAAATGATAACAGATGATAAAAGTTAAAATAAACTTAATTTTATTAAATTCTTTAAAGGTCAAGTAATTGCTTAAAACAAAATAATAAAATATATTATGAGATTTATAAAATATATATGAATAAAATACCTGTGAACATAGCAAAATGAGTAGGAGGGAATACAAATGAAATTCTACTACTGTAAGTTCCTTACATTATACTTGAAATGGTATGCATGAAACTAATTCAGGGTAGCCTGTAAATTAAGAATACATCCTATATTCCCTAGAGCAATGATTCTCAAAGTATGGTCCCTGGACAATAGCATCAGCATCACATAAAAACTTATCAAAAATTTAAATTCACAGGCCCCACTCTAGACCTGTTAACTAAGGAACTCTGGGGTGGTACCTAGAAATCTATGTTTTATATAATCCTCCAGGTGATTTCAAGGTACATTAATATTTGAGAAGTACTGCCATAAAGCAGCCACTAGAGTAATAACATTAAGAAGTGCAGCTTAAGAGACAACAGAGAAATAAAATGGTATACAAAAAACAAAAACAAACAAACAAAAAAAAAAACCCAAAAACTCAACCCAAAAAAGATAGAAAAGGAAAACAAGGGAATAAATAAGAGGGGACACAAAAGGAAAACAAACACCAAGATAGATAAAAATGCAAGTACAGCAATAATTATATTAAGTGTAAATGGCCAAATACTGATTAAAAGTCAAAGATAGTACACTGGGTTAAAAACAAACAAACAAACAAAAAAACAAGATTGAAGTGTGTGTTCAGATGTATTTTTAAATATAAAAGCAAAATAAAATAAAATGCTTTTCCACCCCCCAAATAAATAAATGTAAAGGCACACACAAATTGAAGGTTATAAGATGGACAAATACATATAATGTAAAATATAAACATGAGAAAGCTGATGTGGCTGTATTAGTCAGAAAAGTAGACTTCAAGACAAAGAATATCACCAAAGTATGTCATTTTATAATGATTGAATTGATATATAACAATCCTAAATATGAATGCATCTAATAGAACTTCAAAATACATCAAATGAAAATTGACAAAACCAACGGTAAAAAGATAAATCCAAAATTACAGCTGGACATTTGCAAACTCTATTCTAATGAGGACACGGAAGATTTTAACACTAATAGCAAACACCTTGATGTAATGAATACTTAGGTCACACAACTACAAAATACACATGTTCTTTTCAAATGCAAATGGAACACTCACTGAGATAGACCATATCCTAAACCATAAAATAAGTCTCAAATTATAAAAGGACTGAAATCATGCACATGTTTTCTGACCACAAAAGAAACTAAATTAGAAATTAATAACAAAGTGTACCTAGAAAAACCCACATGGTTGCAAATTAAGTGACACACCTCTAAATAATTTATGGGTTAGAGAAAAAAAAAATCACAAGGGAAATGACAGCATATTTCAAACAGAATCATAATAAAAACTTAACATAACCAAAAAGAAGAAAGGTTTAAAATATGTAAGATTCTACCTTAAGAAGCTCAAAAAATAGAAACTAAACTCAATGCAAACAGAAGGAATGAAATAACAGGGTATAGATCAATGACAAAGAAAAAAGAGAAGCAACAGAGAAAAACCCAAAGCCAGAATCCGGTTCTTTGCAAAGAGTCATTAATTGGGAACTAGCACATAGGCTGGGGTTTCTGTCCCCTGTCTCTCACCTTGCGCCCCAGGCTGTTGGAGCAGCCAGCACAGCTTCCTGAGTCTCATGGCTGAGGGGCTGCAGAACCTCACTGAGGCGACTGGAGGCTCCAGCCAAGAAGGGACTTGGACCCCAACTCAATCACGAGGGACAGGAATTAGAATCTTATGTTGTGCCCAGAAGGCAAAGAGCTGGAAATATATGGAGGACCTCACTGGTGATTACCTCCATGAGAACATAAAATTCAGCTTTCATACAAGCTCCTCTCTGAAGTACTAAAACATTTACATTATGGCTTTTTTTTTGGGGGGGGGTAAATTGATTTCAATAAAGTTGGGGGCTCTTTCCATAAGTAAACTTTTCAAAATGTCAGTGAGAAGGTACCAGCTTTTGATACATTTCCTTTAAAAGACAATAAACATCTACAAGTGATGTCAATAAAAAATGCAGCCCAGCCCCAAGTCCAAAAACCCACAATTTATTTTATCAACGTAAGTACACTAACAGTCATATGTACTCAAGGACCTGTATGAAAAATTGGAAACTAAGTACATAAAAAGCTTATAGGGGAAATGCAAATTTTCAAATACATTATAATTATTTTTTTCTCATAAAAATTTAAACAAAGTTGTGTCTAGCTAGCTGGCAGCAAGCACTATCATAAGAGATTCCAAAGGAAAAAAATGTGCATCGCCACAACATGAAGAGAAATCAAAGCTTAAAGTAAATGGGATATGACTTGAAGATTTCGAAAATATTCCTTTAAGTGAAACTTTTGTACAAAGGTGCTGAGCATCCAGCCACGGGCACTATGACACTCTACTAGCATCTGAAGAATCCGTCAATGAGCTCATGAGGAATCCATCTATAAGCGAATGAAGAATCTGTCTATAAGCTAAGAAAGAAAGTGGAGGTGTAGTACAAACATCATATGGCCTGGCAGATATTTGCTGGTGAATAAATGCTGAAAGAAAGACTGAACGCATGGTTATTGATAAATTAAATACATGGATGACATACAGAATTTACATGTTCATGTAGTATGTTGTATATATAAACACAAACACACACAAGACCTTCTGGCTCCTAAGGAACGGGCTTACAAATGACACATATACAAACGACACATATGTAAAATCATTTGTGCCTCATCTCCATTATCATGCCTTCCAGTCTCCCTCTATATACACATTAGGAAAAAGAGCTCTCAGGATTTGCAGGGAAGCAGCAGAGGGTTCTGGGAAAGGCAGGGCCAGCTGAACCCAGGGACAGAATCCCAAGCAGGATGAGTGTGCCTCCTTGGTATCCCAGGTCCTAAATACTACGCTCCACATCATTCTCCACTGAGGTCGGTCAGAAAGCCTCAGACCCTAACCATTACAGAGTCATCTGGATGTACAAGCTTCTTGTTTTAAGAACACCTGTCCAGCACAGCTCAGGGGACTTTAGTCACCCAGCCATCATCTGTGTACCTCCTGAAGTAGTGACAGTCAGTTATTTTAGAAAATGTAAAGCTGGCAAGATTAGAGTTGACCTAGGTGGGGTACTGAGAAGCTCAGTTAGCACATGTGTAACATTAATTCACATGCAGGGAAACCAGAAGCACTCAAATAAAAGGAAAAATGCCTATGGACTTAAAACAAAAAAAGATGAATAAAAAAAAAAAAAACCCTTAAGTATCACTTTTTTCTATTGTTTCCGACTATGGTATTGGTTTTAACTGTGGAATATGTTAATGAGTGTTTAAAAGTTAATTTCGTTATTTTAAAAGTTAGGAATTGTCTTTTAAAAACTGTTCAATTACTTTAAAATCAAGAACCAAGTTTTTGCTACACTTGAGATGATCTCAAATGAGAAAATGCAGATGGGGTGACATATGGGTCTTGCCTTAAAGCATCAATAATGTTAGAGCGACAAAGCTTGCCGCACAGAAGGTGGGAAGAGGAGCCACAGGGGCGAGGGCGTGGCTTTGGGACCAGACACACCCCTTTCCAGTCCTGACTCAGCCAAGAGGGAGCTGGGAGACTCTCTGCCAAACTGCCCCAGATTCCTGATCTATAAAGTGGACAGAGCAATGCTGACTCTGCAGTTTGTCAGACAGATTCCAATTCATACATATAAAACAAGAAGCACGAAGCTTGGCATGAAGTAAGGACTCAAAAACATTGGTGATAGTGAGGTTATCATCCATCATTTATTTGATTAGCTAAGTCTTTAAACGTTTTCAGTTTGAGGAAAATCCAAAGGACATCATCAGCTCTTAATTAAATGTGAGTAAAGACCACCCTGTGCGTATGAATACCCGCCCTGAGTCAGGAAGGCCCCTATGGAAAAGGGCCCCCCCTGAGACAAGCCACAGACTCTCAGGCTCTGCCCTCATCTTCAAGCCCTAACTCTTTCTAAGAGCCGGCGAGGATGCGAGAGCGGAGAGCGATATCCTTAAGGTACACACAGGACAGAACGCCGGGGCTCTGACCTGTTCGCAGCTCAGCTATGACGCCTAGCCTAGGGCGCAAGACCATGCAGTTGGCCGAAGATTCTGGAAAGCTGTAACTTCCTTGCAGTGTCGTTCCTCACATTCCCCGTTTTCTCGTGTTACTGAAAGTTAAAACTCTTCCACGTCAGAGGGCACAGCTGTTCAGGGGCAGAACGGAAAGTGAACCCAGGGGTCCGAGTCCCACCCTGCCAGGGGCCGTCGGGGAAACGGCACTCCGAAGGATGAGAGCAGGTGGGGCCAGCAGATACTGAGAGGCAAGCAGATTGAGGGCCGAGGCCCTTGAGAAGAAGACAAAGAGGTTCTGGAATTTAAGATGGGTTCCCAAGGAGATGATTTAATTCCATTCAGCAAAGATTTTTAGAGCAAAATATAAAGAGGCGAAGCATTGTCCATTCTTTCCAAGACCTTATACGCCAGGGGATGGGAGGGGGGGGGAAGGTAATGATTAAAGTAACTCGTGTGCAACCGACGCGAGACTTGAAAGAAGTGATTGCAGCTGAGGGAGGGGATGGGCAAGGCTTCCCAGAGAAAACAGCCCCCGAGGTGAGCCTTGAAGAATGCTGTGGACGTGACCGATGGAGCAGACAGACGCACAGATGTGTCCCGCACAGGACAAGCCCAGGGAAAGGCGGAGACACAGCTGAGCGTGCAGCTGGCGGCGGAAGCCAGGAAAACCAGGGCTCGGAGGAGTGAGCGGGGTCTGCACCCTGTGGTGGCCAGGGGGCATCCAGGCGCTGCCAGCGCCACAGGGGCTCCTGGACCTGCCCTTCTCTTCTGGCTTCCAGACCTGCACAAGCACCTAGTCACTGGATGCTCCCACCTGAACGGGTGTGACACTTCAAATCCTCCATGGTCACAAATGAGGCCTACGGTCCTTGCCCCACAGACAGCCCCCTTCCAGCCTCTACATTCGTATCTTAAAGATACAGCCACCCTTCGCTGACACCCCCCCCCCAGCTCCCCGCCACCCCCGCTGGCAAACCTCAATATCCAATGGGTCATAGGGGCTGACAAGTCTCTCCTTTCTCTTGAATCCTATCCATGTCCACCAGTACTGTCTCTCCTTGCTGCTGGCTCTCTTGGTTAAACTTCTGAGTTACTGAGTTTGAACCCTTGCTTAGTGGTGATCTGTGGGACCTTAGACAGGTGACTTAAGCCTTTTGTATGTCAGCTTCCTCATTTGTGAAGTGGGCATTATCCAAGCGCCTACCTCCTGACTTATCCTGAGGATGCATGCACCGTGGAAAGCACTTAACAGTCTCTGGGATCCAGCAGGGATCCAGTGAAGGGCAGCTGTTCTTATCATTCTGTTATCGCTATTATCATGTGTTCTTGCATCGCATTCTTTCAATGCACGTGTAACTAGCCCACCTGCCTCCATTTCTCCACTTCTAAATCAAGTGGTCCTTAAACTTTAATTTAAAAGCTTTCTAAGATAGTTAGCTCTTACACAGACTTCAATATGTTAGAGCGGAAGAATAGCTACTCCGGTTGACACAAACTGGAGGAGCGACCTCCCGGAGCTGCCCCCATTTCGGAGCCAGCAGTGATAGAGGAGGTCTCTTGTTGGAAACCTCAGCTTCTCGGAGCACACTCCCATGGGGACCCTGTGACCCCCTCTTCCCTAGAGCTGTGTAGTGACCCTTCGAACCACACATCTGATGATCTCATCCTTTTGTTTAGGGCATCCCAGAGCCCTTCACTACTTCAACTTTCGAGTCCAAATTCTTAGGTTCCTTCTTCAAAGTGACACAGAGCCCCTGGGGCACAAAGGGGGTAGGTGAGCAGGTGGGCACATCTCAAAGGTGTACTTTGCAAAACTTGTGACCATTGTAGCAAAAGCAAGCAAAGCTTGGATCAGAGGCATCTGACACAGTAACATGGGACTGTTATTTTTATTGGTGTTTTATCATCATTATTATCATTGGTGCAAAAGACAATGCACCGTGAGGCTTAGTTTAACAAATGGGGAAGATTCCAAAGATTGGTCACTTTGTATAGTTGTATCTGTTCATACGTACAGACCTACAGGTCGGTCCTGAATCCTCCTCAGAGACATCCCAGGACCGCAGACAGGCAGTGTGGTGAGCGCCGCCATCCCCTGCCTGGCTGGAGGTCGGCCCCAGGCGGAGGTCGTACTGAGCACACCTTCCCCGTGACCTCTTTGTGTGTGACCTTAGGAATGAGTCCCCTCGCTGCCGGCCTCTGGCTCCACTAACTCCATATTCAGTGACATCTACAGACACACACACGTCCCTGGAGCTCACAGCAAAGTCTTGTACCTCTTGCCACACCGGGAAAAATCCACTATCCTTTTTCATTGCACTGGGGAGACTGGCCTAAGCATGGCTGATACTCAAGGTAGTCCCCCTTTCATCAAGTGAAATATTGAAGTTTTCAGGCAAAATTATATATGGAAAGAAGCAGGTTCTAGAAGCCCTAAAGCTATGGTGAACACCCACAAACACGTTTCAGAATCTTTAAAGAAAGGGGCAGCATTTTACCAGGTAGGAGATTAAAGTGATTCTAAATGAATTGAGATGCCCAAAATTCTGTTTTGAAAAACTGACTTATCATGACACTTTGGGAGCACAGCCCTTTACAGATGGCGGGAAGGGGGACTAACTGTGGAGAATAAGAATGAACATCGACATCTGCC
The DNA here is from genome assembly GCF_987537825.1 of Furipterus horrens. Lineage (NCBI taxonomy): Eukaryota > Metazoa > Chordata > Mammalia > Chiroptera > Furipteridae > Furipterus > Furipterus horrens. Next base: position 15,923,349 of record NW_028327180.1, read on the forward strand.
CCTGCCCAGCACCCCAGCTCCTTTCCCATCCCCCCGACAAAGCTGTGCCTGGGCCTCAGACTGGGTCTCCTAGAGGGGAGAGGACCCACCCCAACGGATGTGCTGGCCAGCTGCAGGCAGCTCCATGGATGGACGCCACCCTTCAGGCCTCTCTACTCTCCTGGATTCACTCGGCCTTGATCAGTAAGGCTGAGAACAGTAAGCCTGACTTGCTTGCCTCCTCTTCCTGCTGGGGGAGAACTTCCTCAGGGAGCAGATGTGGCTTCTGATGTTGGGGGAGCCTGTATGTGTATCTAATTCTGGGGCTCAGAGGGCAGCCCCCACATCTTTTCTTTTGCTCTTACCAAGCCATATCCTTCAATTTAGTTACCGCACCCCCTTCCCTGGACAATGCTGGTATTTTATCTTCCACTCGCCACTCCTGTATCTCTCAGGTTGTTCAGAGCCTGGGTGAGGAGACATGCTGGCCAGAGTCCTTGCCACTCAGCTTTCTGCAATAGGGATGCGACACCAAGTCCCCAAGCCTGAATCCTGAAACAAGTACCCTGTGGGCCCCTCCACCCTCTTCCCAGAATCTCGCTCCCTGATTCCTGATTCCCCAAATCTGCACCTTGTTAAAAGACAAGGAACCCGGAGGATGTGGTCACTGTTGGGGTGCAAACCTTGTGATGACAGTTAAGATGTATTTTAAACTCTTTTCCATTTTTTGTTTGTTTTCCTTTTAAAAGTTGTCAAAAAATTTTAACATAGAATCTTGTTTTCCTTTACAACCTTATTTTCATGCTTACTGTGTTATGTGACATGTAATTTTCTTTGTCACTTCTTTTTTCCCCCCACCATAGTGGCCTTTCTGCTCCTTAATTACTCGGCTTGTGCTGTTGCAGATTCCACAAACAGATGCAAAAATACTCATGTCCAGGGATAAACAAAAAAGTGGCTTCCAGGATAAAAAGAAAAACAAACTGCAAACTGTATTCTCATTGTGAATTAATATTCATTTCTGTGTTTCATCATGAGCATTATGGAGAGTTCTGTATGTACGATGAGTGGACACACTGGGTGAGCTCTGAGATTCCTTCCGGTTCTAACAGAAATCACGACCCCCCTATCATTCCTGGCCAGTATTTATCTGCATGCACTATTGCCTATTTCTGTGGTAGTTGAGCGTGAATCTATAAGAGCATTTAACTAGAAGGGACCAAAAAATTATAAAATAGTTTAATGTTTATCACTGCCTGGATGATATTGTTCAATAATTTGTTATATGCCCAAAGCTATTAGCTGGTCTGATGGTTTTGTTGTTACTTTTCATAAAAACATGGGAATTCCGCACTTTAGCAGGAAACCAGACTTTTATTTAAGAGTCCTCTTCACGTAACTACCCCTGATGGACACCTGAGAATAATCAGACTTGATGTCCAATGTAAAATTCCCTTTTTCAATAAATGCATTCATTTCCAGAAAGGCAATTTCACTGCATCGCTTTTCAAATTAACGTTTGTTTAAATCTCTCTTTCATTTTTAAAGGTCCATTTGTTGTCCTGCTAGGGGATTTTTTTTTTTTTTTTAAGCAGTTGACAACTGCCCAGCAACAGCAGCCTGTGTTTGCAGTCACTATTTTGGGCTCCGTCACATGTCACTTACATAACCTTGTCTAACTGCTCTTGAACCAGTTCGAACAACCTGGGAAACAGATTAGGGCTGTCCCAGCAAATTCCCGCATCGGCACTGCAGGTTCTGATGGGCGATTTCCCATCCCCCGCCTTACATCTTAATGTTTCATGGTGAGCAAGAGGGTGTCCAACAAGAACTGGTTATTCATTGTCAGAGCAAGCTCAAACATTTGATAATTAACTTCCTCTGCTCAGTTTGAACCAGTCGGGTCTGCCCATAATAAACCAATGAATGATGCCCCCCTGCTGCTGGGGTTTATGAGCGAGCCTGGATTAACATGCTTTAAAATGCCAGGGCGGAAAAAAAACCTCACAGGAGAAGTAAGTAGAGCTTGCCTCTGCCACCTTGAAACACGAATCTTTTGAAGTTATGTTTTCAGGATTCTAAGATTTTAATTTAGAAATGAGATTGGACTTATTTTTTTTCCCTGTGGTGTTTTGAGAGGTCTTCCCATGGGGTAAGCACAAAATCCCCAGATACACATTCTTCTCGGTGGGAAAGGTATTCATTTTTTCATTTAAAAATATATGTAACTTCTAATTGTCAGGACTTAAATTTGAGGCACTCTGTGTATTTTAGAGAAAGACAATAAAAGGAAATATTATATGGCAAAAGCCAAGTGCTGTAGGCTTTCAACCTTGAGAAACCCTTATTAGAATATGAGTAAGAAAAGACAAGTAACTTATCAACAAGAAACAAGGAACATTTTTTGCGGGAGGAGTGACCTAACGTCCCACACACATTCAGTAGCAGGAATTTAACCTAGTTGTACTTCACTGTGCAAAAACATCTGTTATCTAGATAAACTAATAAGTTATTCAGGGCAGTGGGCAGGGAAGTAACATTTGTTGGATTCCTGTTATGTGACAGGTGTTTTACCAATCATATAATTTAATCTTGAATTAAAAAATCTTATGGGGGTGTGGTCCTGTAAGAGAGGTTGCCTTTATCTGCGTTTTGTCAATGAAGACACACACAGGCGACAACACGTGGCCAGCTTAGCTGCCAGTCATAGTTGGAAGCTTTCCATACCGCACCTCCTTTTTCTGTGGGTTCACACACATTGAAAGTATCCTTAACATATGTATACCTAGAGGGTAAAACGGGACAGAGCAGAATCTTTGCAGTAAAACGTGTAGGCTACTGATATGGGATAGCTTGCACACAAAATACCGCTTACCACTGCTACACTTGGGGGAGCAAACCTCCGAGTCAAAGCCTCGGTTGCAAGGTGCATGAGATGGCAGATGTCCTTATACCTAACCCACTACTTTCTGCCCGAGCCAAATGTACCTCTAAACCCCAGACCTCGAAGCGGATGTGTGCACAGCCCTGCAGAATTGAAAGTTTCTGTGTGCGGGGACCTTCGGGACCACATGTCATTCGTTTCTGCCCAACCGGCAGATCCACCAAGATCTCAAAAGTGGCAACGAGGCCTCAGCAGACAGAAGGGACTCTTGTTCAGCCACTCGCCTCAAACTGTTTGTTGCCATTGGGAGGTTTCAGCACAGCTCATTGGATCTTTATTGGCCATCGCAGACAGAGGCAGGTTTCTAAGTACCCTTCTAGCTCTAAACCCAGACAAGAGCTGCACTGGTACCAGAGGACACCTGAATCATGCACTTCTACTGGCAATCTACATTTTTGCTATAAAAGACATTACAATGCCATTTGATAGGCGGTTTCTCGCTCACACACACATACTAAGTTAGTTTGGATATGATGGGGGGGGGTATGGTGAAAAGTTTCTCTCTCCCTCCCTGATCCTCTAGCTACCCAGTTCCCTTCTCCAGAGGCAACCTCTGTTGTCAGTGTCCCTGTATCTAGGACAATTGTCTCAGAACCATAGTAAATACATTCTGCTTGTTAAGTTAATGCAATATGTCTGCTCTTTTACTAGTTAATTCAACAAATGATTATTGATTGCATGGCTATTACATGCCAGTTACAGTGATCAGCACAAGGCTGAGAGATGAATGACACCAGGTTCCTCGCCTTCAGGGCCTCACGTGTGGTTCAGCGTGGGAGACAGGGTCCTAGCAAATCCAGCCCCGCAGCAAGAACAGCAGTGGGCAGAGTGCTCGAGGAACACGGACAGGAGGTGATGAGCGCTGCCCCGGGAGGTAGGAAAACCTTCCCGGAAGAAATAATGCTGGGCCAGCTCCTTGAGGAACGGTGGCTGGATGGAAAGGGTGTTAGAGGAGTTTCTAACTAGAGAAACCACACACTACAGAATGAATGCTGTCAAAGGGCAGCATGTATTTAGGGATGGGTGAGCTTGGTGTGCCTGGAGCACAGCACAGGGAGTGTGGGTGGCAGCAGTAAAAATCAAGACTGTGAGGACCTGCTATGCCATGCTCTGTAGTCTGGACATGAATCTCAGGCCATGGGGAAGCCAGTTCAGGTCTCACTGAAGTCTCAGGGAGCTCCCTCTGGCAGCTCAGGGGAAGACATCCTGGAACCACGCTCCAGATCCAGGTGACTCTTTCAGAAACAGGTGGTGAGGAGGTACAATTTTCCGTCCATCAGCCCTTATCTCCGTTACTCCCTTGCCCCCAATGAGTTTCTCCATATCTTAATCACTTCAGCATCCACTTGTTATCCAAGTGACAACAGCTAAAGTCATCCTAAATTATTTCTTTCTGGTCCTCCATGCAAATATTTCACACCCTTCTGATTTCATAACCCAAAGTTGTTGACTTTTGCCTCCTGGGTACCATCATTGCCTCAAGGAAGCACGCAATGTGTCTGCTTGAGATAAAAAAGGCAGCCGTGGAGTCCCCTCCTGAGCTTGTAAAGCAGACTATGTTGTTTCCTTTTTAACCTTCTAAACTGGCCAGCCCCCCTTTGTCTGATTACTGTATTCCCAATAGAAATGACTCACAATTTTAGTATGTTAGAGCCCAAATTCTCATGCTTAGGAGGGAAAAAGTGGAGCAAGATGCAAATCTGTGTACATTGGAACTTGGACTTGAAGACTAGAATCATAGGAGGGGAGATGCAGGGGAGAGAAACTGGGGGAGACTGTTCATGAGACGAGCTGTCAGCTGAGGACGAGAAGGGCAGGGTGGATGAGTGACCGGTTTACGAGTTGTCCGGAGCAGCGAGGGGAAGTGACAGACAGCATGAGATGGACATGAAAAGGACTAACGGCTGTTATGTACCTACTGCACTCGAAGCTGCTAGGCTGGGAAGGTTGTATTATCATTGTCTTGAATGTTTACGACGACCTTTCTGAGAGGTGGGGTTGTCCTTATGCTCCGCACAAGGAAAGGAGGAGCTGTCCGTGGTGCTTCCCGCAGCCAGTGGGGATGCAGGCATTTGAACCCGAGACTCACAAAGGCTCCTGCTGACCGGGCAAGTCACTCAGAAGTAATCTTGAAATCATCGCATGCACAAAAATATCTCCCTCCAGCTTGCTAGGAAAGCTTTGTACTTACACATTTTAACCTTGCCCATTTGATCGTTTGACTAAATTGCTTAAAATCAAAGCATTTCTCATTTAGGAAACAGCTTAATCCTTATTTATGGCTGAAACTCAGGACAAGAAAAGTTTCAGTGTAGTTCATAGCGTCGTGATGGGCTTTGGGATCAGACACTTGTGGGTTCCATCCGGGCCCAGTCACTTACCAGCTATGTAATGCTGAGCAAGCCATTTAACCTTATAGCTTCTCATCCATAAAATTAGAGTAACAAAACCTATTTCACAGAGGGTTATAGAGAATAAATGTAACAGTATGTTTAAAAAGCCCAGCACCATGCCCAGGATACAACAGGTGCTCCAAAACCTTCTGCTCTTCTCCAAGAAAGACACTGGGCTGGAGCAGACCACCTGCTTCCCACCTGGTTTCACTGTTCCCTGACTGCGAAAGCTGGAGTGAGCCAGCCTCATGAAGCTTTAGTGTCCTCAGCTGTAAATGGGGACAGTAATGGTACCTCTCCCCTAGGGCGGCATTTAGCCCAGCCCAGGCCAATCTTGACTTTGGACAGGAAGGATGAAGTCCCTCTGTTTCAAGTCTGGGATCTTTTCAGCTAATTACACTTGCATTTCAGGTTTGCTTTCTGTGGACTCGGCTCAGGCCCCCTTCCCCTGTGTCATATTGCCTGTATTGGAGCCTGCCTTATATCCCCAATTCTAAAGGACAAATTCCCCCCACACTGGCTCCCTCTGAAGTGCAGCCCCAAGACTGGGGTTCTGATGCCTGCCTTTCTTGGGAGCCCACCTGTCTCCTCCTGCACCAAAGACTCTCGTGATGTCCTGCCCAGACCACATGGGCTTCTCACTCTGACTTCTGGACTGTATTTTTTCCTGGCACCTGTGCCCGCGCTCCAGTTCTTGTCATAGCCTGGGGACAAGGTCTGGTATCCTGTCCCAGGCTTTTCCAGTTTGCCCCATCATTACATGTGTTAACTTCCAAAGATAAATTTTCTTTCTCTAATTCCTGTCACCGTTTCTCTTATCGTCGTCGTCGGCAGCCGTCCGTCTCGAGAGACGATGGTGTAGCTTCTTAAGAGTCTATCTGCACCGCCGAGAATGGCTGTGCAGTCCGACTCGGGAGTGACAAGGTATCTGTCTCCTCCCGTGTTGAATCGACATCTTACGATGACGCTGGAGTGTCCTCTCCAGTGAAGCTGAAGCTACAGAGCCTGGGCAGGGCGATATGGAGGGTCTGCTGTTGCCCATGCAGCAGACCCCACCTCTCTTCGCAGCTGAAGGGTCCAAGGGAAAGACGGAGTCAATACAGCTTGGCTTCAGGTGCGCCGCAGGAGTTGCCGGTGTTGACTACAACGTCAAACCGCCTTAGGGACTCCGGCTCCGGATTTTCTGTCGGGGTTTACTCCCTTAGCCTTTCCCCTGAAGAGGTATGCCGCAAGGCAGCGGAGGTTTTTTGGAATCAGAGTTTTTTAACACACACATAGAAATAAATAACATTGAATTTATTTGCAATTGTCCTAGGTTTTTTTCTTCTCTCAAAAAGCAAGAATTGGTCATGAGAAACATACAGAATTGCTTTATTTGAGCACTATATATATATATATATATATATATATATATGCCCTGGCTGGTATAGCTCAGTGGATTGAGCGTCGGCCTGCGAGCTAAGTGTCGCTGGTTCGATCTTCCAGTCAGCGTACATCAGAGAAGGAAAACTCTGACTCCAAAAAACCTCCGCTGCCTTGCGGCATACCTCTTCAGGGGAAAGGCTAAGGGAGTAAACCCCGACAGAAAATCCGGAGCCGGAGTCCCTAAGGCGGTTTGACGTTGTAGTCAACACCGGCAACTCCTGCGGCGCACCTGAACCCAAGCTGTATTGACTCCGTCTTTCCCTTGGACCCTTCAGCTGCGAAGAGAGGGGGGGTCTGCTGCATGGGCAACAGCAGACCCTCCATATCACCCTGCCCAGGCTCTGTAGCTTCAGCGTCATCGCAAGATGTCGATTCAACACGGGAGGAGACAGATACCATGTCACTCCCGAGTCGGACTGCACAGCCATTCTCGGCGGTGCAGATAGACTCTTAAGAAGCTACACCATCGTCTCTCGAGACGGACGGCTGCCGACGACGATATATATATATATATATATATAATTACAAATGGATTGCACATCATCACAGTAATTTGTAAAGGAGAGGGAGACACATTCATTCTAGTGGTTTATGTAACTGGAACCTGCCAGCTGATTTTTGGCTCATTTGGAGAATCTAAGTGGGCCTGGGAAGGTTGCTCCCAGCACTTGTCTGTCTAGACCCTCCCCTGCTCCTCCAGGTCTCCCACCTCCATGCTTCATCTTAAGGCTAGAAGCTCCTAGAATATTCTAGCCTTTCCCAATTCCTACTCCCCAATCCATGATGCCTGCTGAATTTTCTCAGAACTGCACAATCTTCTCTTCCAACTGGGCCCCAGATCATAAGTGAGCAAAGCAAGGTCATCTGTTCTGCACCCTCTTCTCCTTGGAGGGGGTCTGGATGGGTCAGCTTCAAGAGGATGGACCCCTTTTGCTAATAGAAAATGACAATGGGCAGACAGAGGTCTTGTATGAAGCCTGGCTAACTCTGAGTTTCTAACATCCTCTCCAATGGGCTACGGACCCTAGCCCAGTGCGAGGTCCTTTGCTGCCTCCTTGGTCAGTGTTCCTTTTGCTAATTGATGATTCGTGAATCTTGACCTTGTATCTCCTGAATCCCCTCCTCAATAAAAGGGTGTAGGAGGAAACATCTAATGCTCTTCTCCACTAGAGAGATCTGCCACCTCTCCTCCTCCCAGACAAAAGACAGTGTCCGGGTAGTTTTGTTCTCTCTCATCCGTGGTCCTGAAACCTCTGCTGGACAGGGAGTTCCCACTGAGCGGAGGCGCTGGAGGCAGACCACCTCATACCTCCAATGGGAGAAAAAGAACTGGGGCTTGAGGCAGGGCTGGCCTTGGTTTTGGTCCCCGTCACAGCTGCTTTCCCAGGCAGCTGACACTGAGGGTGTGCCATCTCTAGTCCCCATCCTCTGTCTCTGTATTCCATAAGGCGGTTTAAGCTCTATAAGCCATGGGCAAAACTCCAACATGCCAACTGCTTACCTGGATTCTCACTGCTATGCCCTGTCCATCTGCTACGTGGTCTCTGAGGCTTCACGCCAACCACTCGCCTGGTCTTAGGCTGGGGATTACTCTGCCTGTTTGACCCTTGGTTTTGCTCCTAGTTGACCTAAGTGTGCCATAAGTACAGCACTGTACTATGAAAAGGAAGACATCCTGAGATAGAACAAGTGCAAAGCAATCATAATGTGGGTTTCAAGGCTTTTCTATCCACAAATAACAATAAATTATTACTTTGATATGTTAAACTTTTTTCTATATACAAGTATGTTCTTCTGCAAGTCACAACTTGCTGGTCATCCTGCTGAAGTCATAGCCTTTCTAAATCCCTTCTCTTACCTACAAAATATAGAGACCGGACTAGATGATCTCTATTGCCTGTCCCTCTGTCTCTTTGTTTCTATGGTCCTAAAAAGAGGAACAGTGAAGGAAAAGATGCAAAGTCATCATTAGAAAGAACAGGCAATAAACAGGGCAATGTAGCCTTATCCTGTGTCCCGTGGAAATACACACTAAGGAGCAAGTCCCTACAGACAGAAGAGGGAGCTTAGCCCCCACAAAGAAGCTTGGAATTGCAAGTTAGTTAAAAAGAATTCAAAGGCAGTCACAATGGCCTTTGATGAGAAAAGTAGTCAAAGATAAGGGAAATTAGTTTTTTGAAAAATACTTCTAAGCAAGGTACCCCTAGGAGATGAAAAACAAAATAAAATTCTGTATTAATGTATATAGATACACCTTCACACACATTTTAAATAACTGCAACAGTGTTGAAATTTAACAAGTGATCACATTACAATCTAAACTATGTTGTAAAAAAGTACGGAATTCTTCATTAGGTGTTTCAATATTAAAAAATGCAGAAATAAAAGATTTACTAGCCTCTTCTTCCCAGTTTGTGGCAGGCCTAGAAGTTTTTAAGGAGACTCTTTGTTTATGTATTTAGTTTTATGTTGCAATTATTGATAAAATGTGGTGGGAAAAGTCTTGAAGAACTATTTTGAGCCAAAAAAATTTCAGAGATTATTATACTTAATAAGCTGTGGCTTCACTGGGAGAATATTAAAGAGACACTCCAGAGTTAACACCTTAGATCAAGTTACAGGAGATAACGCAGGATGATGATAAACAAACTACAGCTTGTAGGCCAAAAATAGCCTAGTTTTTCCCAGCTCTGAATTCCATCTGTCAAAATAAGGTAGATGGCACTCACCAGCTACCAGCAATACAGTATAGCTGAACTGATTCAATCTTCTGAGGGACTTAGCTTTGTTATTTGTAACAATCATCAACCATCAATTAATGGAATTGTTTATATAGTGAAGACTTCAGCCATTCTCATCAGCCCATTCTTCTTCCCTCTCTTGAGACTAAATTCAGAACACTTTCACATCTTCTCTGTACCCGTTCAGGCCTCTGAGCTTGAAGAGTATATTTCCTGTCTTGGAAACACCCAGCTAACATTGGCTGAGAACTAGCACAAGCTGGGCCCCATGGCACTGCATTATCTGAGTTCAGATTTGCAAGAATACCATACACTATTAAAATCACTCCCACTTTTATGTTCTTATTGCCCTGGCAAATTTTTACTAGCAATTATCACATCCTTCTCTATGTGAAGGCTGGGTGTTGGGATGACCTGCTCTTAGGCATTCATGGAGTGCCCCATGGTGCCTAAGACATGGTGTTAATACACATCCATGGCTAGGGCAGTCTCACGCTTCCTCTCAGGAGCAAGAACTACAGGTCTCATTTGGCAACAGCCTTGGGCCAGGGCAGGGATGCTTGTCATCTCGGCTGATGCACGGACCCTGTGCTCTGAGTGCCACTTCCTCCTGAAGTTCTCAGGGCCTCAGGAGGCTGAGTAGGAGCCAATGCTTGAAGCCTTTCCTCCAGAGAGTCATTAGTCATCGGATCTCTATATAATACTGCAAATAAATGCAGGGGGCCGAGAAAATATCTGAAAATGAGTAAGTTCATTTTGACTATTTTTAGTAGTCTGCAACAAGAGAAAAAAAATAAATTCTCATTGAATCCCAGTTGAATCCTATGATACAAAATGAATTGTGATGAGAACAAAAGTATTTTGTAACTGCACTGCTTCAGACTGTCCCTTTATAAATACCTACTACGTGATGGGCAGATGTTGACTGAGCATACAAAGCAGGGTAAGAAAAATGCTCACAGGAGTTCACAAAACCACATACAAGGATGATAACATGTGCTAAGTGGATTTTAAGGTATAAAATGTTAAGATGGATATCACCGAAAAGATAAGGGACAAATGTTGGTGAGAATGTGGAGGAAAGGGAACTTTCAGGCACTGTTGGTGGGAATATAAGCTGGTAAAGCCACTATGGAAAACAGTAGGGGGGTTCCTCAAGAAATTAGAAACAAAACTACTAAATGATCCAGTGATCCCACTTCTAGGTATATGTCCAAAGGAAACGAAATCATTATCTTGAAGAGATAGTTGTGCTTCCATGTTCATAGCAGCAATATGTATAAGCCAAGATACAGAAACAACCTGAGTACCTGTCAATGGATGGATGGATGAAGAAAATGTGATGTGGGTGTGTATGTGTGTGTGTCAGGGTAGCTGATACACACACACACACACGCACACACACACACAGAGGAGTATTATTATTCAGCCTCACAAATCCTACAATTTGTGGCAACTTGGATGAGTCTGGAGGGCATTATGTTAAGTAAGATAAGCCAGAGAAACAAAGACAAACGCTACATGGTATCATTTCTGTATGAAACAACAACAGATAAATTGGAACTCACGGGATCAGAGGCCGGGCGGTGAGGTAAACAGAGAGAGGCGGGTAAAAGGGTAGACTTTCAGTTCTCAGATGGGAGAGGCCTGCGGATCTAATGTAGGACATGGTGACCATAGTGGACAACACTGTACGGATAAAGCTAAGAGAGTAGAACTTAAGAGAGAAGAAAAGAAGAAGAGGTAAAGGTGAGGCCCTAAACGTGTTAATTTGATGGTGGGCATCCTTTCATATCACCACGTTATTTATTTTAAATATATTATACTTTTGCCAATTACACTTCATTAGAGTTGAAAACTGTTCTGAGATCACAGAGGGGAGACAGACCGTGGCGATCAGAGAGGCTTGATGAAGAGGTCATCTACCTTAAGAGAGAAAAGCGAGCTCCGCAAGTGGAGCAGGAGGAGACAAGGACAGTGACGATTTCTGTCAGCCAAGGCCATACCTCCCTAGAACATAGCTGTCTCAACAATGTCCCACAGCGCACTGAGAGCCTTCTGCACAGGACTCAGAACCAATCAGTTTAGTAAGTGTAGGGTAAACATCAACCAAGTCATGGAATTAATTTAAAAGTCAGTATCATACAGATATCAAAGATACTAATAAAGACAATCACATTGCCAAAACCAAGGCAAAATAGAAGTCATTAGACTTGGTTCTAACACCCAGGGAATGTCAAACAAAAGGTTGAGAGAAAATGACCCCTGACTGATGGAATTCTTAGGCAAGCTTGGATTTGCATGATAACTTACTAAAGAATCAGCTTTCCACTTTAATATTAATAGCACTCTGAACTGAATATAGTTATCCCATATGAAATTAAAGCTGAGCGTTTTTCTGCAACAGCTCCGAAGGATATGGTCTTTCACGAGTGCTCAACCTTTAAGTCAATACAATCTAATAGTTTAAGGAAAGAAGACATTGGATTTCAGAGAGCCATTCTGCCTAAAAACACTCTAAATTATTTAAATTGAATTCTGATTAAAGTTAAAATAAAATCTTCTTCAATAGGGCATGCAAGGTTCCTAGAGCTTTTGCAAATGAGATCTTTGTAATCTGATTCTGCTTCACCCAGTCAAGCCACATAATGAATATGTCACGACACTGGAGTCAGGGTGCCTGTCTGTGGAATACTCACTGTGCTCTTGAACTCTAACTGGAAAATGGTGCCGAGGGTTCTCCTTGAGGTTTGAATACTAGGTACTACCTTGAATTATTGAACTGAAATTTGTATTTCTTACAGAGGAAAACAGAGGGTTTTTTTTTTTTTTGTCTGTTTACTTTAGAAAATGATATAATTTTAGAGCTGGAAATAGTTTCTTCCAACCTAGGGTTTACCCCAGGACACAGAGATAACAGAGAGATGCTAGACTGAAAATCAGGAGACCTGGATTTGAAATCAAACTTGTTCAGGGTTACATTCCAATACGCCCACCATATATTGAAAATATTATAAAGTACAATATAGGGAATAGAGCCAAAAAATAATATCATAATACCAAAGTATGGTGCCAGGTAGGTACTGGAATTACACTTGTAAAGTATATGATTGTTTAACCATTATGCTAGCCACCTGAAACTAATACAAAATAATATTGAATGTAAGCTGTAATTGAAAAAAATAAATTAAAAAAAGAAAATATCACTAAATCTAAAATGCACTTAGTACACTGAACCTACCAAACATCCATAGCGTAGCCTAATCTACTGAAACCGAGCTCAGAACACTTACATTAGCCCACAGTTGGACAAAATCATCTTGCTGCTGCCACCCCAACATCACAAGAGGTAAATATGTCAGCCTGGGGAAAAGATCAAAACGCAAAATTTGAAGTATGGTTTCTATGGAATACATATTACTTTCGCAGCATTGGAAGGTCCGTCGTAGCTGTCCATAGTCACGAGCTGTGTGACTTGGCACAAGTTGCCTTACTTCCTATGGGTCGGTTTCTTCATCGGTACAACTGTAAAAACACAGTATTCCCTCACGTATCGCGTGTATTATGTTCTAGACCCCCCCGTGATAGGTGAAAATCCGTGAAGTAGGAACCTTACATTTATTTTAGTATTTGTATATATTTTAAGGCTTTATAAACCCTTCCCACACACTTATAAACCATTCTCAGTCCCTTATTAACCTTTCCCACTCCCTTATTAACCTTTTCCACACTTTTATAAACACTACTCTGATTCCAAAAAACCTCCGCTGCCTTGCGGCATACCTCTTCAGGGGAAAGGCTAAGGGAGTAAACCCCGACAGAAAATCCGGAGCCGGAGTCCCTAAGGCGGTTTGACGTTGTAGTCAACACCGGCAACTCCTGCGGCGCACCTGAAGCCAAGCTGTATTGACTCCGTCTTTCCCTTGGACCCTTCAGCTGCGAAGAGAGGGGGGGTCTGCTGCATGGGCAACAGCAGACCCTCCGTATCACCCTGCCCAGGCTCTGTAGCTTCAGCTTCACTGGAGAGGACACTCCAGCGTCATCGCAAGATGTCGATTCAACACGGGAGGAGACAGATACCATGTCACTCCCGAGTCGGACTGCACAGCCATTCTCGGCGGTGCAGATAGACTCTTAAGAAGCTACACCATCGTCTCTCGAGACGGACGGCTGCCGACGATAAACACTACTTACATTCTTAAACATATTCTACACTCTTAAGTCTATGTAACTTTAACAACATATGTATACAGTACTGAAAAATCCTGTGATATAGCAAAAAATCTGTGATAAATAATTAAATATAATACTTTTAAAAATCCCGCGATGCAGTGAGGCCGCAATAAGTGAACCGTGATATAGAGAGGGACTACTGTATATAAACTGCCTTGCTAGATTATTGTAAAGGACAGAAAAAAGATATACAGTATTAAGGCGCCAAGTATAATGCTTAGTTTGTGGACCAGGTATGCAAGCAGCTTAGCTATTAATATGGATTATAAAGTTGAGTGTTGAATCAGTTAAGGTCTTCTGCTTGTCACCTCACCATATTGCCTGGGTTGTTTTCATTCCGCTCTGCTCTAAAAAATTTACACAGAAAAACAACAGATTGGATACAACCATGCACCCACTTTCTACAATAATTTGGGTTGTTTTTTCAACCCTAGGAACAAATAAAACAAAGCAAAAAGATTTTCCAAGTCACAGTCTAGGTCTAAAAATGAGTGCATTTGTCTCTGTGCGTGCAACTTAGCATTTCAGGCGGACAACTGAGAATTACATATAATGAAGGAGCCGGGGAAGAGCAGACTCCACCGCAGAGCCGCTGAGCCCCACTGAGAAAAGGGGCGGCCCATCAGACGGCAGCGAGGCCGGGGCCAGGAGGTAATGAATTGAAGCCACGGGAGGCCTCAGGCTCTGGCTGGAGGGGACAGCAGCAGCTACAGCTGCTCCTCAGGGCTTGCCAACTGCTGGCACACGGGAACGTGGGGCAGGGGTGCTGCCAGACCCTCCACTACTCAGAGAGAGGCCCGGTGTCCCTATTTATATGAAATCTCTTGATTTTTAAATGCTGGCAACTCATTCACATCCTCCATCCCCCAAAACTTTTTTGTATAGGCAAAAAACAAACAAACAAACAAAAAAACCCCAAAAAACCAAAACCCAAAACAGCAACAAAAAACCCTGCCTCAACAGACTGGATTTCAATCTGGGGAAATGAGTCTCAGACCCTCAAATGGACAAGGGCACCCTGGTATGGGGGGTGGGGCGCACCTAGCCTTCAACTGGCCGAATGGGGCTTCAAGTCAGGAGTGAATTCTCCCCTGAGGCACCACTGGGCTAGAACCTGGGCTTCTGTATTCGGACTTTTCTTTTGTTTTGTTCCGATGCCTATAAATCCACAGCAAATCCTAGAAGGTGGCAGTAAGGTAGATAATATAAACCCGGGTCAGGGTATGAGAGTACAAAATGGGGCATCTAGAAATCCAGGCATGCCCCTGAATTTCGTTACCCTCGTGTCCTTGGGATTCAGTGCTGTAAGCCTCTGGCGTTTCAGGGCGTATTGGGAAAAACATTCACATCGACTGTGCGTTCTCTGGAAAACCATTCCAGTTCACTAAGCTGCAAATGGTATTAAATGCCCTTGAGGCGTTTGCCGCGCACCGCTGCCTGCTGGTGGTGACTGCGCCCCGTCAGCCTGCTGGGGCTGATCCGGGGGCCTTCCTCCCGAGGAAGCAAACGCTGTGGCTGAACAGCGTGATGAAGAGGTGATTTATTAACTCGGATCCCAGCAATGCCACACATGACCAGAGATATGCATTTGTACCATGGGGACTGAAACACTATTGGCTTTGTGTTTCCTTTGACATACCCCGGAGAGCAACACTGGGCATCAAAAACTTCCAAGAATATCACAGCAAAAAGGCTTCATCATTCTCTGGCCCATTTGAGAAAGGGTATGGTTGCAGAGCAGGGGTAGATGAATTTTCTGTTAAGGGACCAAATTACACATATTTTAGGTTTTACAGGACATTTTCTGTTGTAACTCCTCCATTGTGTCATTGTAGCATGACAGCAACCACAGAAGATGTGTAAGTGAATGTGCTTGGCTGTGTTCCAATAAAACTTCATGGATGCTCCCTGGCTGGGTACAGTGTTGTCCCCATATGCCAAAGTTGGGGTTCGATCCTGGGTCAAGGCACATGCAAGAATCAACCAAAGGATACATAAATAAGTGGAACAACAAATCAATGTCTCTCTCTCTCTAAGTCAACTTTAAAAAAAAAAAACCTTTATACTCTGTGAACTGTGAATTTCATGTTTATTTTTTTAAGTATCACAAAATATGTTTCTATTGACAGCCCCCCCCCCCCCCCCCCCGCCCCCAACCGGCTGCCCCATTCATTCTCGGCTCACACAGATCATACAAAAATACTCAGTAGGCCAGATCCAGTCCTGATCTATAGAAATAATTAAATAAAAAGAAACAGTATTTCCTTGGTCAATTACCATAAACCAAGACGGTGATAAGCACTTCAGTGGATCACTCTGTTTTACTATGACAACAACTCTAAGAAATATTCCTATTATACCCATTTTAAATATGAGAACACTAAGGCTTGGAGCAGTCCTATTACTTGCCTAAGTATGTACCGACAAAATGTGATTAGCCAGGATTTGAACCCAACCACACTGGCTATGGGCTCCATGCTACATACGGGGGGCTATATTTGCACACAGTGGTTCTTGGCCCTGGCTGGGCATCAGACCCTTACTGAAGAGTTTTGAAAGATACAGGTACCCAAATCCCCCAATTTACTAAATCAGATTCACTGGACTTGGGACCCATGCATCTTCATGTTAAAGTGTTTTTCCTACAAGTGTTTCTGGAGTACAATGAGGGCCTACGCCTAGACCCTTGTTTTGTGGGACCAAGTATTACTGAACATGGTCTTGCTGATAAAGAGCTGGTACATCTTGAAGGAAGATCAGCCTACTATTTGGACCTGTCGCTTAGTTCGTGTTCACAATCTCAGGCAAATTCTTTAAAGGAACCAGGTCTACAAGAAGCTAAGTCCCAGATGGTGCCTGTAGTCTTATTACCAAAGCCACATTTGCTGAAAACTACCACCACAGAGCTGGGGTTGAGCCAGAGTTAAACTAACACTGGATGCCTAAGCCTTATCAAGAGCAAAAAGTGGCAAGATGGCTAGAAAAGGCAATACAAATCACGTAAGAACGTCAAATAGTACATTTAAACAGAACAAGCTCAGATAAACAAACATGATTGGGGGCAAAGCATTTATTTGCATGACTGCAAGGGGTCCCCAGGGGTCAGAGTTCCTCTGTACAGCTCTGGGAAGTATTTAAGTTTCTGGCTCAGGAGAAAAAAAAAACACCAACAACAACTCACCATATGAAACTCTTAGATCTTCCTTGTTAGATCTAACTCAATGAAAACCACATAGGAAGGCAATCTGCCCAGTGTGCTTCTACTTTAGAACAAAAATACAGACAGCTCCTAGGACAGGCACACGAATACTCTCTCATGGCCCACATAGATTGTCAACCTGGGGACAGAGCCAGTCATGGCTTCCTGAACTTTTCCTTATCAGAGGCCATTAATGCAACAACTTATTTGATCCACTTCAATGGTGTGACTGTCCCCATGAAGTCTCCTCGAAGTAGATCCACTCTCCTAGTATAACTTCATCCTTCCAAAGGAGTTCCTGTCTCCTTCCTTCTTTTCTTCCCGATGACCCATGTTGACATGCTTGCTACCATCTCTGCTGACATGAGCCAATCTCTCCTTACTCGTGTTTACTTACATGTCTCAGACACCAAATGTGGGCCCGGGGCCCTGAAGAGGCTAGTGGAACTGAGTGTCTGCTGCCTATCAAGTACCCAAGAAGCTTAGAGCTATAAACAGAGAAGCCAGACACAAAAACAGAGCTATATATCTGAAAGGGCAGACAGAACCCATGTGTAATGGACTGCGGCCCTTGTAATGAACTTTTGTTGCCACCAGCAAGAAACTGCAATAATGGCACCTTTGAATATAAAGACAATGAAAACCTCTTAAAACTGGGGTGAATCCATTACAGCTACATGTCTTTACTTGCTGGGGGGATTTATTGAATCAGATAAATGGTTTTGTTGTCTTGTTTTAATTTTCGAAGAAGTAGCATGTAACTTCAACAGAATGGTACAAAAGAAAATGTTACCAACATTTGATCTTAACATCTCCAGATGCTAAAAGTCCAATGTCTGGTGTGTGTTAAGACTGTGAATTTGCTATAAGCTTAAGTACACAAACAAAGGTAAAAATTGGAGTTGCAATTAATAGGTGTTTCATTATGAGAAAAAATGAAAATAAGGCAAAATTTTAGTAATAATAATTCCTGGGTAACATTAAAAATATGTACATATATAAATTATATAGGACTATATAATTTATATATGTAAATTTCATGCATATAAAATCAACACATATAAATATAAATTACATATATTAGTTACCTATGTAAGTAGACTAGCAAAAGCAAAATAACACTTTGAGAGTACAGTCCGAGAGAATCCTCAAGCAGAGAAAGTATTCTGGTTGAATTGTGCATCATACAAATGATGCACCATTTTGCAGATTTATAGGACATGCCACTGTTCCAAGGGCTTTTTAAAAGGCTACAGGATTTAACCACCTATTTAACAAGAGGTCAATATTAGGATAATGGCTTTATTGTTTTGGTTAATATTTTGGGGTATTTCCCTTGTCTTATTTTTCAAGTACATACTTTTAAAACACAGAAATGTTTTTCTCACCCATTTTAATTGTGCAATTAATGACAATTAGCTAATTTATAGACTTGTGCAACCATCATCACAGTCCAGGTTTAGAACATTCCCATCACTCCAGAAAGGTACCTTATGCTCATTTGCAGTTAATTCTCATCTTCTCCGCCCTGATCAACCACTAATTTGTTTTCTGTCTCTTTAGATTTGTCTTCCTGGACGTTTCATATGAATAGAATCATAGAATACACAGTACTTTGCTTTTTGGCATTTTTCACTTAGCACAACGCTTCCAAAGTTCATCACGTTACAGCATATGCCAGTAGTTAGTTCTTTTTCATTGATGAAGGGTATTTCATTACGTGCATGAACCACATGATTTATTCATTCACTAATTGACATGGGATGGTTTCCACACTGTTGTTATATTGAATAATGATCATGTGAATATTCATATATAATTCTTTGTGCAGGTGTATGTTTTCATTTCTCTTGGGTAGATACCTAGGAGTGAAATTTCGCGATCTTAAAGTAAGTTTATGTTTAATTTTTAAAAAACCGCTTTTCAGACAGGCTATACCATTTTACATTTCCACTACCAACGTATGAAATTCTAGTTTTTCCACATCCTTGCTAACACTTAATATTGTTTTGTTTTCTTTTTGTACTTTTACTATAGCTATTCTAACTATGGCTTTAACTTGCATTTACTTAATGATTAAGGTGTTGAACATCTTTTCATGGAATGAATAGCCATTTATGTATCTTCTTTGGTGTATGTCTATTCAAATCTTTGGTTCATTTTTAAAAGAGTTGTGGTAACCTTATTATTAGCCTCTAGGGGTTCTTTATATATTCTGGATAAAAGTGCCCAACTAGTATTTAAACTTTGCATGGAACTCTATAAGTTAAATTAAACTTCCATTTGATGAACTAGAACAAGGGATTTCAAATTGTG
The DNA here is from genome assembly GCF_987537825.1 of Furipterus horrens. Lineage (NCBI taxonomy): Eukaryota > Metazoa > Chordata > Mammalia > Chiroptera > Furipteridae > Furipterus > Furipterus horrens. The sequence continues at coordinate 15,942,579 of NW_028327180.1, forward strand.
GTCCAGGGTTTCAAGCAATGTTTTAGAAAGTACAAAAAGTCAAAAGCATTTTCATAATTATACTAAGACATTATTTGCCCTTTTCATCCTCTCCTTCTTCATGAGTATAAATGGAATTTTCCAGAGACTAGAAGAAATATCCACAATTATCTAAAAAGGCTCTTAAAAGTACTCTTCTCTTTCTAAATTATATAACTGTGTGAAGCCACGTTATTCATATAGCTCAAACAAAAAAATGAGAATTCATCTGCCTTCTGTTAAAAAACATATTAAACATATTTGAAAAAATATAATTCAAGGCCATCTTCTCACTACTTCTTCAGAAAATTATTTCTTATAAAAACATGTACTTTATGTTAACATGTAAGGGATTTGTGTTCTTCTTAAATGAATTGATAGATGTTTTTAAAATGTCTTTTTTAACTTCGAATGTGAAAAATATAGATAGCTGTTAAATCCATTAAGCAAAAAGCTCTTTGGGATTGCCAACATTTTTAAGTGGGTCAAGGATCCAACAACCAAAGGGTTGAGAACCACGGAGGTAGACAAACCCTTAAATTAAGAAAATATTAGGTTTGTGATTATAGAGGCCACCAGAAAATATTTTCATATGTAAGAGTCAAGCAAACAAAACCTATAATCAGAGAAGAACTCCCTCATGGAATCCACGTGGAGGTGCAGCCAACAAGAGAGAGGCGCGGACCCGGAGGGCTGAGCGCTCCCGGGCAGCAGCTGCCGGCGGGGTCCCAGCCGCTCCTCTGGACCGGGCAGGGACAGAGCGGCCGCAGCAGGGTGCACGTGTCGGCGTAAAAGGTGAAACAGAGTAAGCTCGGGTGGACCCCAGGTTTTTAGCACTTGCTTCTTAACTTCAACTAAGATTGTTGAAGGCTCTGAGGCCTTTGCCATCCACATGCTGATCAGTGAAATAAAGAAGAAAGCAACTGAGAAAATGTGGACGAAGAACTTTTAGAAGCGAGACCAATTTTCTGATGAGAAAATTGTTGAATTGTTAAACTCTGTACATGATACGGGGGGAAAACAGTCCCTGGGTGACGTTCCCCCCATGCAACGCTATGCTGTTCAGCTACCCTGCGACACTCATCAGAAGGCAGCAGCTCAGGGGTTCGAAAGGTAAACTGTACGCCTTTAGTGTTATGTAAACACATCAGTAACTTTTTTTTATTTTTATTTTCGTATCTTCACCCAAGGACATGCTTATTGATTTTTTCTTTTGTTTGTTCTTTTTGAGAGAGAGAGAGAGAGGGAGGAAGAGAGAGGGAGAGAAACATGGATACGAGAGAGAAATATCAATTGGTTGCCTCTCGCATGTGCCTGGACTGGGGACTGAACCTGCAGCCCAGGCCTGTGCCCTGACTGGAAATTGAACCTGCAACCTTTTCATTTACAGAACGACACTCCAACTAACTGAGCCACACCAGCCAGGGCTCAATAATTTTTTAAAATACATCTAATACATCTCAAAGAAGTTTCCCAACAGAGCAGTAGCACTATGAAGTCATATGAAGTAGCCATACAAATCATAGAGTAATTCTTTCTCAATCACTATACCCTATTCTCAGACATCTGGAGTGCAAAGGAAATTATCTGTTTAATTGCTAGTCATAATATGTCATAAAATATTACAAATGAAAAAGAAGGTTGATGATAAAAATTGGAAGAAGGAATGATAAAGTAGATAATGCTTCTTTAAAACCAAATGATGAAAGTTTCTTTACTTTTATTTATTGAGCCTGGAAATGAACAAAACCTCTAACAATGGCAAGATTTTAATCAAAGGTAAAACGGATCTTTATTACACGGGAAAGTCATCTTTAGAAGAAGTACCACAATCTCGATCCCCTAATATGGAATACTTACAGTAACCTAACTTAGAGATGTGTGTTGTATATTAAATAAGTTAAAATGTAAAGAGCCCAGCCATGTCTAGCAATGACTAAGCTTACTTGCTTACTCAGTCATTATTGAGTAAGCAATCAATAAGTGTTAGCTATTATGATTGTTATTAATACAAAAGAAAACTCATTAATACCAGATAAAAATTTTGTCTGTTGGTTTAATCTATGGAACACCATCATTATCTGCAAATTAAATGGAGCATTATTGAAATTAGAACATATCTTAAGAAGAGTCATAAAACACCAGCTAAAATGACTAATTTTTAATTATTTGCAATTAAGGGGAATGAGGAAAATGTGAATAATTAAAATTCCCCAACCGACTCTTATTTCTTAGGAGGGGACTGTATGCAAAGTACACAAAAGCCTGTTGATTTAATAAATAAGTCCAAAGCCCACTTTAGCATACAATGTCTACCAGAAAGAAATTCACCCTGGTCACCCAATGGTACTGAGAAGAAACTGAACAAATTGCTATTTTAAATAGCAACTCTGCTCTCTGGTAAATGGCAAAAGTTCTTAGAAAATTTAAAAGATGATAGTTGAAAGAGAAGCAATGTGCCTAGTAGTGTATACACACAGATTTATTAACTACGAATGGTTAAAATTCTTCAGTATACTCTATTTTTCATTATAAATGGTAGCATTTAGGAAATTAACAACACATAATAATAGCAACATAATTTAGAATGCTGGTTATACATTCTACTTGACTGAAATCCCTTATTTAGTTCAGATAACGTTATAGCTTGCCATTTGAAATGTTCACTAGGAAGAAGCAGAGAAAGACCAAGTTTGCCATTTATTTTAATGCAATTCAATTCAGTAAGTGTTTATTGATCATGTACTATGGGCCTACCAGCTTCTTAGATGTCATGGGAGGGAATACAGAGACCTTTCAGAGGATGCCTGTGTCCTGGGGACTCATGGAGTAGACTGGCTGTGACAAGATCTGTATACATACATGTGTGGGAGGAGAAGAGAAAGACAAGGGGGAGGGGAAGATATCAGGGTAAAAACATGTGGTAATGACAACACAGGCCATTGGGTAAAAGGACATAAATCATGTGAACTAGAGTTCTTCAGAAATGCTTTAGAAAGAATATTAAAAAGGGGATAGAAATTGAATAGCCAGAGTAGTAAAAGGTACTCTGGTTCCAGCCCCACTTTTCAACCTTATCATGCACTCTGCGTTCCACTGACAGTGCCCTTCAGAACAGAGAGCTAGGCAGTAAGCTCCAGATACTCCTTAGGTCCCCTTTGAATCTCTGGATGCATTCCCACCTCCCTGCTTCTCTAACTCTTACTATTCTCCAAGACTCGGTTTAAACCTATAAGGAAGTATTACAGTAGGCAGTCAGCTAGTTAGATATTAAGAAAAGAGAAGGGAACAAAACTGGCAAGGCTGAGCATGATTAAGTCTAGAAGTTACAGCTTCAGACACCCCACGGGACAGCCACATCCTCTGCCAAAGGGGACTTAACCCCTGGGCAGGAAGAAAGACTGTTTTCCAGTCTCCCTGGGGGACGACCGGCCCTTTGCCCCATACCGGACTATCAGGGAAAGGGTGGAGGGGGGAATAAACCAGCAGGGGAGATTCCTCTGCTGAGGCATTCACAGGTGAGGCCCTTCTACTGGGTGGCATGTGCGGTAGAAGCCAAGATGGCGACTATAAAGGGGAGGAACCCAGCCTGGGAAGATCTGGGAAGAGGATAGGATTGGATAAGGAATATGGAAAGAGATGGGTTAGCTTGAAAGAAAGCTCACCCCTTCCCAAACCCAAGATAATATAATCAAAGCTTCACAGAGGCCGTGGTGTGTTAGTTCATTCGCATGCTCTCTCTCCCCCGCTGGGCAGGCCTGGCACTCACATGGGTCCAGGTGCAGCCCGGGCAGCTGACCTGCACATGGGACAATGAGACACAGGCCCTCCTGGGCCTGACAGGCGTGGGTGTGGTCTTGCAGCCCCAGAGGCCGGACTTCTTCCCCAGTGGGAGGGAGCTGAGCCAACTGGTCACAGACCAGTCACTGGGCACCTGGGGACAGTCCTTTGTTTCTGCTCCAATAAACCTTGCCACTATGCCTCAGGTCCTCCTATGCAGGAGTCCCCCAAATGCTTCTCCTGCGACTGTGGAAGAATCCTGTTTCCATTGGCAACGGAAAGCACCCACTAGGTCCTCAGCCAGTACTGTACCACTCATGGCTCGTGTTGTTCCACACTGACCACTAGTGTTGTTCCAATTCTCCAGCTAGACCACTAACTGCTTGAGCACATGGACCGTGTATTAGACAAATCTGTGTATCCCCACAGTGCCTGGCAGACTTGCAATAAACATTTGGTAGCTGATTAAGGTAGGATCTGATTTAAGAGCAGTCAAAAGGTAGAATCCGATTTAAGAGCAGACAGTGTCAGACTGTTACTGAGCTATGATAAACTCTTACTAAAGAAAGGCACAAGGAAATAAGCATGGGAGAAATACCAGCTGAGTAGCAGTACTTCGGCGAGTTCAGAGATTCTGCCAAGGGTTACGGAATGAACACCTGAATACATAGGATGAGGGGGAGCAGATGTATTTTGAAGGAAGAGTTAGTAAGGCTTGGAGAATGATTTTACTTAAAGAACAAAGACGAGAGATGAATCCAAATGACTGTGAGGTTATAAACCTCACTGCCTGAAATAATAATGGAGTTAGCATTAATAGTAATGAAGAAGTTTGAGAGAACTGCCAAGTTTGCAGGAAGTCTTGGAAGTTAAATTTTCATCTTATGTCTTAGGCGTCTGCAAAATACGTGCATGGGAAGAAACCTAGAGGCAAATGAACATACAGAACATAACTTAGAACTGAAGCTGGAGAGAGGAAGATATGGATCTGGGAGACGTCCACAAACATAGGTTGACTGACTATATCAAGTGGGTTAAATGAAAAAAGGAGAAGACTAGGGAATCAAGAACCTCAAGTTAGATGGGGAGAATATCAATCAGAGAAAAATATGGCGGGGTAGTAGGGGAGAGTGGAGATAAAAGAGAGAACTAGCCTAGACAACAGGGAAGTACCTCATCTCAGGAAGAAGCAGAATACCTCGAAATAAACTTAATGAGCTGGATAGTCAAGAATTTTATGATTAAAAGACACTGAATTTTAAAGATTTTGTAAAAGGCTATATAGATACATTAGTCAAAATAAAGTGTATTTTATTACTTTGTGATGTGACATGCAAAGCACAATGATTTTGTCTATTTCACCTGTTGAGCTCCCAGTACAGAGTCAAGTGCAAAGCAAGCAATGAATAAATGTCACATAGACAAACTGCCTGTCTCTATTTAGAAACAGTGAGGTAGATTCAAATCATGGTGAATTTTGGACACAACGGAAAATGAGGCCCTCTTGCAACTCTACAGTGAGACCTATAGTTATATTCCATAGCTCAAGATCATTTAAGATTTTTTATTTTATAGATTTTAACAGAATCTAAACTTCAGGAGACAGTGTGGCATGTGGGGAAATGTTTGGGCTTTGGCATTGAAAATCGTGGGTGAGTATCCCAGTTCTGCCATTTATTTAAACACTCTGAAGATACTTCAATGTCCTAATTTAAAAAAAAAATAGGTAATAACAGCTCTGGCCAGTGTGGCTCAGTCGGTTGGAGCATTGTCATGTACACCAAAAGGTTGGGGGTTCAATTCCCAGTGAGGGCACATGCCTAGGTTGCAGGTTCGATCCCCAATCTGGGTGCATATGGGAGGCAACCAATCGATGTTCCTCCCCCACATCTATGTTTCTCTCTCCCTTCCTCTCTAAAATCAATAAACATACTTAAAAAATAAAAATTAAAAAAATGGTAATAACAATAACAGGATTGTGATGAGGAGCAAAAGAGACAGTACATGTGATACATGTGATAGGGTCTGAGTAAAAGAAGAACATTTGTTTATTTCTCCTCTTATTTCAGAAAAGTTACCTTTGGAAAGAAAGTTCTAGAGTTGAGATTTCAGGATATTGTTACAATTTTAATCAAGTAGTTCCTCTTTCTGCTGAATTAAGGCAAAATTAACAAATAAAGGGGGACTAAGTATTAAGGAATTATAACAGCACAGAGGTCATGTATAAAACTGGAAACTTTAATCTCCTCTGGGCAGACCTGAAGCCACAAAGATACAATTATTTTTCTCTCTCCTGAAGGCCTCTTCTACTAACTGGAATCCAATGTCCTCAATCTTCTACTCCAGCTGATAGAAGATTCTAGAGAATCCTGCCACCAAGTCCATAGAAATCTGATGGAGTACAGGAAACATGAGGCTTGACAAGAGAAACTTTCTACCCAATAATTGATAAAAAAAGTCTATAAAACGCTATGTGAGTTTCTAGAAAAGTTTATCTGCCTACACATTAGGAAATATAACTTAATGTTTGCCGATATAATTCATTATGAAGCAACATAAAAATCATGCCTCCAAAGATAGATATAAAAATACAAATTCCCTCATCTGTGGAACTTTTATTTTCAAAAGTTTATACATAAAAAATTAGATGAATTCTGTAGGAGTTTAATTTTTTCCCTGCTGAAACAGATACAAATATTCATTTAGAAAATATTCACTCCCATCATCTTCTAATGAATTACATATCATTTGCAAATATTAAAACTTGTCTAATTTTAATTAGAGATCCTTTGAAAAGAAAATTTTAATTTCACGTCTATACTACTAAGAGATCTACTCAGTTCCAGAAAAATGGCATTACAAAAACATGTGGAAAACATTTTTTATTAACAAAAAAACCTCCTGAGGGAATGAAATGCATGCAAGGTACTTAACAGCAGACTCATCTAAAGGTTGGAATCCTAGTATTTTTACGTTCTTACTTAATCTGAACTCAAACACCTGGCATTCTAGTCTATTACTCATTGGATCATTTTCCCTTTTCAAAAAGGATGCTTATGACTTCCTAATAAATGTCCTCCCTTTATACAGAAGTTCACTGAAAAAAGAGTAGAATTTTCAGATGTCTGCAATACATCCATAATATAAAATAAAATTTACATAAAATGTAAGCCTTTATGCTTTCCTAAGACATATCCAATGAGACAATAATCAGAGTAAAATTTCCTCAAGGCACCAACCACAGAATAATTACTAAGCTTTTCATACATGAACATTAATTTAAGGTTACAGTTTTACACATGACATTTTTGCTTAAATTATAATTCCTTCAAAATTTTACTAAGAACTCCTTCAACAGCTGATATTCTACTCTCTTCTAGGCCTTGTGTTTGAGATGAAATTTACTATATAATTCAATAAGTCTGGGTATATACATGCATATATATATATATATATACTCACTAAATCAAGATACAAAACATTTCCATTATCCCAGAATGTTCTCCTGTGCCCACTTCTAGCCAATCCCCGCCTACCACTGGACAACCACTATTATGATTTCAATCATTATAGTTTGGTTTTTGCATTTTCTTGAACTTCATATAAACGGAAGCACACAGTAAGCACTCCTTTGTGTCTAACTCCCTTACTCAATATAAATTTTAAGATTCATCCAATGATGTAGTATGTATCACTGGTTCATTCTTTTTTACTGCTGAGTAGTATTCCATTAGATAAATATACATATATATGTAGTTAATCATTATGAATAAAGATACTATGAATAGTTATGTACATATGTGTGTGGATATGTTTTCAGATTTTTGGATAAATATTTGAAAACAGAATTCCTGGGTCATTGGGTGATTACATACTTGATAGGAAACTGACAAACTGTTTTCCAAAGTGGTTGTACCATTTTAAACTCCCACCAGCAAATTATAAGAGTTCTAGCTAACGCACATTCTTACTGATACTTGGTGGTGTCCATCTTTTTCATCAATTTTTATATGTATAAAACAGTGTCTCATTGGGGTTTTAATTTGCAGTTTGAATTTCTCTAACTACTAATGATGTTAATGTCTTTCCATGTACTTACTGGCTAGCATCTTTGATGAAGTTTGTGCTTAAGTCATGTTACTAATATTTTAAATTTTTAAATAATTTCAGACTTAGAAAACAGTTGAAAAAAGCTCAGAGTTTCTGTACACTCTTCACTCAGATTCTCTAAATGTGAACAGCTTACATAACCAACCTATAATTATCATTGAATTATGATACAATACTCTCAACTAATCCACAGACCTTCTTCATATTTCACCAATTGTTCAAATAATGTATTTTTCCTGGCTCCGGATCCAACCTAGGACTCCACACTGCACTTAATTCTACTACTTCCTTAGTTTCCGTTCTCCAGTCTGAGACAGTCAATTTTTGTTGTTCAAGACTTTTGATAATTTTGAAGAGTACTGGCCAGTTAATTTGTAGAATGTTTTTTAGTATGATTGTCTGATACTGCCTCATGTTTAAATTCAGGTTAGGTATTTTTGGCAAGAATATCACAAAAGTGATGTTGTGTCCTTCTCAATCCATCAGACCAGGTGGTACACAATGCAGTTTTTTATTACTGGGGATATTAAATTTGATCACTTGGTTATGGTGCTGTCTACCAGGTTTCTTCTCTATAATGTTATCATTTCTCCCTTTGTTATCTTGTGGTTAAATATTTCAAGACTAGGCATACATCCTGCTTATAATTTCACCCATGAACTTGGCATCCATGAATCATTCTTACTTGCAACAATTATTATTGTAGTATTGGTCAAGTGGTGGTTTTCTTTTTTCCTCACTTATATTTATTAAAGGAATTTTACTGTAAGAAGAATTGTTCCTTTATATATTTATTATGTATGAAATTATGAATATTTAATTCATGCTTTAACTTATAATCCATTTTGTTTTTTAAGTTACCCCAGATTGGCTACTGGGTGCTCCTTCAAATTGCCTCTGTGTGTCTTTGATAGACTCCATTCATTTTTATTTTTTTGTGTGTGATATTTTATTAAGTCTTGGTAAGTGCAGCTTAACAAAATTTTAGCTGTTTTTTCAATTTAAGACCTATAGCATTCATATAGATCAAAAGAAAGGTAAATACTTCACACAAGGGTCAGACCTGCTTCATATTTCTCACAGATTCACTGCATGAAAATCAAATATATCCAATAGATGTTTTGTTTTTACATGATTATGTGGGCAAAATAAATTTTCCTTTAAAGAAGTAAAACATTAATTTTTGAAGATTTTTTCCTTTTTCTGTTACTTCAGTTATGCATTTTTAATTAAAAATTAAAAAAATATTTAATTACTGTTGACACATTCAATACTGTATTAGTTTCAGGTGGACAGATAGTGGTTAGACATTTATATAATTTACAGAGTTTGTTTCTGTCTTGTTTTGTTTCTTCATTTACCTTTTTCTTTATTCTATATAAACCATACGGTATTTGTCATTCTCCGACAAAATCATAGTATATATACACAGTGGAATATTACTCAGCCACAAAAAAAGAATGAACTCTTGTCATTTACGATAACATGGATAGACCTAGAGGGTATTATGCTAAGTGAAATAAGCCATTTTTAAAAATCAGAGAATTCCCTCTCTTTTCCTATATATCAGTGAGAAAGCATGTAGCTCTAGTTGCTTCTGGAAGTCAGCCTTGGGGTGAAACAAACACTGAGAGGCAAGAACACAGAGCTGAGAAGAACCTGAACTTGACACTGTTCCTCTCCTGTGTTAGCCAATCCTGACACCTCCCCTCCCTCTGGATTTGCAATTCTGTGAGCCAGGAATATTTAATATTATTGAAGTCCATTTGCATTGAATTTTGAAAATTAATTGCAGCCAAATGCACCCTTAAATGATAGAATATCCTACTTAACATTCAATACCTTTTGCCTTAGCTAACTAATTTCTTCTGAGTTTCATCTAAGCTTGTATGCTCAGTTCTAACCACGCACTCAAATGAAGAGCAAATATAAGTTCAAGTTTCATTTAAAGCATAATTACATTCCTTTATTTTTTAAGCCTTAGCTCTAAATTCAACAGAGTGTGGTTTCATAGTATCACATTAAAGGTTAACAACAGTTAAAGAATGAGAAAGATGTGCTCAGCAAATTTTCGCTATTTAAATATCAGTTACTGAAAATAAACTCTTGTAATATAAACCCAAACTGAATTCTAAGATGTGAAATTCATAAATGTGCGTGGTGGTCACACAGCCTGACAAATAAGATGGATTTTTATTCTTAGTACCATCTAAAGGATGCTTGAGATCCTATTTTTCAAGGTAATTTTCATCCCTTGGTGAATATTCCAGTTCCTATGGCAAATTAATCATCCCAAATAGCATTCTGTTAAAAGTGCTGGGCTCTAACATGATGAATGAAAGTACCATGTTCTAAGACATAATTATCTTCTGCAAGTCAAGACCTAGATTCTAGGTCCAGATAAACAACTGATAATGAGTTTGCACAACTAAATAAGACTTTCAAAATTTAGTTCTTTTGCCTTAAAAACCAGAAAGTAAACAAGACTTGCCACAACCACCAACAAATACTTACATTTCATTGTGAGGAGAAAATAACCCACCTATAAGTCACTTGAAATAAATGGGCCCATATTTACTTAATAATTATAAGGTTGGCCATCATTCACAAACAATCCCCCAAAGCAACCTCCGCATGCACGTTTGGTTCTGTCATGTACAGTCATAAAACTTAAAGTATTCTACCCAATGAATACGTTGTACCAATATGTACACTTTCTCCATGGTTAGATTTTATGAAGGTGACATAATAATCAATGACTTTTAAAACAAACTAGAAGGATCAGCTGTACATGAAAATATTTTCATAAGGTATTTGGGCTAAACTACACCTACTGTTTTATGATACCTTGAAAACATTTACAAAACCTTTGGTATGGTTAATAAATCTCATTTAAAATTACAACCCCTAGCCTCTATGATTCAGTAATACGCTATTGAGGACATTGATATTTGTTCAACTTGCCTGGTTCCTGACTTGGACAATTATAAAAAGATATTTAGGAAAGGATAGGAAGGAAATTTTAAATAAATATTCTTTTAGTGATAGTGATATTTAACATTTTAAGTGACAATTAGACTTTAGTTAATATTTTTAAAGGCATCATCTCTTTTAAAGATATGTATTGAAGAATTTATGAATCCCAGGACATGCTTTAAAAAAACCCATTGAGGCAGAAAAGGGATATATTGATAATTGTTCATCCTGGTTAATGGATATATGAGGATCCATTACACTATTTTATCTAAATTTATATATTTAAAAAAATTCTCCATATGAAGTTTTTAGAAACTATTTAAAAAAGAAGGAATTAAAAGTACACTGGTTCAGGTTGTTTATTCCTATTAGTTTAAGGATACAACAAAGCCACTCGTATCTGATTTTACTTTTTTCACTTTTAACTGCTCCATTGAGGGGTAGTTTATATCCAAACAACCACTGTAGGTATACAGTTCTTTGATTTTTAGTTAGTTTATATAGTTGTACAATCATAAGAAGAGTGTTTTAAATTTTATCCGGAGAATATTTTTTTTTTTTGGTTGGGGAGTTTTTTATTTTTTTTGTTGTGGTAAAAGAAAGTTCTGCTTAAACAATGGTTAGTCTAACAGCTTAGTTATGGCCTTATTTTAGAACCACACCTATCTTTCTCTTCCTGAAATACCCATAATCCTAAAAAATAAACAGTACTTATCAGGAGCTAGATTTTGAAACTAAAACTGTATTTTTTCATCTTTACTGGCATTTCTTCCTTGCTAAGCTATGGGGAAGGAATACACATTTTTTTCCCCCCTTTTCCATAGAACTCTCTGTGGGCAGACTGCCACTTCCAGCAGCCATGGGCAAGCGCAAGACCTGCATCAACTCTTCCGTGTTTCTAAGGCTAGACCAGGGCAGCTGTGGGAGGGTTCCGACCCCCATCCCAGACTCCGTGGGGAAGAGCAGAGTATAATTTCCCTTCCCTGCCTCTAGGAAATGGGACAAAATTAAAGACACTGACGGAGGCCTGAATAAAACCGCAACATCAGGTCCATTAATTTTGTTGTTGCTCCACCATCATTTCTACCCAGGCTGTCTTCAGAGGGCTGAGGGGAGTTGCCACCTACGTACCAATGGCTTCTGATACTTGGTTCTATATAAACCTTTCTGTGCTACCTCAGTGTCCGCTCTAGGAATGGCACGTGGGCTTTCGTTTTCAAATCTCCAGTCTCAACTGAAAAAGAATGGTCGATGAGAATGAAACCCTACAGGATTTCATATGGGTGAAAAGATAATGTACCACTAAAATAATCCGCTTTGCATATATACTGTTAATATATAACAACTTGCAATAGACACTCCTTACGTTTAAAAGATGGCTCAGTAAACTTTTCTTTGAGGGTTTAGGGATACCATAAATGAAGTACAGCTGATTTTACCATCAGTAATGTTCATATTTCATTGTTTTGAGCACTTTTTAAAAAATAAATGCTTTTGAGGAAGTGCTGAATAGATCTGGGTACTCGTCATCATAATTCATAATGCATCATACATAAAATAACCATGCAATTTATTCCAAACACTTCTGAATGTGAAAGGAGGTGCTATTAAAAATTACACCAGGATAATTGGTGTAAGTCCAAACTATCCCAGGCAAACTGGAAAACATGACCACTCTAGTTATAAGTAAATCAGTGCAAAAACATTTAAGATTAATGGGATTTAGCTGTAGTGCCCACTTCTTGGGGGGCTGTAATTAAGTCTCCAACAGTTATCCTCAAGCTTCTATATTTGGAAAGCTTTGGTCATCAATATGGGAGAAACTACAAAGAATCTATTTTTCACTCCCTTCCCTGACCTCTGAACATAGTAAAAGAGATTATAATTTATCAAACGAGAATCAAATCACCCAAATATAATATCGTGAAACCAACATCCTCTTCTAGGGAAGACACTTTCATTTCCCAATTGGTTCAATTCTTTAAGAAATATTGCCCCAAACCATTAGCACTATAAAATACCAGAGTGTGAACGTATATTAGAAGTCCAAAACAGAAAAAGAATGAACTTAAATATGCTCCCTGTAACTATTTATATCATTGGGAGTCCTAGAATTTGAATAACATTTCAATTTCTTTCAAGTCTCCTCACACTAAAAGTGTCATAATTAAAATTCTCAGCAGCACTTAGGTCCATGTGTTAAAACCCGAATCAAACTACAAAAATTAAAAACAGCTTGAACTTATAAACTGGACGGATTTTCTCCTTTGGTAAAGAGATGATAATGAGGTGTGGCACAATTTTATGAACTCATTAGTCCAACTAAATAAATTTACATTCTGTCACACTTCAGTAACTTAAAAATGGAAGCACTGGCCAAAACATGAAATGGGAATTTTTTTCTTGTGACTTTTTGTACAGAAGTCAACATGATTTACATTTAAAAATTAAATTACAGAATAGAATACATAGCATTAAAAATCATGGTAAGAATACAAAATAGAGTTGACACATTTTATTGAGTTGAATAGCACTATACATTTCTTTTGTGAAGCAAAAATGATTTATAATAGATGATTAATGCCAATGTGAATTTCCTAGTCAAAAAACAAGTAATACATATGCTAAGTCTAATTCTGAATGAACTTCCAAAACTATTAGCACTATCCATTTAAATACTCTGATATTAAGATAATAACAGCTTCAATATGGGTTCTGACAGTTTATCCATTTACATATCACAAAAAGAAATGTAGATTTTGGGGATCCCAAACAAAACCTCAATATAACTTTTTCACTAGTATTTAAAACAAACCATCTGAGGACACCCCCCCCAATACATTTCCCTTTCCTTAACTGATCACTACAGTTACTGCTAGCATTATTTTGTATTTTTGTATTTGCAATAACAAACTTCATTTGCAAAAATATTTATTTTCAGGCATCTTCACTTGGTCCTGTTTGGCTACATTAGAAGCCCCTCAGCGGGAAAGAACTCTACAGTCACAGTTGGATGTGACATTCAAATTTCACTGTGATCCCTGTCCTCCAAAGCCAAAGCAATGTTTCCCCTCAGCTGAGTTTTACCATCAGATTGATCCTGTGAGTAAAATAAAATGACTTTAGTTTTTTAATGTCATCCGTAAGAACGTAAGACATTTGAGCAGATCGCTCTGACTAACGCCGGCAACAAAGGAGCCATTTTGCCAGGCAAAGGAGAGGTCAGGGGAAGCAACACAGAAATGACACTGGAGGAAGCGAATGAAAGTGTACAATTTAAAAATAGTAATAGCTATAAACTGCATCAAAAGACCATCATTAAGTGTTGAATTACAGTGCTCTGTAGGAACTCAATTCAAAAGATAATAAGCTTCCATTTTTCTCCCATAGTTAAACTTTTAGATATTGTATTTTTCCAAGATCTGATACAAGACGGACGTTCAACAACTACATACGACGTTGAGGAGACTGTCGGATCTGTGTTGACGGCGCATTCATCCGTCTACCTGCCGCGCACTACGTGCCATGCTACTGGCAGGAATAAAAGACTAGACGAGGCACAATCCCTGTGCGCAGCAGCCTAGTGGGAAGACACGAACAGGCCATTTGAATACAGCGCGCTAAAACGTGTGATGGGGCAAGCTCGGGTGTCGCAGGACACACGGGGGTCAAGGAAGCGCCCCAGAGGCCGCCACCTCTAAACTGAGAACTGACGCTTTAGGAGGAGCTGGCCGGGACAGACCAGAGTTAGGACGGAAGGACGATCAACCAGACGGAACTGTGTGTGCCAAGGCCATGGGGTGGGATGGACAGCCAGACAGACACGTGGGAGGGATGGGCACTTTCATAAACTAAGTGCAGCTGAAGAATGGGTGGTGAAGCATGAGTGGAAAGTGACGAAGCAGAGAAGCGTGCAGGTTCCAAGGCTCTTCTAAAACACCGAGGAATTCTGAGGACTCGGGGAAAGCCAAGCCAAGCAGAGGAAGAGGAGGAATGCTGGGTAGACTCATCTGTTATTTACTCCCAATGCCGCCCTTACTGCTCGGTGATTTTGAGTGGTGCTTCTGGAGCATTCTTCAATGTAATGCACCTTTCATTTCAGGCCAGGCTCTTGAGCTGGGTCAACATGGCTCATGACATTTGGTACCTGCAGGCCTTCTACAAGGCACGGGGTCTTCAGTTCAGCAGTGGGTCCCACCTTTCCCTTTACCTGGTTGCTTACACGTCACTTCCCTTCCCCCGCTCTGGGAAGCTCTGAGTCTGCCTCTGGTTTGGACCAGTGAGAGTAATGTCACAGGTATGTGGGGGCTGCTGAGAGTCTCTTGCACTCTCCAAGTTTCTAAGGTGTGAACAGTACTATGACAACTAAAGACAAGGACCAGCACCTAGTTAGTGGTCAGGAGACACCACCAGGTCACCAGAAGGCAGGCACAATTCTTAAAAAGTGCTAATAAGTCTAAAAAGGCTGTTAGGAGCTGCATGAAGCCTGCAGTTTCTAATGACATTTTCTTAGTGTTCAGTATATGGGGGAGATGAAGAAAAATACCACATGAAAAATGAAGTGTGAGAAGAGACTCTCCATTGTTTGGGGGATTGTGGGGCCTTTCAAGTTTTTCCCTCCGTAGTCAGGTCTTAGAAGCTCTAGAGACGACAGTGTAATGTGACCTGGTGCCATCCCCTCTTCTCTAACTAGGGTGGTGTTCAGTTAGTCCACGTAGGGCAGTCTGGTGGAAAAGCCCATACCAGCCCCTCCGCGTGTGTGCGTGTGCGTGCATGTGTGTGTGAGGGCAAAGGAAGCCAATAAGAGTTAAAAGAAAAGGGGACTGAAGTGAATATTTTAAATTTCCTGGTAGCCACGTTAAAAAGTAAAAATAAATAGGTGAAATTCATTTTCATAATATCATACATTTAACCCAATTTAGCCAAAATATTACCCATTCAACATATAAGCAGTATAAAAATTATGAGATAGTTTGTATTGTTTTATCCACACTAAGTCAGCAAAATCCAGAGTGCATTTTATTTCTATGACACATCTGGCCTAGGACTGGTCACATTTCCAGTGTTTGAAAGCCGGAGGCGGCCAGTGCCTTCCCCACATTGGACAGTGCAAGGTTAGAGCATTTTACTGAATGTTCCATCTGCCACATACCATAAAGCAGCCAGAATAATCCGACGTTTTTCCCTTGACAGAGTGACTAGCTGAGGATTAGGGAGAGGCTCCCACTGCCAGGATGTGCCGGTTTCATCAGGCTGGTGCCAGCAGACCCAGGGCAGGGGAAGAAACGCACTCTGACAGAGGCCGGCTCTGGCGTGGTGAGGAGGCGCGGTGGGTGGCAGACTTGAATGCCCGAAAATCCACAACTGCTCATCACAGCAATAAAGCTATTCTGAGTGTAAAGTCTGTTAGCCATTTTCCAAAATCACTGGTCCACCCAGCACTATTATTTAAGACCGAGGTCTGAATACTCCTTTTTACATGCTAATCATACCTCAATAAAGTGGTTTCTAAAAAAGACAAAAGGTCTGGGAAGGATGGTCCCATGATCAATAGGATTGCCTTAATTACTACTAGAAAGTTGATTACTATAAAAAACAAAAACAAAACAAAACAAAAAAAACCAGCTCAGGGCAAAGTTACTTTTACTTTATTTAATTACCCCAATGATTAGTTTTAAAAAGGATTTCCAGTATCCACTTAATGTCCTTTCTGAGTTCTGTATGAAACCAGACCAGCTACCCTAGATTTCAAAGGGTTCCACAACACCTTACATGCTGAGGAATGAAATATAGTAACAAACACAGACTTCCACATCGTGGGCCTTTCGGTAAGTGGGGAACACCTGACCAGCTCACAACAGTGCTCATCACTCTACCATGACATATTCACAGATCAAACATGTGAGGCCATTCTGATTCCCCACAATAGCATAGAGCATTTGGAAGCTGGAAAGTGAATCATCTGTTGAATTTAACGTTGTGCCAAGTATGACCTCTGTGCCAGTTTATTGAGGAAAAGTGCTGTATGATTACCCCTGTAATTTCTGCAACAGAAAAGTTTCCTGTGGTTAGATCATTTACCACTGGCACTATATACAAAGTTATTAAGAGGGGTTGCTTTAAGGGACAGACAGTCATTTACGTAAGAGAATGAGTTTATATCATAGTAAATCCTGGCTAATATGTACCAACAGGTCCACCGCAGTATAGGTGGAGCTGGCAGTTAACCCCTGCAAACTACACCTGGACAGACAGAACTGAGACCTATCCTGAGACATTTATTGATTCCCTTGGTTTAAAAGGCCAATGATACAACAGTCATTCTCAGTTCAGATGTTTGCTTTTCAAGGGTCAGCTATAGGTTTCAGGACAAGAGCAGTGAGCATCCTCGCTGTTTCCAGGGAAAACCAGTAGAAGGTTACAAAATTACTTTTGGGCAATGTAAATCAACTCTGATTTAAAATTTCTAACCCAGGGGCACTCCCTTTCTCCATTTTTCTCCAATATGCTACACTCAGTGTATTAAGTTACTATGTCATGAATTGTACTGGCTTTGGAGTCAGATTCAGGGTTGAGGTGAAGCTGTGTGATCTTGCCAAGTCTTCTAACTGTACGTGGTGACTGGTAGGAACACATATGCAAATATAAGCTGTTGTTGTAGTTGCACATGAAGAAACGGAGGTGAGCTTCGCTGTGTGCTGCTTTTTGGGAGCAAGCCCACAGAATCTTGGCTTAGCCTGCCAGTGTATATTGGTTTCTGAAGACTTGATCTTGAAGGGAGAGAAAGGGTTAAGTATTTTTAAAAATCAATTATTGAACTTCTTTATCTTCTAAAAGTTTTTTAAAGGATACTTCTGCATTAGGCTTATGTGGGTAGAAATTTAAAAATTAAAATTGCTCCTTTTAGAAAAAATTAGTTTGGGACCTGTGATCTGTGTCCACAGCTAATATCATGCTGTGAATCTCTTCTGCAAAATAGTATCAAATAGTACTATAGCTTTTAAGTCATCCATCACCCTATTTGATAATAAAACAGAACTATTTTAACAGTTGGAAAAGCTGCTTCCCTTAGGTCTACATCCAATTTCAATGATATTTATTCTCACCAGGATTCAAAGCAGCCCCTTACTGGTTTCAAATACACATTTTATATTTAATGTGTGTGGGGGGGAGGTGGAATCTGACATACAATTATTGTTCCCCGACATTTTACATATTATTTCATCAAGTAACCACTTAGAGCTTTGCACACTCGGTGATCTATTTCCAGTCTGACAAGTGATAAGAACACCTCAAACAGCTAACATTAATTTAATGTCCACAACGTACCAGCTAATTGGCAGATACATCATCTCCAATTGCCATAGTGTCAGGAGTTAGGTAGGCACCACTCTATCTGGATTTTCCATCTGGAAACTTGCCCCAGGTCTTAGGACCAGCAGTAGGACATCATGAAGTCAAACAAAGGACAGTGTAGAGTCAGAAAGACCTGCATGCAGTCTCTCACTGTGTGACTATGGATAAATTGCTTAATTCTTCTAATTAACTTCCTCATAAAAAAATAAAGATACTCCTTTACTCTTACAGAAACTGTACAGAAATAAAACCGCAGAATGTCCATTTCGGTGCCAGCTCACAGTGGCATTAAATAAACGTTGATTATGATGAACAGTATATACAGTGACACTAGAATTTGAACACAGGCTCCTAAGGTTATGATTCCAATGATAACATGGTATATCTAAACTTACTATGGAAAATGAGATACTATCATCTAGTTTCACTCACTAAATTAAAATTAAGAAAAACACTTGTTAAAAAACAAAACACACAAAGACGGGAAGTATAATAATGGTGATTGCCAGGGGTTGAGGGAGGGGAGTTACTGTTTAATGAGTGTAGAGTTTCAGTTTTATTGGGTTAGCAAAATGTTTGTTTAGGTTTTTCCCTATGATGGCTCTAGTAGCGTTTAGTTGTCTTTCACTTCTTTTGAAACAATTTTGTGACAGCTGTCATATCAGCATGCATTAAAAAGAAGCTTATCAAAATTGGTGAATTTTTGTGCGGCCATTTTTAGTATTGCAGATGGAAGAAGAGACACAACATTTCCGGCATATTATGATTTATTATTTCAAGTTGAGTCAAACTCAACTGAAAAGTAAAAAAAGATTTGTGCAGTGTATGGAGAAGGTGCTGTGGCTGATCAAATGTGTCAAAAATGGTTTGCAAAGTTTCTCATTACTACTGACATTTTGGACAAATACTTTTTCGTGGTGGGGCTGTCTTATGCATTGGAAGATGTTTAGCAGCACCCCTGGCCTCTACCCACTAGAAGCCAATAATGAGAGATAGCCAACATACTCAAAATATCCAAATCAATAACGTTATAGGTGAAAATAAAAAAAAATGTGTCTTTTATTTTATGGAAAAAGCAAAACAGACTTTTTGGCCTGCCCAATACAAAATGAAAAGCGTTACAGGGATGGATCCTGGTGATGGCTGCACAGTGACGTGAACGTACTTAACTCCATTGAGCTGTACATTTAAAAACAGTAAGATGTAAGTTTTATGTTCTGTGTATTGTATCACAATAAAAGCAAAAATAAGCATTAAGATGTATTGGATTGAATCTGGAAATACTGTCTTCGATGGAGATTTTCTGTAAGGAAATGGAATGATGATCTAGTTTACATATGATCACAAATTTATTTTATTCTGTGATCTTAATAGAATCTTAAACAGTGGGAAGACTATTTATCCCATGTTTTACCCATGTAATATAAAATAAGTCATTGCCTGAGATGGATTTCCAAATGATTTCTTCATTAGCCATACAATAAAAATGAGTAGGTATATGCAATGCAATCTAGAAACCTGAATGTAAGAAAATGGCTGGTGTCCCCTTCTTATAGGATATGAAAGAAAGCAGAAGGCCCTTTCTATAATTCCATATGGAGTAATTTTTATTTTAAAAGAGATTGGTCTACAGTAGGCAGCATACTTATATCACAGGCACACACCTCTCTGCGTAATGACATATCCGTTAAGTAACTGCTTTTCCCAAAACACATCACCTGTAACTTACAGGAGAATGATGTCATAATGCAATTATTAAAGAAAAAACTAGTTAACATGATAATGTTTAAAAATGTTCATTAATGTCTCACCTTAAATCTTCAAAATATTTCAATAACTGTAAAAATAATATTTAATACAGTTTATTTTTAAAAATTCATTAATGAAAGTACCATAGACAAAAGTATGTGAAATGACACTCTTTTGTAGCCCAGTTAGCTACTAAGAATCTTCAGAAAACCATAATCATGTATGTGGAGGGCAAGTAATTAAAAATTTTTAAAGTGAACGTTGTTTTGAGGAACTTTATATCTAAAACCATTGAATATTGGTATTTCTATAATTATTTCTCCATATATTTTATTTTCAAAACAGTGATTTAAAAAAATTAATGCCAATTAATACTCTTAAAATTACTACTCCTTTTTAAGTTGTAATTTTTGGTCATATTGGATAGCAAAAAAAAAAAAAGAAAGTAGCACAATTAGTACGTACGTAATGAATTACAGTAAAGACAAAACAGAAAGCCTACTCTGCTTTCCTACATAAATGAAGAAACTGACTTTTATGTCACACTTCTGACATACTCTCTCACTACAGGAGACAGTTTGCTTGATTTTTAAAAAGTAACTTAAAAAATGCTTTATTTTTCTGGTTTGTTTTTACAAAGGGTGAGTTAATGGTTCAATAAAGATCAATTTTGCTACTAAAATAACTTTTTTCCTTTTTATCCCTTCCCTGTGGGTCATGACTATAAATTACAACTTAGTCTAAATAAATTAAAAAGCTACCAGCACTTGAAAACTCCAATGTTCTGCCTAATAAACTGAGTTCACCATTGAGAATCTTTGTAAAAAGGGAGCTCTTTCCCGGTTCCATTTCTGTTTCCCGCAATTTGTACTGCTTCATTGAAAAAGACAAAGTTAATTCCTAAGGCTCAGTATGATTAATTTTGCTTTACAGGTAATTTTCAAGGTACGTGTACAGTACCTGAGTTAAACAAACAAAATGTACACCTCTTAAAATGAAGTACAGGATGGTCTCTGGGATCCTTGTGCCCTTTCATTACTGGGAAAGACCGTAACAGACAAACCCAGCGCCTCAGACATAGGTTAGTAAGTAAGCACGCAACAGATGTTTGCCAATTGAGGGAATGTGCCTCTTTTCTGTCTGATTCAATGCTGTGGGCACGTGTGGGACATTTTCCTTCCCATTTTCAATGACTGCTTCATCCCAAATAAGCTCTGGCCATGTTGGTTTCTTGTCTCTTTATTTCTCTTCTTAGCACCTGTTCCTGGCTCAGTTCTCCAAGTTCTGGACCTGGATTTTATTCGTCATTGACATCTGACTTTAGTTTATTACAGTGTGTGTGTGTGTGTGTGTGTGTGTGTGTGAAATGCTGATTAAATTAGGCAAACATCAGTTATTTGGGAGATGGAACATAAATAGTTTTCACTTAAGTATCGCCAATTATAACAACTAAAGCTCTTCAAATAAATCTAAATCCTAATCAGATAAGTCAGAAGTACATTTAATTTTAAAAATAGAAAGGGAAGGTTGTTTGAAGGAATTTTTTATCCAATACCATTTAATAATGGCACTTCTCTAACAATTTCTCATCTCTTCACCTTTAAAAGTAGTGATTTTTATTTAAGATTTCTAATTAATGGCGACTAACACTCTTCATTCTTATTCTCTTTTGGAATGCAACTTCAGTTCATATTGGTTAGTAAAAAAAGCAAAACAATTAGTACTTACGTAACACAAGTGATATCAAATTGCTGAGTGTGGTTCAACTGGGGAAATGCTAGCATGCAAGCCAGATGCAAAACAATCAACCTAGACTAATTCTGCACTGGTTTTCCAATTAAGTCCTTCACCAAGAGTGGGAGGGTAGCAGAACGCAGTGTGTTTTAGAAATCTTGGTAAGATTAATTAAAAAAAGAAGAAAGTGAAAAGTAGTTGTGACCTTCCAGATTATTTAAGATGTAGAAAGAGGGTGAAAACTGTCTTTGTTCTTTGTCTGATGACATATTCAAACAGATTAAATTTAAATCCTGATTTAAAATACAAAGGTTTCCCCAGCGTAGCCCTTTGATATAGTCCTCATGAGCATTATAGACTTGCCTGAGCCAGAAAGGAGGAGGTCAAAATTCCAAGCCTGGTCTAAAGTAATATACGCTTTCTTTAATTTTTACCTTTTTAAATCATTTATTTACCATGTATATAAAGCTAGCTACAATTTAAATATTCCACATTTTATTGAGAAGGAAGGTGTGTTCCTAAAAAGAGGAAAACTTTAAAAATTATGTCTGTAAAGCAATCCTTTATTATTTATAAAGCAGTTTAAATGTATCTGTACTCATTTTTAGCCTCTTAACTCTGAGAGACAGGTTGAGCTCATTTTTTTTTCCTTTTGTTTATAGAAGAGGAAACAGACGTTCAATATTTGCTCAAAGTCTCAGAGTGGGCAATGACATTCTGGACTGAAGTCCAGGTTGTCTGACCCCCAGGCCAGTTCTCGTTCTACTCACACTGTACTGGACACAAAAATGACATTGGAACCTATATTGGTGATTCCTTTCTATTCAGTTTCTTATGGGAAAATTCTCACAGTAAGTGTTCAAATTGTTGGGAAATATCCAAGAAGCCTTTTACTAAAATATTAGTCGTGGTCAGTATGGCTTCTAAGAGGATGGCGTGAATCTCCAAACTCAAGTTCTGGTTGTGCCTTCCAAATTGGGGAAGAAAATAAAAATATAAGAAGGAAGGAGGAGGGAGAAGGAAGTATTTGCTTCCCCCCCCACCAAATTATATAATTTTGATTCTATTAAAACAAATACAACTCAATGAACCTGTACTGTATTTACAGGACTACGTGTAAGTATGAATTTCTATTAAACTTCCTAAAACTTTCACCCTATTGACTCCTTAGCTCATTTGCTGTAAGTGACTTCAATTCTTGTTGACAGTTACTATACTTTCCTAGACTTATATTCTTTAATCTTTTGTTTCATTTCATTTGCTTTATTTCATGTTTTTACCGTTAGAAAAATGAACAAAACATTTCTATCGAGATGCACTAGGCTTTCCAATGCCAGTGATGAAACGGAGACTTAAGACTTATTCCCATTTTTCACTCTTCCTTAGGGACGGCTCTGTGCTGTGTAGGGTATAAGTCACTGTTCATTAGCAGCCCAGCGCACACAGGAAGGGTATGCTTCTGTAAATGCAACACGAGAGTCAACCAGTTCCAAGGTCTAGCCTTTGTGACAGAGTTTCAAATACAGCAAGGACACCATGGAAACACTCCATGTTGCTTCCAAGAGCTGTGAGCTCCTTTGCATGCTGTCGGCCCGCTCCTCTCTAGATGTGGATTTGGTCTCTGATGTAGGAGGGAGGTGTGCGACTGTGAGGAAGGACGTGAGCATGTGCGCGGTGGGGTTATAGTAGTTCCAGGTGGTTCTGAAGTCTTCTTGCTGACATTCAAGGGTATCTCCCCTCTCCTTAGCCCCAGGACGGCAATCACTGGGTAACTGAGTGAGTTGGGGCAGAGCGCTGCAAATGTGCATGCGTACATGTGTGCATGGGTATCCGTGTTCATGTGTGTGTATGTGTGTGTGTGTGCATGGGCATGCATGTGCATGTGCATGTGTGCATGCATGCTTGCCTGTGGGTGTCTATGTTACAGGGATCTGCTTATCTCTAGAAAAAATCCTTATTAGATGGGTAGTGAACATAGATACCAAGGAATAAGGTTAAAAGGGAAAATAATCACTATACTCAATATGTCTGTCTTTAAAGGGCACAAAATTACAGAAAAAAATTGGGGGGCGGGTCACTTGAAACACTGGTGTTTTCCTCTACTTGCTACAGAATTGTTCGGCCTTCTCAGTCATGAATTGCTTCACGCCGTGGCTCCCTGTGGGGCCGTAAGCTGCTAACCTCATCATTGAGTCTCTCTGGGAAGAGCAGCGGCAGCACAGGTTACCCCAGTGGTCACGGCACTCAGCAGGCTTGTTCCCTGGGCGCTGTGGGCCCAACACCCTCCCTGGGCTTTCTGTTTTACTGTATAACATCCCATCTACTGCACCAAATATCTGTAGCGGCCATTGGCATCTGGTGCCTAGAACTAAACCTGTTTGCCAAACTGCCAAAGACCGAACTATGCTGTTTCTTTATTTTTAAATGTCCAAGAAAATATCTCTACGTAAAAACGTGAACTTTTTCAGAACTTAGTCTCTGCTTTTCCAGTCCTACTGACCTGGTCTGCTTTATTTCTTTGGAAGCACTGACCTCCGCAGTCTCAACAGTCCTGAACTCCGTTCATCGCCTGCATCCTTCAGTGGCTTCTCCCCAGCTCTCTGCCTGAAATCCCTGTCAGTCTCCAGAACTAATTTCCCACCAGGCCTGCCAAGTCCTCCTCCTCACCTCTCAAATCAGGCCTCCTGCTCCGTTGTATCCATTCCATCCAGGTCCGGTCCTTTCTACTTTCTGTCCTCCACAATTCCACCCCAGCTGTCCTCTTCCTCCAGGCGGTCCCATGAGCCATTGCACAGCACCAAGGAACAAAACCGCCACCTAAGTCACTGTTGATTCTTTCCACTGTAAAGACCCTTATAAAAAGACTTGCTGTATTTAAGAAGAGCAGGGCTGAGAGGGGGGAAACCTAAAATATTCCCCTCAGCCCAAACTAAGTATAATGGGCAAAAGGGTTTTGGACAGGTGTGACGTGCATGGCACACCTTCCTCCAAAGAAGCCCCCTTTTTTTCCCAAATGTGGGACATTGAAAAATTAACCCCTGCCTTTTGTCATCTAGTGGTTATGGATTGAATGATGTCTTTTAATCCTGTTGCCAAATCTATTGCCCCCAGAACACAACAAGGATGGCAGCCTGTTAAACTGAGCACGCCGTTGACCGGAGACAGCCAACTGACCTGGAGTCTGCACAATCCTTCCCCATGTGGTAGGCCACCCTCCCCTCCACACCCCCACTCTTATTAGGGATTTCTGGACCCAAGGGTAGGTAGGATGACAACCATGTCCAGCTTGAAGCACCTAGAGGAGCTCAAGACCTTCTTCGCCCATTGTCCTTTATAAGATTATAAAGGCTCTTAAGTCTGAGAGGGGGGATTGTTATTTTTTATTGTTATAAAAAGTTAATTAATTAATCCTTTTTTTAAAAAAAGAATAATATAGGAAAGGGTTAAGCTAGAGAACTTGTATGCATGACCCATGGACATGAACTAAGGGGGGTGGTATTGCTGGCGGAAGTGGGGTACTGGGCAGAGGGGAGCAAAGGGGAAAAAATTGAAACTATTGTAACAATATAATCAATAAAATACACTTAAAAAATAAAAAGGTAAAATTGTGACTCATAAAAGAAAAAAAAAAAAAAAGGAGCAGGGCTAAGATTTCTTATTCCGCTATGAGGGCCTTACATAATCTGACCCCAGGGTCTTTGTTCAGACACCCATGCTGCCTCTGGGCATGGGGCCTGCTCTAGCCAGTGGACTTGGGTTCCAGCTCTCCGCCTTCCCCACTCCACAACCCCCCTCCACCTCAATGCCTAAATGCCTCCTACTCCTCCCCATCCTTCCAGGGCACTATTTTGGCATTTGATTGCAGTCAATTTAGCAATTTTCATTTTGTGGCAGCAAATCACTCTCAAGAGTATCCAATCCTGTAAGTTGCATGATCCTAATTACACCATGAGTACAACTTTCATGAGAGCAGCTTTTTGTCCCTTGGCTCAAGGGTCTGCTCTCAGCCACCAGGCAGGAAGCAGACAGCAGAAAGCAGAAGCTTTAGTAGCTTCCAGCTTTGTTTGAGAAGGGCCATTCTCGCGATGGTTCTCTGAGCCTCATAGGCTACATCTAATTTTTATCACACCCAGGAAATGAAACACAGGAAGATAAAAATTTTAAATAGAGCTTTAAATTAATATCAAGATGTTAAAGGTAGTAATGGTAATTTTTTAAAAAATGGAGTTCATTCCTTAAGAAATAATAGAGACTACTCAATTTCTTTCCCATTAGGGCAACAGAAATTCAAATTAAAGTTTTAACTTGAAATGGCTAGGAGTTAATTATTTAGAGTAGAGCGGGATAACTTAAATTATAATGTGCTCTTTGTAAGTGTTCTAAAGGCAGAGATGCTGCCCTACTTTTTGATGGGTAAAAATAGTTGGGATTTGATAGAATTCTTCTGAGAGGCACTGTAGCTCATGTGTTAAGTACAGAGTTGGAATGCCTGGGCTTCCTGGGTTCAAATCCCACCTCTCCCACGTCCTTTGACCCGGTGACCTTGCACTAGTTCTACATGCCTCAGGTGACTGATCTCTAATATGAGGATCGATAATAATCCTAACTATGTCATAGAATTATTATGTGGATTAGAGTGCAAATATACAAAGTTCTTAGCATAATGAGCACAAAGTACTCAGATATTTATAATTATTGCTATTAATATTAAGAGTTGAAGGGTCATACTATTAGGCCTTGTTAAAATTAGTGTTTTCCTTGTCTTAACAATTGCTTAGAGAGTTCAGATTTAAAGATATTACCTTTCAAAACTCACAAAACTTTCAGATTTAAAGAGGCTGTTATGAAGAATAAATGAGATAATACATGGAGTATTCAGTGCATCCAGCATCCAGCAGCTGCTCAATAAATCATTTTTTTCAGCACTGCTCCTTAAGCTAAACCAAACTATTCTATTAATTCCAATGGGAGAGTTACTTTTTAAACTTCGGGTTACAATACACATGGAAAGAACAGGCACATTAAAACTAAAGTAGCTCATGAACAATTTCTTAGCAACAGGCAATTCTGTAAACTAGTCTGTAAGAACATTGTAGGTCGGGTGATTCATTACTATCTTGGGTCTAACAGCCAAACCAGGGGCCGGTTGATACACAGGCCTCAGGGCATATATTCTCCACACCATCCCCATACCTAGCTCTGTATCTTGCCTTCATGGTCCCTTTCCTTGTTTTTCATTTCACTGATTTAAAATTTCATTTTAACTCATGTCAAGCTGTTGACTGCTTTGGATTGTTTTGTGCCACAAGATGGGTTGCAAACAAACACATAAACATGGGGAATAACTTTGAAAAGTATGTACTGTGCTTCTAATTTATACTTTTCAAATTTGCTATGTGAAATGTACCTTCATTTAAAATTTTAAGCTATAAGAAGCTCTCTTTGGATGATGCCAGTTTGGCCCAACTCTCCCTACTTCAAATCATTTCCTAATAAATTACTTCAACGTACTTTCTACTTCAGAGAAACAGGGACAGAAATGAGGGTGAATCCCACCCTTATATTTAAATAGTTTTAATCAATCAATCAATCAATCAACATTGTTTGAGGGCCTGTTACATGTCTGTCATTATCTCTGCAATGCTTAGCAAGTCAAATTCCGTGGATGTCATGTTTGCTTGTGGGCACTGGACTGGCTATCATTCACTAATAATCAAAGCTTAATGATGAATAACGACCAAAAGGTGGGACTGAAAATTCCACAGATGCAATGTCTGACCTTCAGCTAAACTAGGAATAACCAGACCAAGTAACTAAGACTCCTGTGTGCAATTTGGAGAAGGAAAGAGAAATCTTATCCATGTAACGCATGCACACACACAGTGTTCTAGAGTTATGCCCTCCTAAGGTTCTAACCTGGTCTCTCTAAATACCCATGTCTTGTGTAAACTCATCTACCTTCATGGATGATGATTCCAAAATCTTTATTTTCAACCTTGCCTCATTCCCCAAACTTCAGACCCACACACCCAACTTCCTCTTAGACACACTTGACTGTCCCACAGACATTTCAAATGCACTGTCCTAAACCAAACCTCATTTGAATTTTTTCCTGGCAAGGCTTTTTTCTCCCACAGAACTTACCAACTTTTCATACACTACGTAAATAACTAATTTCTTATGCTTAATCTCTCCACCACCCCTCACCAGAATGTAAGGCTCCTCCAGGGCAGGGATGGATCTTTGCCTATTTTGTTCACTTGACCTTCATGCAAGATGTCCCTACGTCTGCCTAGGAGGGTGTCTGGCATTTAGTAGATACTGACTGAATGCTTGCTGAATGAAAGAACATTTTCATGCCTGGCTGGTGTAGCTCAGTGGATTGAGCACTGGCCTGCGAACCAAAGGGTTGGCAGCTCGATTCCCAGTCAGGGCAGATGCCTGGGTTTCGGGCCAGGTCCCCAGCTGGGGGCAGGCAAGAGGCAGCCACACATTGATGTTTCTATCCCTTTCTTCCTCCCTCCTTCTAAAAATAAATAGATAAACAAAAATCTTAAAAAAAACTTTTTTGCAGTGTGGTGATTGAGGTGAGGAGGGGGATATAAGGGGGCTAAATGGCAATGGAAAAAATATAAAATTATAAAAAAGAAAGAGCCTTTTTTCTCATGCCCCCAGAGTTGCTCCAGTCTTCCTAACCTTAGCAAAGACATCAGCAGCCCAGCCTGGGGAATCTTCCTAGATCTTTGCATCTTCAGTTCCAAACCAGAACCGCCAGTGATACTTCCCAGGTAGTGTTGGTTAACTAATGCTGCCAATCTATTTCTATCCCTGGTCCTCTCTTCCCCAAATGATTTTTTAAATAGCCCCCAGGGCTGGCCCCCTTAAAATGAGCACATCTGCCTGGCAGCCAGATATTAAATGCAAAGCTGAGTCTACTGCTCTGCTGCATAAAAACAGTCAGGGGTTGGTTCTGTTTTGCACAAGAGTCCAAACCGGGACCAAATCTGCACCTTTGGCTGTACTTTCTGCCACCTCACACCACAGGTTTTCACAGCGGAAACATGAAGTTACTTCTGGTGCCCTGTGCAGACAGCCTGTCCTTATCCCTCCAAGCATTGCCAATTCTAATATCTCAAGGTTCAGTTTTGGGTTAATTCTTTAAGAAACATTCCCTGACCTTCCAGGTTGGCCTAAATGTCATGGTTCTATATGTTCCCATAGCAACAAAATGGAAGGATAAAAAAAACCAAAAAGCTGGGCAATCATTTGCAATGAACACTAAAGCCTTCTGCTTATGCAGGGAGAAAAGGAGTGTTCATAAAAATGATGGTTATAATCTACTGGGTAGGTATTTGTTTAAGCTCTTATGGTTAAGTAATTAGAAAGAATCAAGTTATCTGGCTTCTAAATTCTGGTAAAGGAAAAAAACAACTTAAGTTTTTTAAGTGTTTTGTGAGAAAAAGGTAAGCCAGACTAGCCTTTGGTGTCCCTTCTCTGACTCAGCAGCTTTGCAGCAGTGACAGTGGACTTCTATGTCCATTAGCTTCCAGTACATGGCACATGAGAACACTGAGGGCTGTATCATGTTATAAAGTGAAGGCATCTAGTACATATGCATTACAGTATTTCCTTGCTTTATCATTTCATTAACGTTATATGGCCAGTTATGAAGGGGGAGCTTCAATTATTATACAATGCCACCCTGACTTCGTGCGTGTCCCCTAAGTGTAAGCTCTCCAGTGTGTGGCTCAATGGTGGTGCCCAACTCCACGCCCCCCACCTGCTCACACTTCTGCTGGTCTGTCCCCTCTTATCATGAGCACACACAGCATTGACAGGGATAACGGGGGTATGTGACAGCCAGATGCTGTCCTCTGGGCCTCTTCAGTTTTCTCACTAATTTTAGAAAAGCAAAGAAAATTATTAATCTGCCACTACATTTTCAAAAAGACATCTTCCCCCACAGAATAATCAACCTATAATTTAAAGATTTTTTTAAAGCTATATGCTGCGAATTTCATGCAAAAGGAAAGAGATAGTACATGGTCACTGGCTGGTTGTCTTAAAATACTGCCCCTATTTGAGGAACCCTGAGATTAATCTACAATTATATCTTTTAAAGTAATTTCATTTCAGGAAATAAATTTCTAAGTATCTTACTTAAAAAGAAATGTCTGAGTTGGAAACTGACATTTTTTGATTTGGCTGCCCTTAACATGCTACGGCCTCTTTAGCCTAACAGGTCTGCTTGCGAAAATATAAATCCAGTTGACTTTATATAACAATGAACTCTTTTCTTTTACAGCCTTGTAACACTTCAATAATTTGTGGTAGCTGTGTCTTCTAGACACTGCGTGTACACTGAGTACCCAAAAAGGAAATGAGGTAATAAAATAGTGTGCTAAGTGGCTTCAGCTCTGTTCACTGAGGGATCACAAAGTAAAATACATGTGAGGTAAAACCTATGACAATTTACATTTGGAGAGAGACTGAGACAGGAAAAAATCGGACTAGAATTACAAGTTGCAGATTGGAAGTCCAAGGGCTTGCATAAATTCTGGGGGCAGTTTCATTGACAATTTACCAATTTGGGGGCAGGGGGGGGGTCATTTAGCCTTGAAGGCTCTGTGCCATACAGTTCCATTCATGTGTAAATGATACATTTATTTGGTGGCTACTAGATATGTACTGTCTTGCTAGGTTCTGGAGCCAAGGCTGCCCTGCCCTAAGGACATCTAACAGAGAGGCCAAAAGTCGAGTTGATGGCTGTCACGATTTTCTCTCCTGTGCAACTCCCCAAGGTCGGGCTGCTGACCCCCGGAGGAAGTCTCCACAGTCCAGGCCATGTGGAAAATGTGCAGAAGCCCCTCCACAAATGGTGACAGACCCTCCATTCTCCCTACTCCTCTCCCACACACCCTCTGAGAACTTTCAGAACTCCAAGTCTAGAAGGATCTTTCCACCTCAAAGGGCAGTTCTATGAACAAAATAACATATTACAGGAAGAAGGAAGATCTAATGAGGGAAAAAATGAAGGGCTTATAAATGAAGACCTAACAGTGCAGTGTTATTATATCTTTTACAGAATCTCTCTGAACAGACATGACCAGAAAACTAGCATTTTGTTCTTAGAAAATAATAAAGGTCTAAGATTTTGCATCTGCTTTATGATTTATAAAATATGCCCATTTTGTTTTCATGTAATTTTTCATGGTAATATTAAGACAGCAAAATACTACTTTTCCCATTTACATATAAAGAAACAGATAAGTTAAATAACTTGCCTTGATCTCACACCTAGTGAGTGGCAGAGCTGGAAATTAAAACCAAGTCTTCTGAGCTGAAAGCCAGTGCAGTTTCCACTGTAAAGGAGGACCCATTTAAAACATAATAATGAACTCTCTCTCTCTCTCTCTCTCTCTCTCTCTCTATATATATATATATATATATATATATATATATATATGTATATATGTGTGTGTGTGTGTGTAAATATATATATATATATATATATATATATATATATTTAGTTGTGGGCACTGGATTGGCTAAGATTCAATAATAATCAAAGCTTAATGATAAATAAAGACCAAAAGCTAGGATTGAAAATTCTACAGATGCAATGATGTCCGAACTTCAACTATACTAGGTATAACCAGACCAAGTCACCATGTATATAAACACTTTTTTTTTTTCAGATAAAAAGGTCCCAATAAAACTTCAAGGCAAATAAGCAGTTCAAAATTTAAAAAGAAAATTATAAACTTTCATTTGTAAGGCTCTAAATTATGGCTCTTAGGTCACGCTATTGGCAAATAAGGTATTCTGATGAAGCTTCTGAGTGTTTTTATATTAAATGTTTAAGAAGAAAAAACTAAGCACACACACATCTCATTAAACAGAACAAAGATTACGTAATTTACACTTTAAAAATACGATGTGCAGTCTCCCTACACGGTCACCATTATGCTATTACAGCAAGTTTTAGGGCGCTATCTGTGCTCTTGGGCATAAAGCCTTACGCCAATAAACTCAGAACCCTGTTTCCACCTCTCTCCCCATCCCCGCCTTCTCTCCTCTCCAGTAGTCATTTCCGGTTCTGTCTTTGGTGGTGTTATTCCTTTGGGCTCCAACTGACTGCCCTCATCTCAGCTCCTGGTACCCACTGTTTCTTACAATTCCCTGCTTTTGTAATCAAAAGAGGAGCTTCAGGTTATCAAAGGGAACCAGAAAACAAACTTAGTGAATATTCAAACATAAAACACACATACACGTTTGTATATGCTTCTGTACACACACATACACACACGCACAGTAAGTGTTCCAAATTGTGTCCTCTCAATGCTTACATCATTTGCTTCCTTACTAACAAGATGAACAGATGACATACAGGATAGGATGTGCACGAGTCTGAGAATTATGAAAATAGAAAAAGTAGATTATGAGACTTGGAGTTGTGGCACTTTCGGTTGGGCCTGGGTTTGGAGCCATATGACTTTAAGACAGGTCTAAGTCTGAGCTTATGATTCTGAATAGACTAGCTGATTGTGTCTTATCCCAAATGTCTTCATTTGTAAAAGGTGAATAAACATAATAGCTATAGACCATAATTATGTGAAATTAGTGTCTCAAACTATATAAAGTATTAAAAATGTTATATCATTAAATCACAAGACAGCCATATTTCTCACATATTTATTCTCTCTCTCACACACAAACACACACAGGACAAAACAGTAAACTAATATGAACTACAAAAACAAGTAGGTCATTACTCTAGTGAAGTATATAATTAAAATTTATAGCCTTGTTTCATGTATGTAAGCACTAAAATTCTAATTGCAAATAAGCTATATTAATAAAAGTCTTTAAAGGGATTAATCACGTTGCATTGTCCATTACTGATCAACTTTCTAATGAAGGAAAATGACGTACAATTATGTTTTTCCACATTTATTTATACCTCAGTTATGAAAAACAACAGTTTCATCAGCTATTTCCATAGAAACTACTCAAAACAACAAAAACTAAGCCAAAACTTCTAGACAACCTTTGGCTTCAGAAGCAGAGAAGGGCAGATTTTGTAAACAGTAGAAACTGGGGTTCTGATATGGAGGTTGGCCCGCAGGCAGTCAGCCTCCCACCGACTGCCTCCTTACATCACTTTATTTTTATGTATCACCTTACTCTGGTCACTAAATAGTGAGCCTAGAAGGGGAGTTCTTAACCTGGGAGGTACAGGTGGAATTAGGAGGCACCAGGGATAAATGTGCCCTATCTACCTTCTACTGAGCTAATCACATAGGTAAGAAAAGAGAGAAAGCGTGGGGAGACGGCCTTTGAAAATAAACTAATTTCACTATTGTACAAATGAATTTTTCCCACTGTCCTGAAATCAGCCTTCTGGCGACAGAAACCACCTTCTCCTAAGAGAAATGCGCTTCCCACACTCAGTCTAGGTAGTTCAAGTTAGCTGACTCCAGCCAGGACTAGCCTATCGGATCCCTGCATTCCCTGGCCATAGGGACGGGTTTGGAGGGGGGCATAGGTAGTCAAGTTTAGTCTGAGTTAAATTCAATTGGGGGCTTTTATGAGAACTGCTGGGAACAGAAAACTTCTTTTTGATGGTGGCCTGGAAGAACTTGCATGACTGCAGAGCAAGAGCCAAGTCAGGCAATGCAGAGAACAAGATTGAGTTTAATGACCTGGCTTGTGACCACTACTTGCCTGAAGCCAAGCCTACACTGGGACTTTCCAGTTACCTGGACCAACGATTTTCCACCAGTGCTTAAGCGAGTGTGTGTTGTATTTTTCTGCCACCTGTAACCAAGAGTTCATATTTGGAGAAAGAAATATGGAACTCCTATTACCAATTCAGTGCTGGGTTTGGGGACCATTAAATACTTAATAATGTAAATAAATGTGAAATCATGTAATATCAATTCAATAATGCAAAATCAATCCCAGAAGCAAAGAAATAATTAATTGGTCAGCTTTTTCATCTCAGAACTAAGAATATGACCTGTGATCGCGAGCAAAAAAAGATGAAATACTTGAGTCACTTATACTTAAGTTTCCAAAGCACCAATTTATCTCTCAGAAAACTGCCCTGAGAAATAAATCTACATGAGTCTTGATGTTGAACTCCTTGGTGAAAATAAGCATCAATTATACAATACTACTTCTACTAATAGCAAAAATTCTACACTTCAACCAGTCATAACAGTCAACATTAATAAAACCATCTGGTCCAAGTCTGATGTTAATTAATTGCTTATAAGTGAGGGTAAGAAAGGCAAAAATAAACTACAAGACTGTTTCTCCTTAGGGGGTACAATTACTTGGACGGAAGAAAAATGTATCATAAAAGGGAATGTCAAATTTTTCATTTAACTACCCATTTGAAAACCTTCAGTAAGAATAAAGGTAGGACTCAGAGACCTGGAATCTGAAGTAACTGTTACATGAAATCATTGTATAGAACACAACCAGACTTACAGAAGTGATACTGATATTAATGTTTTAATTTGCTACCAACTCATAT
Source organism: Furipterus horrens (assembly GCF_987537825.1). Classification (NCBI taxonomy): domain Eukaryota; kingdom Metazoa; phylum Chordata; class Mammalia; order Chiroptera; family Furipteridae; genus Furipterus; species Furipterus horrens. The sequence continues at coordinate 15,976,846 of NW_028327180.1, forward strand.
ACTTATTATACAGCTGACCCTTGAACAACACTTTAAATTGCACAGGTCCACGTAGAGGTAGATTTTGTTTTTCCAATAAATATGGTAAACGTATTTTCTCTTCCTTATGATTCCTTAACATTTTCTTTTGTCTAGCTTACTTTATTGTAAAAATAAAGTATATAACACCATAACATACAAAACATATGCTAACTGACACATTTTTATGTTATTGGTATGGCTTTAGGTCAACAGGAGGCTATTAGTAGTTAATTTTTGGAGAGTCAGAAGTTACATATTGATTTTCAACTGCGCAAGGGGCCAGTGCCCGAACACCCACGTTGTTCAAGAGTCAACTGTACAGAAATGCAGAAAAGGCAGAAATAATGAATTTTGTGTGTTCCTAGAAAAAATGCTCTTTCAGATTATACAAATTAAAGTTATAGTGACACAGAATTACTTTTCTTCGTCTCACGAAAACATAGACTGACACAAACAACAAAAAATTCTTAAGAACTGGTTTGATCTCAGTTTGCAATTTCAATTATGCCCATTAAATATTGATCAGTGGAAAATCTTCAGGTGGCTTTTAGATAAGGCATTATTACTATGCATCACTGACAGATCACATCAAAAACACTTTTTGCATTATTTCCCCAAAATGCTATAGAGTTAACTGTGCAAGTAGACTACACACTAGGAAAAAAAAATGTGTAAAAGGAACACCCACATGAACATTTACCTTCCACTGCTCTTTTGAAGAACACTTTGCAGCTGCCACAGGTTACTACCCCATAATGACATCCTGAAGCCTCATCCCCACACACCAAACATATTTTGGAAGGTCTTGAGGATCCAGTAGAAACACTTCGTAAAGTAGAGCTGGGGAAAGAAATAAAGACTTAAATAACTATACTGTAATGGCACCTTTGATATGCTGTACAGCTTAGCTCAAAATTTAACACAAGTCATGGTTCCATAAATGAATTCAGTATGTACTGGTCACATACTGGGACTTAGAAAATGAAGGTAAACCCTATCAGTGGAATAATGTTCTCAATCATTCTATAAAGCAAAGACTCTTGTCAGTATCGAAAAAAAATAAGTGATCACATATAAACTGCTTTCTTTCTTTTCCTATTATTGAGAAAGTTGACCAAAAGTGCACATTCAAGGTGGGCAGAGAGAAGGATCTTGAGCTGAGCCATCATGAAAGTATTTCTGGCATCAAAGAACTATTATAATACTTCTTAAATCTCTTCACCCAGACTCAGATTATATATGTCAATTAAGCCAGATTAAAAAAAAAAAAGAACTCCCCTTTCCAAAATTATCCACTAATCAAAATTTAAAAAAATTCTTGCCTCTACTGCTAGCAATTTTATCCCACTCTTGAAGCTTCTTCATTTTTTCCATGTTACATTACATAAGTATGTTTGAATTACTTCCTTCTGCTTACTAACTCAAAGGAACACAGTCAATATTTTTTAAAAAAGTCATATGTGATAAATATCTCAGGTATTTTAGGCACAAAGTTAACCCTTAAGCATAAACCTGTATGAATACATTTTAAAAGGAATCTTCTCAATTAATGTCTCCATTTGATCACTATCAGCTTCAACTGGTCTACCCGACCCTGGAGCATCTTCTAGTGAGAAATCTCCAGCAGGAAACTTCTGGAACTACTTTTGACACATTCAATCAGTCACTGCACCTTCTCCATACATGGCACAAATCTTTTTGTTCCTTTTCAGTTGTGTTTTTACCTTTCTTGAAATAATTAAGAATAACATTCCAAAAATGTTGTATATTTCCTTTCATCTTCAACATTAACATCGCTATAGAAAAATTGATAAAATTTTTTTAATGCACAGCTGCCACAGTACAATCTAACAAAATTATTTCAAGTGAAGTTAAAGCCACCTAAGCACTACTGGAGCCATTGTCCCGAACAAACCAAACTAACTTTTTGGACAACCCAATATAAAAAAACGCACCACCACCCAGCCTCTGTCCTCAGCGTTCGTGGGGAAGGGAAGCCGCGCCGTCAATGCTATGCTGTGCAGTGACATGGTGGCGGCTGTGGGTTCAGCCGTCCACCCTGGAAAGGGTGGGGACAGACAAGTCAGAAAGCATTTCCGGAAAGATGAGAGCCGCGCTGAGTGTTGAAGAGGACCAGATGACAGGCGGCCAAGAAAGAGGGCAGAGGAAGCAGTAAGCGGGGCAGCTTGGAGAGACGCTAGCTGGGCGTGTCCAGAAAACTGGGTGGGTTGTTATGGTGCCGCCTTCCCCTTCCTGCCAGGGCTTTTGAGTCCGTGTGAACCAGCAGGCATGTGATTAAAAAAAGAAGAAAAGAAAACATACCAAAAGGCTAGAATGGTTGTGATACAGTAATGACTGAAAATGTGATAATATTGCCGTAACAATTTAGGAAAAAAAAAAAAAAAACAACTTTAAATATCTTAACTACATTCTCACCAGAAACAGATGAAGGAAAAAACTATTTGGCTGCGCAGAGCACTGTAGCATGACTGACTTTCTAGAAAATGCCTTCTTCAATCAAGGACTGAAACAATGTTCTCCAAAGCTGCTTCTCCTGAGAAAAGAGCTCTTTATTATTTTTATTACTGTTCCTTGACTTCTTTACGGCGTTCAAAACATTCCATTTCAACACCAGTAACTTCTTCAGCATTTTAGTCAGTAAAACTCAATCCATACTCTGTCTGACTCTGTTCCACTTCACAGGAAAAGACGACTTAGTAAATATTTAGAACCTAAGTTAAAATAATCACTAAACTGTAATTGTTCTTCACAACGACAGGCATATACGGGATCCATACTGAACGTTTTTGTGAGCCTTGGTTTTGGCCCTAGTAGCAAATCCTCTTCACTGCAGTCTTCGGTGCTCTCCTCTCTTATTCAAACTCACTTTCTTGGTAATCTCCTCCAGTCTCTTGGCTTTAAATACCATCAATATGTCAGGGACTTGCAAATGCTTAGCCCCAGCCCAGACCCCTCCCCAGAATTTCAGATCCATTTATCCAACCGCCTATTTGACATGTCTGACCTGCACCTCAGACTTAACGTGTGCGTAACTCTGCAGACCTTTCCCTGCCTCCAAGCCCGATCCTCCCACAGACTCTAACTTAGTTCATGGTAACTGTTACAGGCTGAATCATGTCCACCCCCAAATTCCTATCTGGGAGTCCTAGACCCTAGGAACTCAGAGTGTGACCTATTTGGGAATAGGGTCATAGCAGATATAATTAGTTAATGATAATTAATTAATTAATGAGGTCATTCTGGAGTAGGGTGGGTATAATCCAATGTGACTGGTGACCTTATTAAAAAGGGGAAATTGGGACACACACACACACACTCAGGGAGAACACCGTGTGAAGATGAAGCAGAGATGAAGCCAGAGATGCTTTCACAAGCCAAGCATTGCCAAAGACCAGCAAACACTGGAAGCCAGGAGAAAGGCACCAAACAGATTTTTCATCACAGCCTTCAGAAGGCACCAATGCAGCTGACACATGAACCTTGGACTTCTAGCCTCCAGAGCAATAGGATAATGAATTTCTGTTGTCCCAGCCAGCCAGTTCAGACTGGGGTACTTTGTTACGCAGCCCTAACAAGCTAATACAGCAGCTTGGACTCATCCACGTTTCTTTTGCTCTCACATTACACACACAATCTGTTAAATTTAATTCCCTCTGCTCTCAGGATACAGTCACATTCAGATCACTTCCCATAACCCACCCTGGCACTACTGTAGTCCAAGCTCTCAAGAGCCCTGACTTGGGATTTGCAAATACCTCCTAACAGGTGTCCTTGTTTCTCCTTGCCTTCTTCCTTCACCTGTAGCCAGAACGAACCTCACTCACTCCTTTGCTCAAAACCATCCGAGGGCTTTCCCTCACACTCGGAGTAGAAGTCAAAGTCATCCCTTTGAGCACAGGGCCACGATCTGGCCCCCTGAGGAGTCTCTGACCCCCTTCACTTGCGTATCACACTGACCCCTTGCTAGCCCTTACACATGCCACATCAGGCCCTTTGCACGTGAAGACCCCCTTTCCCCTAGACATCTACACAACCCCTCTCTCATCACCTTTGGGGCTTGGTCAAAATGTCTCTTTCTCAGTCAGGCCTTCTCAGACCACTCTGCTGAGAAGACCCCTTCCTCAGAACTCCCTCTTCCCCTTTCTGCTTTATTTTCCATCCCGGCTCATATCACCATCTAGCAGGTTGTCTATTTTACTTCTTTAGGCTGCTAATTGTTCCCGTTATCCACACAAGAAAGGAAACTCAGTAGGGACCAGGATTTCCTTCAGTGTTCTCACCACAGTGCACAGAACTGCATGTGCTGCCTGACAGGCACCCAATCAGCCTTTGGATAAAGGGGTGATTTCAGCTAAGTGGCATTTCCACAACTGTCATGACAAACCCACCGCGTCAATTCTGAAGGCCTATTGCTTTCCTTACATAAGGAAGTTTGATTTGTTCTTAATCGTCTGGAGAGTGAAACGTATGTAGTAGCAGAAACAAATTAAGAGAAATTGAAGAGAATGTCTAATCTAAGATGTGAAATCTGAATTAAAGCACTGCCTTTGTTTAGTTATAAAACGAAACCACACATGAGTTACTTTTCCTTCTTGTTCACACACATCTTTTAACGACTAAAGAGCAAGCCTGCATCTCACTGACTTTCCGCAACCATCTCCCTCATTGGCTTCTGGAACTCCAGACTGAACTCATTCTCCTGATGACACCGCCTCTATTTCTTAGGCTCCCATTTTCTTGATCATCAGTATAGATTTTCCTCGGAGTTCTACCTTTGGTCATCTTTTTTCTTGTTTCTACCTCTATCCGTTAAGGATGCCATTTACCACCCAGCTCCAACAGCTCTCTTGGTGACTGACTTCCCAAATCTTTATATCCAGGGCCAACCACTCCCCCATCTTCCAATTGTGTGTTTTCACTTCCTTTACATAACCTCTCTGTGCTATGTTCTGCCAGCTTCTGGAAGGTTACTGCCATCTGCTAGTCACTCAGGTTCAAACCGTATACCCCTCCTTAACGAGCAAATCTAATCAGTCACCGAGTCCTGCGCGGTCCAGCCCCCGCGCGCTCACGTCGCTGCTGTTCTCCCCACTGTCGGTCCCATTGCTTCAGTCCCATCACCTGCGAAGGGTCCCTCCCTAGCCCCCGACTCCCTTCCCTCCATTCTACAGAGGCTGACAGGGGAATTCTCCTGTTAAAGCGTTCTGGCTCTACTACTTCCCAGCTCAGGGGTCTTCCATTGCCCCCACCCGGTTCCACCATAAGCAATAGCCTTGGTGAGCCACTCAAGTCCCTCTTCCTCATCAGTCTCCCGCTGCAGGTCCTCTCATACTGCCTGCCCTGTGCTCGCCACACCCCAACATCCCTGTCCAGGCGTGGGTGTCGCCTTATATCCACACAACTTGCATTTCCTCTCCCCCACTCCCACGCCTGGAAAGCCTGCCCACCCCTCGTGGGGCTGATGTTTTCCCAGCAGGGAGCACCACTGTCCTGTCTCCTGTCACATTTCAGCATTTTGCGAATGCGTCCCCATCAGCAGTCCTCACTTTTGCCCTTAGTGAGTGTCCTGGGCACTTATCCTAATCCCTTGAGGGCAAAATCCGTGTCCTGGGCCCGCTGTGCTTGCTGCTGCCTGCGGTGCAGTGCGGTGCTATTTACTGACTGGATGAACCTGTACTCTTAAGTTCATCACAGTAGGACATAATTTCCAAAAGGCGGTTTTATAGAAGGTCAATTAATGAGGCCAAGGTTACAGGTTCAATTCCCATATGGTTCATTTAGCTTTGCATAGAGAAATTAAAAAGAAAAAAAAATCCAGGACCCAGACTGTTTGCAAAAGCTCAGCCAGTTGCTCACAGACACATGCATTAATGTCACAGAAGACAGTCCACAAAGTGCGCGTGGGTCAGAAAAGCTCCAGTTTACTGACATCCTCTCACATGGTGATCTCTGAAACTGAAAGACGGCACAGCATTGGGAGGTTATGTATCCAGTTTTAAGGGACACATTAGTACATTTTATAAGGCTGGGGAAGAAGGAGAAGGGGTTAGAGAAGAAAAGGAGGGAAGACCTTGGACTTACTTCTGAGACACCCAGTGTTTTCAAAATACAAAGCTTACTTACTGATGTGTAAGTCAGAACTCACCATTATAGTATATATACAACCACTAAGCACCTGCATAGGATGAGGGGACCAAACTATAGGGCCAAACCTGAAAGGGCAGAAGTGGGAGGCCTGGGTTCTAGTTCTAGGATAGTCCCCAGCGAAATCTTAGCAAAATCACCCCTCTAGGCCATAACTGTCACTGTAAAAAGGTTGAATATATGATCCCTAAGATACTTTTCAAGACATCCTTTTAAGGTAATGATAGATACAAAATATAAATGGGACAGTGTGTCATGATCAAGTTTTATGCAAATTGAATATCAAGCTCAAATTAAAGACAATGTGTTATACACTATAAATAGGCACTATTTAATCTCAATCAAGCATAAAAAAATCTACATGCAAACACTTATCCTTTCTAGAATAGCTAATCTTATGACACTTAAAATGCTTTCTTCCTTCTATGATATTGTATCTATGCTGATTTTGGGAGGGGGTATACTAGCTAATTATCAAGACATCTTATTGAGCTACCCCCCCACCCCCAAATGGTTGGATGCTTAGGGGAAGCAATAGGAAGCTGTGCAAGAAGAAAATAATTTATATTGACCAACAAATGAAGAAATTGGCTCACTGAAAATCTATAATGTACAATGTTGTTCCAGAAATTACCATACGTAAAACTATCTTTCCCCATCTTTGCAACAATTATATTAATGATCTACTACTATTCAGTAACCAGAAATTCTTATGAAAGAATACTTAGTCCCATTTTTTAAACTCACTCAATGTAATTTAAACAAACCTACCTTTTGTACCACCACTCAATCAGACATATGCTTCTACAATCACCCCCAGCTGCTAAGAAGCTTTTACCCATGTGTAATCATTTCAAACATTCATTCAACCACCTAGAGCAGAATGAGAATTCAGTAAAAATCCTTCCACACTTACCTGAACATACTGGTGTGTTTAAATTACTCATTAATTAAGATATTCATAGAAAGCCTCCTATGGGCCCCATGTTCTAGCCACTGGGATGAACAACCAAGACAAAGCCCCATTCCTGTGGAGTTTCCACTGTAGGAGGAGAGCGACACAAGACAGAAGCAAGAGTGTGATTTCAGGTAGTGGTGAGGGTCTCAGAGAAAATCAGAGGCTGAGGTTGGATGAGGTGGGGTTAGGATTCTTTAGAAACACCTCTTTGGGGTGGCTGAAATGACAAAGTAGCCAGCCATGCAAAGATGTCAAACAAAGAAAAGAGCAAGTGCAAAGTCCCCAAATGAATGTAACACATTCCCAGGACAGAAATGAGGGCAATGTGGCTGAAAGGAAGTTAACGAGGAGGAAGGGGACATGGGAGGTGGCAGAATGTGAGACTCAAGAGGAAGGTGGAGATGGACCAAAGGCATCTCAGAGGCCATGGTAATGATCTAGAATGCTCTTCTCACTGCCATCAGGTGTAATGTGAATATTGCAATGTTACCAGCAGAAAGGAAACCTGATCTCATTGCCATTTACAAAATCTTACTTTGGCTGTTGTGAGAGAATGGACTACAAGAGTGGGTAACGTTGCAGGTGGGGAGATGAGCCAAGAGGTTTCTGCAGGAGATGATAATGGCTTTGGTTAAGCAGTGACAATAGCGAGAAGTGGCCACATTAGGAATCTTTTTTTTTTTTTTTTTTTTTTTTTTTTAATTTGATAGCACTGAGAGGACTTTCAGAAAATTTGCATGGCAGTGCTATTATTTAATATGTTAAATTGGAGTGAAGAACAGGTTGTGACTTGTGGGAGTTTGTTTTGAACTTGATAGTGGTAGAACAGTATTGGTACGGTATATTCCTATTTTTTGTAAATAATATAATACCCATGATATTAACTTATAGTCTACCCATAGGAAACACTGGGAGCAATATAGTCCAGTTTTACTTAAACTTCCTGGGCCAGTTTCCTCATCAGTAGTGGCAACAGAGGCCCTACTACACAGGGTTGTTATAGATTAAATTACTCAATCCATGTAAGAGCACTTAGAACAGCATGGAACATATATTAAGTATTCTTTAAATTATGGCTCTTATGAGTTAGTATTACTGTTGGATCTATAATTCTTAACAATGGCTGCCACAACAGTGGAACTACAGGTAATTCTACTTTTCAATATTCTATTCTGTGTTCTGAATTTAATTTGTATAAATATGTGTAACATTGCTAAGCAGAAGAAAAGGTTTTTAAAAATATACTATGTAGCAGTGGTACTACAATAGCCATAGAGTTTATTTGCTACACAGGCAGCGTTTAGTGTGCACAGGGACATGAGCATTTCTTGTAAGAATCCTGGTTCCCCCGGTGTCTGCAGTGTGTAGGTTGGGAACAGCCACGTTAGATCATTAGGATAAACAAATTATGGAGATTGAAATACACACTCTTTTATATAAAGAACACAATATCTAAGAACCATAAGAATTTGCAGAACATGTAGTATAAAAAAACCTCATGAACATAAATCAACATTTAACAGCTGGTTTACTAAAATTCTTGTTTTTACTCACACATAAAATATGCTTAATAAACCTTTTTGCTGGCTCTTTCCTTTTGTTTTGATAAGAATATATTTTGAGTCACATATTTAATCTTAAGTATCTCAGTCCAGTTTTCCCATTATTTAGGGGGAAACTGGGGAGTGATTTTTGTAGTCTGTTTCCTTTCATGGTGTTATCTTTGATGATGAGTGAATCGTTATTTTTTTTAAAGACTTTATTTATTTATTTTTAGAGAGAAGGGAAGGGAGGGAAAAAGGGAGGGAAAGAGACACCAATGTGTGGTTGCCTCTCACATGCCCACAACTGGGTACTTGGTCCACAACCCAGGCATGTGTCCTGACTGGGAATAGAACTGGCAAACCTTTGGTTCTCAGGCAGGCACTCAATCCACTGAGCCACATCAGCTAGGGCGAATCATTAATTCCTCACTCAATAAAGTTCATCCTCTCAAACCACAATTAATAGTGCACTATAGGTAGGAATTAAAAAATTGCTACCCACTTTATAATCCGAGCTGTATGAGTAAAGTTATAACTAAAGTTACCAGATACAGAAAATTTAAGGACATAACTGGCTTGGAAAATTGAATTTAAAGCATAGTAATGGCTTATTAGTCTTTTCCAACTTACTTCCTTTGTTTGCTTTCACAACAGTTTACACCATTAATAATATTTATTAAAGTGGCTCTGTTTAATGAGGTATGTATTTTCTACACTCTAAATTTCATTTGAGTGAATGCAATTTGCCCACCAAGGACTCAAAGTTATAATTAAGAAACCCTAGCTTCAGCCTAGCAAAAAAAAAAAAGTAGCCTGAAACAGATCTGAAGGATAAACAAGGTAGAAATAGTTTGGATCACAAGAAATTGAAGCCCACACTAGTATGTGCAGAATTCCTTTTTAAATATAAAAATCTACATTATCAAGTAATTTTTTTCTCCTTCAAGATAAACTAAGGCTAGACAAATTAGTATTTGATCAAATGATGTAAAATCTATTTTGGGGAAAATATCCAAAAACATTTAAATCTAAATGTATTTTCTAACAAAACAAGGGAAATAGACAATTTAATTTCAGGCTACTTTATTATTATGGGAATTATTTTAATCAATCAATTTTTATTAAATACAAGCTGTATGAAAGCCCCTTTTGAGACCGCAAAGATAACAGAGGGCCTCTACGCTCTGTGGGTTTATAGTCAAGGTGGGACGCTAAGACCTGGAGACTGGTAAATATTAAATGCACTATGTGCTAATCACCCATGGCTTAAAAATAAATCCAAATTCCAAGAAAGTCCAATAACTGGCAATTGACCTGAAGGAAAGTTTTGTGGAGGATGGGGTAAGGTGCACCTGAGCTGCACCAAGGAGGAAGTCCAGACAACAGCAAACGCATGGGTACCCAGCACTTGACCGGCTGCCCTCCAGAGACAGGTGTGAAAAATGGCCCGAAGCACCAAGGGTCTGACCCCAGATGAAGTAGTCTGAGATGACTCTAGGACAGTGGGCTGAGACATCTGGTAGATAACCAGAAACGTGGCAAGGAAAATGAAGAGAGATGGATACAAAATTAAGCATGTGAAAGGACATAATTAAAGCAATTGATCATATATGCAACATAGACAAATAAAAGCAAAAAGATCTGATGTAAGTACCACTAAACAGGGCAAGCACAAAAAACTGTGCTCAACAAGACAGAGGTTGGAACATGCCTTATAAGATAAACTATTCTTAGTTAGCAAGGATCCCAGACTTGACTCATGGAATAATAAATAAATAAATTCACCCGGGAGATGATTAAGTAAGGAGAAAACAAGGGAATAGATGGAAATCTACAGAAAACTAGCATTTCTGCTTAGACAGGGAAAGAACTCACTAGCAAACCTGAGGGAGAAAAACCAGAGGGGCAGGAAGGCAAGATAATGCAGGGTCTTGGAATCAAAGGGATTGCTGGGAGGTTAACCATGTCCAATGCCCCCAAGTGACAAGACTTAAGGTTATGGTTATCATTGGCACTGCTGACCTTAGCAATGGTCACTTTTATGCATATATAAACCATATTGAAGTGAAACACACTCACTACTTTTTTATTAAGGAGTTTCTATATTTGGGGAAGTTGTCTTTGTCATAAAACTATATCTAGTATTTTTTTTTTTATTTTGGTTTTTCAATTACAGTTGTCCCCTTTTCCCCTAATTTAAACTATATCTAGTATTATCATTTGAGCATATGTAGAGTCTCTAAAAAGATCTAACAGAAAATCCTCTCCAGAAACCTTTATAGAGCATGATATGCCCATCAGTGGTTGCTAAGATGATGGCCAAACATGTTTGCTTTAAAAAAAAAAAAAAAAAAAAAAAAGCCTCTACATTCTATTTCATCTCTGCAATCATTGGCACATGTAAATGTACTTATATACATAAGTTATTTAGAATCCTCTGAGAAGAAATCATGAACTTCTCACATCATCTGTGGGTCAGTACTTTATAAAGTAAGTGTTATTTTATTATTTTATTTTTTAAAATATGTTTATTGATTTTAGAAAGGAAGAAAGGGAGAGGGGGAGAAAAAGAGAGAGGGAGAGGGAGAGAGAGAAACATTGATATAAGAGAGAAACATCGATTGGTTGCCTCCCATTCACACTCCAACCGAGGAATTAAACCCACAACCTAGGTATGTGCCCTGACCAAGAATCGAACCCCCAACCTTTTGGTGTAGGGATAACACTGTAACACTGCAACCAACTAGCCACACCAGCCAGGACTAAAGTAAGTTTTAAGGAGATGACCTCTAAATGTTTGCCTGAGTGTTTTTAATTACAGGGACTTTGCTTTTAAAGTGTCCTATATATGCTAAACAGGATTTCACTTTCCCCCTGAACACTAAGGAGCCTTATGTGAAGATGCAGATGTAGATGCTAATACAGATAGCATGAGACACTGAATACTAATGGGTTCTAGTTCTAGCTGTGAACCTTGAACCTGAGTTATTTAGAAGTTACTGATTTCAGCATATTTTATGTTTACCACATTTTCAATAAGTTGATGTACAAGGTGGCCTTTCTGAACAACAGAATATGGTTTCTTCCTATCAAATTTATTAATGAATCAAAGCTCCAAACAAACCGCTTTTCTTCTGAGTGGTTTTCCTACATTCTAGAAATAATGAGTTCATTGCCGCTGGTATTGCCCTCTGATTCACAAATTCAGTATTAGTACTGCTACATGAGAACACAGGGGCTTTTGGATCAGCTCACACACTATTCCTCCTGCCTTATACTGAGCTAGTTCATGTAGGATGAAGGGATATTCTTTATTATTTCAAGAATGCTCCCATGACAGGTTTAGAGAAACACATTCCAAAATTTATAAATTAATGACATCAATGACCAATGTCATAGTACTTTTGCCAACATGACACCTACAATATTTACTTCAGATCTACTCTATTTCTGACTTTGAGTAATTAACACCCGTCAAAATATTAAAAATAGCATTTTAATATCACAAAGTTCTAAAGAATGCTTCTATTAAAGGGATTAAATAAATTCATTTATTAACATGCCAGTTTCTGCATAATCAATGAAGTGTCACTTCACTGATTATGTAGAAAATAATAAACTTATTTTCTTAGGGCTAATTCTATAATTGTGAAATAATACCAGTGCTTTCTGGTCAGCTTAACACTCTGAAATGATCTTTCAGTAAAGGTACAAGGAAATCTTTCCCATTCACACATTAGCTTATGATAGGTAAAACACATATCCCTTTGGAAAACATGAATGAATATTTGAAGCCATCCTCAGGGTGCTCTTCCTGGGAGTCTCCGGGACAACCACACACACAGCCCGCCTGGCCCCCAGCTCCTGTTGGCAGGCGTCACCCAACTACGATTTGTGGGAGCTGCAAAAGGCTGCTCAGGGGACGAGCCAGCCTCCCTGGGAATCGCTGGAGATAAGGTGCGCATGCGCACACACAGAAGCGCCAACACGTGTATGCAAACATGCAAAAATCTGCAGGGTCAAGGTTTGCTCCCCCTGGCTGGTTTGGCTCAGTGGATTGAGCGTCGGCCTGCGAGCTAAGTGTCACTGGTTCGATCTTCCAGTCAGGGCACATCAGAGAAGGAAAACTCTGACTCCAAAAAACCTCCGCTGCCTTGCGGCATACCTCTTCAGGGGAAAGGCTAAGGGAGTAAACCCCGACAGAAAATCCGGAGCCGGAGTCCCTAAGGCGGTTTGACGTTGTAGTCAACACCGGCAACTCCTGCGGCGCACCTGAAGCCAAGCTGTATTGACTCCGTCTTTCCCTTGGGCCCTTCAGCTGCGAAGAGAGGGGGGGTCTGCTGCATGGGCAACAGCAGACCCTCCATATCACCCTGCCCAGGCTCTGTAGCTTCAGCTTCACTGGAGAGGACACTCCAGCGTCATCGCAAGATGTCGATTCAACACGGGAGGAGACAGATACCGTGTCACTCCGGAGTCGGACTGCACAACCATTCTCGGCGGTGCAGATAGACTCTTAAGAAGCTACACCATCGTCTCTCGAGACGGACGGCTGCCGACGACAAGGTTTGCTGCTCTTTGGGTATTTTTCATTAAGCAGCTCCTCAAAATAAAACGGCAGTGGCTTTAAGTGGGAGCAACTGTAGGGCACTAAAGACAGATTTTTAGGGCGCTCTTCTGCAAAACAATTCAGAGGCGCCTTTCCTAACTCACCCCGATACCCTCCAGCACCGAAGAAGCGATGCTGTACTGCTCCGTCAGCAGCTGCCCGCGCTCCCTTTTAGAATTCTCCTGCTAAAGCACAGTTTGGAGGATTAAGCCATCTATGAAACTGTTCTTTTCCCACTGATTTTAACCTGCACAATCAGGACTGTCTATGGTTCCATTTCACCTGGCCTCTGGCTTGGATGAGAAAACCAGGGTCGGCCCTGGAACGGCATTCCCAACTCAACACGACACTCATTGACTGTTCGTGGGCTACCGCATGCTGCTCTGAGGACGGCGGTCTCAGGCCTTCCACCGACTGGGAGGACTGAGGGGTTGTCACCCCCACCACCAGCCTGCTCAGCCCCCTTCCATCGCCACATCCGCCACCAAATGTGCTCACTAATTTTAACACGGCTGTTGCTGTCCTATACTTTATCCACTTTTTTCCTGCTCAATTTCATCATTCCCATTTTTAAGTAAAAAACATTTGTTTATAAAAAAACATTCTGATACACCAAACTATATATTCATTTTCTGAGTTGCCATGAACAAAACAATGAGAGAATCCTGAGTACTTTTTTTGGGGGGGTCTTTATTTTTCTTAGGGTTTGACGTTTGGGGCTGTTTCGTTAATTTCCTCCCATTAAAAAGATCTGAAACCTGAGGTTTCAGAAAAGCTGTTCTTTGGCTAACACATGGCCACTGACTCAGCACCAATCCAAAGATACAGTACTTATTTCATTAGTTACCATCTTTTACAGATATCTTAAACCCTACCTTACTCTTAAAAAAAATCAAGAAATAAAGTACCTACAGAATACTGTCTCTCCCTCCTTTGCTATACCTCTTTCTCTTCTCATGTCTGCCCCCTTCCTCTTGATCCAACCCCACACACATCCATATTTTGGCTTTGAGAAAAAAAGCTACCAGTATTATCAGAGGTGTGGGTATTCCTTATTCGAGCAAACATTAAAACTATTAAATATTTAACTTACATTAAAAGGACCATCTAGGTATTTGCTGATAGTTAAATGTGGAAGAACGATGGACTAATCAGGATTCACCTTTTTTTCTGGCTAGTTCACCTCTACCTCCTTCCCCACCCTGTTTTTGTAGCTGTTCTGGTTCTAAGGAATAGAGACAATTCCCTGAAAGTCTCTCTCTAAGCCTTGAGATTGTGTGTTATGAGTAATAAGCAGGTGCTGAAACATCTGTTTTGCCCCTTTTCATCTATTCAGTACCATTCCTGTTCTAAGTCTTGGACACATATAAGCTAAGAGAAGACACTAAAATCCCTTACAACTGCAGGTCACGTTCTCATGCCAGCATGGAGTGAGGGCAGGAATATAGACGAATCCTTACTGGAAAGTAAAGGAATATTAATATACAATAACTTGTGAAACAATCTTATATTTTTCACTCTTATAAAAAGATACCACACCTGCTTAAAACAGCCCTTCCTTAAAGCAAGGTAAACCAAAATGAAAGTTCTGGGTTCAGTGAATTCAACGTGACTTCTGTTTCTTATCGATGGGATAAGAATCAGAAAGATTAATGAGAGAAAGTGCTCCCAAGAGTGTTGGATCAGGAATTAAGACGCTTACTTTTACTCCTTAGTGCTCTTTGGTGTGTTTGTGTGTATATGCACTTATGAAAGAAACTAGTGACTTACACCAAAATGATTTTTATCATTTCCCTGACATTCTTCAAAGCAATCACAGAAACTTTTCTCAAAAGTTTTAAAAATGGAAGTTAGGCTTTTGCCTTTGGAATAGATCTGAGCCAAGATGAAAAAAAAATTTAAAAACAAGGCCAACGGCATAGATATCAAAGCAAACATGACATTGTTTAGTGATCAGAAGGAGTCCCACTGGAGTTTGTTAAAGAAAAAGTGTTCAGTGTACTTATAAATAGTGTTGAAAGATGGCGAGGAAGTTGAGAAAGGGCATTCCTCGGCTGTAACTGCAACAAGGCGGGAAGTGGTGCAGAAGTCACTTAGATCTGTCTTGCTCCCTGCCACGCCCCATGGCCAGATGAGAAACAGGATGGCCACCTGACTCCCCCTGACAACCCACCACTAAATACATGGGACCCTGGCCTTCCCACTGCTATTTTATTACATAGAAATAGCGCAAATTAGATTTATTCAAAATCCTATGTTCAATTTCAGTGCCATGAAACTAAGACTGCTACACGTCCTGACTTGAATTCAAGGACACTGCATATGTCTTCAATGAAAACTATGCCTTCAACACTTATTGGCAATAAAGTTATTGAAATTTATATCAATATTCTCTTTCCAATGTTTGTTACAATGTATGTTTGATACAACGTATGTACTATATGCATGCTTTGGTAGAGAGAAATCAATACAAAGTATTTTCTAATATAAGGAACATAATATAAATGTGTATATTTTTATGCATGTACATTTTACCATGCTTTAAGGAATATCGTCAGCAATATAATTTTTTTATACAGTAAAATAATGTTCAGGAATTAGGACTTCATTTTGGCCTCCCCCACCCATTAAGTTAGGAAAACTTATCCAGGCTGGGACTTTTAAAGAGCCAGGAAAGGAGTTGGCCTTACAGGTGTTGTGCTGCGACCCCAGCACAGCGGGTCCCAGGGACACAAGGCAACCTACAAGAGCCCAAAAGGGACACCTGAGAAGAGACACAGGGCTGGGATGAGAAGGCAGGCAGGAAGCAGAAGAATGAGGAGCAGAGACGGCGCCACAAGAAAAGGCTGGGCAACCAGTTGTTAGTCAGCGAACACGGAGACACCCAAAGCTATGAAAAAGGAAAGGCTCCGAGTCACCAAGGCCATGGGAAATCAGGCAACAGAATCACAGCCATCTGTGCAGCCGGACCAGGGTCGAGCTCTGGAGCAAGAGTCAAGGCCGCTGGCCAAGGCTGGGGTGAGCTGGGGACAGAAGTAGATAACAGTGCTGGGGCACCTCACGCAGCAGGCTTCCCTGGCTTGCCCAAGGGCACTGGGGTCTCACCCTGGCTGGTGGGTGTGTTCAACTTAGACCATGGCACACACAGAAAAATGCCAGCTTGTTCAATACGTAATAGAAAGCCAGTTCCCGGGGAAAAAAGGAAAGTTAATGCAGCCAAGAAAGGAAAGGGAGAAAAATAAACCTTTAAAAGAAACAGGTAGCTGGAAGCAGCATTAACTATCTGAACATGGGAAGTGTTTTAAGAGACTTATTAAAGAGAAAAATGGCAAATAATTTATTGGAGTCTGAGAAAGGTGAATATTAATGCCTTCAATCAAAAAATCTAACCCAAAAATGACATGTATTTCTAAGGGAGAAAAAGAAAAATAATGAGAAATAAATCTGAGATAGATTGTATTTGAGGACAAAATAGATTCTGGAGTATGCATCTAAGTTCACTGTTTATTTTCTAGACAGAGAAGACTATTCATTAATTGAGATAATACAGCCACACTAAATAGAAAGATCATTAGTAAGTGACAAGTGTAGAAAAATAAAGGTAGGAAAAAGGATTTGTTAGGATAAAAGAAAGAATTTTCTACTGTATATCTGTAAAGTAAAAAAAAATAATTTGATAAAATTAAAAATTGAGCTAAAAAGTTTTGCTTACTTTTATTTCCAAAATTTAAATTATAAAAGCAAAGAGGAGTTTATGAAGAATTAAATTTGCTATAAAGCAGCTAAAGCTAACATATTATAAACCATATGAAATATAATAAAAATGAATCTATAACCATATGCCATTCTTACAACTAATTGGAAGAAAACCTGAAATTCCTAAGAGTTAACAGAAACCAAACAACTCTGAACACATTTCTAATTGAATTTACAATTCTTCAGATAGGAAAAAGAAAAAAATTCAACATAGGATTACTGAAATAAACACATTACATATGAATAACATAAAATGTAATTGTGAGGAGAAGAGGCTAATTTGGTTTACTACTTATTATTCACAAACATTTCTTTATAAAAACTCATGTTAAAAATTATTTTAAAATATACACAGTATAGTAAACCCAACAGAACACTGTCATCTTGCTCAGAACCTTAAAATCCTTACTGTGAACATTTTATGGGAGCCTTATATGCTTGACCTGAGAATGTTTCCTGTAGGGCGGAGATGGAGCAAGTGCAAGTGACATGCTGTTCTGTTGACGATTTCCTACTGACCACTGGAATTCTGCATACAAATTAGTAATTGCAGGCTCTGATTAACATATTTGTGTGTGTGTGTAATTTATATATATATATATATACTGTGGGTTTTTGGAGTGCTTTTAAACACTCACAGCTCTGATGTAATGGGCCTCATAATGTGCATTTTATAGATCTTGAAGTCGACCCAGAATATACTACTAAGAGACCAAAGGAGAATTTACTTATTACTCACAGTTGCATAAAGATAAAAGAACCAGTATAAGATTAAACAAATAATGGTATCACAGTAACTCAGGGACAGGGTTTTCCTATCCCTAAGGGCAGGTGAAGTCCCAGCCAACCTTACCCAAAACTAGATAAAGGACTTGCATAATGGTGTTCGCTTAGCAAGTTGAATTGGATAAAAACCGATGAGTATGGACATGCTCCCTTTCCCACAATTAGTAATAGGCTGTTCCTGAGAAATATCAGGCACCCAAAAGTGCACCACAATTTTTTATTAATTATTCAAGAGAAACTGAGCTAATAGTTCCCTGAAGCATAGCGAAGGCAAAAGTTTCACTATTTCTCTTTTATACTATGAAATGATTTACTGCTAAATTATAACATTAATACCATAACTCAGTAACTTCTATAAAAAGTTTCAGCATTGACAGCTGTCTTTTACTCTAGTTTTTTTTTTTAAAGAAACTAATTTTGTTTGTAAATTATTTCAAGCAAGATTAAGGTTGCACATAATTCACTATGTGCTTAGTGACTTGATAATACCACATATTAGCATTTGTTTCAATTGATCTTGAGAAGCAACTTTTTGATTTATAAAAGGAATCACAATATTCATAGATAATATTTCCTAGGGCAGCCAGATATATGGCAGCAACTTAAAGATCAACAACATGACCTTACTTCTCACAATCATTAGCATATTTTCCTACAAAATGGAATGCTGTCAGAAATAAAAGCTTAAATTTCAGCTCTAAAAATTCAAGTCTGTTATTTTGAAAAATTAAGCAAGATAATGAGTACCCAAGGAGGACATTTAAAGACTATTAACATGATATGAGACAGCACTGTATAGAAAATAATACACTCTGGAATCATGGCCATGGGTCAGCCTCATAGGCGTAAAAAGTCCCACATGATTTTAAATAGTAAAATAAGCTATCAAATCTCTAAAAAATGAACTTAAACCAGATTTTACATGCTTTTTTATCTGTGCTGCAAAGTTCAAGTGAATAACAGGAAATAAAAGTTTTACAAATGGCACCTGAACTGAAAATAACCCACGCTCAGGAAGGCTGTTCCCCTTGCCCCTACCCCACCCGGGCACTCCTGCCGGAACTCCTGCTAGCTCTGTGTGGGCGGCAACACTAGTCACCAGCACCAAAGCCAACTGCAAAGAGCCAGACTGGGAGGGCAGGAGACAGCTCTACACCTCCAGGACCTCAGGAAAGGAAAGCCCACAACTCAACATGGTACAAATCGCCTTCCTGGGAGCCCAAGTGCATTCTCTCAGAGGAAATGAAAACAGATTCCTAGCATCCTGAGATGGAACTCTAGGCTGTGAATAACATTATTTAGTTAAGAAACTAAGGATGCGTCTCAAAGGACTTACAGAATCCAGTTTTGAAATACAACTGATTTTGTAAGTTGAAACATTGGATTCACATTTGCTAAGTGATATGTACAACTTTCTGAGAACCCTGTTCTGATTACAGTTGGTAACTTGGTAAGACTACATACATATGAACCCATGACTCTAAATATAACAATGTATTTTTTAAGTTTAAAGGTTTGGATAACACCAGATTCTTCTTCTCTGCTACACCCCAAACCCTTAAGCCTTAAGAAAGCTCAGTTTTCTTGGGACTTTGTCAAGAAATACCTTCCTAAGAAATTTTATCTGGTGAGAAAGTCACTGAATTTTAAAACTTAAAATACATGTATACACACATACATAATTATGCAGAGTACCATATGTCATAAGAGACAAAGTATGCATTCTCTAAAATGAGAACTGAATTATTATTTTTTTACAGTCTGGCTCTCAAGTCAGTCTTGGATTTTGAACCCAAGTACAGTCAAAGGGAAAGAAAATCAAGACTGATTTCTTGGCTTGTGAAATAGCTAAATTTCACCCTAAGATGTTGATGGAAATTTTTCAAAATTATTAGTCTAAAGCAAAATAATAAATGATTACATTAGGCCAATGCTTGGTGGAGAGCAATTTTAAATGAGCATAATCTTTAATTCCTTTTCTTCCTGTTATTGGAAGTGCTGTGACTATCAATCATGACTAATAATTCGAAAACAAAATATGGGCAAAGCCAAGCCCTAAGTCTTGCAGCTCAGAGTATCAACCACAGGGTTCAGAGTCCCTACAAAACAGTAATGTATATGTTGAAATATTTATATTTCAACATATAATGAACCTATCATTCGTGATGTAGGACAAAGTAAGAATTTAACTTGAATCAAATCAAGCACTGCATTCATCCCCTACCACACTCTGTAAAACAGTAATTTTATCTTATTTTTACCTTTAAAATAATCTGTTTACATCAGGAAATGTGAAAACTTAATAACAGTAGATAAACTTATCCTTTAACAAGATTTTGCTGAGTTCCTATGGGAGACTAAATCTAGTTTTCAACAACTGTTCAAAGAAAGTTTAAAGCATTATGTAATCTCACAATTTTCCGAAGTACATTTTCTGCTAACTAATATCATAGTTAATATGCTCCTGTTCCCCTGGACCAAAAAAAAAAAAAAAAAAAATGACTTCAATTTTTTCAGTTTACAAATACAGTTATCTATTCACCTAGAGGATTAACCAGAAAGAGAGTTATGAACAATACCAAAAAGAATGTCAAAATATATAAAAGAAGAACCTGGGATGCTTAAAAATACCAAGACAGGGCCTTCACCTTGTGAATCAAAAATATAATCAATTCTATTTCACAGTATTCAGAGGTACCTATTTTTTTTTTTTCTGGTAAAAGTATATAAGATCAGAAAAACAGATTCCTATGTGCATTAGTATTTCTTTTATGCTAATTTTTTCATGGTTAAAATCTGTTTGAGAGCAGGGGTGGAGACCAGTTGGGAAAAACAAGAAAGAGGAACAATCGGAGTCCCAGGCCACCTGCGATCCTTAGACCAGAGTTGCACGCACCTGCCAAAGCCATTTCCTTGAGAACTCCACTCCTGCCTGCCTCTCTCTGTGGCACTTGGTTATTGTTTGCTCCCCAGGCCTCTAAGTTCAAGCTGTCATGGCTTTGACCGCCCCTGTGTTTTCTTTTATCCACTTGTTTAATTACAATCCCAAAGCAGAGAGGACAGACCGCTGGCACCAGCCAGTTACCCCCTGGGAAAAAAGTGGGAGAATAGAAGAGAAAGCACTTTTTTATTTTCTTCCATCGAACTAGTGCCTGCGATCACATGCAAATGCAGGGATAACTGTTTGAACTGTAGTTAATTATCTTTAATTGAAACAAAAGTTGTAGTCCATTCAAACATTATTAAGCACTTCTATGGTTCTGTATGTCTTCTGTATCCTTTCCTCATTAAATAGAAAAAGAGCACATTATGTATATTTACACACTTCCGGTCAGTACCATATATTTTTATTTACATTGTCCTTCACAGATAGAAGATAAACAAGAGTGAAACATGCCGTTAATGGGAAGAGCAGGCTTTAAACGCTGAGGGAAAGAGAAAAGGAGAACAAGAGTGAAGAACTGTATATGAAATATGAGGGATAGAAAGCCATGGAGTGAGAGATTTTGAAGCCAAAGAAACAGAGTTGTGGGAAAAAACAGACTGAGCAAAGTATAATGAAAAATTATTTTCAATACCCTATGTGCGCAGTGCAAACATACAGCACTGGAAAGAAGTAAACAGCCAGAATGACTGGGTTATTTTGAAGATAACAAGAAGCATGTGAAGGAAGTAAATAACTTTAAGTAGACAAGAATTAAAATAACCTTGTTTAAGGGTATGGTTAGGTTACATGTAACAGCAAAGATCAGAAAACTGTAATTTTATACAAATTGCAAAATTGATGAGGTTTATAAAAAATACTACACTTTTAAGTTTATCATACTTAGAATTTATAAATGGTATTTCCTTCATGTCAGGGATATTTTGAAAAAAGAAAAAAAAAACATTGATAAGGGAAACACATGAGTGACAATAACCCCAAGAGCTCTCAGAGGGTTTCCCTCTGTGAGTGCAGCAGACGAGTGTTTTAAGAATATTGAAAAGACTATCAAGAAATTTAAGAAGCATTAACTTCAAATTCAGATGATTGTTTTTAGCTGAATTGCACTGACAGCCATGCATTCAGTTCCTT
This sequence comes from Furipterus horrens, assembly GCF_987537825.1. Lineage (NCBI taxonomy): Eukaryota > Metazoa > Chordata > Mammalia > Chiroptera > Furipteridae > Furipterus > Furipterus horrens. The sequence goes on from NW_028327180.1 coordinate 15,998,760, forward strand.
ATCGACCTCTTTTTGTAACTCAGTTGGCAAAAGGTGCTCAAAATTTTTCTCTCCATTTTCAGAATATGGGGAAAAAATGCTAATTATGCAATCTATACACTAAAAAACAGCAACTTATAATTCAATTCTTGGTTAATTGCTAACTGCTGCCTAGACAACACATGACTTAGTTCATTAATTCATATTTGATTACATCAGTTTCTGGTAAATCATTATTAAATTTTTAATAGGAAGAACCATAGAAATTCAAAAGGACACAGATCCCTTTCACGTCACAAGACAACTGAGGCCAAGAACGGGTTACCAGCCCATCTCTACCCATGTGGGTAATGACTATTTCTAAGGTGTTCCCATGCCAATTAAATCCACTGAGGAAAGACTTTACTGACCTTCTACCATGGACCTTACACGTCATGAGAGATAAGATTGTAAAGAAGAAAGGGACAGTGTAACAGTGAAGTGAGGGGGCATAAAGGATCCCTGAGCAGGGCACAGTGTGGACAAAGCTCTATCGACGCTTATTCCTTTGGGCTTTCTTTGCACACGTGCGTAATCCCCCATAACCCTTTCGACTCCTCAAGACTACTGCGCTGACTAATCGTTGGGTCCCCAGCATGTTTTGAGTTTTCATAGATAACTCACGGTCGAATGAAGTCTGGACACTGGTCAGTGAGTGGGTGGGGTGTGTGTGTGTGCGCACATGCACATGTATGTATGTACTGTTTTTATGTAAGATCAAAAAGCCAATGTAAAAATATTTAACACACCATATTTAGGCTAATTGGACTATGTTCCATCAAATTATACTTAACATCAGGTTAGATGCCTTAAGACATAATAGGTTTCCTTTTATTTCTCCTCTTTTACTCAACAGATCCTTTTGTTAGTCTTATTGAAATTTAACTGACCTAATTCTAATAGGTTAAATTTTATTTCTTTTCCAAAAATAAGCATAGGTTAAAAAAAAACAAACCATCCTAAAAGGTTGGTTTGCTCTTCTAGATCAGGATATTGACATTTAATAACTTTTCCTGGTGAGTTTTGAGGAAATTTTAACCAAACTACTTTCAAGAGCAATTTATGTGTGATTCAGAATTCATTTGCGGCAAGTGAAATAGTTTGTCTTTGATAAATTACAGTTAACTATCAATATGCCAGAATAAAAATGCATGGGTTGAAGTATCTTAAAAATAACCTCTACCATTAGTCCATTTTTCCTCAGGATCCTACTTTTATTTAGAACACTGCTGCGCCACAAGAATTTTTAAAACATGCAAGACCTGACTATTTAGTCGGGACACTGACCTCTTTTCCCTTAGACTGTCAAATAAAAAGATGACAACAGCTAATGCAACAACAGCTGTCCAGTGTGAATGAATCCCACGTATACCTATTTTTTGGTCAGGTCAGCAAAAAATATATTTTTTGGTGTGCTGTAGAATTTTAGTAATTAGTTTATGTGTGCTGTGAAGTGAAAAAGGTTGAAAATTGCTGACTGAGAGAAATAATAGTTTTCTTTCTTTCTGTCACAGATTAGGTAAGTGAACTAATACATTCCGATTATTTACTAAAAGGATTCCTGCTAGTTCATCTTGCTGTTTATGAATCTTACTGTTAGAGCCTTCTGACCAGCGAGGAAGGTGAACATACCCATGACTTTGTGCCTTGTGAGCCAAGCTTTATTTTACCCTGACAAGTGGAGCTCCAATTAGTGCTGTCTGCCATCAGATGGCACACTGTCCCACGGCACTGCAATCCCAGGCCACTGTCCAAACCTTTTGACCTTCAAGGGGAATAGGAAGGAAATTCGCATGTGCTGCACCTAATAGCACTGAGGGGCTAGAGGTTTGGATACATTCTTCTATTTGGTTCTACAGACAAGTCTTCCTGCTATAAATAATGTTCTCATTTTACAGACGAGAAACTCAGGCCCAGAAAAAGCGAAATAGAACTACCTTCTGGGTACAGAACGGGAACCTGGCAGAAGCAGACTGGAACCCAGGCTAGTCAAAGGCCAATTGTCTGTCTCTCTGGATTATACAACCCGTGGCTCAGTTCCAGGGTCCGGATCTCTAGTGTGAGGTGTGGCAGTGCTGAGAGTCCTGCTCTAGGGTTGTCATGGGTATATATCACACCAAAAAAGTGAACCCAGGACATCAGAGAAGACCAGGGCCCAGAGTGGTTTCTGCCCCAAGAACTAAGTGATTTTTAACCCTGGCGCCAGCCTTTATTATGGAATGAATGCTTGGGGCTTTCTATTTTGTCACTTGTACCATGGAAGGCCAAAAAACGAACTCCCCTGAAGAATGAGGCTGAGGGTGGTCTACTGGTACCAATAAGAGAAGCAACCAGCCTGGTTTATCAAAAAGACAATAGGGTGATCATACTTCAATTTTTGACATTAGGAAACTCCCTCTGTGCACACACACTACAGCTTCCTTACTGTCCTTTCCACTGGAGATATGACAAGGCAACTGTGTCCACAGTCAAATATACTGTAACTTTAAAAAGTGACGCTTGCTTGTATACAAGGAAGCACATATATACGTGCTATAAAATACATTTATCTTTCATAAAATTTATTCTAGAGGGGAAACAGTAACATGATTCAAAAAATGGTTTTACAATGTGTATTTTAAAATATTAAAAACAAATGAAATTTCATATATCACTTGTTTTATAATTAATACAGGGCTAGGAGAGTTGGGAAGCAATGTGTTGAATAGGAATAATTAGAAATTTTTTTGCTTCATCTAAAGTGATATTACAGAACACACCTGGGTGTATAGCACAAATAATTCTTCTATTTAAATTTCTACCAACTGTTTAAACTCCATAAAAGACCACACTAAAGAGGAATATAATTTTCTTGGGCTATGTTGAACTGCTAAGATATTAGAACATTGTAAAGCCAGTTGTTAATTTTTAACAGAGCAAACTAGGAATCACTTTAAAAAAAAACCCAGTTACTGTAAATATCTTTTAAATCTGTGTCTGCTATCTTCTGGGGGTATCTTCATTCAAGTGCTCATGAATGTATAGGTCAGTAAAAATCAGATTGCATCACACTGAGGAAAATAATCTAATTATATGAATCAACTGTTTAGATGCTACAGCAACAGAAAATCTCTGTGACTTCCTCTTACAAATAACCAAGTAGATCTTCACAATGACCATATGGTCACTGAAAGAGAGTTCAGTCAAATCTGTAATTTCATGAAATAAAATAGCCTGAACAGCCATTCTTGGCTCATCCACCGGAATCTGGATGAAGGAGATATACCCTTTTCCTGAATAAATCCAAGAGACAACCACGGATCATTCAGTCAAGAAAAGGAAATCAAGCAACTGTCAAGTACAAAAATGTTTTCTCAATAGTTGCATATAGCCTTCCCTTGGCGTCAGATGGAATAGAGGGTTAAAGAAACCTCCATCATATTATAAGAGCACTTTAATAAATTCAACCTCTTATTTGATAGATATCAACATAAATCCATCAACTGAACTCAGTTACAGCAAAAAGAGCACAACATAATTTCTGCCCATTATTACTTTACAATCACGTACAAAGAGAGTCCTGATTCTTTTCTGAACGCGAAAGTCCTCAGAGTCAAGTGCTCCAAACTCTCCTGCCTGTGCCACATTCTTATTCTGCATCTGTATTTCCTGTTCGCTGGTGGCAGAATGCTAATTTCAACTCATTTAAATGAAAGCCCCGCACAATGTAGCACTCTCATTTTATTAAACAAAAACTAGAGATAAGAAGCAAGTCAGCGATGGCCACGAGGCTGCTCACCCAGCTTCCCATTATTTAACAGAGAATTACTGGCTCTGCCTGGCAACCACTTTTTTCTCCTTCTGATGTTTTTGAATTCCGATCAGAGACGTTACTACTGTTTCTAACTTTGTACCCTCTTTTGCAAGCTTTCACAAGCCCCTTATTAAGCACTGGGAAGGCTTCCTATCTGATGCCCTGCCAGGCACCGTCCTTCTGGACACAATGCATTCAGGTTATTAGCCTGATGTGCAGCGTCCAGCAGGGCTGTCTTACAATTTCACTGATCATCATCTAGTAAAACTGGAGTGCTGCCTCACCCATGGCTTTCAGATTCATATAATTAACCAGAATTAGCTCGATGTTTAAAACACAATGCCAGCCTACTCATTTATTTTTGGAAGAACACTTTAGTGAACACAATGAGAGGGCTGATTTGGAATTGCCAACTTAAACTGTCAAAGTTTTCCTATAAAATTACTATACTTGAAAAAAAATTCAAATTCTATTAAGGAAAATACCATTAAAAAAAAAAACCTATGTGATAAAATAATCAGGTACCCTTTTATCTTCATTTTAGTTCACTATTATTTTCAGCTAAGTTTTGGTACAAAATAATTCACAGGGCCTTGGGTATATATTATAAATATTACTTAGACACTGTAATTACTGGAAAAGTTTTGATACATCATAGGTTTGGTTATATAGCTCCACAAAAACATAGCATGCACAAAACTGCATGTATAAACTATCATTCAGAAGTTATTAATGTCAGACAAGCAGCTAAAAAGTGACTGCATGCTAAACATTATAGTAGGTAGTAGATAATACTTCGGGATAGAGCTTGAGTTTTTTCTACAACACTTTTGTTTACTTATATCAAATTTACCTTCATAAGTGATCAGTGAAAACATAATTAACTACGTTTTTCATAAAGCAATTAAAGAACAGGAAAAAAAATATTTCCATAAAATGAAAATAGTCTGGAAACAGCACGTAGAAAGCTAAAATCAAAATTTGGCTCTCCTGGTTATTTCTAGTTCCACTATAGTCAGTAATATGAATTTTAGAGTTTCCCAGGCCTTGGGTTGAATAATTTTAGGCAAATTGAAACTTCTCTGTAGCTCATTTTGTTTTTATGTAAGACGGTGACAATAATATCTACCTCATAAGGACCTAGTAATGCATGAATATCTTATTAAATATGTGAGCATCACAAAGCCTGACATAAAATTGATGCTCTTGTAACTATTAGTTCACTCATAATTCATTCATAAATTCATTCAGCCAACATTAATTGAGCATGCTTAAGTGCCAGGCATTGTTCTAGACACTGCCCATGTGGAGCTGTCATTCTAACAGGGATAATCAGGAGGAGGTTGGCTTGTGGCATAAATGCCAAGGGGCCCCTCTGTCAACTTGTCCTCACCCCTCCATTCAGCACATGGTTGCCGGGCACTAGCCAGTTGCTCTGGAGAACACAAAAGGTTGTAAGATTTGAATCCTGCCCAACTACTTTACTTTTCTCTCTTGTTCACTGTGTCTGCTCCTTTCTTTTCTTCCTACTCTGTCTTTCAGGCTCAAATGTCTATGATTTAAAATAGGACATTTCAAATTGTGCCAAACACAGGGGGTCCACCAGGAAGAAGACTGGGACTCAAACTGGGGTGTCTTGGGGAAGGGTCTGTCAGCTCTGCCTAAATCAGAGCAGATGTCTCTATTTCATCTGTTTCACACCGTCTACTTAATGTACGAGGCTTCTGGTGCAGGAGCCTAGTGGGGATAAATAACTTGACTGCTAAAGGAATACTTGGGGTAAAGAAAAAACAAACACCAATTTTAAATATGTCCCTTTTATAAGAAGCCAATGTAGACAAAAAGAAATGAGAGTGGGGAAGAGGAACAAGTATACCAACAGAAACTTAAAAGACATACAAACCAAATGGAATGTATGGTTCTTGATTGGATCCTGGTTTGAACAAGTCTGCGACAAAAAAGGCATTTTTCAGACAACCAAGGCTAATTTAAATGTGAACTGGGTATGCAATAATTGATTATTTTATTACACATTACTATAATAGTATATTATGTGGAAAAACATGCTTAAGATACGAGTACTGAAATATTTAGAGATTAAAAACTACTATGTCTGTAATGACACTTTAATTCTTACAGCCAGAAAAAAAAGGTGATATAAATACAACAGGCAACAGCTGTTAAATCTTGGTGATGAGTGTGTGTGTATCATACACTTCTGTTGACTTGCTGTATGTTTTGATATATTTCATGAACATTTCAGAAAAATATGTGGTATGCTTATGCCTATTGAGTAATAGAATGATATTTTTCCATCTCTATGTTATTTATTTCCTTTCATCAACTTTGTACCCTAAACTGTCTTTAGCACTTGTATACTTAAAAATCTTATCAAATTAATGGTTTTATTGCAAGATGGTATGTAAATAAAATAAATCAGCTTTCTGGACTGACGTCTACTCTTATGCCTTTTGTTAATTAAAATAAAGGATCCACATTATTTAAAGGCCAAAAAGAAAAAATGCTCTTTTCAATTTTGAATTTATTTCCAAAAATTTAATTCCCTTGCTACTTACAAAACTAGAACTAGATTACGGCTTAGAATTTTTTTCTAATCATCCTAAAAAGGTTTATACCACTTGAATCTTTATGTTAAGAATTTCAAGTTTGCTGTACTATAAGGGAAATAATATAGACAATATTCCAAATTTAGCTTTTTGACATGCTATTTTCCAGAACTGTATCTGTGCTTTTGTTTTAGGAGATGAAATCTTAGAGAACTGCTTTTCACAGTATTTTTATATGTATTATTTTTATTAATATTCCTTTTGAAGTTTAATATAACATTTATATCTTTTCCTATTACCATTAATATTTCAGTATGCTATTGAACATTAGCCAATAAAAAACCAATTCTTATCTGCAAGCATAGCGTTTTATTCAGTTCACATCTATATTTATATGTAGTGAAATGATTCTGCTTGCCTTCTTTCTTCTTTGACCTTTTTATCTATTATAAATGATGTTTAGTTTTTCTTTAATTTTTTTTCAAAACATTAACTTTCCTACTGAACAAATACTACAGTAGCATTGCTATTCTCGGATTTACTTTTCAATATTTACTACAAAGTATTTCTATGTTCTTAGTAATGTGTTTACTTTCTCTTTTTGAAGCAACCTTAATTTTCTTTAATATACTTTCCTATTACATTCCTGTTTTTCTGAGTTTCCTTCTTTTGGTCTTTATTACAATCTAGCACTACTTTTGGGTGTCACAGAGAGGACGGACTACTTCATTCATGTGAATCTGCTGTCATTCTGATATTCTTTGAAGAAATTGTTATTCTGGTTCTAGATTTACCTCTCATGGTTTCTTAACTAAAATGCTGTCTGGCATGTATTAATACCCACTAAACATCTGTTGCTTTATATAATCATGTAAGAAGATAGCTATAAAATGTCATGTGAATATTGTTAAAACCCTTATTATGATACACAACACAGTTTTAAAAGGGATATGAAAAGAAAGTTCTAAAATTTTAGACATTAGCTATCCTGATTTATGAAGTTGGAGAGTAAAAAGCAACCTAGAAGATAGTGCTAGTCCCCCAGTCCCTGTCCAATAATCCTCACAGTCCAAGGTATTCCATTCCAGGTTCCTGGCCAGGGTACAAGGTTTCTCTCAGTTTGAACGAGGGTAGGGGATCAGAATAGAGAAAAGGGTAGCACCGTCCTTTAAAAAAGCCAAACAGCTGAGCTCCTGAGTGTGTCCCAGCCCTTTAAAGACCCGTGGATCTTCGAGAGCTGTTGCCAGGCACTGGGCAACGAAACCAGCCATGTCTGTGATATGACAGGTGAACATCCATCAAAAAATGGTATTGGAGAGATAACCTTTTAGAATGCATCGTTTTTATGATACTCTGTTAAACAGGCAATTCAAAGGTACTCACTGACTTCTAGATGCAGGGCTACAATAGGTAAAGGGGATACAGAGATGATACTAAGTAATAGCTGAACAGAACACTAACATATTTATTGATTTAGAGCTTTTGAAAGAAGGAAGGGTATGAAACAGGATAATGGTGAACTTCATGCTTTTTAAAGACCTTGGAAAATCTTAAAATAAGAACATTGGAACTCATGGAAAGCAATTTTTCCTGTTTTTTATTTAACTTACAATTTTAATGAAAAAAAGGTATACCTTTCTCTGGCAAATACAAAAAATATATGTGTATGTGTATATATATCCATCCATAATATATTATGTGTATAGACATATGTAACGTATAATATATTACGTGGATGACATATTATAGATAATACATATTATGGAGAACATATAATATGAATAATATCAGAACATTGACTATAAGGAAGATCAAACTAAATATAAACCCTTCTCCAGAAAAGAAAAAAAAACTGAGTTAATTTATAACCACTCACTCATTAGCTCAAACTCCTCACTGGGGTATGTGCAGGGAAGTGATTTTGTTGTGCCGTCCTCAGACCAAACTCCATATCAGAACCCACAGTCTCATCAGACTGCGCAGTGAACATTTTGGGAATCAGAGGAAGATCGTTCAGGAACTCCTCAACATTGACTCTGCTGTCCTGTAGGTGGGGCTTCCCTACAGTAAGGTTCCTTCAGGGTATGTGTGCTGCTTCCTTCTTCTATCCATCACTGACCGAAAATGCCTTAACAATACATGTTCACCTAAAACGCTCACATTGTAAGTCACTTTCTGATGATCACACCTGGCATTGATCTTTACTCTGAGAAGTCTGTGTTCCATGTGAGGGCTTTCTGTGCCTGTCGGAAACCATTTCGAGTCTGGCCTATGTGTTAGGCACATCTCAGAGGCAAGGAGGAGAGGAAGAGCCACACCCGAACAGGACTTGCTCACTGCCTCTAAAGATGGAGGAGGCCACCCTGGTGATTTACTTGTTAGATATCATTATTTCAGATTTTCTGGAAGTAACGGTACCAAAGCCTGCTACCAACACAGGATGCTGGGTTGCTGGCCACCCCGACCTGGCCTCTGCATGAGAACAAAATTGTCTCCATGGGGCCTGGGCCCATCTTCAGTCATTAAGGGTGCCTTTTGTACTCAAAGCCCCTGCTCTCCATGTACTTCCCTGTAGATGAGAGATGTAGCCCTACTGGGTGTCCTGCTAGGTACCCGCACATTGTCTCAATAACCGATACAAGAGAAAGGAAGGATCACAAAATTCTACCTGATTTTAGACCTTCCACAAAATAAGTTTCTTTTTCAAATAAGATACATTGCAAGATCATCTTTCCTGGAACCCAATTAATATTTACGATATGCTGACATAAGAGAATCTGTAGGAAAAAAAGAAAAGAAAACCGGATGAATTAAGAAGTACATTTAAAGTATAAAAATAAGCATTGTCCTGACAGATGTCCAGAAGCCACACAGCCCTGAGTGAGACTGTCCCTCGCAATCAGGCTCCAGCTGTAGTGCCTGATTTTCTCTAGCGTCATGCTAATCCCCTGCATGCACCCTCTACTGCAGAAACTAAGCACACGGATGCTTCTGATATTTCTGATCTCTGAGCATTGTTCCTGTCAACTGTTGCATCTAGAATGCCTACTCCTGCCATCCTTGGCTGTTGAAAATACTGCCCATCTCGTAAGGCTATGCCCACGTGCCAGCAAACACCAAGGTGAAACAGCTCTCCCTTGCTTACCCGTTCATCAACAGTGAATTCCTCCACTATGTGCCTGCCCTCCTCCATTAGAACCTAAGCTCAACAAGGACAAGAAATATTCCTTATTGACTAATCCATCTTCGCCTCACTGCCCCCCGCCCCCCAGCAGAGGTGCGGGCGCAGCACCAGCAGGTGGGTCCTGAAGCTGTCCCGCCCTCCCACGGCCCTCCTCACCTCCACAGGCACTGCCGTCACAGCAGCCAGAAAAGCTGCGTGTTTTATTCTAGAATCAACCCGTTTCATCCAGAAATACAGCAAGCACACAAAGCACAGCTCGGCTGTGTTCAAGTGAATGCTCTGCTTAAAGCAGAGAGGTTCTTAATATGAGCTAATTTAAAAAATAAAATAAAAGAATGGAGTTGGGTCACCGAGACAGGGCTGGGCAGAACTTAGGATGAGCTTAGGAAGGCCAAAAAACATCTTACTGGACTAGCATGTCTCCTTAAACAATTTGTCTAAACAAACATATATTATTTTACTAGATTATTCTGAAGGATGAAAGTAGTATTTTTTTCTGTCAACTTAACGTATCAGTGCTTCAGCATCACTTAAGACATTACCACATTCCTGGAAATTAACCCCAAAAGCTGTATTCACAGTTATTCTGTAAGATCTATAAAAGATTCTAGATTGGAAAAAACAAACAACCAATATTTTATTTGATCCCATTATATTTAATAGTAAAAGAGAACACTGTCTAATTAGAATCTTTTGTTTTCTTTCTTCACACTGAAAACATTATACCTTTCATAATCACATACTCATTGAAACCAAATGACTTCATTCTTAAGAAAACTGGATTGATTTTAATGATTCATTGTCTGTATGACTTCGGTCTGCTCAGTAATGATCCAACCAATTAAAAAACACATGTGCCTATGACATAAATGGAACATGTGAGTTTCTAACATCATAAATAGAAGGGGGTCTGAATCAGCTGCTCATTTCATTTTATGCACAGAAACAACTATAGGTTGCTAGTATTCTAAATAACCTAAGCATCAGGTCAAGTATACACAAAATATAACTTCACTATACTGGGAATTTGGGGTTTGATTGTACGTATATTGATCTTCTGGTTGTGATACCGTATTATAGTTTTGAAAAATGTTACATCTGGGGGAAAGTGGATGAGGGCATTTAGGATCTTTATTAATTCTTACAGCTGCATATGCATCAATAATCTCAGTATGAACTTAAATTTAAAATAATTTAAAAAATTACATTTCTAGTACCAAAAATTTCAGTAACCTTAAAGCAAGGATGACAGCCAGGCTTATCATTCCTAGCAAATGAGAAGGACAGCATCTTCATTTCACTATTTAATGCAGGAACAAATACAACCTGAATATATTTATTTAGACATGCACTATCCTATATAGTATTCACTAGCAATAATTAAACCAAAATAAGTTTTAAAACCCTTTATTCAGATTTACTAGCCACATTTTACAGGCTCAGCAGCCACACATTGCTAGTGGCTGCTATAGTGAGTAGCATGGAATGACCTATTTTTAGAATTTATAGGTTTTACTTTTTTATCTAAACTAAGAAACTGGAATAAAAGAACTACAAATTAATTGATCATTTAATTTCTTCTTTACCAGAAAAGACACAGCTACTTTCAAAATCAGTCATGGTGATACGACAAAATGGCCACAGGGTTTAGGTAGCGATCTTAGAACAGAGAGCAGAGCAAACATCAGAGTACTGCATTCTGCGCAACCGCTGTGCTGGTTAGTGGGGTTGTCAGCCCCTGTTCACCAGCACTTACGCTGGTCAGAGGTCAACAAGGCCAAAAATCCAGGTATTCTGCTGCACAGAAACTGCCAATGCTATCGCAAATACGCCACATCTTCCATATAACGTAAGGCTTTAATATTTAGAATTTTTCCAGAATGAATAAACAATCTGTACCTGGCTTTCTATGTAATTTACCATTTCTTGCACTTCTTGAGTGATCAATGAAGTGATAAAATAAAAAAGGTTCTCCCTGGCTGCTGTGGCTCAGTGGATTGAGTGTCAGCCTGTGAACCAAGTATCGCTGGTTCGATTCCCAGGCAGGGCACATGACTAGGTTGCACGTCAGGTCCCCAGATGGGGGCGCAAGTGAGAGGCAACCACACAGTGATGTTTTCCCCTCTCTAAAAATAAATAAATAAACGAAAAAATAAAAAAGGTCCTCATTTGCAGAATAATGAAAAAAAGTGCACAGGATTTTGGGTGTCATTGGAATAATTAAAAATCCTGGTACATATATGTTGTAAGAGGAAGTGCGAAGTCTTTCATTTTCCATCTAATTAATTTTTATCCTTGTTTAAACGTTTTCTCAAGTTTTATACTGGACCAAATATCGTTGGGATCCAGAAAAAAAAAGTAAAAAGCATTTTCTTCTTTCTCCTCACTGTACAACACAATCCTCTCACAGCCAGCGAGAAGAGCCACGATACCATCAGAAAGCGCTGGTGGAGGCTGGGGAGCGTTTCCCGTGGAGCAGGAGCCCCAGGTGCTGTGCCCACGCCCCCCGCCCCCCGCCCCGGGCCGCTCCCTGCCCTGCAAGGGGCACAGAGCTGCGCTGCAGAGCGGTGCAGACTCCACTGATCATTGTGTCAAGTATCCCGCTCTTTCAACTGTGTTTTAATCATGGCTTCGAAAACTCCTCTGGAAACCTCCAAAATGACAAAAAGGCTGTGATGTGGGGGAACTTTAGGACACTCGTTGCCTATAGTCGTGCCCCCCAAAAGCTCCTGGGCATTGACTGAGCCGAACAGCAGTTTGTGCATGAAGACTAAGACCTAGAGCTAGGAAAAGGGGAGCTTGAAGATAGTTACCCCAATTTGGGGATGTGAACGTACCAACATGTTACTCCTATGAAAACAGGTGAACATCTTCTCAGGAATATGAGTGCTTTATAAAAATTTACAGAAGTAGCGATTCACTATGTACAATGGCAATCCAGCTGCTCTTATTGTACACGCCATATCAGCAGCTGCTCCCAGAAATCGCAGAGAGACTTGCCGGAGCTGGAATGCCACAGGAGGGATGCTGAGGGCAGGCTAATGAAAGGACAAAAGTTGATTCTATTTTAAAATGAAATAGCCCCCGACAGCCATCTGGCCAACAGAGTGCACACGCCGCTGCTTTGCATTTGTGTGCACAGCACTTGACCGTTAGCGTTCCCACAGCTATTCTGCTGCTGCTGCATATCAGGCACCGTCCGAGGCAGTCTGACTTCCATTTTCCAAAAATAAGGGAAGTCAATCAAGCAACTGGCCAAGGAAGCAAAAGACAGAACAAGGGCTTAGATGTGTCGGCCTTTTCTGGATGGAAACAGAATTGCTCTTTGTCCTTCCTGTCACACACTTAAGTCACTGTTGGTGGCATGCTGGGACCTAGGGAAGGAAGACGACTACTTTCACTGATATTTAAGACAGACACCTGCGCCACTTTAACTTCTCTCTCTGCCAGAGATGAGACCGGGGACACAAGATGTGGTCGGTATCAGGAAGCCTAGATCACCAAGAAAACTAGGACTTGGAAGCAGTTCACATGTGTCTCCTCTCCCCAGCCCTTTAGTTTGCAAAGGTTCAAACCAACAGAAAAGTTGAATGACTGGTAAACACAGGCGTAGCCCTTCCCTAGATTCACTGTTAACATTTTCCATGTTTGTTTTCTCTCTTTATGCACAGATACATGGATAGGACAGATTTAAGTACAATAGTTAATTTTACGTGTCAACTTGGCTGGGCCACGGCACCCAGATATTTGGTCAAAAAGTATTCTGGATATTTCTGTGAGAGTGTTTTTGAATGAGATTAACAGTTAAATTGGTCGACTTTGAGGAAAGCTGATTGCCCTCCCTAACATGGATGGGCCTCATCCAATCAGCTGAAGGCCTGAGTGTAATGCAAGACTGACCTCCCCTGAGCAAGAGGATCCTGTGGTAGCCTGTAGACTTTGGACTTGACAGTTTCCATAATTGCATGAGCCAATTCCTTAAAATAAGCAATCTAATTGATCTCAATCTCAACCTCAATCTCTATTTCTCTTCCAATCTCTCTCTCTCTCTCTCTCTCTCTCTGTGTGTGTGTGTGTGTCTCTTCGTCTACACACCCACTCTTTCTCTTCTCTCTCCTCTCCCCCTTCTCTTTTTCTCCTTTCCTCTCCTTCTCTCCTCCCTCTTTTTCCCTCTCCCTCTCCCTCTCCTGGTTGGTTCTGTTTCTCGGGAGAGCCCAGACTAGTACATAGTTTTCTTCTTTTGGCTGCAACATGTGAAAATCCATGTAAACATCATAAGATCTTACCACATAAAGATCAGCATATATCTCCTCAGAACTTATTTATACAAATAATTGCTGGGAAAGAACCAGAAATGATGTAAATCTGTCAACTCCTACTCAACACTAAGATCCCGGTTATAGCCCTTCTGTAGTTTTCTGTAACTCTGTTATAGATGCACATCGCTCACTTTCTGTTTCTGTTTGTTATTTTTGTTTTGTTTTTACTTAGAAGGAAGAAAGAAAAGCTAAAGAACAAGTTTATGCTTTCAAATGCCTGGGAAACAACATTCTTAGATGAAAAAGAGAATTCTCTGAAGTCTAGAATAGATACTAAAGCCCAAACATCTCTTTCCAATTTTTAAAAAATAACAACATGACCTTTATACTATGGTATAAGTAACATTTCTCTACTTCACCTTCCTTTACACTGATAAAGTATGCTTTAATATTGAGAAAAATACAGGAAGAATACCAGTCCAAGGAGAACACCGTGTGACTGTTAAATGAAAACTTCTGGGACATAACAGTCTTGATTTTAATGAACTCGAGAAAATATGATTTTATTTTAAGATATACAGTGAGGATCTGCTGACCAGGTGTATTTTTTGTCATCCCTTTCTGTATAACATCTCCACATGTGTATCTCACTTACAGAAACTTCAGTATGAATCGGAAATATGTGCCAACACAGATTGTGAACCAGTGGTGCTCTGTGTCTGTCTGTCCTTCTTTGTGGGTGATGTTATGGCCATGGTGAAGGCAGCGCCTGCAGGTCTTCTACCAGAAGGGACTCCCTCCCTATTTGCTCTTAATCTGTTACAGCAAGTCAGCAATTTCAACCTTTTTCATCTCATGGCACACATAAGCTAATTACTACAAAAAATATATTATGTTTCTTGCCGGTCTGACAAAAAATAGGTGTAATTTTGATTTATTCACACTGGATGGTCATTGTTGTGCTGTTCGCTGTCCCTTTTTTAGTTGACAACCTAAGGGAAAGAGGACAGTGTACCTGACTAAATAGTTGGGTATTGCATGTTTTAAAAAATCTTGTAGCACACTGGTTGAAAATTGCTGCAGTAAGTCAATAAAATATTTGCACTTGCCATTCTTGAGGGAGGATATTTTAATATTAAGAGTCATCTATAAATGTTTCCACAATTGATGGAGGGGATTTCATATATTCTTCAAAAGAGGTAAAATTTCCTAGATACTAAGAAAGAAAAATTGAGAAAAGAGAACAAATTTGATAATACTCATTCAGTTCTAAAGGGATAAAAGTCAGGGAGAATAAGAATAATTTTCTTAGAACAATGACCTATAAATTGACTGATTACATCAAAATAAATTGCAATCAATTGGTACAAAATTCTGTACCCCTCTTTTGAGACTCATCATATCTCTTGGTTATGAATTACTATGCATATTTTGCAGCTCTATTAATTCCTTGAAATTGGGGACTCTGATGTATTCATTTTTGAATCCATCCTCTACTTCACCTTCTCCAACTGGCTTAGTGAATTTTCAGATAAATATATTTATTATTCCTATAGCTGAGGAAAAGTCTATCATGAATATTCCTCTAACATAGCCTCAAATTTAAAAACTAAATTACTATTAACTAGACACAATTTTTCTCCTGCCTTAGTAAATCATACATATTTATTTTTATAACACAACAATTCTGAAATATGACAAAATGCAAAGCAGTAAGGTTTAAATATCCCTGTGGGAACACAAGAGATCACATTTTCAATAATGTTTCTCATTCTTTCAGTTGTGGGTTAGGAAGGATTATATTAAATGTTTAAGTTCCCAAAATAAGGAAACACATTAATGAAGGAAGTTTCTATTTTCCAGTAAGTTCTAACAGATGGCTTCCAAACACATACCATGGATTTAAATGTATAATTTCACCCTATAAATATGCTGTAAAACATTAAAAATAGATTATAGCACATATGCCTTACAGGGCAAATGAAAAGATAAAAGGGATTTTGTAATGGATAAACTCCTAGTTAAGAGATAATACTTGTTTACAACTCTCTGTCCCTTTTAATACCATTAATGGATTAAATACAAGAGCTTTATAAATAACATTTAAGACTCTTTCCTTAATTTACATCTTAATATCCTAACAGAGTATAAGAGGAAAGTTTTCCCCTTTAACCAAAATATTTTTGTGACAGTTTCTAGTTTTTGAATTTTAATTTTTTCTTTTTCTACCCCATTATATGTAACCAAGTTATAGTCAAACACTAGGAGAGTTAGTTATTGTATCATGTTAGCTAAGAAATGCAAAAAGATAAAACTCGGCAAAGAGAAATAGCAACTATCTTGGAAGGAATTTGTCTATGTAAGATGGCTTTCTTTGTTGAATTCTCTCCTAGAGCAGTCATTTTTGATGATTTTCGATCTAACTCATTACAGTTTAAATGTGTTGTCTACTGGAAAATGAGTTAAGAAATCAATCAGCTATTCTGTACATTCCTATTGTACTTTATAATTCTCAACCTAATTGCCTGAAGTATTAATTTACAGATTCACATGAGGACAAAATGAGATTAGCAGATGATGTCTGACAAATGGAGAGACTCAGAACATGAGAGACGTGTGCATGGCACAGAGCAAATACTAAAATGTCTTTTATGCTGAAATCAAGAAGAAATTGTACTTGACGAAAGCCCTTACAGCACAAAGCACAGGGCCAAACATGCCTGGGCCTTTGCTTCAGGAGCCCATATTTATATGTATTTATTGATAACATGCAAACGACCTAGTGATGGGATGGAGGCCCAACTTAGCTGGGAAACACTTGAACAAGTGTCTTCTTCAAAGAGGAGAGTAAAAACCACAGAAGATGACAGCAAATGTGTTCCTAAGCAGGGTGAGTCCCACGGAATGAAAGACGTGGGTGGTTTTAGATAAGTTCACAAATAAAAAAACTATGGAGAGAGTTCTCCATGCTCCATGCCTCCAACTTCTCTCCTCCCATATGCTCATGAACCCACCTGCAAACGGTCAGTCACAGCAGAACTGCTCACGCCACGATCACCAGTGACCTTGAAGTCTTAAGTCTGACAGATAGGTCTCAGTTCTCACCTTATCTGACCTATAGCCTGCAGCATCAGACAGAAAAGATCATTCTCTCCTCCGCAAACCATGCACATCGCTTGCTTTCTGGACACTATGCATTTGCTGTTTCTCTTCCTGATACCCAGGCTATACTGTCTGGGCTCCTACTTATTTTCCCCCCGTGTTGGATTGCTCCTGAGCTCTTCTCTTCTCCATGCTCTTGGTAACCTCATTTGCCTTCTTAAGACTCAAGCATTTATATCTTCAAACCAAATCTCTATCCAGATTCTTAAATCCACCGTCCACTTGACATATGTTTAATAGGCACGTCATGTCCAACAGGCACCTCAAACTTAACATATCAAAAAAAAAAATACATCTCCCTTCCAAATCTGCAGAGGTCTTCCTCATCTCAGTTCACGGAAAGCCCGTTCTTCCAGCTGCTGAAGCACAAACCTGGGAGTCATCCTGTTCCTCTCACCCCCCACATCAGCAAATCCCACCCACTCTGCTCTCAAAGTGTAGCCAGTACTTGCTTGCTTCTCACCATCTCCATCACTACATCATGTTCAAGCCACCACCAAATGAATTACTGCAATAGTGTCACCATAGGTTTCCATACCTCTGCCCTTGTCCTCTAGAATCACATAGCAGCCAGAGTAGTACTGTGACACATGCAATGTGTCATTTATTTGTTCAAAAGTTTCCAATATCTTCCTAAGTCACCCATAAAAGATCCTAAGCCCTAGTATTGGCCTATGAGGGCCTACATGTTGAATAGGCACTGACCCCAAAACCTAGTCTACTAGCCTCTGCACTTCGTCTTCCCCAGCCACGAAGGTCTCCTTAATGATGCTGGAATGTGCCGAGTCACTCTGGCTTAGGGTGTCTGCATCTGCTTTTCACTCGGCCTGCAACGCCCTTCCCCAGAGGCCTCACACCTGTCTCCTTCGTCTCCATCAGAAGGTTGCTCACCTGTCAACTTCCTGGGAAGACCTCTACTGACCAGCCTTTTGAAAGCAATACACGTGCACATGTGTATACACAGCAATCTCTAGTGCCTGTCACGTTTTAACATATCTTTTTTTTTTTTTGGACATTTAGCAATGTACTGGAGGTAGCTTCTACTGGCTCAGGAATGCTAATTTTTAAATTTGCAGGAATTTTCCAAATTAGTCATTATACTTCAGTCATTATTGAAACTACTTTCTATAACCTTAAATTAATTAATTACCTTTAAAAGGTAACAAATACTAAAAAACTTCTTGATTTTTAAATTATTTTACTACATTTTATACTATCAATATGGGGAAAATACTATGTGACTGTGTAGTACTTAGTACCTTTTCTCAAGTTCACATTCAGTAACATCACATCTGTAACTTGAAACTGGTCTTGGTGGGAATATTCACACTGCAGAAATCAGCAGACACTAGAAATTGGGACCTTTCTCTCCCCTCCCCCTGAAGTGCCAGTCATTAACATTTACCATTACCAGCACAGAGCTGTCTGACTATATTATGCTATAGCTCAACACCTAATACAATGGTTGGCACACAGTAGGTGCTAAAGTATTCAAGGGCTAAGAGAATGAATTTCTCTGAAACTCACTTGCAAAAGTATACTTAGAAGACAGAAACTGCACAAACTATAATGCATTCTCATTTGACAAGTCATATATAGTTTTATACGGTACTCTGTTAAATAATGTCACATTAATTCTAATAAATGTCTCATAAAATGATGATTCAACTTAGTTACAGCTGGCATTTTTCCCAATAAATAATAATACTTTTAAATTAATATAGTCTTTCCTCAGAGTTTTGTTTAGTATTGCATTTCAGCAAATTTATAAAAAAGCTTTTTTAAAAATGTTTAAAGCCTATGATTGTAGTTAAAGATCTGTAACAATTAAACATTAGAGAAAATAATTTTAACTGTTGAAATTATTCACCTTTAAAGTACTGGAAGCTGTAAGCATAGACAATAAATGCATTATTAACCCACAATAAATAAAATAAACACTTTTCAAAGACAATAAGTAGTAAATTACCCTCTTAATTACTTGCTTAAATGACTATGGACTCTTTTCTTACCAACTTCAAGGAATAAGCCATACCAAAGTACGATAAAACAGGATGGATAATTTATCAGAAAAAGGAAACATAACAGTCTTTAGAAAGTCCTTGGGCCACAGTCCAATACTGTTTATCTTGTGCGTAGGAAACAAATTTACAACAATCCATTAAAAAAACTATAAAACATGATCACTTTTAACATACTTAATCCTGCAAAACTTTAAATTTGTAACAAGCCTGTCTCACTCAGTGCAAGCTTTAACATATACAAATATTTTAAAATCATCCACTATATTTGTGAGAAAACTTAACTTGACAGACAGCAATAATACACTTTGGTATGGTTCCTACTAGACTAAATCTTTCAATTTACATTTTGTAAACTAAAAAGAACTAATAAAGCATTGTTACTGTAAATTAAGCAAAATGCTAAAATTCTTTCAACTCTGAGGACAAGCCTGCAAGGTAGATAGATATTATTGGCCCCGTTTTAAAATGGAAGAAAAGTGAACTTCAATGGCTTATCCAAGACTACACAGTAAGGTGGAAAACTCAGTCACAGGTTTTGGCTCTAAACTCTATGTTCTTTCCATTATATTCTGCTGAGTTTTCAAATGTACTTCATATATCAGTTTTTAAATTTCATTTGCCTTGACCTTACCTACTGCAGCCTGGTCTACCCTCTCCTGTTTGCATCCTGTCTTGCAAAGATGGCAAACACAGCCCCAGGCAAAGCAATTTTCTTGCAAAACTCAACCATAAAAACTAAGATCCCCAAATCCTACGGTGAGCCTTCCTTGCTTGCACACACTTGCAGGTTTTGTGACAATGGCGAAAGGAACCTGCCTCACATGGTTTCTAGCAGGAGAGCAGGTGAGGGGAGGGTCCCACTCACAGCAGCTGCAAATAGTCCAGCTTCAGCTTGGAAGAGGTGTGTTTTACTGTAAGGGCAGGTGCATGATATCTCAGTTCACATCCTGACGAAGGAAGCACAAGCCCGCATGAAAGCCATGAAGAATGGGTTCAGTTAAAAGACACAAGAGGACTAGGGGAGAAAAGAGGTCTTCAAAAATACTCTGATCGTACAGTCTGAGGTGGGACTGAGAGTGAGTGTGGCATGAGGAGATGACCCAGCTGCCTGTCCCCACATCCCCAGAAACTCCGGCAGCGTCAGATCGAGTACACGCTTTTTAGCACAGTATTAAAACTTGGTCACTTTTTAGTGCTGTGAGCAATATTATCATTCTTTCAGATATCGAGTATATAACCATGCTTACGACATGACACCTATCTACATTTAAGAGCTTTTTTAGGTCCCAGTCATGGAAAAGTTGTCATGAGTTTACAGTGTCCGTAGTTTTAGAGACGTTTTTCCATGAATGGTCTGATTGGCATAAAATTATATTTTACATTTATAGTTACAATTTACAACAGTAATGAAAATTGAATATCTACAGACCTCCCCTTGACATGGTATTTTAATAAAATACCATAAAACTACCTGCGTGTCCATATTGTCAATAGTTTAAACATGATCTTGATGTTATTATTAATTACTTGCAAATGGTGGTGTAATTTACTAGAATGAGTAACTCACTTTGAAATATCTAATGTCTACATTGGCTTTAAGGTGAAAACTAAGTGTCTGATGTCCTAATAATTCAGAAAAATTAAAATTCAAAGCCTTCCATTATGTCTTATTGTAAAACTTGCAAATTCTATACCTACTTCTCATATCAAAATAAATTACCATAATAGTCTCATAACTAAGAAAACATACATCCGATTACACAAAATCTTTAACATGGTAAACAATTTAAATGTTTCCATGAAAATGATGTAAAATCTGTATTAAGTAAAGTTCTAAGAGTGAAAATAGTGTTTGACAAACATACAATAAATGATGATTATGTATTTTTAATGTTTAAAACTCTTGATTATCTTTAATTCAGGCAAACAGAAGTTTTAAATAACCAATGTTTTGATAGTATAAAAGTTGGTATGAGAATTTATTTTTAAAAAGCAGCGTTTGCAGTATGTCATGGGACCAGAATGGTTAGGGCCAGCATTCAATGTCCTCCAAGATTGTGGTTCACTCTTCAGTCACTCTGACCTGCCAGTTATTCCCAAAGTCCCCCAGGGTCTTCCCAGGGTTGGCCGCTCCCAGTTAACCACAGCCACTCATGATGGTTTGAAGTTGTCACTGTGCCTAAACCTGCCTGTCATGCAAAATGATCTGAGACACCATGTTTAGTTGTTAGTATTCCCAGTTATATGACATCTAAACAAAACCTGAGCAAGATAAGAATACACTCTTCTGAAAAACCCTAAACACTTTACTCTCTATCTAACCAATGAAAAAAGTTGCTTTTACAATGATGCTCTCAGGTTGTAAGATCCTACAACACCTTCTAAATAGTTTTTCTTGATATAGCTTATATGGATGTTTTGCTTTCATATAACTGAAATGTCAGTGTTTATAGTAAATGTGAGTTGTACTATGTTTATAAAAAAGTTTTATAATATATATGTCCACAAATTCTTACTCTTTGACCTTATACTCACATATATTTTTAAACTTTGGAATTCATTAAAGTGTCAGAATTCAGATGAATTTAAGTACTGATAGGCATATTATATGAGCTGTATGAGGAAAGAAACCCAACACTAACTTGAATGGTCAGTAAGAGAAAATTTAAGCATACTATGATATAGGCTATAATAATTTTTTTCAAGCACTAAAAATATTTCCCATATTAAAAATATTTACAATATGGTAACTGTATAAAACATGATTACATTTATATTCCCTATATGTGAGTTAGTACATACACACACATATATACACAAAGACTGGAAGGAAATATGTAAAATACTCATAGTGGTTGTCTCTGATGTGGTTGAATGATATTGGTTTGCGTAATCCTTGGTTATATATAGTTATTATATGCAATAATATAAAATAAAATATATTTATACACTAGTCCCTCTCTTTATTGCGGTTCACTTATTGTGGCCTCACTGTATTGTGGGATTTAAAATATATATATTTAATTATTTATCACAGATTTTTCACTATATCCCGGGATTTTGCAGTACTGTATACATATGTTGTTAAAGTTACATAGGTTTGAGAGTGTAGAATATGTTTAAGAACATAAGTAGTGTTCATAAAAGTGTGGAAAAGGTTGATAAGGGAGTGGGAAAGGTTAATTAAGGATTGGGAATGGTTTATAAGTGTGTGGGAAGGGTTTATAAAGCCTTAAAATATATATAAATACTAAAATAAATGTAAGGTTCCTACCTCATGTATTTTCACATATCGAGCGGAGGGGGTCTAGAATGTAATACCTGTGATAAGTGAGGAATCACTGTATATTATAGTGAGCACTTATTATTTTTATACCCTCTTTTAAGTGGGAAAATTAGATTATTTAGTTTCTGGTAAGCCACAGCACATATATGTAGTTTTAATTTTCTTTATACAAATTTATACAAGATACTGACTTAATTCAAGTGCAAATTCTTATGGAGCATAAGGGAAAGTACTATCTTATACATTTTTACAAAAAGGATAGGATGGGAAAATTGGTATAATTTGACATATAAAGTATCGCTTAGAATTGTGAGAAATAAAAATCAATAAATATGTGTGAAAGTCTCTTTTCAAATTGTTTTATGAAGTAAATTTTTATAATTAGCCAAAATTACACTTCAAATTACATAGGTTTTTAAAAGTCATCCCAATTAAATATTCTGTATTAGTATTTTTAAAAGAAAATCATAGTTTTATTAATGCTGAAGAATTTACTCACCTAAGACAGTAGAAATTCAATCTATGTAATTACTGGTCTCATAAAAGACAGTTACTTGAGTGGGAAAAATTACTTTAAAATATTCTAGTTATAAAAATTAAGAAAATACTAGCTATTAGTTTCTTCATAACTGCAGTAGTCCAACTAAATATAACTAAGCCACGTAGCTTTGAACCTATTTTAAGCAACTCACAAAAAGGTAAGACACTACAGAAAAAAAAAAAAAGCAACTGTCATGGTCATAATGAAGATGTAGAGAGAGTGTGGGGATTTGAGGATGATAAGCAGAAACAAGGCAAACAATGATCTCAAAGGGAAAGGTATTTAGTTTAGTTTTATTTGTCTTTAAAAGCTACATTATAAATCATTTGGGCATTATTTTAAATATATGTACAAATGAAAGAGAAGTGTTATGGTAAAAAACAAAAACTTGATGGATCTGTAGAAAAAGCAAAAAAAAAAAAAAAAAAAAAAAAAAGAAAAAGTGAAATTATATCTCATATTTGCCAGTCTTCAATCTCAAGGTTTTCTGAACATTTTATATGTGTAATGTAAAACGTCTCCATTTGTTTCCATTTCACACATTTCTCACTTCCGACCGCTCCGGAGCTCTGACAAGATCAACTCTTCATCCCAGCGCGGGACGGCGATACGCTGGGGAGACCAGCGTAGACCCATCCCATCATCACCCTACACGCCACGCCACTGTCGACCAGAGAAAATATCATGCCTCTGAGAAAGGGTCGCGATCTTTAATTGGATGAAGGATCATCCTACCTGCCCTAATAACTATTGTAGAAGTCTTTTCTTCTTTGTAATTGCCATAAGCCTACAAATTAAAGACACGGCGAAATACCTGCGAAAATTCTCTAATACAGGCACCATGAGGTCTGCTGCTGTGAATAAGCAAGGCATGCAGGAGTGTGTGCAAGCAGAAAGCGTGACATGTAAGTACAGTAATGCATGAAACCGGGCTCTCTCTCATGACAGCAGAGGCGGATGTTTCACACGTGTGACTGTATCTATCAAGTGCACTACAGCATGAAAAAGGGAAGATCAAAACAGATTTAAACTAAACAATAGGTCATTTATGCACCAAGGAGAATGAAGACTTTTACTGTTGCTGTTAAGCAAACAAGCTTATAGCAAATGGTAAAGGAAGTTTTCCCCGAGAAAAGTGTCAACAAATACTTCCCCTAACCTATGTGATAATCAGAGCAAATGACTGGCTATCCTTTCACATTAGGTACAGTGGTAGATGGTACCTAAGACCTTGTTTTGTCTGTGAAATAGGAGATACACATATACATGCCTGTATTAGGCTGGCTGCATTTATCAAGATTCTGTAAATTTTAGTTTTCTTAATTTTGTTCAATCATCATCATTGTCAACAAGTATGTGAATAGATAAGTTTGATCCTCAAAAACGTACTTAGCTTTTAACTTATAATTCAGATTAGATGGGAACTCTAACCAGCTAGATCAGGGACCCAGGTTGTCATAAGAACTACAGATGTTGAATTTTTTAAATACATTTCTTAAAAATATCTGTGTAAGCTTTATGTAATGCTTCCAGTTTGCCAGCATTAGTATTCCAAGTTGAGAGAGTTCTTTAGAGAAGTAAGAGACAGTTACACACATCTAGAAGCCGGTGCAGGCAATAGTTGAAAGACTAGAGCTTCTCGGGTTTTTTCTTCTGAGATTGAAGGATTTTGACACGAAGTGTTTATGCATTATACCAATTTAGACAATACATTCAGAATAAGGACTGACAGAGTTAAACTTTGTGATGGGGAAGCTTCACTGCTACTGACAATGTTTCCCTTTCCTGAAGGGAGCTTGGCCACAGTCCTGAGAAATCCTGTTGTCTCATGCTTAAACTATCTACAGTTAATTTTTTTCTAAATAGATCTGTCTTGTAAATTAATACAATAGCAAAAATGATCAGAAGAAGTAAAAGCTAAGTCATATATGTTTTAGTAAGACCATTAAAATACATTAAATTTACAAAACACAATGGGTCTAAAATACTACTTAAAATACTTCTTTTCAGATATATGGCAGGTCCTCAGATAAGTCATTTGGTTGTGACATTGATGAGATGCCATAGGAACTTAATTCTTGTTTATACCTATTAGCCTATGGTAAAATTGGGTTCATTACGCATTGTTTTACTTAAAGTCACAGAACCTATGGATGATGTTAAGGGGGGGGGGGGGACTTACTGTACCTTCTAAGACAAGTCCAAAGTTGGGTAAGAATTATTTTTGTCTGATAATTCAGTCCTAAATTTTCAGGTCTACATGAAGAGAAGCTACATAATGGGAATAAATTAAAATTAAACTGAAAGAAAAAATGTCAGTGAGATTAGGGCAGTAATCTTCAACATCAGTGTAGCTCAATAGGAATATAAATAAAAGTAACTAATTTCCTCAGTTCCAAGCCATGATCAATGGTAAGATACAGCTCCATTTTAGAAAGTTCAAAAAAAAAAAAGGACAGGAGAAGAAGTATATTTTAAAATTAAGGATCTGCAGTTAACTTAGTTTAGAACATCACTATGAATCTTCAAATTCAAGTTCAACTTTGTATAGCCCCAATCTAAGACATGAAACCAAAAGCATTCTAATCAGGGGCTCTTCAAATTCATCACAGTGGCCCCTTAGAGTATTACTATGGGATCCTGGGTGCTGTCACTGTGGCAAAAATGTGTCTACAGTCTGGCGCACCTGCAAGCATACTATGATGATCTTCAATACTCAGTTGATAACTTTGGTGCACTGGGGCTCCCCAAGTGCCTTCTGTGACACCCTCCTGATGATCTTACCAAACGGAGTGGATTGGACCAAAGAGAGCGACAGGACAGGAGTGGATGGATATGCCCGGATAAGGGGCAGGAGGAGCGTGCTGTTACAGAATTCAAATAAAAGTGGTTCTTGCTACTGTTTGGCATATTAGTATCACCAAACTGGGATGAAACCGTTTGGGCTCCCTGCTTAGCACAGGTATAACCTGCTAGACCCTTTCCTTTCTTATCTGCCCTCTCACACGTACACCCTTGTCTCCCCCCCCTGCAGAGCTGTACAGCTTGGCAACACATTACAGGACATGTGCTTTCCCATCCCCAGCCCCTAAAGCCTCTTCCTTCTTGTGGGGGGATTGTGGTCTTTACAGTCGTCCTTTCTTTCCTTAATGCCAGGCCCCAGCTTGTCGTTTCCCAGAGGCGACACTGGGGCCCCACCGTGATCGGTATTTACTTCGACGCTGGCTTCCTGCCAGGGCTCTGCCACTTGAAACCTGGGCTGCCTTTGCTGCAATGACTGAAGTGACGAGGAAAGAGGTGGCAGCAGCTGTGGGAGGGATGAATTGCTCTACTTCCGTTTCTGCCTGTAGCAACAGAAGCCTGCACGGAGCCCTGGCATTAAGGGCCTGCATATGGGAAGATTCTATTTCCCGTCACAGGAGGGGAGGAGTCAAAGGAAGCAGAATCAGCATGGGAAGGAAGACGGGCAAATGGGAAAGGGAAACGCCCCTGTGGCACAAAACAGACTGGCTCCCCACCCAGCACTCCACAGCCTCTCCTTGCTGCAGGTGGACACATCATGTGTTTCAAGGGGAGAAAAGATACAAAGCCACAGCTCTGCCTTTCAAGTCGATCCTTCCGTCTTCCCTTGTCCTCCTCTGCCAAAGAAACAGAAGTGATGACCAAGTTTGGACAGTGTAAAGGGGATGAGAGTCGATCCTCCTCCCTCTCCAAAGAAATTAAAAAGAAAGAAAAAGAAAAATGCTCCTTTGAGCGTCGGCCTGTGAGCCAAGTGTCGCTGGTTCGATTCCCAGTCAGAGCACATGACTAGGTTGCACATCAGGTCCCCAGTTAGGGGTGTGAGTGAGAGGCAACCACACAGTGATGTTTTTCTCTCTCTCTTTCTCCTTTCCCCTCTCTCTAAAAATAAATAAACAAACAAACAAATAAAAATAAAATAGAATAAATAAAATATTTTTAAAAAAAGAAAGAAAAATGTGTCTCCCTAGTAAGTAATGGCAACCATGCCACTTTGTCCTACACTTTTAGGAGTTACAAACCCAGCCAATTCAGATTCATAAATCCGTATCCTGTAGTCTGAACAGTAAAGAAGGCATCATTGATTCAGAACTAGATTCAATTTTCTATTCACCAAGGGAAGAAACTTACAAGTTAACTGCCACCAGTGAACCAGGGGCTATGCGAACTCAAGGAATATATCCAAAGCCTCACAACCAATAAATGAGGAAATACAAATTCTAACCTGGATTTCTGACCCCAGATCAATTCTCAGTTATTTCCAAATCCTACTTGAGCGCATAATCTCAGCTAGTTTCCAATGACACTTCCACCTGATTTCTTGATGGTACAGTAAGTTTTTATGTTTTCCCCTTTCATTCACAGTATTTATAGAGATTTTAAACCCCTAGATTTAGAAAAGATTAGACTAATTAGATGATGGCATGAAGGTCTATCAGAGGCCAAAATTGCAAACACCTTCAGTGGCCTGATTACATGAAAGAAAACTGGACTTGGGTGAATGGAGGAACACAGGCTGTATGTCCACATCCGGTACCCAATCCTAAACAATCAGGAATTGTCTCCTTTTCATTGCCTCCAGATTCTATACCTTTTGGTTCTAAAACTCAATGTCCCTTTTTTCCACAATATCAATTTAATATCACAGGAGATTTCTCTGTTAAATGGTAGTATTTTAAGTAAATTAAAAAGGAAGTTGTGAGACAACTTCTATTTGCTGAATGCCCACTATGTACCCGGTAGCACTAGTAGATTGAAAAAAATCAGGCTCAAATAGCTCTTGCAAAACTATAAAACCTTCTATATCCTATAGGTAAGAAATTGAGGTTGAGAAAGTTTAAGTAACCTGCCCAAGGTAGTGAAGACTGAATTTGAATTCTGACCAATAAGTCAATAACTCAATTAACAAAGGGGATACTAAAATTCAATAAAAAATGCTGACTGACTCTTAAATGAGTTTTGCTATGTTAACTGGAAAAAGTTTTACTCAGCTCTTTAGTCTAACTTGATACCTAAGTCACAAAATGGTGCTTAATGTCTTTTCACTCTGTGACCACCTGCTACCTTTACATGCCTGGCTACTTACTGATCATCTCTTATCCATTTGACTAGCCATGGAGACTGTGTTCCAGCAATGTCAACATCTCTGCCATTCTGATTTGAGAGAAAGTTTTAAAAATGGGTGATTTAGCTGAAAATTCAATGGTGACTCTCTAAAGTTAATCTCTCATTATCTAGAAAATATTACAGTCTTCGTGTAAGAGGAAAACATTAATATGCCTCTTATAGCACCTACAGGTGCTTTTCATCTTCATAAACCTTGGCAAATATTAGCTAATTAATCCTGTTGAAATCCCTACAATACGCCTAAGGTCAGACTCCTTCTCAATAGGCATTTATAAAGTAGACAAGTTGTGGTTTCAAAATTTATGAGGTCTTTGGCTCACCAACATGATGAAATACTGCCTTAGATGCACAACTGGCTCTAGTTCACCGGTTTATAAGCCAGTGTTTCACAAGGTTCCATGGACTCTCCCCTTGCCTCCCATCTCCCGGCCTCCAAGAAAACAATTCCCTTAGTGTTACAAACAGACACAACCCAACTTAGACACCAAACTATTCATTTTTTATGGCATATCCTCTTTTATATCCTGTTAATAATCATTTTTCTCTGATTTTGGAAAATAAAGATGGAAGAAGAAGCCACATGTTATTTTTTCTAAACTCCAAGCTTCAGTCATATGTGCACACTCATGCAAAAACACCCAGACATTCCTATCCTATTTGACATTATATTCAAAGGTTCTCTCATGGTATATACATGTACATGAGATATATGACTGGTCAAAAGAAAGTCCATCAAATCCTAATCTTTGGGATTCATAAAGCTTCTCCATAGATGGGGAAAAAATAGGTCATTCTCTTAGTAGCATAAGGTTTTGAAATTTTCTTCTTACAAGAAAAAAGATGGGTTAAAAATTACTAAAATCATTGTGAAAAGAGACTGCCCAAACACCAAAAGAATCCATCGAATCAAGGTCTGGGCAAGTTTCCTGGTGGACTACACACATCAATGCAAGGGGACACACCATAGAGGTGACAGTATCTTTTAAGTGGAAATGTTACCTTTAAGGACCAAGGTAACTTTCCTCATTTCAAAAATAAATTTATGACACTTAGAAAACTTCTACATATAAAGGTATTTCCAAGGTGAAGGTTATATATGTGACACTATCTACAAGGCCTCCAAGTCCTCATTTAAACTCATTTTTCTTCCCCACTTATGCAAAAATTCTAGGAACCCTATGAAAAACTGCCTTTTTTCATAAATATATAGAGATACATGTTGACTTTAGAAACAAGAGGGGATAAGTAGCTTCCTAGTAAAAGAGAAGTAGCAACAATACAAAGAGAGATAAGAATATCGATCCAGCCTGATAGTCTGCATCCAGGTGAACAAAGGGTGTGAGAAAATGAAACATCATTTTTCGGAGGACAGCTGACCTTGTCACCACGAAAACTCTCAACTCTCACCTTGAGGCTCATCCATGTTCCTCACAGCTCCATTTCATGATGCTAGAGAGCTGGGGTGAACAGGCCTGTTTTGCACATAGTTGTTAAAGAAAAACCTGAAATGTTGATGGTTTGTAAGAGTCTCAGAAGAAGACATAAAAGTAAAAGAACTGTCCTATGAACTCTGGATTGGAAAGAACATTCTAGTCTGTCACCACAACCAGCAATACTGAAGGCTGAAAGCTATTATTACTTTTCTTAGAAAGCATTTTAGCCCTGGCCACATGGCTCAGTGCTTCTAGACAACAAAGAAAAGCAGCAACCAACCTAACAGGGGAGAAACATACCCTTGGTTATCAGATAGCTTGTTATAAAACATTCCTGAATGGGTGTACTGGTTGGCTGGACTGTCATCAAATGTACCACGGACCGGGTGGCTTGAACAACAGAGACCGACTGTTCCATAGACTGGCGGACAGACATCCCAGACCAAGGTGTCATTTGTTGGCTCCTTCTGAGCACTGGGGAAGAGAATGTGTTCCAGGTCTCTGGCCTAGCTTCTGGAGATTTCCCAGCAGCCTTTAGCTTTCCTTGGCTTTGCAGCATCACTGTGATCTCAGCCTCCATTTCTTCACATGGGCTTCTACATGTGTGCACGCGCGCGCGTGTGTGTGTGTGTGTGTGTCTGCTTTCCTCAGTTTATAAGGGCACTGGTTGTGAGTTCATCTTAATTAATTACATCTGTGACAGTTATTTCCAAATAAAATCACATTCTAAAGTACTTGGGAGGGGGCGGTTAAGACTTCAACACAGGAATTTTGGCAGGACACAATTCAACCCATAAGAAGTGGTAAGAAAGACTGTGAGTAAGGTTAATAGATTTCTTTCCCCACTGCACATGGATGGAAGCAAGTGGATGTTAATGCCTGTACCATTTAACATTGATTTTTACTTGCATTTATTTATCCCTGGCTGTGAAACATGAATTTACAGAGTATTTAATCATAAAAATAACTACAATAAATAACGGACCAATGTTTAGTTAAGTAAGAACTCTTAGTGGCATGGATGAGGCCTCATCTCAAACCCTCAAACTGGCAAAACCACAGGAGTGGCCGCCCACCAAGGAGCGACCACTCAGCCCGACACAGGAGCAGCCAGAGTCAGCTCGGAGCATCGGCTTCTCTCAGGCACCTCAGTGCGCTCAGGGACTTTGCTTACACTGGAAAATTTTATGAAAAGTAACCATCAGAATTGCTCAAATACTCATCATTTTAGAAAAACTTGAACAGGGGAATAACTCTGAAAGTCTGTTCTACTCACTATACCCAGTTGTATTCCCCAGAATGTTCCACTTAGCTTTCAAATTCAGTGGTGGGAAGTGCTTGGGTTCTCTGGTGCCTAAACATTCATAAAGCAAACCAACCAACAAACTTCATAACCAGTAATGCTACTCCCGAGACTTTACCATAAAGAAATCATAAATAGAGAAAAAAGTTTATGTATTGTACAAAAATGTTCACTGCAGTGTTGCTTGTAACAATGAGAGTAATGGCTAACAATTACCTGAGAAAGGAGAGCAGGTAGGTGCACAGCCCAGGGTAACACTAGGCACCTGGGACCGGGTAACAGAGGACGTTACTGAGTTGTGTTCTGTGTCCCTCCCCCGCTGGCTCTTCCCTGTTGCCAGTCACCACAGGCCCCTCTGCTGCCACAGGGGCTGGTGTCTCCAACAGTTTGATGCCCTCACACCTGCTGGAGGCCCATGACCCTAAAAGGTACTAGACCACATGTTCTTGTGGGTGGAAATAGAGGAGAGAAGCAAGCTTTTGGGAGCCGTGAGATGATAGCAGCGTAAGAGAGACCTATCCAAGGCAAGAACAGGGCAGGCCTATGGGAGTGGGTGGCCTCCTAGGAGAAACAGTAACTTTGTAGGTCTATGCAGGCAGAGCCCATGGTTCAGAGGTCGTAGACATGACAGGGTCCCTGTGCCCAACAGGGCAAAGAAGATCGAGATGCGTCAAATGTTGCAGGATCACAGTGGCTTGGGTGATGGGCATGTTAGCGCTGAAGCACGTGAGGGCCCATAACTGGGGGGTCTCTGCCATGCTACATAAGACACACACACACCTGGGATCGTGCCAGGCCCTGAGAGGAGAGAGCTACAGTTGAGAAACTGAATGTCCTTGGCCTCACCTGGCAGAGCGGTCTCTGATGGAGAAGAAAAAAATCCACATACCCTAGTTGTGGATTAAGAATCTTATGTCTTACTTAACCACTAAAATAGTATGAGAACATTATAATTATGCCAAGAAATGTTTGTAATAGGTTATGGAAAAAAAGACAGAATAAAGAAATATATGAAGTCTGATAACACATATATATGTTGTTGTCTTGAATCGCATGGGAAAAACGAAGCCGGTACAGAAATATATCAAAATGCCAATAGCTGCTGTTTCCTCTTTTTCAGTGGCATGGGGAGTGGGGATATTGTTTTTCTGTTTTTCTATAATATGGCTATATTACTTTTAAACTGGAAAAGCAATTTAAAATAAACACATGTGACTAGAATATTCTTTCTTTTCAAAACTGAATTAAGTCCATTTTTTGGTTCACGTAGCCTTCTCCTGATTATTTTTATGATTGCTGACTTTCATGGTATCTCCTGTTAATATAGCAGTTTGGCGGTCGGTTTACCGGATTTTGAGCAGCTATTGTGCAAAGTAGAAACATTATGAAGAAAAGATCTTTTATTAAGGTTTTATTTGAACTTTGGAATATATCTAAGAATTAGGATTTGCTACTAATAAGTCCAAACATAATTAATCCTTTTTTACAGAGGATTTAGTTTGGTCTGAAAAGCTTCAGTTTCAGTATTTAGGTTTAACCACCACCACCACTTCTTTTAGCAACTGAAAGGAAAATTAGTGTTAAAAATGCTCCTTTGAGGGAGCAGAAATATATGGTACATTTCAAAAATTAAGCTAACATTTCGAGAAAAGAATCAGTATTTTCATTAACACACTTTCAATATAATAATTTCAGTACACAAATTGAAAATTCATTTTCAATTTTTTTATTTTTTTGTTTTACGAGGAAGGAGAGTTTAGGGAAGAGTGTTTCTCCTTTTAATTTTGGAAAACAGGATGGTGGGTGCTTATAAAAACCTGAATTTGTATCTTGACTTCCTTACCAGCTTTGTGACCAATTATATGTTTTCTAAACTTTCCATACCTCAAGTTCCCCATCTATAGCACTGGGATAATATAAGAACTGGCGTTGCGTCCCTGAGCTGCTGTGAGGATTAAACACTATGTAAATGACGTGGGCATAGGGTGAGCGCTGATATTCGACTCGGCTATTACTGTTACTCTTAGGAACAGGACTTGCTCTCAAAAAGGAAGCCTTTCCTGCTCTGTGAGGAATGCAAAACTACAATGGAACTCACAAAAGTTACTTTCCCTTTAGAAATCCCAGGCATTTCTTGTAGTAATAACAGCCTTAGAAGAAAATAAACTCAGTTATAAACTTGTTCCTCTTTACCGGTAGAATATTCAATACCCAATTAATTGAGAAAGAAATGTTAAACAACAGAGAAAGCAGGTCTAGCCCTCCAAAAATGAAAGCATCCGGTATAACGAAGGTATTAAGCGCAGACATGCATTCCTTTATAGACCAATGACAAAAAATAAAGCACTATCTAAGAACTAAATTTATTATGATTTTAAATATAGTATTATTTTCTAAGATGCAAAATTACAATGCTTTTATTTGTAAGTAGTGGCGAGGAAGCAATCTTACCTATACATTTTACTCTGCTCATGGTATAAAAGCTCTCTCATCACTTACATATAATTGGTTTATTCTTGTAACAATCATGCGTCAGACCTGAGGTGTTTTAGAGGAGCTGGGCAGATAAAGTAAAGAAGGAACATGTCAGGTGGGCCAGGGGTAGCCTGATGTTGAAAGGCAACCAACCCTTGGGCTCCGCATGTGGAGCTGTGGCAAGTGTGGTGACCTAGTGACATGCATGTGTCCCCTCGAAAGAAGGCAGGTGCTCTGGACAAGGCAGACTTCAAACCCAGTAATGCCAGACAGGCTGCCCTCCCCATCCCCCTCAATAAAAAAACCAGTTAGCATTAATTTAATTAAAAACAAACAAAAAAATATGTAGGGGCCCCACAAAACACTATGCAGGACCAAATTTGGCACAAGTGCCTGTTTATGACCTATGATATTAATGTCCTGATCAAGTCAAACATTTTCAGTAGCATCCCTTTTGGAGTGTTTGACCTGGGAAAATAAAACTTTTTAAATTAATCAATTGCATGATACATATATTCATACCCATTTTAATATATCCACTTATTTTTTTAAGTCAAGAAAACATACCTGGAAACTAGAATGATAACTCACATATCTGTCACAGAGGCACCCCTAAACACTGCCTATTCACAACATCCCTAAAAGCTACCCAACAAGCCCATTGGCCTTTGAATAGAAAACATCACAAATTCACACACTAAATTCACATGGAAACCTTTGGTGCCCCCCTTGAACGTTTCTTACTCTGGTTTTACATGCTTTGCAATCAGCCTGGGGGGCATGGGTTGCTGAAGAGGGTCCCACTCAGAACAAGAGATTCCACGGTAGGAAAGGAGGTAACAGGAAAACTCAGAGTGCCGGCCCAATGTCAGAGCCTGAGACTCTGGGGAGGGGTCATGTTGCCCACTGCGAACACAGAACTGAGAGTATTGCGAAGTCCTTTACCAACAGGTCCTGGTGGCTCTTAAACACAGCACAACACCTCACACTATAAATAATGCACACACACAGTCATGGCCCTGGGCTCCTAAGACAAAAGTACCTAATGGTTAGCACTAGATTTCAGAAAGATATCTGTTTAGGTCAACAAACATTTATAGGAAATCTATTATGTGCAAGGCCCTGGGCCATTATAAGTTCTTGATAAGCATTATTTTAAGAGTGAATGTATCTCTGTAGCACAGACAAGATCTTTGAGTGCCTTACAACTCTGAAATCAGTCTGCTTTCCTCCTCTGGGGTTAAACATTCGAGCTACCCAGAAACTCAAAGTTGAACATTTAAGAGTTCCTAATGGTAGAGATAAGGGGTTTTCTTTTTGTTTTCAAACCAGAATTATAACTATAGGCAGCAAGGAACTTTCAAAAAAACAAACTCTGATGGTTGAGGATTGTAGCTATCAATGAATTGATCAAAAACAAGTTTGCTCCAGTCAACAGTCACCCAAATAAAGTTCATCCAGCAACTATGATCAAAACGACTGTGTGGATGGACTAGATTTTAACAGCAACTCTGCCATCACTGACGGTACAGTCCCTGTTAGCTAACAGTGTCACGGCAGAGAGGGGCAGCAATTAACCTTCAGCTCAGTGCACACGGAGCTCTGCAGCGACGAGAGGTTCCGGGCTCAGTTCTGCTGAACTAGTGCAGTGGCATTCAGGAACTGATGCGGTCCACCTCTGCTGTCATTAGGTTGTAGTTATTTATTTCTCTAAGATACACAATTTCCCGGCCTAGAGAAAACAAGACCTATTGGATTTTTAAGTAAGTATATAACATTTGTAGGTGCCTTTTAAATAAATTATGTCTCAGTCTTCACTACTCAATATTATATAGCACTGTTTCATTTAAAAAGTTTTGTTCTTTGTATTGTTTTCCTCCAAAGACTGAGATTTCAAATCAATTAAACAATAAGGTGAGGAAAGCCTGCATTTCCTATCTCGCTTAGAACAACTCCATGTTTGACTTTTGGAAGCATCAGAACAAAGACTGCAGTGTATACCAAATAAAGCTTTTCCTGAAGAGTCCAGCTTGCAGACATATATATATACAAGGACAATACAGAAGAGCGCAGTTCAAATTCAGAAAGAGAGGGATTTTCAATGAAACAGAAAACACAGCTGAGAAAGTGAGGTTACGGGAGAAGCTTACGAGGAGATCTTTTACGCACATCATTTCTTTCACGTCGTGGCTACCTAAAATCACCAACCAACAAGAGATTGAACATTTAAAAGCACAGCAGAAACTTCTGCATTAGGGCTCTCCGTACCTGTCCTGTGATGGATATCAAGTTGCACAAAGTAAAACAACTCCGAGAATACACCTGTATTTCATATCTGATGAGGCCCTGGTTTGCTGATCCATCATAAGCCCCTTACGAGCTAAGCTACACTTTCACTGTAATCCTTTCCCACATATCCGAACCTGCTGTGGGATTTTTTTAAACTGCTATTAGCAGTGACTAAAACTTCTAATCCCCCGCTATGCCTTTATTATTAACACATATAATTATCATGCTGTAGCATTAAAGAACTGAAAAACCTTACCTTATTTCTAAATCTTTCCATTTTTAAAAGAATAACAGTAAGATATTCACAGAAATACCATTTCAGTCATTTTGTCTGTATTTGTACCGTAAATCACTTCAGCTTTATGGTTAATTGATATCTCTTGCAGGTGACTTCAAAGTACCTGGAATGCATTCATGACTAATGCAACCACTTCAGCTATCAAGTAATCTTTCTTTCATGTGCTAAAGATGAGGGCAGATATTTCAGCCCATTCCTGGAAAGAAAAATAGAACCCACTTCGGAGATTAATATGGTAGTTGGATACAGAATGGAGTTCATCTGAATCCATGGTAATTGTTAAATTACATATCACAGCTCTTTCCCTAATCAAATTTAGGAAAGATTACTAAGAGCCCAAACCCTGGAAACTGCAAAGGCATGCACTCACCACCCCACCCTCTGCAGGACTAAGAGGCAAACTGATAGCATCTACCCCTTCTTGCTGTGGGTCACTTCTTGTACCCCACTGCCTTCCTTCCATTCCCTCGGCCCTAATGATTTCATCTTAAGTTCAATTAGTTTCCCTTCATCAATGTCCATGCCACTGCATGGGCAACAAAAGTGTTTAACCCCCTTCTTGTAGCCCAAACTCAGGGTTTCTGCATCTCACTGATTCAACAGCAAGCAGCAGGGGACAGCTCTATTTCCTGACCTACGTGAACTTGGAAGGGGGAGGGGTTAGAGCACTGATTGCCTTCCTCCCAGTGACTCCCACTTGGGCTGGTCACCAGGATTTTACTAGGTTCATTTTTTAGTTTTTTTTTTAATGTTCATGGTTTGGGGAGGAGTTGGGTGGTATGAAGATTTCTCATTGTGTTTATAGACAATGCCAACCTAAGCTTTTAGAAACGAGGACTAGACCTTCCTATAAAAGAGAAATTAAATTCCCCCTAAGAAGCGCTCCTAAGGTATAGGAGGAAAGCTAACGTCAGATTTAGCAGCAAAAGTCAGTGAGTGATTAAACCTATGCATATGCAAGCACATGGTCAGAAAAAAAACTAATGCAATCATTAAGGACTAGTCTTCTCTCTTCAGAATTTGGGGTTACATGACTACTTCTCCACAGAGAGACAGGTTGCAGAGTGGCACCTGGTTCAGCTACAAAAATACAGAGGCTGCGCTCAGCCTTGGGAATGACAAGCAGGACTACAGTGTTGACATCTCCTGAAACAAACGAAGGCATAAGATATATCTAGGGAAAGGATGACAGGCCCATGTGTTATTTAAAACCTCACAAAGAACAGTCCTAAAGCCCTCGTTCTTTTTTCGAGGATTGACTTGAACCCAACAAGGAGCAGAAACTTCCAGTTTCTCTTGATATAAAATGGCTACGTGCTGGGTGACATCTTCAGAAACATTAATAACTCAAGTTTTTAAACTTCCTGAAAATATGCCGATGTATTCCTTATGTTCAGTTTAATTATAATGTTATTAGAATTATACGTATAGTGCAATATTGGAATTGGAAGTAGTGACAAAGGTAGTAACTCAAGAGATCTAAACAACAATATGGTTGGAAAAAGCATGGGCTTTAACGCCAGACACCAGGACTGGAGACCCAACTCCTCTGGGAGCTGCGTGAACCTGGAACCTGGCAAATGACTCAGCCTCTGCAATTCATACAACGAACACGGCACTACATGTGCAAGGAGGTAACATACAAGCGGTGTCCAGAAGCACAGGGCCTGGCCCTCGGCAACACTCAATGCATGTCAGCTGCCCTTAAGCAGGAGCCGAACAGAACGGGGCCAGCCAGGGTCGGAGTCCACATCTGTCTACTTCCAAAGCCCAAGTTTTTTCCACTGCTTCTCTGTTATTAGTCTGAGGTCAACATGGCTACTATTGCTCAACACACTTAATATTATTAAGAGCTTTAGAAATTCTAAAATGAGATGAAGAAATTTGAATTCTCTTGGGGAAGAACCAGGATGATATACATGGATCAAGATTTTTGCTTCTCTGCTGGATTTGACTCTAACTCAAAGAGTGGAAAGCAGAAGGATCAACACAGTAAATTATCTGGTTCTTTTTAACATTATTCCAAGGC
Source organism: Furipterus horrens (assembly GCF_987537825.1). Taxonomy (NCBI): domain Eukaryota; kingdom Metazoa; phylum Chordata; class Mammalia; order Chiroptera; family Furipteridae; genus Furipterus; species Furipterus horrens. The sequence goes on from NW_028327180.1 coordinate 16,036,566, forward strand.
CATATAGGATTAGCAGTTCTGCCAGTTTACTTTCCACTGATTAGCAAAGAATTAAAGACAAACAAATTCAAGTTGGTTTTCAGACACACAAAATTAAAGACTGAGGAAACTTGGTATTTTCAAAGCATGCACCAGTGACGGATTTATTTTTCACTGTAATTGTTCTTTCCAAAACGCTGAGACAGTCTGTGAAATAATCTCAATTTGCTTTGCTTTGTTCTGTGCTTTCAAATACTGTAAATGGCTGGATTCCAGATAGAGTAGTTATCCTCAAATGCCTTCCAACGAGGCCTGCCAGAATCTGTGGTTCTGAAGTAATTTAAAAGCAGAAATGTGTAACAAATGAGACCTAATGGAAAACACTGGATGCTTTACAGTTAGAAAGATCACTTTTTTTCCCAGTGAGAAACAGAGAATACATACACACATGTGCATATGAATGCATACACGAATAGACCCATGTAAACAAGACTGAAAGCAAACTGACATGTGCTTTATTTCTCTTCATTGTAGACACTATTTGGCAAGAGTGAAAAGTATACACATCGCCCTATTTTTCAATGGAAAATGAAACTCATGATGCAACTATTAACCTAACTCAACAATAACTCCTAAGTAAAAACAGAATAGTTAGGATAATACAACCTTTATCATTTAGGTTGGGGGGGGGGAGCGGCTTAAAAGTTTATAAGTCATTTTCTTACCTAGGACAAATTCTTCTTTTATATAATGAAGCAGCTTTTTGATAATAACTTGTTCAAAGGAAGAAATACCTAACTAATTAGTGAGATTTTGTCACTAGTATTCAAGCAGAGGCTGGGATGTTCTGAAGGTAATTGTTAATGAAGTCTGGGAACCACCACCCTGAGTTCTTCTTGGAACTATTCATTCATTCATCCTTCCAAATATTCATAGATGCCAGGCACCTTACTATACACAGCAAGTATAGCAGAGCAAGTAGACCTGGTCTTGCCTTCCTGGAGCTTAGCTTCCAGTAGGAAGATGAAACACAAGGATTTACAAACATAATAAGAGCCATGGGATGGCTAAGAGAGGGGCCTAGGCCTGGGGCAGGGAGAGGCTTCACTGCCAAAACCACTCAGGGGCAGACTGAAGTTAACTGCACAAAAGGAGAGCAGAATTCTCCAGGCAGGGAAAAATGTGAGTGAGAAGTGAAGGGAATGCAGGATGGCTGAAACAGAGAGGGAGAGGATGAAGCCTGGAAAGACGGGCAGGGAAGCAACCGTGATGGACCCAGCAGGCATTTTTAGATTTTTATCCCAAGAGCAATGGGAACTATTAAAGATCTTAAACTGTGGAGGGTCTATTAGAATGGTGCAGGGATGGTGGGCAATGAGGCATCGAGGGAGGAATGGAGGCAGGAAGACCAGAGAGGAGGTCATGACCAGAGAGAGGTCATTACCGTAACCCAGACAGAAAAGGACGGTGACATGCCCAACCCACTGGCAATGAAGATAGAGCAATCACAGATGCAGAGGTACTTGGCTGCTGCCTACGATAAGACCAGATGTGCAGGTGAGGGAGAGGGCGGTGCCCCAGAAAATGCACAGGAGTCTGCTGTGGGCACCTTGGCAGGTGGAGGTGTGTTATGGGATGTGAGCACTGGGCGCAGAGAAGGTGTGGGGTAGGAAGGGACAGAGATGACACAGTTGCAGACAAGCTGAGTCTGAGGTGCTGCCGAGCCTCTGGGCAGTGGGTCTAGAGCCCTGTGCAGTTGTGAGCTAAAGACGAGGACTGGGTGCTTGTGAGCACACAGCCTGCAGGATCCAACATGGTAGCCTCTGGGCACGTGTGTCTAAGGAGCACCTGGGGTGAAGTTTGGCCAAATTACCATGTGCTATATAAAAAATACATTCTGAATGTCAAAGAAGCCTACATGGAAAACAAATTGAGGACCTCAATAATTTTATATTGATTATATGTTGAAATGATAAGTTTCAGCCTTCTTATTTCTGGTTTTCAAAGTGTTCCCCCTCACAAGAGCCCCTTTTTTCCCATGATCATTTTATTTGGCTGCCTCTACATTTTTTCCTGGTTTCATTATATCTCTCTTGTACTAGAATTGGAGTCAGAGATATAGCAATTCTCCAGGGACAGCTCCTAATTTTGCCTGTTGGGAATGTTGTTCAGGCCAGCTAGAAAATAAATCTAAACTCACAGATATTGTACTCAAGAGAAGGAAGGCATATGACGATTGTCTATCATCTTCTTTAGGGCAACCCCATAAGGGTTCCTGCAGAAAGGGATCACTGGTGCCTATATAGATGCTTCCTGGTCTGAGCACCCAGCAATGCTTCTTGATGACAACCATGGCCCTTCCATGGAGGCTCTGTTGGTTGCTTGGGAAAATAGTTCATAAGGACCACTCTCCTTAGTGTGTACATCACATTTGATTTTTGTCGTTGATGTTAATGCATGACCTGCAATTTACAAGTTAATTTCATGACTTCCACTTTCCATTTGGGCAACTGTTCATTATTTGGTAAATTTTGTTGAGTCCTCGAAAAAATGTAAAAGCAAGGTTTACGGTGTATATTGTTGGCATCAAGCAGCACTGCAGTATACGGCTCCCAAGCTCATGATATGAGGCTGAGGCGAAGCATTTGGAGGAAGGAGAAAAAACACATAAACATAAAACTGAGGAAATAAGCAAACTGGGGTCCTATTATACAAGTGGCAAAGTAAACCAAATGGCCCCCAATTACAGTATTTTTTTTCTGAAAGACAAGTATCTTACTATAAATAAAAATAAGAAACATTTACTTATTGCTTAGAATCTGAGCTAGCATTGTGCTAGATGCCTTATGTCCATTATTTCCTTGATCCACACTACTCTAGAGCATGGAATCAGTCCCATTTCATGGATGAGAACACTGGGATGAAGAAAGATTAAGTTGCCTAAGAAACTCAATTACAAAGTAGAGAAAAAGGTCTGTTTGACTCCAGAGTCAGTGCCCTTGCATGCTGACCCTTATGAAATCATCGGTACCCCAACTTTCCATTGCTGAATATGGGAATTTCCAAGACACTTCAGGTAAGGGGATTATAAATTCCATATTCATATTTATAACATATGAATAAGACATTTAACTGTTATATATTTGGAAGGAAATGGCCAACTATATACCCTTTACTTAACTTTTCTAATAACTGGTACTACTAATACATGGAAGAAAAAAGCTCAAAGATTTAGAAATACCTCTAAATTTTTTTTTTAATTCTTAAACTCCATTTCCAAATTATAGCTTCATTCAGGGCATGCTATTGCCTCAGACTAATAGATTAGCCTCCTAAATGATCCTTTCAATATTTTCCACATAGCCATCAAAGTAAAACATCTAAAACACGAACTTGAAGCTGTCTGTACTGTGCTTGAAAGTACCTATCCTCTGACAGAACAAACTCCCACCTCCTTGGCACAAAATATAAAGCCCTTAGTGACTGGCACCCATCACTCACTCACCTTGAAAAGACTGTGAGCTCAAGGGCAAGAAACTAACAAGTTTTTTTAGTTCAACAAATGTTTATGGAAATGAGTTAAATTAATAGCCTTACTTTTGGCACAAAATATTCTTCTATTATTCTGTTGTTCTTTTTTGTGTTTTATTTTTTTCCCATCCTGAAAGAAACTATACATGTCTGAATACCAAGGTATCGCGTGTGCTATAGCAGGTGTTTGATTTAAAAAAATGGTTATAAAAGTAAAATCCCTGTCAGACTCACATTTTTTCTGTTTCAATGTTTTCAGTTAATACTTAAAAGGTATTGCATTTGAAATCTAAGACTTCTGTTTTAACATCAATTTCATGTTCTTGGCTAACTTGTCTTTTCTAATACCTGACTCTTGCCTCTCTCTTCTCCCTGGCCAGGAGCATCTGCTACTATACCTTTCAGTGGACATCCTACCTGCTGCCTTTCTCCGCAGGGGCATAGTGGCAGGAGTTCTGCAGGAGTCCCTGGCCCCACTGCTTAATGACAACCTTGGTGAAGCTGCCAACCCCCTGAGGACAGGGACAGCATCTGGTTCACTTTGGATCCCAGCATCCCCTGCAGCAGTTGGCAGGGGATCAGCAAATGTTTGTTGAATAACTGAGTGAATGAAAGAGCAAAGAAATGGACTCACGGCATCCAGCTCCGAGTCTGGGTTTCCCAGTCAGAAAAGTGATAAATGCCTCTGTAAAGTGTGGCATTTCTCAAAATTCATTCTCCATTCTATATTTTTTAATTGAGATATAATTGACATATAACATTGTATTAGTTTCAGATGTGCAACAACACAATGATTTAACATAAGTACCTATTGGGGAATGATGACCGGAATAAGTTTAGTTGTATTCATCACCACACATAGTCATGGTAAATTTTTTTGTGTGTGGGGAGAACTTTCAAGATCTTTCACAATTTTCAAATATACAATACAGTAGTGCTAACTATAGTCATCGTGGCATATATTACAGCCCCAGGACTCATTGATCTCATAACCGGAAGTTTGTACCTTTGGATCCCCTTCATTCGTTCTGCACCCCTCCCCCCACCGCCCCGGGAACCACCAAGCTGCTCTCTGTATCCGCGCCAGTCTCTGTTCCGTTTTGGAGGCCTTGGCTCATCAAGTACCACTTAGGCTGCGTTTCCTCAGTACCCTCAACGCAGGAGACTGAAAGGGTAGATAATCTGGGGCTGAAAAGAAAAGGAATATTGGCCTCTTATTCATAGATAACCAAGGGAAATACGGATGATTTCATCTTTCTGACTTGCTGGGGAGAGGCTCTGGTCCTTTGGAGACTTCCTTAGACCATGAAGATCGATTTTGCTACACGATCCCCGAGAAAACATGGTTATACCCATTTTCCAGGAATGAAGCAAATTTGAAAGTATTTTTCTGGAACTCCCTCTGAGTGTTTGGAAGTCACGTTGAGAAAAGATGATTTGCGGGGTGATACTGATGGGGTGTTACTTTATACTTGATTTTTGAGGTCACTCAAGAGTATCTGCCTTCTCTTTTCCATGCTAATTAAAATAATGAATCTTAGCTCTACAAAGAAGTGTGAAAATATATATCCTTGTTCATCTAGCAAAAATGCTTTTTGGTATCGCTGAGCTCCGTTCAGCCAGGCGTGCAAACTCCTTGTCCGATGACTCACTCAGGCTGCTGCTCCGATAGACCTGAAGGGCTCCTATCCGGATAGTGCCCTGTGCACTCCTCCCAATGCTTCTGCAGGCCATTGGGGACAATGAGAATTTGTGGTCATTGATCTCTATTTATCTTACTCCTAAAACTAATCAGCAATAATAACTGTCCTCCACAATGGCACCCAATAGAGAGCAAACTATAGATGACTCATAGGTTTAAAATTCTATCTTATTAAATGTTTTGGAAATGACAAACCACCAGGTTACTTTGATTTTTTTTAAAAAGTACTGATATGTAAATAATGTGACTGTACAACCACAAAGGAAATATGTGAAATATAAAGAGCTTTACATAATGTGGTTTAAAAATGTAGAGTTGCTAACAAGTTACTTAACACATTTTCTGAAATACAGTATTCCCTCACATATCACGGGTATTACATTTCAGACCCCCCCCACGAATTAGGAACCTTACATTTATTCTACACTCTTAAACCTATGTAACTTTAACAACATACATATACAGTACCGCAAAATCCCGCAATATAGCAAAAAATCCGCAATAAATAATTAAATATAATATTTTTAAAAATCCCGCGATACAGAGAGGCCGTGATAAGTGAACCGCGATATAGCGAGGGACTACTGTAACATAAAATATTAAGTCAAACAATGAATGAACATTAATGAACACACCAGAGGTGACAATACAAGTGAGTCCTAATGTTTAAAAGTACTCCTCAGAAATGGTTGGCACAGATTACAGATATCCAAAAAGTAAAGCGCTTACTTCGTGCAATGGATCAGTTTTTATAAAACAGAAACATCTTATTTTTCTGCCTAAATAAGTAAACTCAATCTTAAAATGCTCCTAAAATATAGTTAATCCAGATAACATATTTTAATATTTATCTATATCTTGCTTAATTTCCTAAAATGTAAAGGTAGCTTACAATAAAAATAACAGTGAAATTAGTTCAAAAATCCTAATAAAGTACACGATTGAAGCACTAATACATTTTCATTAATACTAATTTGTTTTCTTTCTTAAATTATGGAAATTCAAGTCAAAGCTAAATTTATACTTTGTGAAAACTATAATAAGAAACAACTTATCTAAAAATAGAAGATTGTTTAAATATACCAACATAAGAAAAAATATATATCTTCCACATACATATATTATGTACGTATATTCATAGTGAATATATATGAATATATGGAAAATTTTAATGAAATATGACAAATTCAAGTGGTTACAAGAAACAGTTTGCAAAAAATTATAACATTTTTACCTTTAATAAATACATGTATAGCCAGGCATAGAAGACTGAAATTTTATAAAAGGAAATCCAAGTTTCCTATAATGTATGTGTTTTACTTTCATAAAGTCAAAAATAATACTTTTAAGAAAAACGGATATTGTTCCCATGACTATATTACCACACAAAAAGACCATTACTACTCCAAACAAAAGACTCCCTGTAGATGAGTAATAGTAGAGGATCTCTTATCACTCTTTTTACTGACTTAACATGTCTTATCAACATTTTATTGTTTTATTGGGCAGTTTCACCCTACGCCACCCCATGTACTGTAAATAAGAAACCATGTCCTAAAAAAAAAAAAAAAAAAAAAGGAAAAAAAAAAAGAAACCATGTCATAGTGAGATTTCATTGCATATAAAATGGGTTTTACTTAATGGCATCTTTCCTTTAGGATAAGAACCTTTTTTACCATTTCTTAATAAATAGCATTACTCAGCTTGAAAACTATTACACAAAGCACAAATCCTGGACTATATGAAAATTATTTTAAACTTACACAAATTTGCAAATCCACTCACCCAATGAAGAGAAATAATTAAAGAAAAAAAGAAACATTTTCTGAAGGAATGTATTATAAAATCAATTACATTATTCTATAGGATAAGTGACTATAAAGGCATATATATATATATATATATATATATATAATTTTTTTTACAAGCCTATGCTGGGGATTTTAAAATAAAATGACCCTGATACAAAACAATGATAGAAAGCTAATAATTATAATAAAGATTTTTATCCCCAATGCTATCAGTACACCAAATTATCTTCAAAAGAACATAGTTCATGAATTTATTTTTATGAAAACCATCATAAACCTGCACTAACCCAATTATAGATGACAGAGACTCATGTTAATTAAGAATAGTTTCATTTTAGAAGTATAAAATTAAACAAATTTCTTGTAGCTAAAAGAGAAAATTAGCAGTGGAAATTAAGAAGTGAATTAATGATTTTACATTGAGTCTGTGCAATTAAAAAATACTTCTTTTTAAAAAAATAAATAAATACCTCCACCACATAATTAAAATCACTAGATTATTTCAATGAGGGGAGGGCAGTAAAATAAGTTTCTTAATAGAATTGAGCAAAATTAATCTACCATTTATTTAAGTAATCAAAGGTTTATCTATTTATTTTTTTAAGATCTTATTTATTTTTAGAGAGAGGGGAAGGGAAGGAGACAGAGATGAAGAGAAACATCTATCCGTGAGAGATACATCCATCACTTGCCTCTCCCATGCCCCCAGCCAGCGATGGGACCTGCAATTCATGCATGTGCCCTGACTGGGAATTGAACCTGCAACCTTTTGGTTTGCAGGACGATGCCCAAAACACTGAGCCGCACAAGCCAGTAACTCAAGGTTTAAAATGAGCTTTTTTTGATTGCCAGGAATTGTCTAGAGGTAAATGATCAACATACAGCAAGGATTCTTCTCACTGCTCCCACACTCTCCACAACATATCATTTAGATATCTACTATCAAACCTCTCAAGGCGAGATCAACAGACTTCTTGGGGTGTCTCAGAGATTAGAAGTCCTAAGAAAAACTATATGGCATATCACCTTAAGTTTTTTACTTTCTGAGTGGAACTCTTCAAAGAAAAGTATTTCAGACAAAAGCACCATCATGCCCACTGTAGGCCCTGCATTTGCCACTGTGCTTCTGCCTCTCAGCCTTTGCTTATTCTGTCTTTTGCCCAAATATCCTACCCTACTCCCACCGCAACTCTTTTCCAGACCAATTACTGTTCAACTTCAAGCCTGGTTCCAGGGGCAGAAGAAAGCCTTCCTGGATATCCTAGGCAGTGTGCATCTGGGACAGAACTCCCGAAGCACCAGGGGACAACACCTCCAACACACCTGCCGCAGGGCTGCGCCTTATGCACATGGCACCTATCTTAAGAACAACCTCATTTACAAAAATGCTGACACAGCAGCATACGTGTGTGTGTATGTAAAAACAGTCTTGTTGCCAAAATAAAAATGTCACTTTCCCACAGCTTTCTGGTCAAGCTTTATAACGCTGGCCAAATCTTCATTTGTAAATATTTAAAATTAGGATTCATTCATTTTTGTAGTGAAACCCTTAGTATAATACAAGACAAGCCCATTTATCTACGACACTCATCATCATCATCATCATCATCCTCTGAAGTGAGATGATTGACTTCTAAAGTATATTTCCTAATACATATTTGTGAACTTTTAAATGACTGGCTATAAGTATCTTTTTATATAGTAGATATAACATGGAAGTCTCCCCCAAGTCATAATTTTACCAAAGTTAAGCAAATAATATACACATATATTGTTCCAAATATAAAACATCTCTGTGGTACCTAAAATGCTTTAATTTATTCCCAGAAGAATCTAGGAAACTGCTAACACGACAAGCTTTTATATTAAGTACAATAAAACCTCCATCTTCAAGGACTCTTTTTTTATTTAACATGAATTATTTCTGCTAAGTTGTAGAATATTTATAGTGCTGATTTTCTGTTTAATAATCTCCATTGTATATTTTCTTCTTCAATTTTTATTTAAAAATAAAATGCAATGAAAGTGCAGGCCACTTCAGCTCCTGGCATGGTAAAATCATAAGTAAGGCAAAGGCTATGAGGTGAGGAGCAAGGCAAAGAAGGAATAAACACAGTGAGAGCACAATTTTTTTTACTTTTGAATTTCTAAAGTGTTATAGGAGAAAAACATAAACAAATATCTTTAAATTATAAAAAGGCATCGAAAGTATTCTCTTTCAAAAGGGCTATATTTATTCAACTATGTGCTCACAGTACAAGGTAAACCCCTTACTAAAATGCCATGCCTCAGCTCTTTGTTCGCTAAATTTAAATTATATGACACTGCTTAATCACTGAGGTTCTAAAAGTGGTAGGTCCTAGAATCTTAAGAAAAAAAAAGTTCCATTTTCAAGACACTCATAGCTGTGCTTATACTAATCCATTACAGTACTTAGCCAGTAACTTAATATTTAATTGGCAATTTCCTTAAAACACAATAGCATCCCAATAATAGTATTTCCATAAGCCACATTTGCTCTTGAAAATGGAAAAGCCACTATAAACAACACTAAGTAGATAATATAAAATAAGCTAGATCACAAATCACAAAACAAACAAATAGACTGCAAAAAGAAAAAAATCCAAAATAATATAAAATGTGATTCACTGGCCAGATACCTATTTTTTCAAGCATTATTCCTATGGACAGAGCATCATGACAGAAGAGAAATGTATAAAGAATTCATGCTAGAAAAAATTGATTAAAGAATTGCTTTTGCTAATCTATAATTTTGGTCCAACTTCCTTACACAGTTCTGTCTATTAATTTTCTTTTCTGGACCATTCAACTTGGATATAATCCAAAAGATCCTAAGTCAATTCTATTAGAACTACAATCAACATCTAACCAAATGTGTTTAAATTGTCTGCCTTGCCCTCATCATAGGATTTTTTAAGGCTAATAATATGAATACTTCATAACCTGGATAAAATGTTTAGAATTTATTGGACCACATGGTTCTTACATGTTCCTGATAGAAGCTAAGGTTTTTAACAGCTATAATTCTACCTCCCCCTCAACAAAAGGATTCTAGTTACCTTGGTTTTTACCACTCACAACTGGCAGCTATAGCTATAAAACTATTATAAGAGAAACAAATGAGTACTAGTAAATTTTGCATGTGCCAAAATAAATTAGCCATCACTACGTCTTTCACTGATACTTAAGAATCACAGTTGTGTGTGTGTGTGTGTGTGTGTGTGTTTGTGTGTGGTATCGATGGAAATCTAAGACTCAGCACTCCCCCCCATATTTTTGGTGTCCCAAACTCCTTTGGGAAACAAACAGCTATGTCCCCAACTTGTCTCGCATATGTATATATACACAAAATGTCAGATATCATTTCAGAAAGCCCCTAGAAGCCCCTACATTAAAAACTTATAAACTTCAAAAAATGGCAATGACACACAGAGAAGGGAGCTCTATCTTTACACACAAACTACCAATTATATTATGCTGTGTGACTGATTGTGTGGGCTGGGGACAGGGGAGCATTCAGGATGAGAGAGTAAGGCAGGTAGGTGTGCGTGAGGGACGGGCGCACAGGGTCCCTGGGTTTGCTTTGCCCATTTCTAAGCAGGAAGCAAAGATAGCAAAAAGAAGTGAAAAGCCCTTCTTGGTGGCAGTGGCTGGGAAGACACCACATTTTCAAGGCAGCCTGTTCAAGCCCAAAAAAAGTCATTTAATATAATCTTGGCACTACAAAGGCATTTTTAAATCTCACCCCTGCTGTATAGTTCATTATTGTCTTGCTAATTTAGCATCAAGCACTGTAGAGAACTTTATAAGAGTAAAAATAGTTATATGATTAACACTAAATTTACGTACACATACATATAAGTATCCTGTACGTATATTCTTTCTCCCAGTGTGCTTTCTTCTTCAAACGAAACCTAAAATAAGCTTCAACTGAAACTGGGTCACGGTAGCGTGGGCCAAGAGTCATACACCATGTACTGTAACTTTGGTGAGCATGCTCATTAATTTCTTACTCTCTGCTATGGATATTAAAGGGTCTTCTATGAAGCTAGGGTCCCATCAGAAAGGCAAACAACTCAGCCAAAAGTATGACCAAAACAGTACTAAAACTGAACTTATAGTTTCTTCAGTAACAAAACCCATTTTTTTCCTTAATAACTTTTTAATTTAAATGTTTAAGCCTCTGACATATCAACTAAAGATTAATCATCCCCATTTGGATTTAGGATGTGCTCCTGTTTTAAACAGAAACATGCTTTGGAATCACTGTTTGTTAGAAACACGATTTCTCAGATTCTGGAAGATTCCATTACACATAGTAATTGGGTATATAAAAAATAATTTTAAAAAAATTATTTTTAAGTGCTATGTGCCAGGTATTTATTTAATAGGAGCTTTCACGTAAGTTTTCACCTTAATGTAGTTATTCTATGCTAACATCTTTTATAACTCAATATTAAGTATGGATTGACAAAAAATAGCAATGGTAAATTCTGTTACACCCATGAAGTCTGGGGCTCCATGACAACGGGATGCATGACTCAGTCACAGCGCTCACCCTTGCAGACGACCTGCTCAGAAAGCCACCCGAGGCCCCTAGCAGCATCAACACACTGGTGTGTCATTATCTGTGTCCATAACTTTCTCCCTCACTGGCCTGTGAGCTCCCAGACAGAGAAAGCTTACATTAATTATGGTGTATTTTGGCACCTGATAATAAATCTGTTGAATAAAAAGATTAAGTGTTTGTTTACAAATGACCTTCTAACAGACATTGAGGATTTAAAAAATGCAAAGAGAATGAAAATCAAGAATGTATTTGAAATGAAAATAGAGAGCCTCTAAATTGATAGTCCCCAACAGCTACATAGCATCAGTTTAGACATGAGAATCCTTAGTAACAGAGTTAAGGTGTTAAACCTTTAATGTCTTGGAATAAAAATCTCCAGACTGGCCCTGACTGGCGTGGCTCATTTGATTGTGCGTCATCCTGGGAAGTGAATGGTCCCCTGGTTGGGGCATATGAGAGGCAACTGATTGATGTTTCTCTCTGTGTCTTTCTGGTTTTTGTTGTTGTTTTAAATCCTGACCTGAGGACATGCTTTTTCATTTTAGAGAGAGGGGAAGGGAGGGGGAAAAAGGGAGAGAAACATCAATGGGAGACAGAAACATGGATCGGTTGCCTCTCATACATGCCCCAACTGGGGGCTGAACATGCAACCCAGACATGTGCCCTGACTGGGAATGAACCCACAACCTTTTGGTGTACGGGACGACGCCCAACCCACTGAGCCACACCGGCGAGGGTGGGCTCTGGTTTTAACCTTTGCTTTGATACCTATCTTATCATCTGAATCTTGGACCAGTTAAGTCTCTCTAGTTCACCCTCTAACTGTTAAGTTGGCATTTATACCACCTACCCTCAGGGCCCTTCTCCCAGTCTTACAAAAGTTATCTTACCTTCGTGGCTACTAAGACGTATGTGACTGTATTTTCTGAGCCAAAAATTGACTCGTATTTAAAATACAGATTTCCTGGAAAATTTAGGACACATAATATACCACAAGATTGCAAGCTATTTGCACTATTCCTGTCTGAGTCTTTACCTCTACATTGGTCACACTGTTATTTCCACTTATTTAGAGTCCTATACAAGTTCAACCTTGAACAACATGGGTTTGAAGTGTGCAGGTGCACTTACAAGCAGATTTTTTCCAATAAATATTGTAAATGTATTTTTCTTATAGTTTTATTTACATTTTCTGTTCTCTAGCTTACTTAGCTATAAGAATACAATATCTAATACATATAACATACAAAATATGTGTTAACTGACTAATTTATGTTATCGGTTAGGCTTTCCATCAACAATAGGCTATTAGTTAAGATGTTGGGGAGTCAAGTTATACATGAATTTTCGACTGTGCAGGGGGTCAGCACCCCGAACCCTCATGTTGCTCAAGGGTCAACTGCATGTCCATTCCTGCTTTCATCTGCTCAAAAATTACAGAGCACCAGGCATGACACCTTGCAACGAAAGCAGCGAAGAACTGTGCACAGTTCCCATGCTACGGAATTGACATTCTAGACTCTTGAGGGAGAAAGAGGTAGTTAACTGAAAATTATCCAAATAAATCATTCCAAATTGTGGCAACTGCTGTGGAGTAAGTGCGTGACCGAGCGCTGCACCACAGGAGAAGCATGTGTGGCAAAGGGGTGCGCAGGGTCTATTGCTGCCGTGGTTGATGTTGCTCTTTGCTGTTGTTGAAGGGGACTGAAGGACAGCCGGGCCTGGCACCAAGGATGTCACGGTGCTGCTGTTCACTATGTCTTCCTACGTCTCTTTTTGCAGCTCTTTATTTTCTCCATGCTCTCTCCCTGCCCACCCACAACACTGGGGGTAGGTACGGCCTCTCAGCGTTCCTGTGAATGAGGCTTATATGTGACAAGACAGGTGTCAAAGCTCTACGTGATGATAGGGCTACTTAATAGTGTAAATTTACTTTTCTTATTACATTTTTCTTATCTTTTTCTGTTTTACCTTTAGTGGTCTCTTCATGGCTATTAGCATTCTTTGAGGGAAACAGGCCTTTTAGATACCCCAAGTCTGCCCTTTGTTTTCCTTCTGCTCGGGATTTTGATCCATCACAACACAACATGACCTCCTTCCAGTTTTCTGTCACTCACTCACTGAACAGGCCTTCAAAATATGTTTGGTATGTATCCAGGTCCCAGGCACGAGGGGAGAGGTAATTCTTTTGGAGGTATATTGACATTGGCACATTCTCGTGGCATTGCACTGTGGAGTGTAACGACACTGAGCCACACTCGGAAACTGCAGTGAACGCACAGTTTATATTAGGTGCCTCATTTATGCCCTTAACAATTATTCATAATATATGCCATGTTTTTATAAAGGCTAACAAACTAATTTAACAACACTTTCTAGATGCATAAAACATTATTTTTCAAAAATTATTCCCTTTGTTTTATCTTAACAATAACGTCCTAAGTCAATGGGTGTTAACAACAGAAGGCCTCGCTGCCCAAGACCACACAGCGGGGCCCTGGTAAAACCAGCCCTAGGACACCGATCTGCTTGGTGCCCCTGCCCGCAGGCCCTTTCTTTCACCCCTTGCCTTAGATGCTTCTGGCAGATTGGCAGTCTATGGATCCTTTCTCAGTAGGATGTTTTTCAGTGTGTATAACTAGGTTACACAGCAAACAATTAGATGAACAGTTATCAAAATATTTTAAAATGTGACGTGGCAATGGATTGCTTTATTAATCTATTAAATAACAAGATCGAGTGGTGAGTGTAATAAATACTATAATCTAAAGTGATTATGTGATATGAAAATATCTGTGATTTATTTCTATCAGTAATAAAGTAACAGGCTGCCAATAATACTATGGTTAATTGCCCACATTCAGAATTAAAGGAAATGCTAAATTTTCAGTTAGATATTAATAAAAATAAAAGTGTAATATTTTCCCCCAACCAAGCTCACAAACCCATGGAAATCCTAGCCAATGACCCCACTGGGACTCCTGACAATGCTCACAACAAAGTTCACCAATTTACCAGATACCTATGGGAGTTTTCAAGTGTTTCAATATATAACAAAGTTGCCCTTATAATATCAATATCAAATCTAAAAATCAAACAAAAGAGCCAGATACTGTGTTTCATAAAATCAAAGCTTTATTGTCCAATCTCCACCAATCTTAATATTCTAAATCTCTACACAAATATCTAAAATGATTTCAGGAAATAAAAAAAAAAAATTGTTTTGTAAACTAGTCTACTGAAAATATATACAAGGGTGGGGAAAAGTAGTTTTACAGTTGTGAATATGCAAAACAAAGTTTATTCTTGTATTATTATTTATTAATTATTGTATTATTTCCATATGAACAACTGTTAACCTACTTTTGCCCACCCCTGTGTGTTGGATAATTGTACTTTGGTTTCCAAGTCAAAGACAATGATAAGGCAGCAGGTACATGGACATGCAGGATGTTAAAAATTATTAAGTAGGATACATTTGTTTCCACATCTCTCTTAACCTCCCCCACTGTTTGCACCTTTTCCCAAGAATTCCGTGCACTCACTGCTTGCTCCCTGACCTCAGTATCATCTCGTACAGCCCTACCTAGTGCCAAGGCACCCTGTGTAGGGAGACCAATGCAACTGCAAATTTATTCCTTGTAGATGTAGAGACTACAGTTTCATTTTTTAAAAAATTTTCATTAAATTTATTGGGGGCAACATTGGTTAATAAAATTATATAGGTCTCCAGTGTACAATTCTATAATACACTGTCTGTACATTGTACTGTGTGTTCACCACCCCAAGTCGAATCCCCTTCTATCCCCATTTATCCCCCTTTCCTCTCTTCTACCTCCCCCACCCCCCTTTCTCTCTGGTTATCACCACACTGTTGTCTGTATCTATGAGTTTCTTTTGTTTGTTGTTTATTTTAGAGACCACAGTTTCTGAGACCAAAATAAGCAGTATGAAGGGAGATTTAGTAAGTCTTCTGCTAATGATGGGATTGAAGTGTTTAGAAATCTCTGAAGTAATTTCAGTGACTTATTTTTATATATACAATATACCTGATTTGTAAAACATTAAGATAGTCTAGAAGACATACAAGAAAAGAATGACTGGCTCTAGAATTCATTTATAAATTTCAAAACACAAGTACTAGTTCAGGAAAATTTTAAGTGATAAATTCACAACAAATGGCTCTATTCTTTCTTATCAGTTCACAAGCTTCCCCACACATGAGGCAGAGATGCGAATGACCAAATCATCAAAAAATACCTGGTTCCTCTTTCTCACACAGACTTAAATCCAAAGCAATTGCACTCTACAGTGAATATCGAAAGCTAAAATTACTATAAAAAAAATCTCTAAAAGAACTTAACAGAAATGAATTTTATAGAATATCAAATCATCAGAAAAACAACGTTTTATTAGTTACATTTGGATTTGATTAATAAAACAAGGGCTAGATATACCATCACACTAGCAATGTGATTTCGGTAGTGCCAACCTACAGAAAACATAAGTTTCTGTGGAACTATGCTAACATTGTATGATCTATTACTAAGTTAAAGCCTCTATAAAATTCAGAAAGAAATATGCTACATTCCTGAGTTTTATCACCCTCCAAAGTTACTCATTAAAAAAAAAAAAAAAAGCTCACATCACTTGAGAAGTGAAAAAAGGTTCCAGTACCTCTATGTTTGAGAGTCACCGTCCAAAAAATATATATAATAAAAGAGATTTGTCAGAAAACTTTGCTACATTTCAAAGCTGCCTGAAAATTAAGAGATGGTTTCATTGAGTACAATTGTTTGAGCTAATAAAGCAACCCAAATACTAGACACAAACTTTCAATACATTGCAATTATTCTGTTGGTCTCCATCATATTACATATACACTATGATATTGTTAAATCAACAGTGTCATCATTTCAATGGAAAGTATAAAATATTAAAAAGTTTAAAGGTACTATCAAATAAACTGAAAAAAATGTCTATTAAAATTCAGTTTGGGTTTAATATGAAAAATGTTAACGTACCAAAAGAATGCCAGTGAAGCAATCATGTATAAACAGATATTAGCCTGAAATTTAAGACAAGCTGCTGGATTGAATGATGAGACCATCAGCCTGAGTTTTGCAGCTCATTAGCTTAACCACAATCCCAACCCAAAATCCATAAAGTCACCAAGGCAAGTGTAATATACCTCCTAAGTTTAGAGAACTACTCAAATTTTTCATTATTCACATCTTGAAGGATTTATGTTCAGCATTACTCTAGTGACAGTGAAGAAAGAACCAGAACAGTCTTTGAGGAAGAAATTAACTTTTATTAAAAAAAAAAAAACATTAAAAACCTGTTTTTCTTATGTTCAATGTCAACATACTGAAAAACAGAACTACATCCCTCTTTAGAACAAAATAAGCAAAAACCAAATTCTGCGAATGACCCAGCAGGCTTCCACCCAGAGATGGAGCAAAGTAGTAAATATTCGATTTTCCTCCACGAACCTGCCTGCCTGCTGCTGTTGCTCTGACATCAACATAGGTACCCAAACAGGCCCCAGGTAGCATCCTGAAGTCTGCCTCTTCCCAAATGTCCACCATCAATCACCCACAAAGTCCTCCTGATCTTGCCTAAGAGTCTCTCCGACGCGTCACTTGGCTTGCAGGTTGGAGCCTCCTCTTCCCACCTGACCTTCCCAGTCACCTGCCCTGCCCTCCTCCACCTTCCCTCGGACTTCACTGCACCTGCTCAGACTCTTGCAGGGTCTCTTACCTACTTCCCACTTCACCTTCAAGTCACTGCGGGAGGAGGAAGAAGTCTGACAGTTGGTACTCACTTCTTTGGTAGAATGTGCTTTAATATTAAGAAAGTATTTCAACTGATTTATTGTCTCTTCAAAGAAGACAATTGGGGGAAGGGAAGAGAATCCTGAGCTGTGCAGTTGTGTTTGAAATGTCTGGGCTGATTTTTAGTGTTCCCCCGCCCCCCAATCTCAGCTACTGTTATTACACCAGTATTATTACATCATCATTATTAATAACAATAATAATCAACGGTGGTGTATTTTTATTATTAATAAAGTGAACATGGTGCTTTAATATACATAACCACACATTTAATCCTTCGCTGGGCCTTGTTCTATACAAGACAACAGGAGTCCTATTCATTCGATCAGTATATCACGGCTCACTTAGTCTGGGTGAGAGGAAGCAGCAGGAAGAGAACTGAAGATGGGACAGGTGTATAAACTGGCCCTGGAAAGGAAACTAAGAGGAACGATACAGCAATAAAGAAGGTGCAAATGAATACTTAGGAGATAGCCACAGAGAGGCCCCAGACGGTGGCAATCTCTACTCCTAAGATCCGGCTCCACTCTGTCCAGCATGATTTCCCAAAAGAAAGAGCCCTGTGGCGGCAGAGCTGATTTACACTACACCTACTACACCTAGGGGTATGTTCCCTGGTACCCCCTGACTTGCCTGCTAGGCCTCTTCTGAACTTTCTCCATTCAGCTCCTTTCTGGTTCTAGCCTGCTACCGCTTAACTACAAGCTGCAAAAATGGAGTCTGCATTTGAGAATTCTTGGCAAGCAGTGGGTCTGGTCATGCCTGGAAATTACCTGTTAGCAGGGGGAAAAATGATCTTCCTTAATAGAGCTTATGCAAAAATGATCCAGAATGGATTACAAGGGCAAGTATCTAAATTGTGATTCCATTCATGACACTGCATTAGTGATTTAATGTGGTTTTGAAATATTTGCTATAATGGATAAAATGAAAGCTCTTTGGAAATTGTGTTTAAGGTGCCCAAAACAAAATTAAAAATAAATCAGAATATGATTTCACGTTGACATAGATCAGCCACCTTCCGATGCTCCTAATTTGCTCTCTCCCATACAATTTATGACTATTGAATCGGCCCAGAGTAGCATCATTATCAGAAACGCACGGACATTTGCCCTCGAAGCATGAAAAGATTAGAGTTGGGCTAAGAATGAAAACTGACAGAACTTAAAACAGACATTTAAATGTTTCTTCACCACACCGAGTACAATCATCACACTCAGCATGTCTCTTAAATTCTTTGCCATTTCTCTACATTTTAAACCATCATCTGCCATTTCTCTACAGCAGATGGATTGTGCCCACTCTGACATCACTGTGTAAAAATCCTTATCCAGACACACCTATCTAACCTCTTGGCAGGATCTTCATGAGGAGAACAAGAGCAAACAGGCCCAGCACCTTGTAGACGGCAAGGTGAAGAGAGCAACGTTGCAGAGAGCAACAAGCCTGGCCATCACAGTCTCTCCATGAGCCACACAGCATTGACCGCAACGGCAGAGCACTGAGGGCTTGGGAGCGAGCGCCGCCTTGCAGAAGCAGTAACTTTCTAAATCAGTAACAGCCTGCTTTCTTGTATACTGAGACGATGTGGCCGGCCCGTCCACAGGAAGGCACGTGCTATGCTTCTAAGTGGTGATGGATGGTGAGATCTGTCCCATGGGGATCCAGGGACAGGTGCAAGACAACTGACCACAGGCAGCCACGCAACCTGACCACAGAACAAAACAGAGTTCCTGCTCCCTGTGGAGGTAAACTTGCACCTTGGGCCCCATGAACCCCATGGTTAACCTGTTCAAGCAGCTAAAAAAATCCATAAAAACCAACACAGGGTCCGGAGGGCAATTTAGCTGTTTAAATGCTAAATACTAATTTTTCTATAGGTCAACATTTGGAGCAACTGCACTGAAAACTAATTAAATCAATAGTAAAACAAACAAACAAACAAATAAAAACTCTAAGCAATGAAAAGGTTGCTATTTAATATACTTTGCTAAAGTTTGTCTTGTGAATGTATTCATGAAAGTGGTGTGGTCAGAAGAAGCATATAATTAGCCTTCCTACGTAACTTTTTTCAACACTGAATGTGTGCTGGTATGTCCACACATGAAAGAAACAGATGGTATTATTTTGGGTAAAATTACATGGAATGCTGTCAAAATCAAGAGGTTTAGGTAAGAGTTTCCCTAACTATGCTGTTTATAAGTAATTGAAATGGATGAGTGGGAGGAAGCGCTGAAATTCAGATATTTGGAAATAGCAGAAGACCTGCCCACAGTCAGGCTTAGTTTAAAATGAAGCAGAAAAAAATGTTATCGGTATTTGGAAATAAGTTATAAATGTTAAGTTCCCTTTATTACGTTAAGCCCTCATAATCACGTGGTAGAAAGGATAGCTGGTAAAAATGTCTCTGGACCTGTCTGCAGAGAAAACTGGGTAAATGCCCAAGACTCCCTGGTTTGATGACTTTAAAATTCTACAATCCTATAAATAGACAGAGACAAAAGCAGCTCCCAGAGACACTGCAGAATTAAACGGGCATGTCCTGTCTTATGGAACATTAAACATTCTCTCCCTAGTGACCTTACACACAAGCAGTTCCTTTAAATGTAAAATGTAGTCTCTAATTCACCAGGGGAGGAAAAAATGTAGAGAAAAAGACATTAAAAAATATCAATAATTTAGGACACATGCCAAAGTGACAATGAACATTTTCCTCAAAACTGTCCTAAAATGAAAATATCATCTAACTTAATCTTGACTAGATTGAGATAGGTACTATAATAAAAGATTATGCAAATGGAGAAAATGAAGATTAGACACATTAAATAAGGACATTGTTTGTGGTCATAAATGACCGAGTGATGGTCCCCAAACAGTATACGATTAAAAGGAGAAAGTGGAGAAACTCAGCTTTTCCCCATGAAAACGATCATTTCTTCACTCTGAAATTTTCAGTCCTTCATTCTGTAAACATCTGATACTATCACATACCAACAACTGTTGGTCCGTAGTCAGAAAGAAATAATAAGCAATGAATATTGCTCATACACAAAAAATTCAGTTACAATTTCAGTAGACTGTATCTAAATCTAGAAATAAAATACACCTGCATGATATTTTAGCATATAAAGACAAGTCTTCAAACCATAAGGTGTTTAAATTAAGATCTATTCTCTGATAAAACATAACATTAAATATCTGCTCCATCATTTAAAAAATGTGCTACAGAGATATACTCCAAAGCAAAACGATGTCTCACTCCATAAAACTCTCCTCGTGAATTAATGACAATGGCAGAAATAGAATTCTAGAATCTGTACTATGGAGTTCCTGTTTTTAAAATATGCTATATCCCCTCTTATTTATATGTCTTGTTACAATTTTCTTCCAACAAAAGCCCTGGCATTGACCACTGCTTCTCAGTGATTTTACTCATATCCTTGAAAATGATGTGCCTGCTAATCTTAGCATCCCTAAAAGCTGAAAAGATGCAGCCAAATACGAAGGATGTGTTCTTCATATATAAGAAAATATGTGACTCAATGTTTCAGAAAAATATATCTTATTGGCAATCAGAAACACAATGTGCCTGTCAGCAATCTAATTCATCATAGGTTACTTTGAAATACTATATTTTGAAATTTTATTAGAATTGGTTTGTTACTAAATGAAAGGTATATTAAAGGAAAAAGCTAAAAACTCTTTGCTCTTCAAAGTCATTAACTCTTAAACTCAGTTATTCACTGGATCGATTCCAAAGAAAAGTTATTAAACTATAGCATAATTTTAAGGAATAATAACCAAGATTTAAATATGTCAATCCTTCCACTGATTTGAGTATGCTTTAGCTAGTTTAATCTCTTTAAATAACTTTTTAAATTTTAATTAGTTCAAAAATCAGAACAACACTCTCCTACTACCAGACAGATTTATATACCACTTGTAATTAAAAGATTTTTCAGCAATATCTGATTTTATACACACACACACACACACACACACTTGTTATATGGTTTTAAAAAAGTATCAGTAGATTCTTTGATAAGACACTAGGATAAACCAGCACTTGATATAAATTTCCAACTTCTAATGGGATTAAACTTTATTTTTTATGACATAGAGCAAGGCTATACTTTGATTTCCTCCTGAAGTAACTTCTACTTGTCTGTCTTTCCTTCCAGAGAAAACCAAGTTCCATCAACACACTAAGCCCCACAACGATGATGGCTCTTTTTCCCCTGCCTGGAAGCCCGTCCGGGCTCTCTCTCCCTTCTCCTCCCACTGCTAAAATCCTACCTGTCTTCCAAGCCCAGCTCAAACCCACCTTCTGAGGCAGTCTTGAACAATCTCACCTGTTGAAATCCATCATCCCAGTTGCATTATTATACTCTCATTCACTTGTTTTACAGCTGACTTTCCCATACTGTGTGTTCCACTCTCGCCCAGGCTATGACAGCACAGACCTTAGATACCTGGCAAAGGTTTGCTTACTTGAGCGGAAAGATGACATTTTTTAACTGTTAAAACTGAAGTTAAAGTAGTCCCATACACAATCTAATCTAAATTGAGTTAAAATGCATGATTTATCTGTGAAACAGTCGTAATCCTCATTTTAGAGACAAGGAAATTCACAGAACTAGAATTCAAACCTAGGGTCTGGGCTTAAGGTCTTGCTGCTGCATTTCAAGTTACGAAATGGTATTCACCACCTAGAAGGCTCTAGTCTGCTCTGGAACTCATCAATCTGTAAGCCATTTCACTCATGTTCTTTCTCTGAGCGACATCAAATGATAATAGCTTATCATACATAAAAGAAAAAGAAGTCTGAAGTCAGTGTAAACTAAAGATACAAAAAAAAATTCTTCAAATTATTCAACATTACAAAATTTTCACTTATATTCTATGACTATAAATTAAATGTCCCCTGTATTAGAATATCATGTTCTCACTATGCACAAATTCCAGTCTATAAAAAAGAAAAAGGAAACCAATCTTAGAATTTTGTCTAGACTCTTCATGCTGGAGGGAACACCTAATTCTACTCATCCCTTTACAGATAAGGAAACTGGGCCCAAAAGGATTCAATACCCTTGGGGTCAATTGATTATTAAATGAAGGCCAAGAGAAGACCCTGGCCTCCTAACTCTCAACCTCATTGCTTTATCCATCAAATAGCATGTTTCCAAACGAACACTGAGAGTAAGAGTTACAGTTACACAGGCCAATGCCTAAAAGAACCTCATGAATCCTTAGACTTCAGCCCGCACCCTAAATTTTCCTATCAGGAAATGGAGGCACAGATAGCCAATATAGTTTGCCCAAATTTTAAAGTTATTTTCAATCCAATGAAGTCATCTCCTCAAAAAATTAAAAACATATTGAGATAAAAGAAAGTTTCATCACAGTAACTAACTGATAAAGTACCTTTGTAGAAGGAGACTCTCTCTCTTCTGTTAATCACCTAGATTAAAAAGATGTTCCACACATCGAAAAAGACTGTCATAAAATCTATCTGATAATAAATATAATACCCTCTACCTTTAATTCTATCTGAAAATAAGACAAATATTCTCTAATTACATCCTAGTGAAGTTTCCTTTTTATAAGAAATGGATTAATGAGGGGAAAAAGTAAATATGTTGACATCTGTCTATTATATAAAATAACTCCAATGTCAATGAAGTTGGCAAGGACGGTACATTCAATCTTAACTTGATTTTTTTAAGAATCACAATATATATTTAATATCTATTTGGGTCTAAAAGAACTTTCTAGGTGGAACATTAAACAATCATTAAAACTGCAAAAATTTACAATTTCGGCAAGATATTATTTATGGCAAGAAAGAACCTACTTCTCTCTGGCATCTCTATTTTAACATCACAGCAAATAAAGCTTTCAAAAACACAAAATATCCAAGCTTTTTCTTATATTAGAAGAGAGTTTCAAAAGGGCCACGCCCTGCAGTTGAAAGGCAGAATTCCACACCCTTCGCTTCCCTCTACCTCTTTTCAGTTCAGCTTCGGCCACACAAATTCCAACATAAGGGAATGGCGACTTACCGATGTCAGAAATAAAGCAGGCAGATTAAAACTAGACCCTAAAACCGAAAATATCCCAGGACAAGAAGTAAACCTGTGGTGCCAGAGGGAAGTAGGAAAACAGCAACACACAATCCGTGTGTAAAGGGGCATGGAACGAAGAAGTGTTCTGAACTCAGCTCCGTTCACACAGCTCTACCCAAGTCCTTTTCAGCTGTCAGGAGAGGACGTGAGTCTCCTAAAATTTAAGAGTAGTGAAGTTATTCTGCTTATTTCATCGGGAACCGACCCAAGGTGAAGAGTAGTAAGTCAGGAAAAAAAAAAAAAAAAAAAAGTGGACTTTTGGGGCATTTTTTCCCCCCGACCACAATTGTTTTTCTATTTTGCGATAGATGAAACTCTTCGGTGTAGAAGGAAAAAGTAAATAAAAGGAGGAACTGTAATTCTTGAGCCCGTGCCAGTTTACAGTATTAAAAAAAAAAAAAAAAAAAAAGAATCTGCGCCACAGCTTGGCAGGGGGCCATATTTACAGTAAGCTATCTAGTGTTTTGCCCAACAGGAAGAACAAAGGGCTCAGTGTAGGCTGCTGGTTTTGTGCGTTTCAAAGGGTGTAGAGAAGGAATGTAGCCCCACATGCGACAGACCCCTTCCTTCTTACAGCCCTCTCTCCTCAGTGACTCTCTAAACGGGCTGAGAGAGTCTATAAAAGGGCAGTAGACAGCTTACTGCTCTGAATTTTGACTTAAACGTCAAATAACCATTTATTTTACTTAGAAAAACGCAACCTCTCTATTGAGACTGAGCTTTTTCAAGAGCGTACAGGCACATGATGTGTAATGATAAGGAATTGTCTTCCAAGCACAGCTAAACCTTAACAGTCTTAACTACAATTTTCTTAGTGGAATTTTATAGATTCCTTCCATTATATTATTAGAATGTTTTAGCACATAAGTGGACTGAATAATATCTGAAAAATTTATTAAGAACTCAATTAGAATTCTAACATAGTACATTCCTCGTGTATTTCCAGAAGTAAACAAAAATTTAAAGTTACAGTTTTATGACCAACATATTAAAATCAACAACAAAAATTCTTTTCCCTTAGTTATATTTCTTTTGAAACTATCCTCAGATTATAATGTAACTCAAAATTAAGTATACTGAAATTTTGACTTCTTTATATATACCTGGGGTTACATATTTGCGTAGGTAAAAAAAAATTTTTTTTTAATATCAAATACCAACATGTCTGACAACACAACCCTAATTTAACTTTCAGTTTTCTCATTGACATTTTGTTCTAGTGGAGAAGGAAGACAAAATGAAAGGCAAATAAGCATAATATTCATACTATTAGATAGTGAAAATGCTGAATGAGGGGATATGAATCAATGGGGCAGGAAGAAGAGGGTATAATTTTTTATAAGGAGTCAGCATGATGTCTGAGAAGGTGAGGGTGGACACCTCATGCAGGAGGCAACCAGCCTGTGGGTACCAGGGACAAGAGCATGTTAGTTTTTACCAGCAAGTGAGGTGGTTTCCTGAGGGATAACAGAGTACCCTTCACTATTGTGAAGCTCTTCCCTAAGGGGGGGGGGGGGCAACAAGCATTTTATTTAAACACAGATGCTGTTGTAGGAACTGGCTCCAGGGCAGAGCACCAGCAACTGGAAAGAAGTAAAAAGGAGAAGGTAAGGAAAAAGTGGATGAATGAGGGAGAAGCTAAGCAAAGGGAAAAATGAGAATGGCGTGAAAAGGTTTTGAGGCAGTGCCCTGAATATTAATATTATAATAGCTGGACATCAGGCATGTAAGAAGGAGAATTTATAAACTCTTCCAGCCTAGAAGAGCTTCACCTGAGAATCTGATTAGCTAAATAGGGGAATCACCAAGGCAATGCCAGATACTGCCATGGCAGGGTACTTTACTGAGCTTTTATTTTTGTTCTGTTTCCATTATTTTATTTTGTTTCCTTCCTTGTGGTGACAGGTGGGGGAGGGGACTTCTCTGGGATACAGGCCTTAGGGCCTCCAGGTGCCCAGGAGATAACAGGACCCCAGAAAGAAATGGGTGTGTGGCCCAAGCACAGACCCTGCAGGCAAATCTCAGTGCTACTTAAAGGGGTTCCATGGACTTGGGGGAAAGATAACCAGATATTGGGACCTCCTCAAACGTTCTACTCTGTGTCTAACCACTAGGTCCTTCACCTCAGCATTTGGAGGTGGTTAGAAAAACAATACTAATGAGTATGAGCTAGGAAGATTGCATTCCCCTCCAATCTGGTTGCTTAGGGGGCTCTTTGGAAAAAAAGGCAATAAGAAAACATTCATACCCATCAGAGTAACAAAAACTTTAAAGTCATTAATAACGGTGTTCTCAAGAATGTGATACAAGAACTCTCCTATATGCTGTGCCTGAACTGTAGAAGAACTTGGCAACAAATAGAAAAAAATGAAGATGTACACACTCCCTGCCCTGTTGATTTCATTTACAGGAATATTCCCAGAAAAAATTTCTGTATCGTTGTATAAGGAAACACGTAAAAGCATTCATTGCACTATGGTTTATGTTAAAATAGTTTTTATTTAAACTATAGTTTGGAAAAATGAAAAAGTACAAAGGATTTTCATCAAAAGTAAAGAAGCAAATTGTGTTCATATAATAGAATATTATATAGTACTGAAAATAGGTTCATTGAATCAACCTGTACCAGCAAAAATCGCAAAAAAAGAAAAAAAGGATGAACAAACAAAGCAAGTCACATAGTACAATACAGCATAAAAAGACTAAAAACTGGAAAACAATATTAGAGAACAATTGAGCATTTAATAAAAAAGGATTAGAACCTAACTTTTATCTCCCAAATCAATCTTATGTCTGATACTTCTTTCAGAGCATGCAAACTATTATTTTTTAATATTTTTATTTAAAAAGTCAATTTAAGGATGTGAATCAAGTATTCCTTATGCCAGAAATTCTCAAATGGAGCTGGTTAGGAACTGATCAGTGAATCTGGGCAGGGATATACCTCCTCTCCACCCTCCACAGGAAGAGAGGAAAGGATTCAAACTTCCGTGTGCAAATGCGCAGAGTGGAGCCGCCCAGGCAAACAGCAAACTGTGCAGCCAGCCCAGCCTTAGCGTCCCTCCCTGAGTCCAACTGATGACCGCCCAGGCTCTCTCTGCTTTGAGAATCCAGGTCCTGGAGAAGCATCAGGAATGCGCCAGAAGAGTCTCTAAGTGGGATTTTCGAAGGGTTCTAAGAAACCATCACTTTGTAACAACTATTTAAGCATCTGTTCAGAAGAAGAAAAGTGAAGAAGAGATAACAGGCCAATTTTGAAATAAAACAAAATTTTATATAGTAATCTCCCATATTAACTATATAAACAACTTCAATTTTCTAATGATGCCAACGATAAAGAGACAGATGAGATGCAGTGAAGGGCTCGAAGAAGAATTGGAAAATCTATTTCAAAAGCTTAAGGACATTAAGAAGCAGGATAACGTCAGACCTGGCCTCTATTTGTTCCCCCTCATAGATGCTCACTTATTAAGTCTATATTCCAGTATGAACATACTTCAATCCTCTAATACCAACAAATCCTCTATTTTCACCTAATATGGAAAACCAAAATTAAGGATTACATGAAAAAGTTCATTCAATAGATTGAAATGATTTTTATGTTATGGAAAAAGCCATATAAAAAAGTTAGGTATCTTTTAAAATTTTAGTGATTTAAGGTAAGATGATGCCAGTGGTGCTATACCTGCACATAAGACTTTTAGCATTTTTTAAAAATTTGAGATATAATTCATGTATCGTACAATTCATGCTTTTAAAGAGTGTGATTCAGTGACTTTTAGTATCTTCCCAGAGTTGTGTAACTATCACCTTTATCCCATTCTAAAGGACCTTTTTATCAGCCCCAATGGACCTTTGTACCCATTAGCAGTCACTCCCATTAATACCCCATCTCCAGCCCCTGAGAACCACTGATCTATAGTCTATGTCTATGGATTTGCCTACTTGAAACACTTCAAATAAATGGAATCAGGCAATATGTGGCCTTTTGTGTCTGGCCTCTTTCACTCTGCATAATGTTTTCAAGTTTCAATGGCTCAATGATATTCTGCTGTGTAGATACACTGCATCATTGCTTATCCAGTCCTCAGCTGATGGATGCTTAGGCTGGCTTTTTGGCTCTTATGAAATAATGCTTCCATGAACATTTGCATACAAGTTTTTGTGTGAACATATATTTTCAGTTCTTTTGGAATTGTGGGGTCATATAGCGATTCTATGTTTCACCTTCTGAGGAACAGACAGATTATTTTCCAAAGCCGTTGAACCATTTTACATTCATATCCACAATGCATGAGAGTTCCAATTTCACCACCTACTCTCCCAACACTTGCCATTGTCTATTTGATTATGGCCTTTTTAGTAGGCATGAAGTGGTATCTAACTATTGTCCTGACTTGCATTTCCCTAATTACTAATAATGCTGAGCATCTTTTCAGTACACAGACTTTTAGAATAATACATTTTCCATATTTTTTACATTGAGCTAACAAGTGCTATAGATAACAGTAGTAATAAATTAGTTTTTTAAATTCTTGTATAACTTTTTCTTGTTATTAGACCTAACAGACTAATATACAGAGTACATATTTTGTGAATAAGAAAACTATTAGGAGATAACCAAAAAGTAAATCTTTAAAAATTACGTACACTAAGATTTTATATACATTTATATACCTAAAATATAAAAATTTATATATTTATAATAAACCCACCCTTGGTCCTTCCTTAGTGAAATGGTTGATCAAAGGTACATGACAATAAGACCAAAGTTTGGAAAAGACAGTTCAGTATCTTATAGCAAAGTAGTAAATGGTTGTCAGCAAGCTAACCCTGTTGTGCAAATGCCATTTATTATTTCTCTAGAAAAATGTATTGATTCTAAATAATCACCACCAGTTCCATTATTTGTTAAAATGTTTTAATTGCTTTAATACTTACTCCTGCTACTTTTTTATTTGCTAGACCAAAATAAAATGTTAAGTCATATTCAGACACATTTCATTGTTGAGTACTAGAAAGTATACTTTCTCCTATGAAAAAATACATTGCTGCCCACACTCACGATAAATAAGACCTTTGTACAATAAAAGTTAGGATGGAGACTGATGTTTAAAACATGGAAAATTCAGTCAAAAGGTTCCTATTTTTCAAAACATAAAAAAGGAGTCGAAGGGCAGAGTGCTGCAGAGGGCAACAGTTAATGCACTCAGGCCATGATCACTCGAACTCATTAGGATATGCTCACTTATCAGGGATTATAAGAAGATCATGTTTCCATTCAATGCACCAAACCCATTCAGTGAGTTCCATTAATACTCTGTGTGTTTGTTTTAGACGTTCTAGTCTAACCACTAACCCCCCTGCCACCACTGCCCAATATACTGAGTACT
This sequence comes from Furipterus horrens, assembly GCF_987537825.1. Lineage (NCBI taxonomy): Eukaryota > Metazoa > Chordata > Mammalia > Chiroptera > Furipteridae > Furipterus > Furipterus horrens. Next base: position 16,065,535 of record NW_028327180.1, read on the forward strand.
TCCAGGCTCTATACATTAGTTCATGCACTTGTAGAATATTTCCTTCTCCAGTCTTCTTTTTCTCAACACTGCCATCTACCCAGATCTAATACAAGCTCCATAATTTACATGAAGCTGTCTCTGACTATTGCCTCCACTGAACAGTTCCACAAAGTATCAGTGGCTGACTGAGTAGAAGGCCACATGCCCTTCCACACGAACCTTTATGAAGACGAGTCAAGTCGAAGAGAACAATCTCCAAATTAGAAGGCACAAAAGTAGTTATAGTCTTTCCTAAGAGTTCTTAATAAGTCAGTCTTATTCATCCATTTATTTCACCTTCTCCTATGTGGGCCCTTAACTATGTGCTAAAAACAAAAACCAGAAGCTGGCCCAAGCACTGAATACATATCTAATATTACTTAGGCACACATTTGCATGATTACTTACCATCTTCACAAAAGGGCGTACTATTATACCCACTGCAAAGACAGAGCAGAAGTTATTGTCTTGTCCAAACTCACAGCCCAGCCAGTACGCAAGCCAAGATCAAAGGACAGACCAGTCCAACTCCTGACCACCCAAGCTCAGTGCCTCAAGTAGCTCAATTGCTAAGGAATGTTTGAAAGGTATAAAATACACATTATAGAGAGGTGATCATTATGTATGAATAGCACATAAAATTAATGTTAATAATTTCCATGCCATTATACATTAAATAGGCTAGTCTGGATATTTTATTCAAATTTGTGACATCATTTCTCTTAAAAATATGCTATTAATGGCAGTAATCAATTTAGTAGAGATTCTGCAACATTATTTATAGGTTACTGACTTCTTACTGCCAACCAAGAGACTTGTTTGGAAGAAAACAGTCAAGTAAAAGTCACTCCCGTCGTCGGCAGCCGTCCGTCTCGAGAGACGATGGTGTAGCTTCTTAAGAGTCTATCTGCACCGCCGAGAATGGCTGTGCAGTCCGACTCGGGAGTGACACGGTATCTGTCTCCTCCCGTGTTGAATCGACATCTTACGATGACGCTGGAGTGTCCTCTCCAGTGAAGCTGAAGCTACAGAGCCTGGGCAGGGTGATGTGGAGGGTCTGCTGTTGCCCATGCAGCAGACTCCCCCTCTCTTCGCAGCTGAAGGGTCCAAGGGAAAGACAGAGTCAATACAGCTTGGCTTCAGGTGCCCCGCAGGAGTTGCCGGTGTTGACTGCAACGTCAAACCGCCTTAGGGACTCCGGCTCCGGATTTTCTGTCGGGGTTTACTCCCTTAGCCTTTCCCCTGAAGAGGTATGCCGCAAGGCAGCGGAGGTTTTTTGGAGTCAGAGTTTTCCTTCTCTGATGTGCCCTGACTGGAAGATCGAACCAGCGACACTTAGCTCGCAGGCCGACGCTCAATCCACTGAGCCATAATAGAAAAAGAGTACATATTGTTAGGATCTTATAAAGTAAAATTGTACATAAAGCAGTGAAACAGTATTACTCCTTCTCCCCAACAAAAAAAGAACTGAGCCTCATTCATAGTCTTTAAAACGTGTAAATGGCTAAAGTCTCAATTTCCTCAGACAATATTTTCAAATCCAGTTTGTAACCACAAGATAAAGATAATTTTACTCAAAGTGTAAGTGAGACTTATAAATTAGACAATAAGTAAACACATGATATAGTCTCAAAATTAAACTGTGTAAAGAGCTAAAATATTCGCAATTTGATTCTTTTTAATGTATGATAACATGCAGGGTAGCATGAAACATGATCAAGTTGCATGTTTTGTTATATGATATAAAATGTGACTATAATGATATGAACCAAGGCAGCAATGTTGAATGATTTTCCAGCATTTTCCTTTCCGAGCTGAGAAAACCAAGGCTTAGGCAACAAGGACGGAGATAAATCTACTGCACTAAAAGGCATTTTACCTTCATGTAAACAGGGACAACTTAGTTATATTTTTCTGATGCTCCAGTCTGTTGTAACCTAGAAATCTACCATACATTCCTTTCTGAACAATTTCACACTTTTGCCTTCGGTTAACAGTTACAGGTTTCTACACTGTGAATGTGTCTGAAATTAAACATGACAGCTTTGCCACAATTTTATGAAGTTATATTAATGTTAAACAACAGCTGTTTGAATAGAAATTTTCTATATCAAAATGTAAACTGACATCACCAGTGCAAAGGGCCTAAGTTTACAAGTTTAACACCACAATCCAAGGACATAGTTTGATTTCACCGAGTATATAAATAAGCACCTTTTAAAGTCAAATGACAGCAATAAGGAACTACATGCTTAGTAAAATGATAGGGGTTTTTGTTGTTTTTTTTAATAACCAAGATTCATTGGCAATATCTGGGAAGGGAAAAACAACACATTTTGTGTAGACCACACGCTTGGCATCTGTTATTCTACATATTGGATACAGAATTCAAATGATCATGTATGATAAATAATTCATGTTTTCTATTACTAAAAATATGTAAAATGTAAAAACAAGTATTTTCTACATGTAATAATAGAAGCTAAAATTTTTTTACATCAATATGTGAATACTTGGCAGTAATTTTATTTCTTATTCTTAAATATGTTTCATATATAGTATATATCTTTATATTTATTTAAAAACAAACTAGGACAACTGTAATAGAAAAATAATTTTACAAAAGAAAAACAAACTAGATTTTATTTGTCAGTAAGAATCATGAGAATTGTATTAGTAATTTAATTTTTTCTAACTATTACTAACAAGGCAATGAAGACATTCCATATGGTCCAACCAAGTGAATGTGCTAATCTTTTTAAATTCAAATTGTATATATAAATTCTACTAATATTATGCATATCAACACCACATGGTTTTGAACTTATTACTCAAGTCTAAAATTCAGCATACATTCTAAACAAACAAGAAATTTCATTTGCTAAATTTAATTCCCCCATTGAATACAACAGGTTTTTCTTGTTCTGTTTGGTGAAAACTATAGATTTTTCCTATGCTTATGTCAGTGCTCTAGCCAAAATGTTCTAGTATCTGTTCTTTGTAAGATGTAATGCAAATGGAGAATTGTGCATTAAATTTATAAAACACTGAATTGCATTTTACTGTTTCTCTCCAAAACGCATGGTAAAAATACTGGTAATGAGGCATACTGGTAATCCCTCTGCAAGTAGAGTCCATAAAAACTTCAAAGAAAGACTAAATAGTAACGAAGGTCAACAGGGCAAATCTGTACATCTGTATTCATGGAGGAATGAACTCCCAGGATGCCATTTCCCTGAGGGTAGGAAGGAGACTAGATCTTCCCACGCCCATTTTATCAACAGGAAAGAACAGGCCTCTGGCATTGCCGGACCATTCAAAAAGTGGTTAGCAAGCTGGTAAGTACAAATATGACATGGATTCAGGACCTGCATCACTGCCATGGAGATCCTCCACTCAGGACACCCACACAGATCGCCAAAGATGGTCTGAGAAATAAGCTATGATCTAATTGAAAGAACAAATTCCCAGGAAACAGATTTATCACATCACCATTATATAATAGGAAGCAATCCTATGCATCATGCGGCTTGTGCTAAAAGGCTTAGTGATCTCATTCTTACCATAAATTAACTGCCAGAAAAGGCCGTCAAGGTCAACCTGGCAACAATTAAAAAAAATAATAATGAAAAGCATTCATCCCTAAGGCAGAGTTAGAATGTTTTAGTTTGAAGCAATGCGCTGTATATTTTATTAGCTATAATGTGTTTAATTATTCATTGCAACTCTTCTTATATTCCATACAGAAACCTCAGGTTGCTCAGATTTCTATCTGAAAAATTTTTTTTTTCCTTATTCAAGGGCAAATGCCATAAGACACAAAAATTTCTATCCACTATTCTCAACTAAACACAGAGACAGTTGTTTGGAATAAAATACTAAATGAAAGCCAGAAAGAGACAGAGGGAAACAGAAGAAGGGAAAGAGGGAGAACGGAGGAGACACGGACCCATTTTTTCATCATCCTAGATCCCATACACCGCTGACCAGCCTTCCCACAGAATCGTCCTCCTGCACCTCAGCTGCCCACACCCCACCACTCCACCCGAGTCCCACAGACACCCTGAGCTGTGCAGGGGCCACCTGACCCTGTGCAGCCTTGAAGCACTGCTAGGGCACATTCCCAAGACCTCTATGTGGCTTCCAATCAGTATTCCACCTCTATCTCCTTGACTTGCTTTCTGGGACACTGTACCGCTGAAGACACATTTGTTGTCATCGGAGCAGTCATCTGCCTATCGCAGATCCCAGGGGGCACCAAAGGTGCTCGCTCTCTGCTAGAGGGACCACCAAGGGTATGGGGGACCCCGGGGCTGTTCTGCGGGAACGTCAGCACAGGAAGGCTGCCTATGTCTGCCACCCTGAGGAACATGTTCCCTTCCTCCACAGGTCTGAACGGGAGAGTCTAAAAAATGACCACCAAAATGAGCAGGGCCACTCCTTTGTGTGGTCTAAGCCACAGAGGAGTCTCAAAGAGATGACATTCCTGTAAAAGAGCATGCCTTCGTTTTTTGTACAAACGAAGGCTTTAACAAGTAAGCTGATGGTAATTTTTCTTTAAAATTACCACAAATACTGTATATATTATATCAGCTTCACATGTGGTAATAAATTGTAAGCAACAGATTCAGATAATCAAGTCTTTTACCTTGGAACGATCACACTGATGAGTTCAACTCCCTCATCTTAGAGGTGAAGGGAGGAAACCCTATGTCAAGAAGAATGAAGTGATATACTTCCTGCCAAGATGGAAGCCTAGACAGACACACTGTGTCCCCTTCCACAACTAGAAGGAATGCAGCTGCCTCAGGGCTGGAGACAACTGGAGGTTCCAGGGGGTCAAGCTGCATGGAAGTCCAGCACACGGGGGTGTGGGGAGGAGAAACTCATCCAGATGGGTGGGGGGTGCGGAGCCAGGGTGGAGAGGACACAGTGTGGTGGCGGCAGGAGCGGCAGCGGCGGCGGGCCAGTGGAGAGTGCAGTCACACGTTTTGGAAAGTCAGGAGGGACACCTGGGGAGTGCTCCCAGCACCATATGAGACCACGCAGCTCACGATCCCAGCACCGGGGAAAATCGAGCCTCACTGCCTCTGACTGTGAAAGCTGGTGAGGGTTAGGGCGGAGGGGGTTACTGCCAGTCTCTCATCAGAGTCTGCTTGTTTGGAGGGCCCCCGCAGTCCTGGAGTGTCCATGGACCCACCCACTCTGGGAATGATGGCCAGGGCAATAGCTAGAGAGGTGCCAGTCCTATACAAAGTGGGAGAGGTGCCTGGAACAGGGGCAAGTGGTGAGTGGGTGGCATTGTTCCCTCTCAGACCCCTCTCTGACACACAGCACCACAACGTGGTGAAACTGGTTACCCTGTACTGATGAATACCTAAGGCTCCACCTCTTACAATATAACAGGAGTGACAGCTCTGCCTAAGACACAGAGGCAAACAAACACAAGAGCCTGTCAAGATGAGGAGACAGAGAAGTATGGCCCAAAAGGTGCAACGGATCAAGGTTCCAGTGGGAGAACTAAGTGACGAGGAGATAGCCAACCTAACAGACACAGAATTCGAAACACTAGTGATAAAGATGTGCACAGGCTTGACAGATATGCTTAAGCACGGCAAACTCATAAGGGAAGAAGTGAAAGCTATGCTAAATGAAACAAAGGAAAATCCACACAAAACCAATGGTGAAGGGAAGGAAACTGGGGTTCAAATCAGTGATTTGGAACATAAGGAAGAAAAATACAGTCAACCAGTACAGAATGAGGAAACAAGAATTGAAAAAAATGAGGAGAGGCTTAGGAACCTCTGGAACAACTTTAAATGTGCCAACATCTGAACCATAGGGGTGCCAGAAGGAAAAGAGGAAGAGCAAAAAATGAAAACTTATGTGAGAAAGTAATGAAGGAAAACTCCCCAAATTTGGTGAAGGAAATAGATATACAAGTCCAGGAAGCACAGAGAGTCCCAAACAAGCTATACCCAAAAGGGACCACACCAAGACACATCATAATTAAAATGCCAAAGATTTAAGATAAAGAGAGAATCTTAAAAGCGGCAATAGAAAAGCAGAGAGTTACCTATAAAGGGGGATAAATGGGCAAATGATGCAGGGACTAAGAAGCATAATTGATTGGTACAAAATAGACAGGGGGAAGTTAAGAATAATATAGGAAAGGATGAAGCCAAAGAACTTATATGCATGATCCATGGACATGAACTAAGGGGGGTGGGATTGCTGGAGGGAAGGGGGGTACTGGGCAGAGGGGAGCAAAGGGAAGAAACTTGGGACTACTGTAATAACATAATCAATAACATGTACTTAAAAAAAGTTAAAAAAAAAAAAGAAGAAGAAGAAGAATGAAGCTATTTGTTAAGTATAATAAAGTCAGACGTGGGCAGATCCAGGCCCAGACCCTGTGGTCCCATAATGCTGGGTCTGTATCATTTCTATTACACTACAAATTGCTGTAATTCAAGAACTCCCTTGGTCTAAATTGCAAAAGAAATTGTGGTCAATTTAAAAAAAGAGGACTACAGAATGCCAACTTCTCTTTTACTCACTTGTTTCTTAGAGCTTTGTCTTGCTCCAACATCAGTGATAAAAAGCGTAGTTCTCATATGTGCCAAATGCCTGGGCTTTGTCTTGGTCTTTCTGTCATGGCAACCTCTGTACACAGGGGAGGTGGATCCTTCTACCTGTCTAGTCTAGTCTACCCTCCCTTTTTCTTAGTGACATAACCCTTGTTTTGTGCAGAACAGCAGTTTTTAGCTAAGAAATTACACATCCAACTTCTAGTTCCACTACAAGTGACAGAGAGACCTAGCTCTGGCCAATGTGATGTAAGCAGATGCCACCAGTTGGAGCTCCCAGGAAGGCTCTTTGAAAGGGAGATTTGACTGGTTTGTGCCTTTTGCTCTTTGCCTTTCCCTTTCTCTGTACTAGAAGGATCCTGGAGGTACAGCAGCCACTTTGTCATCATGAGGCAACGAGCATGAGGATGAAAGCTGGACCACCCAAAAGGAGGGTGGAACAGAAAGTCAGAAAGATCCTCAGATCTGATGGTGTTGTGATGTTATGTCCCTGCCCTGGACTGCCTTTCTCTAGATTGGACAAAAAGACGCCCCTATTTGATTAAGCAATTGTGGCTTGAGTTTTCTGTTATATACAGCTGCAATGATGGCTGACGTAGATATCAGATGTCAATAGATGTCACCATGAACAACAACAGCAAAAGAGCAGTTGTGTATTTTCAGTTGCACATTGCAATTTTTTAGGGTAGCACATTTAAACCAACCACTGAATGAATACTAATTTATTTGAACTCCCATGTGACAACACTAGTCTGTGGGGGAGAGGCAGACAGCACTTGGAAGAGACAGCAATATGGTCCATTGTAAAAACCACAGTTATCTGAATGCATAAAGTGCTAAAAATGGTCATCTCTTGAGAAAAGTGGAAGTTGTGTCAGTAACTTGAGGTAATCCCAGGGAATTTTACAGTAATGGCAACATTTCCTATACGAACTGGGGATGTTGTTTTTTCAGTACAATGTGTTTTCATTCTCAACAGCTGGTATCTCAATGCCTTAATTCTAAAATTTAGAGCAAGCAGTATTTTACTGATGCTACAGGGAACAGCTAGGCAACGGGTTATCCCTCTCCTTTGAAACACTTTGTGGCCAGAAGCATCGCCAGAATACGAACACAAGGCTGAAAACCCTGCATCCACGCGGCCTTGCTGATGAGCCCTTTCTACGTCCAGATCCACTCCGGAGGCTGCCCGAGAAACCGGAACAGCCACTGCCTCTGCCGCTGCCAGGCATGTTCATTTTTATTCTCGTCTCATTCGCAAAGTCTAATAAGCTGAAATGAGAAAATGGCTTCACAAAATAATTATATGCTACAGTAGGTTCTTGCCTTTTTTATGAATATTAGACGAATAAATAAGTCCAAAGCGTTGGGACAAAATGATACGTGAGACGCATCAACCTTCGATAGTGACTCTCCTAGATTTTAAAATGACACAAATATTACTCTCCAAAAGGTATATTTATATCATATTACAACTTCACATAAAAATATACCATCAGCAGCAATTTCAATATATAAAATGACAAAATGCTTAGAATCAAGTAGAACATTAAATAGTAATTTATTTGTAACTAAACAAACCTATTTCTTAAAAATGCTTCTCATTTCGTTACTATCTTGTCAAATTCATGGAAGAATGAGTAAGAAATGGCTGCCAATTGAAAGGCATTCTTTAGACATGAGGATTATTTTGTAAGAAATAAGTGTAGTAAGAGAAAGTGTAGTTTCTCTGGCCCCCTCGCAGCTCAGCCCACCTCAGTCAGAGAACTTGGGTGGCATATATCCAGAGTGCAAGAGAAAGTTCTGCTTGGTTAAAAGAGCATAACTAAGTCATGCTGCATTTCAGTATTTGAAAGACACATGCCATACCTCACTTGATTCAATGGCTAATTTCGAGGTTCATTTTTCAACTCAACATTTCTACTTTCATCTACCAAAGCATGACCCCTGGCTTTTCCTAGGATCCAAGGAAAGCCTTGCTCAGCCACACCCTCAGGTCTTTGAAGCAACCTGACTTGGAACTAGCAGCAGCGAGAGGCCTGACTATATCCTCCAGAAAGAGCAGAGCGCCAGCTAAAGCACGACTCACTGCAGAAAGGACTTGGCCTACCTGCCTTACCATGATTCCACTGTGCATGGATACAAGCGGGTCCAAAGGTAGGATTCAACAGACAAGAGATTCAAGTGTAAATGCACTATTTTCAGGATATTGATTTGGTAAATTTACCTGTCTCTCACCTTCACAGTATATTTTTAAAATATACTGTTTTGTTGTTTTAGAAGTCTTGTCCTTTGCTCTTTTCTGTCCTCACTTATCTCCTGGTTTTACTTTTGTGAAATATGAGGCTTTCATCCCTTCATAATTACAGGAAAAAGCCCTCATTAGAGAGGGTGGAAGTTTACCTTTTAATTAGATAGTCTTTGTAGGTAAGAACTAAGAAACTAAACAGTACAAAAACGTAGCTTCTTTGGACTGATTGAGATATTATCCTGTGACTGCTATGCATTTCACAGTGAGCAAAATGAGATAATCAAGTCTTAAATATGCATTATTTCATTTAAATATCATAGAGCCCTAAGGACAAAAAAAATAAAAGGATAAAAACTACTGCTGAGGCCAAGAACCTATATTCGTGAACTGTTTTTCATATTAAATATGAATTAAATTTGAATTCTAAACAATATAATTACACTGTTGAAAAAATTTCACCTGCAGATCATGTCATCAGGGAAATGCAAATTAAAACAAGATACCACTACACACCTATTCGAATAGCCCAAACCCAGAACACAGAGAACACCGAGTGTTGGTAAGGGTACGGAACAACGGGAACTCTCATTCGTGCTGGCGGGAAGGCAACACGGTACAGCCACTTTGGAAGACAGTTGGGCCGTTTCTTACATAACTGAACTACTCTTAGCATACAATCCAGCAGTCCTGCTCTTCAGTACTTATCCAAGTGAATTGAAAGTGTATATCCACACAAAAACCTGTACATGAATGTTTAAGGCAGACTTGTTCATAATTGCCAAAACTTGGAGGCAAATCAGATGTGTTTTACTGGGTGAATGGATAAACTGTGGTACATCCAGACAATGGAATATTATTCAGCACTAAAAAGACACGAATTATAAAGCCATGAAAAGATATACAGGAGCCTTAATTACATATAACTATGCGAGAGAAGCTAATCTGAAAAGGTTAGAGACTATATGCTTCCAACTATATGATATTCTGGAAAAGACAAAACCATGGAGGCAGGAAAAAGATCAGCAGTGGCCAGGGGTTCACTGGGGTGGGGGCAGGATGAATACACAGAGCAAAGAGGCGTTTTAGGGCAGTAAAAATACTCTGTGTGGAACTATAAGGATAGATACATATCCTTACATATTTGTCCAAACCCATAGAATACGACACCAAGGTTAAATCTCATGTAAAATATGTACTTCACTGAGTGACAATGATGTGTCAGTGTAGGTTCATCACTCGTAAAAAGCATACCACTCTGATCAATGATTTTGATAATGGAGAAGACCATGTGTGTACTGGGACAAAGGGCATATTGGAAATCTCTGTACCTGCCTTTGAGTTTGCTGTGAACCTAAAAATGATCAGAATGGTGTGGCTCTGTTGGTTGGGCGTTGCCCTGCAGAGCAAAAGGTTGCCAGTTCGACTTTGGGTCAGGGCACAGGCCTGGGCTGTGGATTTGGTCCCCAGTTGGGGCACATACAAGAGGCAACCCATCGATGTTTCTCTCTCACATCCATGTTTCTGTCCCTCTCTTGCTCCCTCCCTTCCCCTCTCTCTAAAAACAATATGCAAAATCTTTAAAAATAAATAAATAAAACTGATCTAAAAAACGTCTTTAAAAAACTCACCTGTGAAACTATTCCTCAAGTTTTTAAATCATTACCTTTTATAGACACAAACACAAGAACATGTAACGCAATAGTTCATGTTGCTTGTGGATATATAGGAATATGATAAAAGTATAAAATGTGCTAGAAAGTAACATGCCAGAAGAGTGGTAACATCTAAGAAAGAAAGGAAGAAAATGTGATCAGGACCCTTTAATTATATATTCCTTTAAAAAGGGGATTTGTAGTAAATATGCAAAATGTTGATAATTAAATCAGAAAGACAAAGGCATTAAAGTTTGTTAATTTGTTCTATTCTTTTCTAGTCTTTATGTATGGGGAGGGGATGGAACTTTGGGGTGGAATTATAACAATCTCAGGTGAAAACATGACCAAATGAGATCTGGGGTGAGGTAAGAAGGGTCAGGGTGTAGTAAGAACTCAAATGTTTTGGGGAGAGTGACCGGAAAGACCGGAAGGGTATTCAGAAGGGTCAAAGAGTAGGGCCAGCGTCACCTGAAAGGAGGACAAGGTAGAATTAATTGTCTGGGGAGACAGCACACTACAGGCACTGTGTGAATGGGAGATACAACAAGGTCCTATTCAAAGAGACGCTGTTTTTTTGGTGATGTGTGACCCCAGAATTCAGTGCTGTATATATCAGCTTACTGTGAACCAAATAGGAAGACGCTTCATTTGTTACAGAAAATGAAACCTTAAATACAGAAGAAAACTGCTAAAAGAGTGTTACGGACAACACTCCTGAATGAAGATTTTGACAGAACACACACACAAAATGGTTATAAAATACATGCTAACCTATAAAGTAAAAATTTATGCCTGCTCATAATATAACTTTTAAGAGTGAAGTCAGGAATTTATTTTATCTGGTACACCACAGCAATTTGCTATAAAGCTTTATGAAACAGCTAACATAATGTTACAGCCAGAAACCAATTGTTGCTAAAATGCATTTAGTCAAAATGGAAAATATAGGGAAATAAAACACTGTAATTGTCTCTCAACCCACATTGTATATTATGTCACTAAATTATATACTATTATATTTTCTACATTTTAATATGCTCTCCCAAAGAGGAATTGATAACATAAGGAAATGATTCTCTGCTTTTATTTCTGAAGACCTAAATAATATCCCACACATATTTATAAACCAAACAGGGTCTCAGCCTCTTATTAGATCCCAAGGCTTATAAAATCTATTTCACAAAACCACCACATGTAGCAATGCATGAAATAGCTAACACAAATGGTGTTCTGTTGTTCTTACTTTGATTCACAATTAGGGAGTTATATATTTAACGTGAGCTATAATAATACGTAAGAAAAAAATCCAAGGTTTTCTTAATTTTAGAAAATCTTTTAATAGTGTATTATATAACTCATAAAAATATTGTCTTTGGCCTTGACAATATTTTATTTAACCTTGCCCATCCAGTGGAGAGCCGGTGCAAGTACAGCAGAGACTTCTCCCCAAAGAGATGAGAGAATTCCATGGCTCTGATCCAAAATGTAGCAGGATGTTGACAAACCGCATACTAGTAAGTAATATGTAGAGTCTTCCTTACTAGAGACTATGTGAGAATTCTGTATAAAATAAACTATTGCAATATATAAAATACTAAAAAACCTTTGAAGTATAAGAAAGTTTAGCTTAAGAGAGTGAATGATTTTCTAAATACAAATTAATAATAAGACTAGGTGCTTGGTTTAAGCAGTCAGTACTGTATTTGAAATTTAGGGCAATATTTCTAAGGCCTGAAAAAGAATCTGGTCAGTCAAATATGCTGAGTGTGTAAGTTTCAAAGATCAGACAGGACAGATAAGATGAACTTATCAAATAGCAACAGAGCAACTTGAATCAAAAGACACAGACTTGGGTAGAAATTTTAAAGAAACCAGAGGGACTGAGCAAAAAGGAAAAAGGACTCACGGACTTGGACAACAGGGTGGTCGCAGCGGGGAAAGGAGGCAGGTGTAAGGGGACTAAGTGGTAATGGAAAAAAGACTAATCGTTTTTTTGAAGAAAATAAAGAAATCGCTCCGTAATAACTCTTTTCAGGCCATATTATCAATTCAGATTTTCTATAAATACCTTAAAGTGTGAAATAATAAAGTTAATAACAGGCTTATCTCCTTTTAAGGTTCCGACTTCACCGACATCATTCTAGGGAATGACGGTGTTTCTGAAATGACCGCGATTAAGCAAGACTTAGGTTGGCTTCTCCGTCTGACTTCCCGAGCAGCGCGCCAGGAGCCCTCTCTCAGTGAATTCTGTCCTGCCGCTCTCTGCGGACAGGCACGTCTGACTGGGGTCCCCAGGATGCAGCCCAGCACTTGCTTATGAATCTATGAGTCCGTGCAATACAGAGAGAAGACCTGGCTCAGCATGGAGAAGGCAGGTCAAGGCGAACAAAGGCTGATCTCAAAACATCATTCTTTTGAAAAGCTCTCAGATAAGCATTGACCATATCCAAAAAACTATACTTGCTATTATTGCAATGTAAATGTGTTTTACTAAGATATTATAAAAGAAGCTGCTTCCTGAGACACCTGGAAGAGGAGGATACAATCTGTATGCTTTCTCATCCCTTTAATAATTTAAGGCTTTACCTTCATTTTAAGGTAAATGGTACTATCTCCATAGCATCTTCTGTAGGTAATCAGCAGCTATTAACAGTGGCAATGCCCTTCCATCTTCATAAAGATATCTTTCAACAGGTGGAGATTCGGGTACTAGTAAAAAGATCACTACTAAAATTTCATTTTTCTATTTGAGTTTCCTATATGTGGAATATATCTGAAGCTGTAATAAAGGCTGGATTTTTTTTTTTTTTAACATATAGAGAAAGTAGAGTTTAAGGAGATAAAATTAAATTTTCCAGCAATTCACAAATTCCCCTATCTTAGTTTCATCACATATTCTCACAGAGAAGTTATGAGAAACAATGAAATAAATGTGATACCACATGACTTTTTTCAGTAGAGAAATAACTAAATTCAAAGGACAGCCATTTCCCCATTATTCAATTTATTCACGTAGGCAGGAACCTTATCTTGAGTCAGTGGCTCTTAGTGATGGGGGGAGATCAGAATCCCTTGAGAAGCTGGGTGGAGATGCATACACCCAGGCTCTGCCTCCCAGCCAACCTCACGCGTGGTGCCCTGCAAGTGCCCACTCTTAGAGCTTCACAGGTGACTGTGACACAGCCCTGGTTGACGATGGCCTGGCACAGGCTCAATGCCTTGGAAGCTGGGTGGGTAATTTGAACTAGTGAATGGGCAGTGGTGGGACTGTAACAAACTGAAGGGGCAGTCTGCTTAACTCTAGGTCCTTGGGGACATGCAGAGGCAAGCCTGGTATCACCAGGGCTACCATTTTGTTAAAGCTAGAATTCAGGATTCAGTTTAATGTACAATCTCTTGATTTTAAATGTTTAAAGGCCGTGGCAGTCCGTCTGTAATCCTTGGTTTAGAAGACCGAAAGTATTGATAGTTTTTGCCACTCTACTGGAGTGCTCTCAAGGGAGGTAATCATGGGGTAGGAGTGGGAAGAACATGGCCAGAGGAGTGTGCAGCTCTTTCCATTCGGTGGTGGGGTCTATTTCCCTGCCCTTTGCATCTGGCTGGCCTGGGACTTATTCTGACCAAAGGAACATGGCAAGAGTGACAGCGTGTATTCCAGAGCTGGGGTCCCAAGGGGCCTAGAAGCTTTCGTCCATCCCCTCTTTGATCACTCCTGCTGCCTAGGATGGGACGAAAGCCCTCGTGGAGAGAACAGCCAGCACGTGAGGGAGCCATTTACAGGGAAACAGCCAGTGTCCACTGCTAGATGACTGGATAAAGAAGATGTGAGATATATTGGATTGGCCAAAAAAGTCTGGTTTTTTCCCTATGATGCTCTATTAGTTTTTAGTTGTCTTTAACTTCATTTGAAACAATTTTGTTAGATTGTATTGTGCACATTTAAAAGTGACTTATCGAAATTGGTGAATTTCTGTGCAGCCATTTTAACATGGAAGATGGAAGAATATACACAACATTTTCAGCACATTATGCTTTATTATTTCAAGGAAGGTAAAAATGCAACTGTAACACAAAAAGAAAGGTCTGTGCAGTGTATGGAGAAGGGGCTGTGACTGATCGAATGTGTCACAAGTGGCTGGTGGAGTTTCTTGGTACTATTGACACTTTGGCCAAATACTTCTTTGCTGTGGGGCCGTCTTATGCATCGGAAGGTGTTTAGCAGCACCTCTGGCCTCCACCCACCAGAAGCCAATAGTGGGAGATAGCCAGCCTAAAAAATGTGCCCTTTATTTTATGGAAAAAACTAAACAACCTTTTTGGTCAACCCAACATATACTATGGAATATTACTCAGCCATAAGAAAAGATGAACTGCTGCCATTTGTGGCAACACAGATGAATCTTGCGAATATCATGCTAAGGCAAATAGGTCAGATGGAAAAAGTTAAGAACCATATGATTTCACTTATATACGGGATATAAAACTGAAAGCAACAAGTGAACAAACAAGAAAAACAGACAAAAACTCATAAACACAGACAGTGTGGTGGTTACCAGACGGAAGGGGGGTGGGGGCAGTAAATAGTAAAGGGGGTCAAATATATGGGTGGGCACACAATGTAATATACACACGATGTGTCCTAGAATTATACACCTGAAACCTATATAATTTTATTAACCACCGTCGCACCCAATAAATTTAATTGAAAGAGGAAAAAAATTAAAGTAAATAAAACTCTCCAGCTCTAGTCAGATAAGCTACAAGATGACCACAGTGGCCTGAGTGGGCCCTGCTCAGACCAGAAAAGTGCCCAGCCAAGCCCACCCAAAATGCAGATTCCTGAGCAAATGACTACCACTTCGGCCGGTAAGCTTCTGGGGGTTGATTCAGCAGAAACACAAAACTGATAGAGAAACTGTACCGAACATAGAGTGCTGCTCTAGTAAAACTCAACAATAAAAACTGAGACTAAAAACTTGAAACATGTGGCATCAGTTTTGGGACCGGGTGGTAGACAGAAACAGCAAAATAATAGAGAGATAATTAAAAGAGTGGAGAAACAGCAGCCTGTTGTGGTGAACGAACTGACAACATTGTTGCCTGTGCTCACTTGGAAGATAAAAACGTACCTAATGAATTTGTTGATCTGGCTGAGAGGTCTGGAAAGAATGCTGAAAATATAATTTGATTTCCTAAGCTGCCTATGGCAGAAGTACAAGATCAGGGGCAGACGGGGAGAGGGAGGGAGGGATGAAATTGCCCACTTTGCAAGCAGAATTTAAAGGAATAATAGCCCAGGAACTGGTGCATTGGAAATAAACCTGTCTCTCATCCTCAGAGTCTTCACAATGATAGATAAACAATGTGACTGTGTACGGGGTTTTGGGGGGTAGGGGATAATACTGGGGGAAAAACAGGGTATATACTTAAATGCATGTGTGCATGTGTGTGTGTGTGTAGAAAATGTTTTTCTATCAGTTATTTAAAGTATTATTCTATCAAATGAATAGACAGATTATGTATTGATCCTAAACAGGCAGTAATTAATTAATTAATTAATTTTATCCTGTGGCTGGTGGTAGGCATTTACTCTCCTATTATATTGATGTAACCATAGTGTCTCACTTTACATTATGGGGCACTTGATGGAAAAAGGGGAGCAGCAGCAACATAAGCCACCCAGGCATCAGTTAGATGTCCCAGCAATGGGAGAGCATGACCACAAAGACTTGTGGAATCACAACTATACCACCAGGATTATCCCAACCTTCACAGATCCAGTTCAAAAAAAAAAATGAGGGACTGAAGCAAATATGGCAGAAAAAATAAGAAGCACGGATCTCTGTGATTAAAACTCATGACACTGAATCTCTGTCCCAGAAGTTCTCCTGTAGAGCTAGAGCCAGTCACGCTCTTCCTTGGAGCTCATTTGCTCTCACTGGATAGAATATTGAACCATCCTCAACTAAACTGCCCAGGCTCCTGGTGAAGGGAGGAAGGTACTTAGGATGGAATGTTACAAGCCCAACAAGATGGTAATCGCTGGACAAAAAAAACAGCGACAGCAGTCAGAGGTCATTAATCTTGATGGAAAGGTACACTAAAAAAAATCTATCCTTTGATACGAAGGGCATCCTACTTTGGCATAATATTTTCGTTCATTCAACTTATATGCATGATCGCGTGCCCTTCTAGGGATTCACAATGTGAGTCTTGCCCTCAGAGAACTTACAAGCAGGTAGAAGTGGTAGTAGTTACACCAGGCACAAGGCATTCTGCAATGCTTACAAAAGCAGCTAAGCCCCCAAGGAGCTTAAAATAAACCACAGTTTGATCATTCATCAAGTAGAGGTTTTTGCTCAATACAATTTATTTAAGAAGACAGGAAAACAGGCAATTCATTTGAGACAGACTTCCATTCCAAGTGTCTAAAACAAAACAGTCTTGAATTTTAAGCAAATTCTCAGCTCTCTGGAATAATCCCAACAACAAAATTGTACTGAACATATCATATACAACATTTCATGACACATCATATAAATATAAAGCAACACATAAAATAAATTACACATATAAACAGAGACTAAAAATTCATATGTTAATACTTATGAGTAATAAAACTTGAAATGATTATGCTTTCCCTGGGGCAAAGTTTCTTCATTTTCTCCATGAAAAGTTCAAGGCAATTTGAGAAAAATTTATATACAACTATTCTGTATACATCTAAATCACCTGCAATGTTGTATAACTAAGCACCTCTCACTAACAAAGACTTCAGAAAAATAATTGAAGCCTAACTTGAATTGAATGGCAAAAAAAGAGATTACTTCCTTTCACAGTTAGTGGAAACAGTTTCATTAAACCACAAAAAATAAGTATAACTTCCATACCAAGAATTTTAAATTTTTCAACAGAAATGATAATATAGGGACAAAAATGTGTAAGTTCCTGGAAGCAAGTTCCCATGAAATAACCCCCTTAGAGAACACTGTAGGCACTGAAAGATATTTTTATTTCACTTAGAAATCACACAACAGCCATTTGGAATGTATTCCATAAAGTTTACTCTTGATTAGCTGACAGTTTAACATACTCTAATAAACTCTGAATAATTTTAAAGCAATTTTTAATCTTTTCACTGACTTTGTAAACTTTTCCTTATAATGCAAGTACAACACAAAAGGCGATTTGGTTCTCTCTAATCCCCACTTCTGTATATAAAGGACAATTCAATTTATAGAAGTTGATGTTTTGCTCATTTCTTCTCCTTCGAAAATCTAAGAATGCTTCTTTTTTTTAAATTCCAGTTTACAGTCAATGTCATTTTCTATTAGCTTCAGGTTTATAGCTTAATTGTTAGACAATCATATACTTCACATAGTGTCCCTGCCCAACATTTCCAGCACCCACCTGACACCATACACAGCTGAGACAATATTATTGACTATATTTCCCTGTGCTTGTACTTGACATTCCCATGACTATTTTGTAAATGCCAATTTGTACCTCTCAATCCTTTCACCTTTTCACCCAGCCCCCAACCCCAACCCCAACCCCTCTGAAAACTATCAGTCTGTAAGAACAATTCTTTTGGAAGGATTCACAGGTGTTTAGTAGTAGAGACTACTATTCACAAATATTCTCTAGAAGTTCCAGTATCAGAATTTCTTACATGGACCCTATTGGGAGTTACAGTTTGAACAAATATCTGTCATTTCACCTCATGAAGTCACAAAGCAGCTGCTTTCCCTGAACATCCCCCGCCAGGCCCCCTACTGGGAAATGCAGTGATGGCCACCCTGTCCTCCTTTCCCACCCTCTGTCTTTGACTGGCCATCCAGACCACCAGGCTGGGTCCTGCATCCCAGAGGGGCAGGGCCGCCCTTCTCCTAACCTTGAGGAGCCCTGATCTTTCATCCTGACCCCACTTCAGGTAGCCCTGTGCAATGATAATGGGAAAGCTTTTGGAGTCAGAGAGTCCTGAGTTCTTATCTGACTCTTATCTGACCTGAGCCAGTCCCATCACCTCTGTACAGTGGATAAACACAGCCACCAATCTTATGTGCTACCAAAATGAACTGTCACACCGTTGGCCACATCATGTAATCAGTTTTACGTTATGTCATCTGAGACAAGAATTCATCATGAGAAAAGCAGACTCAGAGTTAAAGAATTTGCCCATGGCCACACGGTTAGCAAGATACCCTGTTGGAGAGATACTTTAAACTCCTGATTCATTCATTCAAAAATACTTAAGGAACGAAGGGTCCACATAAAACAGCCATAATCTGTAAATATAACAGATAATCTCATGGAGTTTCCATTCTACTGCGGAGACAAGAAGTTAAAAAATTCACAATAATTACCAATTGGGATTAAGATAGGAAAGAAATACACAGGATTGTGGGATAAAGAGTGAGAAAGAGAGAAAGAGAGAGAGAGAGAGAGAGAGAGAGAAAGAGAGAGAAAGAGTGTGTGTGTGTGTGTTTAAGGGCAAGATTCAGAGTGTGTGCTTAAGGAAGGCTCTTTATAAAGGGGTTAAACTTTGAGCTACAGTCTGAGAAGAGTTAAAGCAGTCATAGAAAAACATGGGGGAAAACAAATGTTTATTTACGATGGCACAGACAAGACTATAAGCCGTTTCCTGCTTGTGTCTCCAGGGTCCTTTCTTGCCACTCTGCCCAGCTCACACTCTATGCTGCAGTCATCCATTCAGAGCCACTTTTAGTCCCTCCAAGAAGTCCGCCCACTCTGGGCCCTGGCCTTTGGGTAATGGCCTACCTGTACTTAGGATGCATATAAAATAATTCTGCTCTTATATATAGTGAACCTTCTCCATACTTGCATGAACTTCCTGGTTATATTAAAATGGCAACATAATATCCGACTGAATGCCATTATTATTCACATGATCTTTAATACCTAATATTGTATGTTTCAAGTATGAAAGTATCTAGGCTGTAGGTCCCAAAATGGGGCAGCAGGATCAAGCTACTTATAGGTTTTTCAAGTAGTCAGTGTTATACATACAGTAATAAGCCTCATGGACAGCAGACAGACACAATGATTACCTTCTGGGCTTTGAATTCTTAACAATAAATGCCAGACTAAATTATGTTTCAGTAATTATTCTGATCTAGACATAACTTAAAATAGAAGAGACAGGAGGAGTTAATCAAGGTGAAGTTCTTAAGAACAAAGTCATCTAATATTTAATAAGAGGAAACTCATCAGTAACTGTATCTGTATGGTAGCCAATGACATGCAGACATGAAATATCTGGCCAGGATACTGTATATTATAATTAAATCATAAGCTGGTATTTACTGAGCTTTGGGTTTTGTGGTAGATATAAAATTCACATGAAGTATCTGGAAGTGAAGCACCTCAGAGACTGATGGAGAGACCCTAGAGTCTCCAGACTCCCCTTTCGTAAGATTTACTAAATTTATAGTTAGAAAGTATCTTCAATATTTTTATTACTTTTGTGAAAAGACCCCAAAACATCATTATACAAGTGCTTGAGGTCAGGGAGCTATATGCTCATTTCAATATTCCCAGTACCTATGTGATAAATTATAGGCATTCAATATTTATTTTATGAAGAAATAAATACCTACAATTTATTTCTTTAAATTTTAAGATTGAAACATATACATAATATGGAAAGCAAAACAGGCTTAAGTGGCTTTCCTGAATGATACAGAAATAAGTCCAAATTTTATTATTAAGTTAAAAATGGCAAAAAAGACAAACAAGTAATTGGTAAAAACATCCAAAAAAAAAAGAGATCTCTGAAAGGATATACACCAACTAGTGGCTCCTTTGATTTTTAGGGTAGGGTTTTTTGTTTGTTTCTTTGTTGTTGCTGTTTTGTAGTGGGGAACATTAGGAAACTTTTTACTCTACGTAATTCTGTATTATTTCATATATACATACCATATTTTTCGCACTATAAGACCCACCTCACCATAAGATGCACCTTAGTTTAGAGGAGGAAAACAAGAAAAAAATATTCTGAACCAAATGGTGTACTAAAATATTTAATAAAATATAACAGAATAAGAGTTCAACCATGTAAAGTGAACAGCAGTCAACAGCGGTATTAAGAACCATCATCACTGTCATCAACAAATGAGGAGAGACATTAAGGTTCAAGTACTCTTCTAGTTTTCTGGGAACCCCAAGAACTCATCATCGCTAGTGTCAGAATCTATGAAGCTCAGTTGCTCACAATCACTGATATCACTTTCTTTGCTACCTTCATACTGACCAGATGCTCTGAGATCCAGCAGTAAAGTGGGACATTTAAGCGTCCTCAGGTGTTTCGCGTGGGCCCACCCCTTCCTCTTCTAACAGCTGTCACCACTGCTGACAGGTCAGGTAACACACATCACAGTCTGTGATGCAGTATTTGCTCTATAAGATGCACAGACATTCCCCCCCCCACTTTTGGGGGGAAAAGAAGGTGCATCTTATGGAGCAAAAAATACAGTATATATTTGTATGTATATGGATGTATACACACATATTTTTAAACATGTATTCTATAATAAAGCTCTTAAGGTAATTTTTAGAATTACTCATGAAATCTAAATGAACAAATGAGTATTATCCAAATAGTTTAATTCAGAAAACTGAAATCACAAAGATAAAAAGCTCACTAGTATGAAATCCTTACATCTTCCCTCTCCTATTACTCCAGAGCTTCAATTGTATGTTTCAATAAATCACTATTTGAGATCCAAATCATATACTAGATGCTGAAAAAAAAATAGTTCCCCCTATTTCACCAGCTCTTAATTTTTTAAAATACTTTGTTGTGGTCTGCTTTCCATTTACTGAGTAATAATATCTCTATTACAGCCTAAAGCCCTGCTGGCGTGAAAAGGAACTCTTCCATTATAAAGTAGTCAAGTGCTCAAAGGGAGGTGATCAGGCCCAACATAAGATAGGAATTTAGGGAAATATTCAATTTTCTAAGGACTGAGAGGAAAATACCTATTTCTAGCAGATTTCAATATCTGTCCTCTTAGAGGTACCCAATTTCATGTCAGAATATTTTTTACAAATTACTCCCATGTTCAGAAAGTACATTTTTATTCAGAACCAGCTGCCGACAGAAAAATGAGGCCATAAAATTAAGACTAACTTTTTACTGTACTAGATTTGAGCACAGTAAATTGCAAATTTAAATGTTCAAGATAAATAGAGTAGAAAATAAGTACCTGGGTAGAAGTTCCAGATTCTAAAAATTATGAGCACTTTTTATACTTCCTCTGATACCAAGTTTAAGTTTTTAATGAGGTTTATTTTCTGAAGTCTTTGCAAATGCCCCAAAATTTCAAGCTCTCTTTTATATACTTTCAATTTTAAATGGACCAGGGGCACTGTATATCGAGAAGTGGCCAGCGATAAGACATTAAATAAATAAGTTTCACACTTCACCACAAACTTTATGTACTTATTCATGTACTGCTTTTGGAAGGCTTTATCTCCAGTTCTTGGAATAGAATTCAAGAGTAAGTAGTATTTGATCAGGCTCAGAGAGCTTAATCTTATCCTCAGAAAGTATAAGATTTTATACTAAAGTATACCGGATTTCAAAAAAATCTGTGCTTCTGATGCTTTTTACTTGGAACTATTTTGTAATGTACAAATTCATGTTGAATTTTCTTCACTTCATTTTATAGATCAGGCCCAAAGCCTGGGTACGCCTGTATAAGATAATGGAAAGCTCTATAAAAATGGATATTTCAAAAATGTAAATTATTCACTAATTATTTACATTAGGTAATATTTTTCTTAAGAATGGGATCCACTGAAAATTAAAGTTCTGGACCAATTTCTAATGTGACATATAGAACTTACATTCACAAAAGAGGAGTAAGAACCCATGTATTAAATGAGGTACGAACCTTTAATAGTGAAAACTCTGTGAGTGGCCTGAGGCGATTTCAAGGCTTCCAGAATCTTTGTTTTGTTTTTGTTGTTTTTGTTTGGGATAGGGGTGGGGGGACAAGCATCTGCGCACTGTGCTCAAAACTGCAAACAGAACATATGTCAGGTCTCCTGACATAAGCATCGGGAAGATGCTCGTGTAATGCTCTGTTAATTTCAAGGAATTGTTTTCTAACACTTATGATCTACCATCTCATCTAGAAATTCAAATTCAAACTAATATATATGGATCTTGATGAATTTTTTGGAAGGAAAATAATTTTAAAACATAACATCAAAGCCAAAGAAAACATAATAAAGGAGGAAATATACTTAGGGGCATATTTTCAGTAACAATGAAAGCCTATGTAATGTTTTTCATTTACATTCACAATTTATTTTTAATATTTGCTTCTCAGAATGTTACCTGAAGGAAAAAATTATAATCAAATGTAACTGACTTAGCCAGAAATAAAAGCATATATTTATGAAAATCTTCTAAGCTTATAAAATAAAATGCATGGAGGAAATACAAGACTCCAAGTTCATGTACTGGATTTTTTTTAGCAAATTATATCAGCATATAAAGTCAGTGGACTGTTACATTTCAAATACTTTATATTCTTGAAGATTAATTTCTAGTAAGATAGTAATGTCTTAGAAATTGTCTTCTTCTCACATAACATGGGAAACCCAAAACAGACATATTCAACTTAAAGAAAACTTAGGAGATAGAAAGAACTAATCATGTCAATGACAATTTGTCATGCAATATGTACAGAAAAACACACCATTCCCACCAAAAGGGTCTATAAAGAGACATTACCTTTCTCTCTCCAACTCTCAAGAGTGAAAATATCTTGCAAATATTTCACCAATCACACACATGCACGGTGCATGTAGGCAGGTACATGTGAGCACACACAGAGATGCACACACCCCTTTCTCACATATTCCCCAGCTGGGACTCGGAAAAAGAGAGTAGGTTCAAGGTATACCTGTCAACCACCAGGACCACATCACCTCTTCTTATAGGCACTCATAGCAGAGGTGCAAAGACATCATCCACTTCTCCCTGGTGAAGGATTTCACTCCTGAAGTAACCAAATTTAACAAAATACCAAGTAGGTCTTGAAGTAGCCATTACTAGGTTATTATCTACACTACAAGGAGTCAGAGGATTTCCAGTAAAGTTTGCTCTGGACCGATAAAGTTTGAGAGACCTTTTGATGTACAAAGCACTTTACAAATGCAAGGTCTCTGCCGGGAAGTAGGAGGTCTCTACAGCCAAGTCCCTGCTTCCTACTCAAAGGGCACACCTGCAGACAACAGCTGTCCCACAGGTGACAAGTCCCCCAGCTGCTCTCCCTGGCCTTGCCACTATTGCCAACTCAGAGGCTTGCAACTTTTGAAGGCTAACCTCTGTAAGAAGAGTGAGCACGAGAGACCCAGCACTGCCTTATGGGGGCATATATTCTAGAAGGGAGATTAATTCAACAAGTAACAGAAAATGGTAAAACCATAGTGGTTCTAATAATCACAACACTAATGTACATATTTGACAGAGATGTTGAAGGGTGATGAGAATATATAGAAGAAGAATTTAAGGTCACAGAGAACATAGGCCATATTAAAGAGTTTGAAATGTTTACTGTAAGGGCAATGAGAAGCCATTGACATTTAGGATTTTTCAAGTACTAAACTTTAAAAATGTTAAAATAAGACTTTTAATTCTTATACAAAATAATTGTTAAGAAATAACTTTTTTTTTTTTAATGTCTTAACCATGAGGATATCTCAGTGCTGAACTCTAACAGCTGACAGTTTCAGAGAGATGTAAATTCAAGTTTCATAATTATTGGACTAATATGTTTTAGTTTAAGACAATGTAACACAAAGTAATTGAAAATATCTATTTTAATTAAATAACGATAACCAATTGCATAGAGTTAACAATTGTATAAGTGCCAAGCGTTGTGCTAAGGGATCTGTGTGTATTATTTCCTTAATCTTCACAACCACCCAATGAATTAAGTAGATTTTCACACACAGAGAAGCTGAGGCTTACAGAAATTAATAACTGTCCCAAGGTCACAACAGTAACAAGCATCCAGACCAGCATTTTGTTATACATCATGTTACACATGATCATATTTTATTCAACTAAAGATAGTCTTAAAATCAGTCTATGGCCATGAACTGTATACAAGGTCATAAAAATGTATCTCTTTTTACATAGTTTCCCATATTGAAATTATTTTATCATGCCTCCCAAACATATAATTAGTTTTGATTGAATGGCTTACTTTTGGGAAATTGTATTGATCCATTCATTAAACAGCTTATTCTTCATAGAAAACAGTGTTAAATTCTGCATAAATTATCACTGATAGACAGGATTTCACTAGACTTTCAAATATGCCAACTGTCTTTTTTTCATAATTCTAGAATACGATTTGCAAGCATATGCACATAATGACTCTGAATGAATGTAAATCACTCAAATCTATCAGAGGTCCCACTTCATTAGGATTACATCCTGCTAAAGAAATTAGTTCACATCCCATTTTTATATTAGTTAGCAGCTCTTTCAACTATTTAAGTATTACTATATTAGTATAAAATACCATGCTTATTTCCATGAAAGATCAATAGCCTTGCCCTATCACTATTTACTGCTGGAATGGTGTTCAATCTAGAAAATGAACATTAATATTAGAGTATTTTCTAAACAATTTGTGTTAGCAAATTGATGTCAAAAGAATTCCAACAACCTGGTTAACAATCCCTCAGTAATACCCTCCAGGAAATTAAAAAACAATACTTTTTTGGTTAAAAAAATAAAAAGCCTTAAGAAAATCCTCCATCCCTCCTCACACGACTGTGCTATATATAGCAGGAGGCAACAGTAACATGTGGCCAGATTAATATCCTTAGCTAAAAAGTAGAGAGATTCCTTTAGTAGCTGTCACACAGGAACCAGCAGGGACCCAAAACCTGCAAGTTGTGGATAGCATGTCACAGATGGGCCAAACCAGGCCTCACCGAATTGGAGTAAATGATCAAAATTATTAATTGTATTAACTACTGTCAGTTATCAGGTAATTATAAAAACATAAATCAGATTTCCATCCTCTATTTTAATGTAATTACAGAGATAGTTCTGAAAACTCAGTGGAGTTTTATCTTGCCTCTCCCACTCCCGGAAGGCAGAAATCATTCCATATTTCTTTAAACTCCACAGCATCAATCCCAGTCATGTATACTCAGTTGAAAAGCTTACAATCCAAACAATATTGTCTTTTTTAAAGAAAGATTAGATAGTATATTTTGCTTACAAACAGGCAGCTGTTTTAGCTACTTAATTCTCTGTTTATAAAATAAGCTAATTGTAGAAAATAGAATTTTTTAAATGTTAAGAAAAATGAAATCATTCATAATATCACCATCCAGAGAAAAAAATATTTAGTGTACTTAATCTATAAATACATCTAAAAACGTATACTTATGCATATATGAATACATGGAAAGATTATACTAGATATATATTGCTTATACACTACTTTTCTCACTCGAGTATATGTATTTATTCCACTCATTTTTGTATGTGTTGACAGATATAAGATAATATTTTAAATACTTATGGCTATCAAGTTCCCAAATGGGATGTATCAAATTTTGTTGACTGAGCTCCCTATTAGCTGTTGTTTCCTAGGTCTTGCTGATGCTGCAATGGGCCTTTGTCAATGTCTGACCACGTGCCCCTTAGGATGGCTTCCTAGAAATGGGGATACTGGTTCAAAGGGTAAAGAAACAAGGCTGTTAACATATTGTCAGAGTGCTTTACAGAAAACACATCCCAGTTTCTGATCTCATTAGAAGCCCATGTGTGTATGTCCCATTAAAAAAAAAAAAAAAACACCACCGCCACAAAGCCTGTTTTTAATATTGTGCCAATATGGAAAGCAAGCAGCAGATTCTTATTATTGTCTGAATATATATTTTTGATAAAATATCCTTTTGTATGTTTACTAGCCAACTTGTTTCTCAATTTTTGGATTGCCAAATTCAAAAACTATGTCTGAAGTTTCAGAAAACATGTTAATAATCTTATGTGTGTAAATTTCCCAATATGGTGAAGCATGAGTATTAACCAAATGGCTTTCTGAACTAAGCTCACCTCAAACTCGCTGGCTGCTTCTCGTCCATACTATTCCAAATCAGATCACTTGCACTTCCAATACATAAAACAGTGCTTAAATGATCCCTTAATACAGCGTTAAATAAAAGTCCATTCTTAAAATGAAGCAATGGACAGAGGAGGCTTGAAGAAATCAGACCATCCTCCAAAAGATAACAAATCAGCCTATCAAATCCTCCATTAACAGCATAGTCCCTTCTAATTGAGCAATAACAGGAGTTTATGGGCTTTAAACTTACCAAGATGCCATTCAAGGAGCTTGTAACCACATTTTAGTTTAATGGCAGAAGTTTAAATCAAAGTTTAAGATACAGAAATACAAGTAAAATACAAGCTTATTTTAATCTTATGGTCTACCTACATGGTTGGGGACCTTTTGCTCAAGCAAAGGAGCAGGGTCTCTCAAAGAAATTATTATTATTTTTAGCTATCTGTGAGTTAACTGGAACACCTTAGAGAGAAAAAAAAAGTCCCTCCTAACAGTAAGTACATGTAGACTGGCCATTGGATTTTTTTTATACCTAGAATAAGTGAGGTTGTACTTCTGTCATTTATGTGCCCACAGAGCACAATAGTGTCATACACCATTTGGCCAGCTGTAGTGACAAGATGTGCTTTTACAGGTTTCTACAAGATTTACAAATACACAGAACACATCCAGCCACCAAAGACAAATCAAACAAGTCATACTGGAAAACCTTAGATAATCTTCAGTATTTAAATCATCAATTCAATCTCACTGCATACAGCTGGGAGTCCTAGACTGTACTAACTACATCTGATTAGTTTTGGCAAGAAGAGCTTAATGTCTCTCCCTTTGGCTGGCTGTGTTAGGCTTCTACTCTTTTCAAAGGAACCAAACTATGTAGTTCTAGGCTCCAAATTATTTTTGTTTGGGGTCACAGTAATTAGTAGCAAATCCTCCCAGTTTATGGTGACTTTTTGTTGAGGTGATTATTTGGGGTGGAGGGAATCCAAACACAGAGAAGCAGAAACAACCCTATAAACATAAAACAAAATCCTCAGATACCTACAGCCTAGACTTAAAGGATGTTAATGTTTTATGAAATCCATTTCAAATCTTTTTCAAATATAAAATTAAATATTAGAGATAAGGGTGATGTCTCCGCCCATCCTTTCTTTCCCAGGGTCAACCCCCAATTAAATATCGGATGATAATTTCATTTAATATTTTTAAACCTCCCTCATATGAGACACACATATAAACAATAGATGGATATTCGATGTGCTTTTAAATTTTTTACAAATGACATCACATGATAGATACAGTTCTACAACCTGTTCTGAAGTTCAACAGAATGCTACTGAAACCCATCTTCAACCCTTCTGGATGGACAGTATCGTCCTACTTATGTTGTCTTTGGACAATGTCACATCATAAGACACTGATGTTATATACCGTCTGCAGATATATCCAGTATAAGTGCTAAGATTAACTACTAAACAAGCAAACTTCAGTCTTCAGTGTTGCTGAGATATTCTTTTCCCCTCTCCTTGCCTCCTGTGCAAGCACCTGCAAGCAGGGGCCCTTATGGCTCTTCCTCTTCTACTCTGCCCAGCCCAGGTAAAGAATATGAAAACCCACTCGGCCAAGGAACAATGCCACTCAATTTTAACACCATTGTTCATTGCAATGAAGACACTACGGATAAGAAAAAGGGTTTTAGAGTCTGTCACAGCTGGGTGGTACGCCAGCTCTAGCAGGCACTAACTGTGTGTGGACCAGAACAAGCCACCTAGCCTCTTAGAAGCATCCGGTTCCACATCAACACAGCATAGCTAGCACACCTGTGTCCTAGGGCTGCCACAGAGATGATGCCTGGAAAGTACAGGGCACCTGAGGCTGGCAGGCTGGCAGGCTGGCAGGCCTGGCACATGCGCAACACAGAAGGCGGGGCTGACCACACCGCATAGGGCCTCGCATATATTCACCAATGGGCTAGTTTCTTCTTTGCGGCAAGGGGTGTGTGCAGCGATGCCATTCTATTAAGAAAGCAATGGATCATTTCTTCAGTGTTTCATCACTTAGTTTCTAGGGACTGACTTATTCCTAAAAGTATAATTCCATTGAGTTCAATTTCAGAAGACTGACATTTTGTTAGAACAGGTACATGAAATGAAAGAAAAAAAAAATTAGGCTGGAATTCTAACCAGTTTCCTGGCTAAGCAGTCAGTTTGGGGATTCAGATTACACCTTTCAGGGATAAAATGCAGGCAGTGTCCATAGGTGATTTAAACTGAAGAGAGAGGCGGGAGTGAGAGAGGTAGAGAAAGTAGGAAAAAATTAGGTTTTAAAATGGCAACACCAACTGTAGCTTCAAACACTCAATTGCCAGCACCTCCTAGTCTCATGAACATTTTTTACCCACTTATAGTTTCTAAAAATGCGTAATTTTTGTCTTTTAATGTGTGAAAGAGCCCCTCTTTCTAACCCAGAACACACCCCTATGAATACATGTCCTATTCAGGGATCATCCCCAAAGGGCCACTGAGTGCTCCTATCACACTTCAGGTGACAAACTATGTTGAGAGTACAGAGCGTAATTTTCTATCATTGGAGCTTTTCCAGTCTGTGTCACATTATATTTATTGCCAGAGTATAAGATCATCTAAATTTACACTGAATAGAACTGACCACCCAAACCAGATGTCTTCTTCATTCCATCTTTCCACATCAGCATGTTATTTTCACAAATATCTGAATCTCAAAACCAAATAAGAAACCAACAAAACCCTGAATTCTGTGTTTTATCTTGTGCTTACTGAACGCTTCTAAATAGCTACGCGGCCGTCACCCTTGGTAAGCCAAGGGGTAATCGTTTTCTGCTCTTAGCTCCTTAAGTATCATAGAAAATCATCCTTATTGCTATGAAGATGATTCAGAGGATGATCGTGGCAACGCATTGTTTCCTAGAGTCACCACATTTTTGAAAAATAAATTACTTCATCAACTACTACGTGAAAAGTGTTGAGGCTTAAAGAACAACAGAAAAGCGACAGAAAGTACATATTGGGAAATATGTTTATGGAATGTAAAGTAGGGATGGATTCCTGGGGCAAGGCATGTTAAGCACAAACTTTAAGAAAGAAAAATGGAAATTCTGCATCTAATTTAAAGCATCTGTTTGAAAAAGAATGTCATGACAAGGTTAAAGGACAGGCCATGGACTAGAAAATCAATTTTCAATTTGTATAAGCAAATATTTAATATATGAATTAATTGCTTTTATAAATCACTCAACAGAAGAAAAGCCAATGGTTATCTCAGTAAACAGTCTGAGAGACCTGAAAATAGGAGATTCACATTTAAATTACAAATGACACACTAGTTCCTACTCACAATACAAAGTGTTAACAAGAGTGTGAGGAAACCAGTACCTGACACATTCTGTTGACATCGGAAATCCATACAAATAACACTCCCCGGCATCATGCAAAACTTGTAAAACTGAATATGTATACATTCTCCTTCACACAGAAATTCTTCTAACTCTGTATCTTAGAGAAATCTTTGCTACTGTGTATAGGGTAACATTTACAAAATTGGTCTTTGCAGCACTGTTTTTATTAGCAGTAAAACTGGAAACAACCCTTGATGTCCATTAACAGGGAGCCAGATAAGCAGCAGAATACTATAAAGCAATTAAAGTGGGATGAACTAAGTCTGATTGCATCATCACACTTTGAGCTCAAAACTGGCAGATGTTTTGCAACGGGTAAGATTCCATTCTGCACTGTAAAGTATATGCATATATTTATATACGTAGGATAAAAATATGGGCAGAGAATATACATGACATTCTTGACTCAGACTGCCTCTGCAAAGACAGAGAGGAAGGGGGTGGAGGAAAGGGATCCAAATAGAACTTGAACTTCGTCTGTAACAAGTTTGTCTCTAATTTAAAGAAATATCTGAAACAAATGAATGTTTAACCTGTGTTAGCTCTGGGTGGCAAAACAGGGATACTATTGTCTTTGGTAATTTAATTAAAAAATAATAAACAAAGGGACAAATAAGGTATCGTATAAATATTCCTAACCCCTGTGTAGATGATTTCGCTTCCGGATTAACTGATTCAGCTTCCCAGGAGATAACTGTAATCTATCTGCTTTGATAGTCATCCCATTCTAAACTTTATGCTGCTTTTGAAAAATACACCCAAGTATTATTACCGGTAGGTCAAACTTAAATACATTAAGGCCAAAGGATAATTTGTCACATATGCTGATGTTATATATGCTGAAAGGAAGTTTATGATACATTATTTTTCCTCTTTTTAATTTGCCTCCTGAAAAAAATTAGTTTTCAATGCAAAGAAATACTACTTAGCCATAACAGCAATACAATTATAGATCTAGACAAGTTACTATTTCCATGGTCATTAGAGCCTCAATGAATAGAATATCTAGTCAGCAGACCAATTCCAAACCCTGATATTATTAGCAATAGTGGGGGTTTTCAACAGTAAGAATTTCATACTATACATTAAAGCTAATCTTTAAAGTATTTTGCAACTGGGTAGCCTACAAAAAAATCTATTAGGTTTTGAAAGTTTCCAATCATTCACCTGATACCAACTAATAAATAAAACTCTTCCTGTTTATTCAAATTTAACTTTCCTAAGTTATTAAGTTAAAGGATCACTCTGTGAAACAGCACAGTTTACACAGATGGAAAGGAAAAGAAAAATCAAAAGACTGTCCCCCTAATGTTAAGTATCTGAAAGACCCATTCCTACGCAGGCACAGGAACCAAAGCGGTCGGGTTTCAGACCCAATAAAACTGGGACCTCGTGGTGGAACAAGAGGGAAGATCATTAAGGTAGAGAAGAAATAAATGTGAAGATAATGGATTTTTTAATGCAATATTTTCATTCTGTCCTAATAGCTCTCAAGTTCTTTTATTAGCTTAGGAAATAAACTATATTATGAAAAACCTGCTTTATTCATCATGCTTGCTTTTCAGATAATGATAAACATAACAATTTAATTTACTCTCAAGTATTTTTAATAGCTGTTACAACAAATAGTTCTACAGCCTTAAAGAACCCAGAAGCAGGCAAAACTTGCAAGAAACAGACCCATATTCTGTCTCTTCCTCCACAACCTTCCTCCTACACCCACCCAGTGGGTCTTCTAGGGCTAGTCTGGAAAGCAAGGCACACACACTTGTCAGACACGGGTCAGAAGAGAACGAAATGCCCACGAGCCCAGAATTCTTTACTTCTCTGAAAATGGCAGTGCCACCTGCAGGCACAACTGGTCTTGTTCTTGTATGTGAGATTTCCTATACTCTCAAATGAAATCATTACTGGGACTCTTTTAATAATTGATTGTTGCAGAACTCGTACATTCTCACTGTGGAAACTTAGGGAAATACGAAAAAGAAAAATTTACAAAGCAGTAATTCGATTAGTATTCAGTGGTAACCACTACTGATTTGAGGCATTTCCTTTCATGGAGAATGAAACACACACATTTATTTCCTCTGAGAATAAAATACATATATAAATATGCACACACAGATTTTGTAAATACAGTTACATATATAGTTAAATGAAAAAAATTAGATTTTAATGATTTCCCATGCTATTAAATTTTTCCCGTAGAAATGACTGAATAAATTACTCAATAATAAATATAAATTTATCATGATTTGGCTTATTCCTAACTTACTGAAAAAAAGTTATATTTTTATATATGTTAAATAAACACCACTATACACAAACCTTTGTCCACGTGTATAATAATTTCCTAATGATATAGCCCTAGAAACTGGACCTTCAGAGGTCCATAAAGGCAACATTAATAAAAACAATAAAGCAATCATATTTATGTAGGGCTTACTTAGTAACAACAATAAAGCAAGCATATTTATGTAGGGCTTACTACAGGCCAAATACTTTTCTAGGCACTTTATATATCCTAATTCAATGAGTCCTTATAACAATTCTATTTGGTAAATTCTATCGTCATCTTCATTTCACAGATGTGAAAACTGAGGAACAGAGAGGTTAAGTAACTTGCCCAAGGTCACACAGCTGAGATTCATACAAGGCCATCTCACTGGAGAGTTCATGCTCTTGAATTATATACTCCACACTACTTCTGATGGCACATGGTACAAAACAATCTCTCTTTTCTACTCTCCCATGATACCTTTTGGTGGTATCCATCTACCCATCCTTTGTTCTCTTCTCTGAAAATCCACAGAGGAAAATTGCTATCTAACTGTTGCTTTAATTTCTATCACTCTATTTATTAGCTTGACTACACAGTTCAGAAGTTCACACACTCCACCTGCATTTACTTTTCTATGAACTGCTGCTCATGTTCTTTGTTTTTTTCCCCACCTTTACTGGAAGTCTTCATGGTTTCCCTATTGATTTGTATTAGCTCTTTCTAGTATATAAGAGATAATTAATCTAATCACCATTTCCCATCTTTATCTTAATTTTATTTGGCTTATGGGCATTTTGAATTTTTACCTAGTTGAAATTTTGAGTGTGTGTATGTGCTTTCTTCCACTGCTACAGTCTTAGAAAATATTTTTCTACTCAGGAGTCAGATACGTGTTCAACTAAATGTTCTTCTAGACTGTGTGTCTCTTTAAGCCATCTGGAAATTATCTGGCGCATGGTGCTGGCATTAAATCTTAAACAGAGCGGCACCGTAAGGACTTGATATTATAGGTGGTTTTATATAATATGTTTTTATCCTCCTGTAGTTTTTAGACTAGATGGCAACATATGCTGACTTATTACAACAGAATTACTCAATCCAAGGAAAAGTCATAATCTAAGATGCTTCTATTCTGGTAATAGCCACATCAAAACATCTTACATATGAAAATTACTCTTACCTTTAAAAACCCTCATACTAAAAGCTGTCATGGGCCTTCCCTGAATAGTAGTTCTGCCCAATGTTTAACGATAACAGAAAGTCATTAGCTTTTCCACAGCTGATCTAAATCCCTAACAGGGTTTCTTCTTTGCTTTTTTTCTGCTGTCCAGAGAAGACAGCAACTATAGATTTGGTATCACCAGTTTAACAGTTCTTAATCTGAAGAGCATTCGTGATTTTAACTGTGTGGAGGAGGAGAAGGGATTCTGACATTTTTACTGAGTGCTTAGGCTTTCAGCAACCAGAGTACCATACAACTGGGCATGGGTCTGCGTGCCAAGTAATTTGTTAATAAAAATAATGAATGACATAGATGTTAGTGAATTATTTACTTTTAAAACAGAAACACAGAGCAGGTTCATGATTCTCCCTATAATAAAGCCACTCACTCATTTGCATTTTAGTGTTTACTCAAGTGGGAGAAGAGGTGGAAGCTAAACCCAACACAATATATCACTGTGCAGCCTGCCTTACCTATGCTACAACCCATAATAAGCAACTCTTAGTGAATAATATTTGTATGAATACCACAAAAACAAAAAGCTCATGGTGCTGTTTGCTTTACTGCCTACACACACATGCCCACACAATGCTTTTAA
This sequence comes from Furipterus horrens, assembly GCF_987537825.1. NCBI lineage: Eukaryota > Metazoa > Chordata > Mammalia > Chiroptera > Furipteridae > Furipterus > Furipterus horrens. Next base: position 16,099,716 of record NW_028327180.1, read on the forward strand.
ATCAAATCTGCCGTGGAGTATGTGATATATGCAAATATTAATCTTCATTTGTATTGCTCCGAAAAACAGCTGAGACTCACCAGTCTAAACGTTCTTCTTAATAATCTCTATTTTTGGAATTTAGAGAAGACTAGAGCTCCCAATTAAGGCTCTCACGAGGGCACAAAGAACTGAAAGGATTTCCTCTCTCTAAAATAATGTTTTGCGGTTGAATTTATTAAATTTACATTGCTAATTCTTTTCACGATGGAATCTTTTAGGTCATACTTTCATAGGAGCAATTATTTACCCATGTAGTTTCTATTCCCCTATTTCGATTCTAGATGAAAGTAATAATGAAATTCAACAATAATGATAAGATCTAAGATTTTCATTGAATGCTTACTACATGCCAGCACTTTGCATGGATTACCTCAGACACATTTTCCAACAGCCATAGGAGGTAAGGACTATTACCGGCGCTATTTGGGGGTTGTGGAAACTCATTGTTGAAGAGGTCAAGCAACTTGCCCCGGGTCATACAACATGCAAGTGGAAGTGTGACCCCAAAGCTGACTTTCCTAACCAGCTCCATTCTCCTATACATTTATTCCTTATATTTTCTCCAATTTACCAAGATTGCTCTGACTTTTGATTTATAATCTTCCTAACAGATGCTGCCTCTCCCTGTCAATATCTGTAAGCTTACTGATCTTTATCTTTTTCAACTTATCTGATATCAGCTGATCAGATCAACTGATATCTCTGGTCTATTTTTTGGAAACTACACAGCATTCCGGTCATGGCATTCTTTTGCCCTGCTGGCCATCTTGCATAAATACTTATCACATTGTAAGACAGTGCGAACAAATATATAACCTAGCACTATTGTTGAACAAACTATTCAAACTGCACTTTCAACTATAAACGTTCTATTGGGAGTGAATCACTATGGTTCTCTTTCAGTAATTATGCAGTTATAGTTTAATAAAGGCCAAGAGGAATGGTTCTTAACCTGGAGTCCATGGGTTCATGAAATGATTCATCAATCTTCTGAAGCCATATGCAAAAATTATGTGTAAGTACACATGTATATTGCACTGGTGAGCAAATATAAGTCATTTTGTTAGTAATTCTCCCACACTAAAAAAAAAAATATCTTTGTCCCAAGAATAGCAGAAGCTCTCAATAAATGGGCCAAAGAGAATATCATATCAGACACTTCTTATGTGCTCCTAGGTGGAAAATGATAAACAGCTCTGGATGGTCAAGAAACATATTTATTAATGGGGTCAATTCAAGGAGACTTTAGAGTTATATTAATGCCAATTTTCCCCAGGTGTCAGGGAATGAGACTGAATCTGCAAGGTACTGTTCCTGCAACCCATTCTGTCTAGTACTGAATTTTCTCATCATTAGAGCACCTGTAACTGTACTCCACAAAACAGACTATCATATCTTCCTTCCCTCTGGGTGGGGGGGAATTGTATTGGCTTTTTCCAATCATCCATTTTCAATCCACCTAAAATTCTCAATATTACTAGGTAGTTCACTTCAATAATAGCAAAGTATTTTTTTTTAAGATTTTATTTATTTATTTTCAGAGAGAGGGGAAGGGAGGGAGAAAGATTGATTTGTGAGAGACACATGGATCAGTTGCCTTTCAACGCCCTCAACTGGGGACCTGGCCCCAACCCAGGCATGTGCCCTGAACAGGAATCGAACCGACAACCTTTTGGTTCACAGGATCATAGGCCGGCTCTTAGTCCACTGAGCCACACCAGCCAAAGCGATAATAGTAGAGCTCTTATTAGTGATAATGCTTAGAGTATTAAGTGTTGTAGTTAATGTTTCTGTTTAAATAAAGGATAATTAGTAACTGACTATGTGATCAGTTTTTGGAACTAGAGTACAGGTTTTGCTTGCCAAGAACACTTTGGAGAACCATCTTCCTATGTTAGTGCATAGGGCTGAGGGAGGCCAAGTACTCCCATCCCCTCCCCCCTGTGCATTCATGTACACACACGCACCATCTCTACTCAAGGCTGGACATGAGACCCAAGCCAGACCAATCGGAATCCATCAAGAAAGAGGCCATTCATTTCGTCAGGATCAGTAACTAATGAAAATGCAAGCCCAAAATGATACGGGCCATATAGCTCCCGGAACCAAAGTTGAACAAGAAGAGAAAAGCTCCAATGGATGGAAAGAGAGAGAAATGTGTGACACTACCATTTGAAACCTGGAATCTAGCCAAGCCTGAGGTTTACCCCTTGAACTTCTCCCATTTTGTGAGCCAAGAGATTTGGTTTTGTTTAAGCTAATACGAGATGGTTTTCTGTGCTGTTTACAAACCAAGAGTTCTGACTAATCACATTAAATTCTCTTATGGCCATCATGTAATTTTATTAATGAAAGGAATAATTAATTTCTAAGTATTCCCACCCCATGTTCTCCAAACATTATTTGGTATGTCCAGAAAAACACTTACCACAACCTACTTTCCAGTGAGATCTTGGCTGTTTCTAGACCGGGTGTCTCAAAGGATGAGAATTTTCTTATTCTTGCCCTGACCACATATCCAGGACTACCCTTTGGCAGAATCAAGACCTTAAAAACGCTTGTTGAATAAAAGTTGGTATTGAACACAGCGTGTATATGAGCTTGTATTTATTAGTGAGAAGCATCGAAGTGAAGTATGACAGGGTCTCTGCTTAGGCAGGCTCACACTAGACTTTCCGTATACCTCGGTGCATTTTATTGTGTGTCAATTTCATCAGTGCAACAAGGCACTCCCATTTTTATTAGGATTAAGTGCTATTTTTTTATTGTGACTTTCTATACAATGACAGTTGGTTGGAGCACCATCCCATTAACCGAAAGACTGCTGGTCTGATTCCCCAGCCGGACACAGGCCTAGGTTGCGGGTTTGGTCCTCGGTCAGGGCACATGTGAGATCTCAGCAACCAATCAATGTTTCTCTCTCTCTTCCTCCCTTTCCCTCTGTCTCAAAATAAAAATTAAAAAATCAATAAGCATGTTCTCGGGTGAGGATAAAAGTATATATAAAATTTATTATTTTAACCATTTTTAAATATACTGTTAAGTGGCATTAAGTATATTCGCACAGTTATACAGCCATCACTACTATCCATCTCTAGGACTTTTTTTTAATAGATTACAGGGAGTTTAGTTAATAGAATTGGTATTTCATTTACTTATTTACAGGTAGCAGCGGATTTCTCTTTTAAAATTCTCCATATTTTCTCTTAAAATAGTCTCTCTTTCCTCTCTTGAACAAAGGATCAGGGAAGGCACTCACTCATTTATTTATTTATTTATTTTATCAACTTATTTTAGAGAGAGAGAGTAGAAGAAGAGGTGGGGGGGAGAGAGAGGGAGGGGGAGAGAAGGAAGGAGGGAGAGGGAGAGATAGACAGACAGATAGACATCAATTTGTTCCTCTTATTTATGTGTTCATGGGTTGATTCTTGCATGTGCCCTGACCGAGAATCAAACCTGCAACTCTGGCACATTGGGATGATGCTCTAATCAACTCAGCTACCCGAATGAGGCAGGGCACCCCCTCTTAAAATCAAGCAGTTGTAACATCAACTAAGAATAATATGACAAACGTTTGTCATTTTTCCTTCACGAAAGGCCCTGAGTAACTCGGAGTTAGCATGCTCACCATCAGTTACGTGTCTGGAAGAGACCAACTGCACAGGGGTTCTGGCCTATTCACGAAAACTTAAGTCATTTTCCCCATTAAATAAAACATTGCTTTTTTAAAAAACTTGTAACTTCTACTGTCCTTAAAACCCTCATAATTATTTCCGCTTGGGTAGAATTGGCAAGAATTAATTTTTTTTTAAAGCAGATTTCATCAGTGTTATGAAACCACACAGGCTAGGCCATGTTCACAGTTAAGATTTCTATTCTTTACTTCTTCCGTTCTAAGGTACTGGCAACAAATCCATCCTTCAGAAAAGGCACAGTTCACACAATTACACTCTATTATAAAATATCTCTGGCTTTTTAAATGAACATTAGCTCAAAAATAGGGGGGCACCAGCTAAATGGAACCACCCATGGAGTTAAATGTTTCAGAAGTCATGCAAATTAAGAGCTATCAGCTTTAGATTTTCACCATGAAAGGTTGCTGAGGTTATAACTCCTCCTTCCCTACTCTAGGTAGGCATCTGTTAATTTCTTTGGTTCCCTAAAAAGTTAAGGGGGGAGGGAAATTATTGTTTTCACCTGAATCATAGCAACCAACACCAAAATACAGGGCCCATGTCCAGAAAATTATCATATTTCTACCACATATAGAAAACTCAAAATCCTTCCAACAGTCCCAAAGGAATACCTCAATGTACACTTAACGTCAATTGGGTTTGAAAATAACAGAGAAATGAAAAAATTTTGAAATTATAGGACCATAAATTCTTCACTCATACCTTCACGTTGCCAAAAACAAAAGTCTTCCTTAACATAACCTCCATTTTAAAAATACAGTGAGCAGCCAAATTGGAATAAATTAAAGAATATCTGCTCCCGTTAGATCCTGACATTCCCAAACTTGTCATTTGGAATCTCTTCTCAAACTTATCAGAAAAACAATATGTCTTAGGTAATTACCAACTCTATCATGTGATGGAAGAAAAGCAGCACAATTTCACTTTGGGAAGAGCACGATGAATTCAAACACTAATTATTGAAGGACACAATTAATGGGCTTCCAAGCGCGCTGAGATGCTGTCCCCTTCTTTCCGTGTATGCGTATCAGAGTTCCTTACGTCACTATTTCTGATTCATTTGTATAATCTTTCACCAGTTTGCTTTCCAACTTTGTCAAACCAGGATTTGGTTCTTCCTGTTCCATTTCCTGGGGATATTTCTTTTTCCATAGTCTAATAAAAAGTTCTATTTTGGTATCAAAATTATCAAGCTTTACCTTAATCCAAATAACAAAACTCTCTGGCTTCTTTTTTTCTTAAGAGTCACCATGATGCTTAAATTTTCTCCTTATTCCTACGAGACTGCGTTTTTCTTCCCTCCTGCTTCTTGGCAACCTACTTTTTGTGGGCTGTTAACAGACATGGCTTAGAGGAATAGTGGGAAAGGAGCAAGCTTTGGGGCAGATAACCTGGCATGCAGTTTTCTTCCTTAAACATGTCGCTAATATCTACCCCTTGCCCCCCATTCCAAGCCCTCAGGCCCTTGTCCTCAGCCCGAGTCACCAACATGGTAGCCCCTCAGCTGCTTTTCTTGTTTGTCACTTTTCAGTCTCCCTTACCAGGCTGACCTTCCTGCCAGTTCATGTTGGTCCTTAGTTAAAAAAAATAAAATAAAATTAATAGGGCTATATTAAAGGTGCCCAAAACGTCCTTTTTTGCATTCACAGATTTCTATAATCTAGTTTTCCCCAACAACCGCTCTGAGCAGGAAGCCCTCCTGAACGGGCTTTGCCTGCCCTCTGTCCACACACCTGACCTGTGCTATTACCTATCCCTATAATACCTCTCTTCTTCACGAAACACCACCAACCTGCCAATGTCAACAGAAATCTCACCTCCCACCAGAAGCTTTCCTTGCGATTCTAGCCCACACAGAACACCTCCTGCTCTAATCTTTGGAAACAGGTTTTACCTGCATCACATGACCAGACGCATCATTAGGAAACTGACCACAAAAAAAGGCTGTATACACTCGCATGAGCCATTCACCCGTAGATGGGAACAGTGGGCACACTTGGTTTGCTTCATATGCATTTGGTGTGTTGACCTGCATTAAGAAGACAGTAGGGACTAACCAATTGAAAACTTGCCTATGATTTTTCCATCTGTCGATCCTGGACACGGACAACGGGGCAGGGAGTGTCTGTGGGAGCAGGGGCTGGGGAAGTGGAGAGCAATGGGGGAACATTGGGACAACTGTAATAGAACAATAAAAAAAAATTAAAAAGAAAAAATATTTAATTGCCTATCAGAAAAAATGCTGAATATTAAGTAGCTATTTTTCTTTTAGTTCAAGTCATCGATCAAAAAGCTTATATTAAAATACACTGATATCATAACTCAAAAGAGGAAAATAACCCAATAAAAATGATTGAGAGAGTTAATGAGCATGAAAAGATGGCACGCGGATGGCAAGTAAGTGCATGAGAAGATGCTTCGTACCATTTAGGCATGAGACAAATGCCAGTTTGAACTGTAACGAGATATCATTGTACAGCTCTTAGAATGTCTGAATTAAAAAATAGACTCTCTCAAGTGTTGGCAAGGATGCAATCGAGCTAGAAGTCTCACTCGCTGCTGGTGCAAATGTAAAATGGTACATTTTGGAGAACAGTTTGGTAATTTCTTAGAAATTAAACCTACCCCTACCCTAAGATCTAGCTATTCCACTCGTATGTGTTTACTGAAGAAAAAATAAAGCATGTGTCCATACAGAGATTTGCAGGCAAAATTTACAAAGTGTTATCTGTCATAGCCAAAAAGTGTTATCTGTCATAGCCAAAACTGAAAACAACCCCAGTGTCCATCAACAGGGAAAGAGATGAACAAACCATAGTATACCAGATAATGGGATTCTGCTCAGCACCAAAAAGAAACTAAGTACTGTTACATGTAACAACATAGATGAATCTCAAATGCTTTATGTCAAATGAAAGAAGCCATAATCAAAAGGCTACCTAAAGTATAATTCCATTTATATGACAATCTAGGGAAAAAAACAGAACTATAAGTTTGGGGAACATATAAAAGGTCACTAAGGTGGAGAGGAGGAGAGGGGTTGGCTATGCGTGATAGGGAAGCCCAAGGGAATCTGGTGGGTGATAGAGCTGTTTTATATCTTAAATAGGTGATGACCACATGACTATGCATTTGCTAAAACTCAGAGACCTGTACACCTAAAAGAGTGAATTTTAAAGCTTGTAAATTAAAAATAAATGACCTCACAATACAGGCTAAGCTATGTCACCATTTAGCTTGGCATACACCATTACAAACTATTATGTGAGATTAGAAAAAGCAAGGACAGCATTTGTTGATTATTTTGTGATAATCCTGAAAATATGCAGATTGAAGTCATAACAATTTTTTTGCTAGAACTCTGTTATTTAAAAATTTTATTAATCTTACAAAACCACCTACACATACCTAATCATCCCAGACATATATCCACCCCTGAGTCCCTCTGCTAACCAGTTCATTCATTCATTCATTCATTCATTCATTCATTCAGGATTTACTGAACATCAAAATGTACCTGGCAAATGTATACTGGTAAAGAGGACACGTAAGGTCCCTGCTCTCAGGAAGTTTCCATTCTAATTAGGGGAGGTAAAGTAAACAAAGGTAATTTCAATAGGCATGTGCTATGAAGATAACAAAAGAGGGTAATGTGTTCGAAGGTGGGGCTGTACCCACTTTAAACAGAATGGTTAAGGAAGACCTCTTCAAAAGAGTGATATTTGAGTTAATCATAAGTGACAAGAAGGGGCAGTATACCAAAATCTGGAGGCAGAGGGAACAGTAAGTACAGAGGCCCCCAGGGAAAAGGGGGGGCTTGATTCGTCTGAGCCACAGAACGGTCAGTATGGGGAATGAGCCAGCAGGAAACAGATACTAAACAAGGTGTGCAGGGAGGGGCCTGATAAGTTAGTATTTTACAGACCCTGAGTTTTTCTACTTTATGCTGCTTGCAGCCAGAGGACTTTATATCAGCCACATCATCAGATTCATGGTTTTGAAGGATCCATGTGGCTGCCTGTTTTTTTAGGACACTTTTCTTCTCTAACTCAAGTATTTGTTCCTTCATGTGTCTGAGCTATGTGGTCTTAGGAAAATCAAATATGTACTTCCTAATCCTCAGTTTTCTTATCTGTACACTGGGACACTACGTGCCATCAACTGCTTACATGTATTGGTTCAATCTGGCAGTGAATTTCTGACTCTAAGGCTAACTGAAGTCTTCCTAGGCCACTGCCCCCATCAATGATCTTGACTCCCTCTTACATTTTCAATGTCAGTTTCAGTCCTGGTCCATTGCCTCTTCATATCTTCCCCATCCAACAGACCCTGCTGTTTCTCTGCGTGGCCATCTCTTCCCTCACCCCTTTCTCTTGACCACCAAACACATGCCTCCCAGGAGCAAACACTGTGTTCACCACCCCCAAGTGTTGTCCCTTTACTGGGACAACTGGCAACACCAGAATGATGTCTACGAAGTAGATGTTCATTTTTTGACTGTGATGGTTTTATTGTGGTTACATGGGAGAACATCCTTATTTATGATTCTTTTTAATAGACTTTCATTTCTTTTTTTTATGTGATTATTTGAAAATAAAGTTCTTATACAAAAAGCCATTCCTACAAAGGCTTCTTCTGTAATACCGCACAGCTGTCCCCGTTTCCATTACCCTGACATCCTGCTCCAGAGAAGCAGGTTCCCATCCTCCTGTGCTGTAGCCGTACCTTCTCAACAAGGCTCTTTCTGCTCTGATCCACCCCACCACCACTGCCTAATTAAGGTTTTTCCAAAGTGCACTTGAGCTCATGCCATTTCCCGTTCCAGCATTTCAATAGCTCCTCATTATCTACCAAATTAAGTACAAATTTCTTAGCGTGACTTTCAAGTTTTATTCCCTTTTAGTTCCAACGAACCTCTTTCAGGCTTTCTTCCCTTCAAAACCCCCCATACCATGGCAAACCTCACAACAGGGCTGGACCACACTCCGTGTTTTTCTGCCCATCTCCAAGGTTCTGCTCACATAACTCACATAACCAGCAACTGTTCATGCCCCCTGCAAATTTTCCAAGACTAAGTATAAACACCAACTCTGACCACTGCCAACCCCCCTCCATCTTCCCATTTTCCAAGATGTGCCTAGATAATCTTTGCCTGTCAGAACATCCAAAGTTGATTTGGCCCATTAGAAGCATTTCATTCTGTTTTAGGTGGCAATTTTTGTATATTTGTCTAAACAACTCCTAATATATAGGGTAGGGCAAAAGTAGGTTTAAATGTTGTGAGTAGCAAAACACAGCTTATTCTTGTATTATTTTCCATACAAACAACTGTAAACCTACTTTTGCCCCAGGCTGCCTAAGGTGAGGTTACATACCAATGAAGTAGTCATCATTAATAAAGTTAAGTTATAGCCACAGTAATGAATTCAGATCCTCAGTTTTTAACTCTCTCGCTAGAGTATTAACTTTTTAAGTACTCAAATTACCTTTTGTTTGTCATCAATCCTTCCTGAGACCAGAGCTTTCTATTTCTTGCATAAAATACAAGCAATTTCTACCTCTTATCTACATAGAAGTTTTGGCCTTGGTCATATCACTACCATACACACAGAGGTTAACAGAATACCAATTAAGTAATACACATGTATATGTAATTACATTTTATTGGGTTAACCGAAAAGTCTGTTAGGTTTTTTCCATAAAATAAAAGCCACATTTTTTATTATCACTAATAGTTTTATTGCTTTGGATATTCTGAGTATTTCGGCTGTCTCCTGCTATTGGCTTCCTAGCAGGTAGAGGCCAGAGGTGCTGCTAAACATCTTCCGATGTGTAAGACGGCCCCATAGCAAAGAATTATTTGGCCAAAATATCAAGAGTATCAAGAAACTTCTCATACCACTTTTGACATGTTTGATCAGTCCGTCACAGCACTTTCTCCATACACTGCACAAATCTTTTGCATTTCAGTTGCATTTTTACCTTTCTTGAAATAATAAAGCATAATACGCCAAAAATGCTGCACATTTTCTTCTATCTTCACTATTAAAATGGCTTCACAGAAAGTCACCAATTTTGATATATACTTTTTAAATGTACGCTGATATGACAGCTGTCACAATACAATCTAATGAAAGTGTTTTGAATGAAGTTAAAGACAACTAAGCACTACTAGGGCCATAGTATGGAAAAAAACATAACAAACTTTTTGGCTAACCCAATAACTTCATCGTTATTGTACTGTAAAGAACAAAATAAAACTTATAAAATTGAAAACAAAGCCTGTACTTGTCAAGTTTAAAACTAGAAACACTAAAATTTACCATTAAGACATTATCCATTTAACATGCTTGATTTTCCTGGACTTTCATTAATAAATTTTGGAAAGCAGTCCACAAAAATATACAATTTAATGGCTATGTTTAAGCATAATCAAGAAGCCAGTATTATCCTCTTGATTTGAATTTAGTAAATAAAATTATAAATTATTAGCAGCAGAGCTGAAATTTTATCAGTAGATGAGTGATATGAACCAAAAGCAACAGTTGAAAGCCTAAGGGGAAAAAGTATTATTTCAGAGAAACAAATTAATGACATTGAAGCATGAGGGAAATGAAGTGTTACTCCCAAATTACGGTGATCCACATAACATCTGCTATCACTCTGAACGTTACAAGAATAGAGAAGTTCAGACATATCCAGAACTTCAATTTTGCAAAAGGCATCAAATCAATAAACAATAAATCTCCAGATCCCAGTTCAGCATGTCACTAGTATGGAAACTGCCTTAAGTTGAATACTTTGAGTTGACTTAACTGAAATCATGACTTTAATCAACTTTAAGGTATGAAGTAAACAGTTCAAAACATAATAATTCTTTAGATGGTAAAAAGGGTGAATGTACTAACATATAAATCTAGGATACTTGCAATGGTAAAAGCAAAATGTATAAAAGCTCACTATAATAGTGATTTATAGATTAAAAATGACTATGTTTTTTCATTTTTTTTGTTTTTGTTTTAAATAAAATTACCACCAGAAATACCATAGATGAATAAAAGTGAATGAATCATCAGGAGAACCAAGTTTCATTTGAAGATCATTTCTAAAAATATTTAGAATTCTAACCTGGAGGAATCAAAATATTATGAGACAAATAAGAAAAAGAAAGTTCCATGTTCTCATTTTTAAATGACCTAAGTAATTCTGTAATGGATTTATTTTTTATAGTAAGCATCAATAATCAATCAATCTCTTCCCTGGCCCCCAAATCCGTCATTCTTTCATCCTTTGCATTATGAAGAGATATTTACATCTCAAGGGTTTACTCATAAAGTTTACTAGAGACAGGGCCTACTCTGTAACAAACTCCTTGAATTCTGAATGTTCTGGTTTATTACAGAAAATGAGTTTCAAAAAAATCTAGGGAAAATTGAAAAATAACTGTAGATTGTTAACTAAATTGTTTCATTTCATCATGGAAAAAAATATAGCATATATTATGATAAGTTCCCTGACTGCTTGTCTTGAAACCTATGCAGGATACGCCCTTTGAAATAGTGAACTTTATATTCAAAAGTCTAAGTCTATGTTAGCACTGTGTTATGATGCTATCAAGTGCTTACCATTATCACCATAAACACCCAATGTTATGTCAACAGAAAAAACCCTGTTTCCAAAAGGAATGGTGTAAATTAATAGAACAAGAAATTCATAGTAAGTGTCAAATTTTGCAAAAGGAAAGATCTGATTTTATAAACTCTGCTTTTCAAAGTAAAATAATAGGTCACGCCTACTCACTTACTTTTAAATGGTAAATGACTTTTCTATCCCGACAACCCTGGAAACTACAGAGCTAGACTTGTAATTAAAATATACTTGAAACCACATTACAAATATGTGAAACCACATTAGCAAATATGTCAAGGGATTCAGATCTTTAGAAGCATCTTGTTGTCTTTAAAATACAGACACTGAGGCTGCAAGAAGTTGTGACTCACTCAAGATTAGTTTTGTTTGTGCCCGGCTGACAGGGAACTCCAATCTACATGACACAACGAAGTCCAGTGTCCAACCTAAGAGCTTTGCATTCAGCTTTTGTCATAATTTACAATGCGGCGCTTGGACAATCCATTCACTGGAAATTATTAACATGACTTTCATCACCCCTTTCACAGAATGCCCAGAGCCTGAAAAAATGGCAACACACACTTCCCAGCCATTACTCATTTTTATCAGCTTGAAAAATTAATCTAGATGAGAATCATTTTTCTTATTTGAATAGGGCACTCCTTCCTCAGCATAACAGTCAGTAAGGCTAACACAAACAAAGTAATATCTTTCTTCTTTGTTGACTACCAATGGGTGTATAGAATAGCATAGACCAGCAATTCTCAATGTTTGGGAAGAGCTTCGGTTTATATGAATTACATATACTGACATTATATATATTAACTACTACAATACCAGCATATATGTGAACAAAACGAACCTCCTCTGACTACATTAATACATATAAAGAGAATTTTGGAACACTCAAGCAGAGACAGCAGACAACACAGCCAGTGCCCACAAATACAGGGTAAGCTCAAGGTCACTGATTCACATTAATATGTTTAAGGCTGGACCATCAGGACGTGATTCATGAGTCAATAGCCTTCAAAACTGAAAAAGCATAAACAAATATAGTAGCAAATGTATCATGCCTAATCACACTTTTTTGAAATCAAAGTAGAATTTAACCATAAGAATTATCAATAAATATTTATTTTAACTGTGTACATAATACTTCTTTAAAATTGTTTTGTCTTGCCATGACTGGTATGGCTCAGTGGGTTGAGCATCATCCCACAAACTGAAAGGTCGCCAGTTCACATCCTGGTCAGGGCACACACCTAAGTCATGGGCCAGGTCCCCAGTTGGGGGCGTGCGACAGGCATCTGATCTTTCTCTCCCTTTCTCCCTCCCTTCCCCTCTCTCTAAAAATAAATAAAATCTTTAAAATTATTTTATTAAATTTCACATAATGAAGAGAAAGGAAATTAAAGAAATGGAAACTAAAGATTGTGAAAACACTTAAGATTGAATTAATTTAACAGTCATGGCTAAAATGTACATGATGTATATTACATACCAAGTGATATTCAAAGTGCTTCTCATAAATTAACTCAATTGTTTTCACTGCCTTTGAGATGGGTATTATTTAATCCCCATTTTACAGATAAGAGCACTACAGCCAAGAGAGGTGATGGGATGTGCACAGGAATGTGAAGCAATTGAATGGCACAGCTGGGATTTCACCAGGGCTGCCTTGCTTTTGACTACCAGGCTACACTCCCTCACACTAACTCAATGAAGACAGCATCCCTTCCCAAACTATTGACATTATGTACCGATTTCCTCCTGTACGTGTATAAGAGTGCTCTAACAGTAGAACACACATTGGGTTTGGTTTTGATGAAAAAGCGACCTCCTGACACACGTTAAGAGTTTAGAATTTGAGAGGCAGGGCTAAAAATGATGGAAGAGCTCATGTTGTTGAAAACTGGAAGAACATATCTTTTATGGAATATTTGCTTCCATATAAGCAAGAAGAGTCAGGTTGGAGTCAATGACGAGGAAAAAAATGCACAAATTAAAGTTTTTACTCTTGGTTTAGAAAAAAAAAATAGGAGAAAGATCTAGGAATACACATAAACACTTGAGTCTGGACATATTACCCACAAAATCAGTTTTTAAGGACAATATCCATATATTCCTATATGCCAAAGGAATTAACTATATCTAAGAAATCTATCTTTTATATGTCCAATAAAGTGAACATGTATTACAACCATGTAATAAAAACAGTACTGAAGCAAAGTCCAATGCAAGTATTTATTATATAACTGAGAACCACCCTTTAGTCATATCTAAAACCTCTTCCTTGTTTTTCTAAATATATACAGTATGCTATCTGCAATGAGGAGAGCCAAGAGATATTTTACAGTAAGTTATGTATGTCTTCTTGCAGTTATAAATATACCAATTCAAAACTACAGTGACATATTTTACTTCCAACTTGAGTAAGAAAGCAAGACTGTCCACTTAGTGATGTTAGCTGTGCTCAGTCTTTAAAAGCCCTCAACAGTTAAGGAAATGATTTATTTGTATTAAAAACCACAACTTATACACAATTAACCTAACTAGGAAAGGACAAAGAGTAGGGAGCTTGTGGGTAACAGATTTGGGGTTCAGTTTCATTTTTTCACAGCCAATGAAGTGATTAATAAAGAAAGGTTTAAAAGGGGGGGAGAAAGATTAAAACCACAAAGAAAGTAATTTAAAGCAATTTTAGTGAACCAGCATACAGCTCGAGAAAAAAGAACCTGGCACTACTCTGTTAAAGTAAACATAGTAGCAGGCAGCAGAAAATAAACTTTTTCCAAATACCTACAACAGACAGCACAGGGCCGGGGGTGAAATACCTGTATACAGGCTCCTTAAAAACCAACACAAATATTTTCTAAGAGATTTTAAGAACTTTTTATTCCTCTATTTAAAAAAAAGTAGTAACAGTATACCAACACGCAGCCAGGGAACACTAAATGACCATCCTGAAAATATAAACAAAACAGTAAACTGAAATGGGTTTAACTTTTCATCTGTAAATGTAATGCTAACCTTCCATATTTTATAAAGCCACAATCTTCAAAAATGGAGGAAAAGCCAACTTACCTTGATACATTTTCTGGAATGTACTCTAGGACCGGATATCCATCACTTCTTCTAGACGACAGGTCACCGTGCGACTTCCACGACTCCACTAATGTATTGACAGGAGGAAAGGAACTCAGGTGTTGGAAAGATTGGTCTCTGGCCGCTCGTGACAAAGATATTGTACCTTGAGCACCAATCCGATAGTGAAAGGACTGTCCACCTGAATTCACACCAACAATGGCAGATGAAGGGATGCTGGCCTCTGGAAAATAGCTCCCGTCCTCCGGTTCTTGTTTAATCCCCATGGGGAAGCCGCTGCCTTCACAGTTACCATCAAAGCCTGGCACAGGCGGTCCTAAAATTCCCGATAGAGAATAATAGTCTTTATCATCCATAAAGGAAAAATAGGAGCTGTCCATCAAGGGAAACGGGTTCACTGTCGGATTCCCTTTGAAAGAGGCGCCTGAACACGAAAGCTTGGTTGATTCTTGTTTGATTGGTACTGAGAAGGGGGAATCGGAATTTATTTTGCTGTTTCCCCTTAGACACGAGCTGCTAAAAACTCCGTCTGGCTCTGGTTTTATATACTGGACAATGTTGAGCTGGCCAGCCACGCCGTTGGAGATGGCGTTCTCCACTTCCTCAGTCTTGGGAAAGAGGACCTCCTGAGCACCTTTCTCCTGTGTGTCTGGACTGGGGACCGCGTCTCGGGGCACACTGGGTCCCGCGGGGGTGCCGGCAGCCGTGTAGCTGAAGGCATTGTTCACGGGGCTGCAGAGCGACCCCACGGTGCTAGCGGCCGGGCTGGAAAGCGTGGATCTGTTATTCGTGTTGGAAGGGCTGGACACAGAGCACCTTGAGTGGTTGATAGTTGCTGGGCTGGACACGGCGGATCGCAGAGTGACGTTCGGGCTGGAGACTGGAGACTTTACACTGCAGTGACTCGGAGGGCTGGAAATCGGGGATTTCATGCTACTTAATGGACTGGAGAGAGGGGAGCCCACGTTGCTGGCATGGGCTGGGCTGTGGGACCTGGAGCCGCGATTCTCGACATTTGGGGAGCCCGTCAGGGGAGTGCCCTGGGTGATGGGGCTGTGCACTGTGAAATTGCCGAAGCTGGCCGAGGTGGAGGACACGGAGCTAACTCCCGCGGGGCTGCACACCGCAGACGTCATGTTCAGAGGGCTGCACACAGACACGCTCTTCTCGTGGCACAGGATGGGGCTTTTAACAATGGCCCGCATGACCCCACCGTTCACAGAGTTCCCCGAGTCAGACATAAATGATCTCAAGGGCCTGCTCATACCTAGAGTGGAAGGACAATGGCCATTCTCTTTGTAAAATTTTACCAGTTGTTCAACATTTTGATAAATCTTCGCTGGACTCATGCTTCCTTGTTGGTTCTGCGGATCATAGGTGTAGTCTGCATCTCGTATGGAATCCATGTATAAACCCATGGACTCAGCTACCGTGGCTGAAAGTTCCTTAGATTCCAGCTCGGTTTTCACGTCAGATGTTAAAATCCCAGCCCGATTATTATCTTGCTGAAGGCAAGGGAGTAGTTCGTGTTTTTCTTTGCTGCTTCCTTGAGTACTGTTGTTTGGAATAGCGCCGGAAACACAGCTTACATTGACAATCTCCATGTAGTTATTCTCATCGGTCCTCTCTGTAGGTCTCAGGGAAGAACGATCCACAGCCTGAGAAACTTGACCCCACCGTCTTTCCATATCTAGACCGTCGGGGACACTGTGGTAGCCTTTGGTCTCCATAGCTAACAAATAAATTTATATTAAAAATTTTAATTAGTCATTTTTAGCAATATTACTCTAAAAGACATTCTAAAATGCCATTTACTAAGCCAACAATTTTCAAACACTGTGTCCCAAGAACATTTAAAATAGGTGATACCTGACTAGTTAGCCAGGAGCACAGACCTCTTTTCCTTTAGACTGTCAAATAAGAAAAATGATAATAGCCAACACGACAATAGCTGTCCTGTATAAATGAATAAAAATTATATCTATTTTTTGTAGTCAGACTGGCCAAAAATATAATATTTTCTTGGTGTGCTGTGAAATTTCAGTAATTAGTTTATGTGTGCCATGAGATGAAAAAGGTTGAAAATCGCTATACTAAGCTATAAGTACATAGTCTGCTTATTATAAGCAAGACTCCTAGTTATATTAAAATTGTTACCTGTTTAGGTGCTGATAAAACAGAGCATTGACTATAACTTGTGCAGATACCAGACTATAATAAGCAATCATGTAAAACTACATTATATCCAAATAAATGTAACATTTCTATAAAACAGCCTTTAGAGTTTGCAAAGAAGGTTTACAAATATTAACTTATTTAATATTCAAAGTAATCCTGGGTAACAGGAAACAAAGAGGAAACTGAGGACTTAGGTAGGTCACTTGCTTAGCATCAAGGACATAGTAAATGACAAAGGCAGGTTTAAAACTTCGTCTTCTCAAAGCCTTTGGAATCCTTTGTGGTATAGGGAAGTTGCTTCCCATTATCTAAGGCATAGCTTTATTAAAAACAATAAGGAAATGCAATTAATGTTACCATTTCCCAATATGAAGTTATCGAGTGAATTACCACAGGAAAAACAATTTAAGAATTATTTTAAAAACAATAAGATTTTCTCAAAATGTAGTAGTGATCCAAATCATTGTCAATTCTAAAAGTTAGAGATCCATATTTCCTAATTAAAATGGTTCGTAGCACAAAGAGGCTATGCCAGGAATGACAGTACTCCGCTCTGTACTTCAGTACTGGTGAGGACCTGGACATACACTCTGACCTAGTGTTACCTCTGCTAAAAAAGATGCCCAACAGACAAGACAATTTCATTCCCAACAGTAAATGGAGGAAGTTCGAGATGGGTTCTGACACCTTACTCGTTCATTCACTCAACAAATATTTACCAAGTGTGGGTTACATCCTGGGCCTACAATCAGTCACTGAATCTACAGTGATAAGCAAAACAGGCATAGTTCGCGTCTTCAGGAAGCCCAGAGGATTGCTGGAAGCATGTAATAATATCCATTGGCTCTCTCTCTCTATTTCATGACAGAATAATTGTAAAGGGTTGTATTTATATAATTCTTGCATTACATAATTCAATGCAATATTGTAAGCCTCTCACACACAGTAACTTATTTAGCATTATTTACCTTAAAGATTGATAAAAGTATTATAGAAATGATACAGCAGGGAAACTGAGGCACAGGCACACGGCTAAGTGGCAGAGCTGGAATTTGTCCCATGTCCCACTTTACACCAAGGTTATATCAACCTGGGCACTACTTACATTTTGGGCCTGATGAATCTTTGTGTGGAGGTCTGTCCCATGCACTGAGAGATGCTTAGCACATCCCTGACCACCCCCCACTAGGTGCCAGTAGCAGTCTCCATCCACAGCTATGACAATCAAAATGTCTCCAGACATTGCTAAATGTTCTTGGGGGGCAGGGGTGAAAATAACCCACCACCCCACTGAGAACCACCACAGTAAAGAAAATTAACCTATTCTCAGTAAAAATCTTATTTGTACATTCTAATATATAGGACTCCTAAAATTATTATGCTTTTTTTTTCAAATACTTTGGTTGTATAAACAGGCTATGACCCAGATAAAAGTCCTGATCTTAAAGATGCCATTTCTGCAGTTCGGTACACAAATATTACTTTCAACTTCTCATCCTTCTCCCCCCTTTTCCACTCATACCACCCCCTCCCTACCTTCCCCTCATTAAAGAGAGACTAGTTAGTCCTTTTGCTACAGAACTTATGTTAATTAACAAAGGAAAATAATAATGATTCTACTAAATAAATTGGCAATAACTACCACAAGACCCTACTATGAAATTACCTGCATATTGTAATTACCTCTAACTTTTCTGTATTCTACACTGGAATTTAAAGTCTCAGAAGGCAGAAACTTTATAAATTTCACCACTGCATCGCAAGCTGACAGATTAGTGCAATTTAAACACTTTGAACTATTATAATATAATCAATACTCAATAATTTGTGACCAATGAAACCTATAAATTATGCAGTCTACTTTTACTTAAAGAGCATTATACTATAAATTCCTAATCACAGATCAATCACAAAACACTGGAAAATAAATCAAATTACAGAGGCTGAGGATGACGTGGTTATCTGGTAACTCCAGTCAAAAAAAAAAAAAAAAAAAGCAAAAAACAGAAAAACACAGTAGTGTGAATAAAAGGCAAATACAATATAGTGAAATGGGACCAAAATGGCTACTGTTAGCATTTTCTACTTTACTAAATAACCATTTAGTCATAGCTACAGGTTGAAAAATACCAGTAAATATTATGTGCTTTTTTGACTTCTACCTAAGAATATTATGTCTCCCCCATATGAAACTTGAATGGATGGACATCTAAGGTCTGATGTTTTGGCTCCAATTCATTAACCACCACGAGTAATATGTCTATTTATGTTCAAAACTGAACACCTTCTGTGTTTCACCCCTCTACCTCAACCAAGTCTCCAAGTCCCCGTTCCCTGTTTTGGTAAAATGCCCCACCCTCTACTAAATGCCTGGAAGTCACCCTTGCCTGGGCACCTTTACTTAAGGCCTCTGTAGGCTCACCCTTCCCCATATCCACACCTACAGGCCTCATTCTCTCTCCCCAGGTCCTAGGCAACAGGCTTGTCTTCCCTGAGTCTTGCAGGAGAATTCCCATGCAGATCCATCCTTCGAATTCTCTTTGGGAAAGGATGATCACTTCCTGCATTTTTGAAGGTTCACAGTGTAAATCTGCATGCTAAAAACTCCTGGGCAGCTCCACAGTGCAGAAACCTGTTCCTTTTGAATCCAGCAATCCCTACATAATTGGGCCACTGCACACTTTTTCCACAGAACACCTACTGATATTCCAAGGGACGGTTTTCATCACTCTGCCCTATAGTGGGAATCCTAGCTCAGCTTTGTGAGACTATATGAAGATTCAAAGAGAATCTATATGGCAGATGCAGGCAAGGAAAATCTTAAAGCACTCTACAGGCAAGCATCTCATCAGCTAACAACATGCAGCTGATCACAACTTTCCAAGTCTTGTTTAGCTAGTCCTAAACTCCCTTAACAATAACATAATACAGCCTGCATTCCACTACATTACCGACAGGACTATCATTAAAGAATTTGTAACAGGCTCTGCCGAAATCTAAATTAGCTTTGTTTAAGGTATCCTCTTCATCTACCAACCCAATGCATCTCTCAAAAATAAAAGAGAAAGAAAAGACAAAAAAGAAAAAACAGAGCAAAGGCTGGCAACAGCAAATAGGGAAGAATGGAGGACATCTAGCACCTGCATGGCCAGGTGTTTTTAAAAACAGATTTATTGAAATATTTTATGAATCTCCCTATTATTTTAATTGAGCTTCTCTGTAAAGAAATGGATCAGGATAGAAATTTATTTCCCATATTGTCCAGGAAACCCAGGTTATCCTTTTGGAATTGGCATCATGACCATGGCTTCAACACAATTTCAGTCAACAGGAACTTACTAGTGAATACTAAAAATATTAGTTGGAGAATATGATTCTCATAGAACACACTAACTACCCAGAGGGTAAAGGTAAAGTTTTTGCTACTAACCTATGAGATACTGTATATAAATCTAGCTTATATAAAATGAAACTTGTCTCCCTAACTATGGGGATTACAACAGAGGCTTTCTTCGGACAAAGTCAAAAACCCTTATGACCCTGTAATTTTCATACAAATGGCCTCCCCACAAAACATAAAGGAAATTTTTACATAAATTAAAAAAAAAAACACTGAGAGAAGTTCTACTTTAAGCCATCTATAGGTTCTTAAATACTATTTTTGCAAAGGAAAAATCTGACTTTAAAATTTTATGTCTTATACCCTGTGTTCAATGATCCTTTTCCATAAGGAAGTAGTTGTTGTTGTTGTTTTTTCAGGAATATTAACAAAGACTCCTGCAAATTTGTATTTTATCTGAAAACACTTTCACTTTTAATATTCCCTAAAACATGGTTCTATTTTAAATGCATTGTTTTCTATAGTATTTTACTATAATATGGTATCTGAAAGACCACAATCTTAAGCATTTCACAATTTTCACTAGTTGCACAGTTGTAAGTTTTTTGTATGTAACTATTTTTCTGTCATCCCCACTATAGAACCATTATTACGTTCCCTTCGTTTATAGATGAGGTAAATGATAGAAACCAGCCCAAGGTCACCTAAGAGAGTAGGAGAACCAGTTAGAACTGAGCACACCTGATTTCTATTCACTCACCTAATTCACTGAGCCACCTGATCTTTCCAAAATCCCCAAACAAAACCATTTCTTCTCCCTTAAAGGAAAAAGCTCGCCTTTCGGTTATTTTTAAAAACTTCTCTCCTCAACCATTTCCATGATAGCGTGCCATGGAAGTCAAACATAAAATTAAAAGTTCACAGCAGAACTTCACAGATGGAGAATGCTATTATCATTACTATGTAAATATCATCAATAACAGCAGCTAGAGAAGTGGCAATACAAACGGTAAAGGGCAATTCAGTGCATTGGAAATTCAGCAGTTGCCAAGACTTGTCTGCTAGCAAATAAAAGTTTTCTTAACTTTTATGTAATAACAGTTAAAACCGATGGTGCCACAAACCATTTTTTTTAAAACCTGGTTTAAAAAAAAATTCAGTAGGAAAACCGATCCACGTATATTCAGTAGGAGTGGGAATGCCACCAAGAGAAGCTTCATCCCTTCGCCCCTGCCTTTACAATTCCAACTGATGCCACAGAAAGCAGGCTCTCTCAAGAGTTTCCTGAATGCCAAGGAAAGGGGACTGCAGGAATTTCCAGAGCCCCTTTTATGCAGGATCTATCAGGATCTCTATCTCCTTCCATTGCCCTTAATAAGCTACAGCTACAGCTGAGATTTGAGTGCTTCTGCAAATGATAGGGGAAAGAAATATTATTCAAACGTCCTTTAAAAATTGGACAAGGCAAACTACCGAAATTCATCCTGCGGAAAAGAGAAGGGTGGTGGTAGACCTCCCACTGCCAAAAGCGGCTCAAAGCCGCTCGTTAGAGGGCATTTATCCAAAGTGGCCAAACTTTCCCAAAATAGTCCTCTGGCGGCCAAAGGGGGGGAAAAGTGGAAAACCAAAACAAAACAACAAGCTCACAGCACCATACTGACTGTGCCTCCGAATTACGCAGCCACTTCTCCCAGCAAAGTGCACGTTCCCGCTCCGCAGCCGTACTCCCAGGCCGGCAAGCGGCGCCCCGCTGCGCACCCCCCCCACACACCTGCCTCGGCCGGGGTCCGTCCTGGCGTCTACCTGTTGCAGCGCTCACCAACGCTATGACACTCCTGCTGCGGAGCCCCCCTAAATCCAACCACATCCAGGCCAGCGAGTGCCGCTCCCCCTGCAGCGGGAGAGCCCGAGGCAGCAACGCTCTTGCACCCAGGTGACTGCACCGGCTTCCTCCAAGCAGCCTGAAGTTGGCTTGCGTCTCCCCTGTCCAATGACACCCCGGGCGCGGAGGGGCGGAGAGGACCGGGCTGGGCCAGGGGTAGGGGCAGGGCCAGGGCGGGCGAAATAGGGAGGGAGAGAGGGATAGAGGACGGGCGAAAGCCCGGAGGGGGAGTGGGCCAGCTCCGGGGCCGGCCTTTTAAAACGGTCACATGTCCAGATCAAGTTCAGGTTGCTATCCCGCCCCGATCCCTTACTATTGGCCCAAGGGGAAGCAAGGCTCCACGCTTCATGAGTCAGGTTGGTTTCTCATTGGTTAATCGTAGCTGTCAGTCACCAGGAGGGCGACATGACTGATACAAAGTTGCTGCGACACAGCCTGGACTCGGCAGTTCCCTTAAAGCCGCAGCAGCGGCGGGAGTTTGGGGTGCCCGGCAGCGGCTACGACTACGACAGTGGGCAGTAGACACCCTCCGCACTCTGACCCCCACCCGCTTTGTGCGACCGCCCTCAGCTTGCTCGCGCCCATCTGGCTCTCCTCCTGCCGACCGCAAGATAACTGGAAAGACATGCAAAGTGTGGTGACGCGGTAAAAGTCGGTTTTTCTTAGAGCCAGTCAAGGTGTTGTCCCCTCGCGCTCTCCACCTGCAGCGCCAGGTGAAGGCCAGCCCTGGCGCGGGATCCACCCACAGCGTCCGTGTGCAGGGGGGGACCCCGTGGGGCTTCTCCCGACCCCCGAGGTCCTCTCCACGCCCCTTTCCTGGGTTTCCCGAGTTACCTCGCAGAGAAGCAGCCGCAGCGTCCGCTGCCAGCATGCGAAAGGATCACGTTCCCACTCGACTGGAGTTCCTGGCCTTAACCGTGCAGGAAAAGATGGTGATTTCAGTGTAGGCAACCCCTTTAAATACAGCCTCACCCCACCCTCCATCCCCCCAAAAGTACCAGGATCAAGAGTTGCTGCTCTCTCTCCTTAAAATTTTGTTGCTGTATTTACTACTTTAGTGTTGGATTTTTCCACTAGTTCAATTTGAAAGAGAGCCTACCATCGAGGATATTCACTTCTTTATATTGGGTGGGAGGGGTGCGTACGAGTGGGAGAAACATACAGAAGGGGAGGAAGGAACCGAACTGTTTTCTAAGGATCCAGCATCAGCAAGAAGAAATTTATGTCTCCCTCCAATCGCCCCCACCTCGAATCTCTCCTCCCGCCCATCCAAACGCCGGGCTTCTTAACTTTGACTTCTAAGGACTTTGAGGGTCCGTGTACAAGGCTCAGTTTGAGGCTCCCGGCTGGCCCGAAGTCAGCACCAGTGACGTACACACCTAAATCTGGTCCCCACGGCCCTCTGCGACCCGCCTCCTGGCGCCAGCAGCTGCGCAGCCTTCCGCTTCACCCTTGCCCCGCGCCCCGCGTAAGTCGTGGGGGAGGCGTTCGCCCTGTGCCCAAAGGCCTCTCCTCCCCTTACAGTGAATTAAGCTTTGGGATTTCCGATCCTGAAAGCAAGAAGACTAAAACTTCCAGCCGTTCCACGTAGGGAACTCCCTGGAAGCGGAGGCGACGGTAGCGGCGCAGGAGAGCTGGACCGGACCCTCGACTCAGGTGTTCTGCATTCCCCTGCGCTGAACGGCCCCTGGTGCCTCCGCAGCCGGGAGTCCCAGCCAAGAGTCCCAACTTTCCCACGGGGCCCGCTGTCACGCGCGCTCGCCGAGGCTGGCGAGCAGTCGGGCATCGATCGCACTGGGGTGGAGCGCGGGCGGCAGGCAGGCGCTAGGGAAGTCCCGGACCAAGCGCCCGGGCAGGCGAGGAGGCGGCAGCTCAGCCTGCGCTGCCAAATTATTCATTATTAAAGGAATGAACGTGTCTGCTTTACTAAGTTTTTACCTCCTTTAGGGAGAGCCGGTCTTGCCCTGGATCTCAGCTTCTTGAAAAATCTAGGTTAGAACGGCGCAGGGACAGCGGCTGCGATCGCTCGCCTGCCCGCCTCCCAGCACCCCTGCCCAGAGGTGCCCTGGCGGGCACCTAGTCTTCTGCCTGGAGCCCACCTCTGCGCGGATCCTGCCTTCACCTGGGCCGCCCCAGAGCTCCCCAGTTCCCCTCCCACCGCTGTCAGTGCAGTGACTCGCTGCACTCACCTTTTCTAGGACATGGTGGGGAGGCTAGGGCGCGGAGTGGGGGGCGGGGGGCGCAGCGAGACTCCCGCCGCCACCTCCGCCGCCGCCACCAGCAAGTCCAGTTTTAGCAGATCGGCGGTAGGGATGGAGAGGATGGTAATCCTGACGGTCGCCCTTTCTGATGATGGGTAGAGCAAGAGAGCAGTAGTGTTGTTACCCCGCAGGATCAGGCGAGGCGCCGGAGCCAAATCACGCAGAGGGGGACGCGGGCGCCCGCCCCCAGAAGCAGCGGCTGGCCTTAAGCTCTCTGTGGCTGCTGGTCTCCCGGGCGGTGACCACGGCGGCTCTGGGAGCCGGGAAATTCCACGGGGTGATCCCGCGTCCGCTGCCCCGCAGCGCGGCTCTCCGTGCCCCCTCTCTGGTCCTGGGGTGGCCTGTGACAGGTTGGGTGTCGGAGTGTGTGAGTCTGTACGTGTGTGTGCGTGTATGTGGTAGGGGTGGGGAAGGCCGCAGGGGGAACCCTCAGCGCCGCGGCCCCCTCCCCGGGTCACACCCTCACCAGCAGGAGGAGGTAGCAAAGCGTCCTGCCACCAGCTGGTGGGAAACGGTCTGGGGGCTCCAGTGGCGCCCTCCCACCCCAGCTAGTGGCAGCAAGAAGGCAGAGAGAAAAAGGAACCCCAGTGCACATAGCCCACCACCCCTCACCAAGGTCCTCCCAAAGTCCGGCCCAGACCTCGCGCCGCGGCCTCAGGTGCAGTTCCCACCTGCGGGGGACAGAGTGGACTCTGGACTACGCGCTGGGGGCGGGAGGGAAAACTTTCTTTTCCTGCTCCCTTGCTGCCCACCCGGGGAGGCTGCTGCTCTCCTCACTCTCTGGGGCTCACTGCGCCTCTGCCCCACCCCCACCATGGGAGGGGGGTGCCGAGGAAGGGCGGCTGGTCTGCGCACGGGGGCGCTAGGGGTGGAGGGGTGAGGAGTGGCGGCTGCTACTGGTCCCCTAGCTCTGACAGCGTCTGAAACGCGGCGGGCAGCGGGTCCCCAGAGCTATCCTGGGAAGGGGCCGTGTGCCAGGGCCCCTCCCCCTCCACTCTCGGAGCGCCGCGCGTCCCCGAGCTGCTCTGTGCGCCCTCGTGCCCGCCCGGGCAAACACCTACGCAGACGCGAAAGTGAAAGGGGGCGACAGAGTAAGGAGGGCTGCGGGTGGCGCGCGTGTGCGCGTGCTCCCGGCGGGGGTGTGGGTGGAGGATGTTGCTGGGAGACCCGCGATCCCGGGATTCTCCTGCTCCCACTGGCCTGCAGAGCAGCTTCCTGGCTCCGAAGCCTCCCCCAAATCCCAGGTCACCAATCCCGTGCTACACAAATCACCCCCATCAAAGGATGTGTGTGTGTGTGTGTGTGTGTGTGTGTGTGTGTGTGTGTGTGCCCGAGAGATACGCTTCAGCTCCAGACTGTTCCACCACACTGTTACACTTATCCTTGGTGGAAGACTGGGATGGGAGAACGCATTGTGAATGTCACTACCACTTACAGGCTCCTCTGCTTGTGGTCCTTGATGACTCAGTTAAATCCCAAGAACTGACCACATACACCCCTTTTCGGCTTAACACTCCTTTTTCTACAGGCTGTTGAACCCCTCCCTCCCCCATTCCCTAACCTCGTTTTATTCTGGGTTCTAACCCCTTTTCGTTCTAAATAGCTGGGAAAGTTGCTAATCCCTTCCCACAACAAACCCTGTTAAACACGGAGCTGCCCTGTTAAAACAAGCACCGCCTTTCTGCGACCCCTGTCCGAATATCAACCTTCCCATTTCATGGGTCACCTACCAGTGTTGGCACTGCTTCGTTCTTAGATGGTTCAAAGTGGTATTTTGCCTTTAGCAAAACAACCTTTTGCCTCAGTTTCCTTCTTTGTTGGGATGTAGAATCCTTAAGGTATTTTTTAGGTGAAAGCAAGAAAATAACAACAATGTATCGTCAAATTAGCATATTAGTATATATTCAATGGGGTTTAAAAAGAACCACTATTTAGAAGTGCACTGACTGCAAAAACTGAATTTTGAAATGCATCGGGCATAAGATGGGTTGACATGAACGGACTGATAAAGTAGACAGAAGGATAAATAGATATGTGATAAAGCATGCATATAGTTCAATTTTGATGGTAGATTGTAGGTGCTTGGTGTGTGGTGTTCACTGTAAAATTGCTTCAACTTTGTTGTATGTTTGAAATGTTTCATAATAAAGTGTTAGAGAAAACTCTTATTTATGTTAACCCAAATGTTGTAAACTCTGTTTACAAAATCGATCAATTAGTCATTCTTCCTCATTTGTAAAATGATTTACCATACATAGTCTATACTAGGTACCCCAATACTATTTTAGTGAATAATTTCCACTACAGGCAGCTTGTCAGGGATCAAACTATTGTGTTATAACCACAACATTTTAGAAATGTGGATGATTTTTTCTGTGTTTTTTTTTCTTTCTCATCCTTTCTCAAATTTTTACCTTTCCTGCCTTTAAAAACAGTTTGGTATTGTAAAACTAAGACTGAGTTCTTTAGCATCGGTATATAATGTTTTGAAAGATATGCTTCTCCTGTCCGTTGGGAGAGATGTTAGAGGATCTTACAATTAATGATAAACAAACCTATATTTGTTTTTTGATATCCAATTATGTATTTAGATATTTGCCCAAACGCTTGAACAATTAAGTTTCCACCTTCTCTTCATTTTATTTTGCTGGCTGTAAGACAAGGAGTGGTCCTGTGTCACCCTTAAAGGCAGATCTGAGATTCCCTCATCTAAGGAGAAGGTGACACAGATTTTGCCTGGAATTATCCCACAGGCAAAGAAAACCTCTAAGAGACTCCATAAAAGATGAGGACGCAAGGGTTTCTGGTTATTTGGAATACTCTTCATTCTAATGCTCATTAATAAAGAGCTCAATCAACTTAAAAAATTATATGCCTAGTATACTTTTTCTTTGCAAAAGGAAGGAAATTTATTTTTAAGAAATAAAAACCAAGAAAGAAAAAGCACAGAAAAGGGTATTCACTTCGTCTCCAAATAGTCGGAGACTTTACAGCTGCCAAATAGTCTTAATTCTTGAAGCAGCATCAGATAGCTGCCTTTCTGGCAATTGTCCACCCTTCGTTCACAGTCGCTGTACCACAGGACACCTCCTTCCTTCAGCCCATTAGTGTCAGACTCCCTGAGGTTGGCCACCATAAAGTGCACGACTCAGCATTTGCAATTTACATGTGACATCACATCCTCTATTATATAACTTCAGATACAAAGCCTAATATCATCTAAGTTTGTGTTGGAAAAAAATCCTCCCTTCCTCTTTATTTCAATTTTAACAGAGCCACACCCCTGGGTTCCCTGATCCTTATCCCATTTTTTCAAACAGCTGACACTAGGGGTGAGGGATGGGGGTGGGTAGGCATTGAGTTGCCCCCCCCATTTGAATATATTTTGAAATGTATTAAATACTTCTTCTTTATATATTTACTTACTTATTTACTTTACAGAAAGTAAAGAGCAGTAGGTATCATAATTTAATTCAATAAGCTTTAAAAGTTAAAGGCTAAGCATTTGGTCATAGTTAACTTCATTAATAAGCCCGGCCATGCTGGCTTTTTTCTTTCTAAAAAGCTAGGCTTTTTTCCCCCCTCCTGTCTCTTACCAGCTGTTGGAAAGAGTTGAGTAAGACAGAATCAGAGAGAGAAAGGAGGGGGTTGTTGGAGAGAGAAGATTAATCGAGGAATAATATAAGATAAAACTTCTTTGTTTATTGCAAAACACACAAGTTAGAGTTTATAAACATTGCAAGCAAATAAGAAATTGTGGGCCAGAAGATAAATACAAAAGATATCAGGGTTTTTGTTAATATCCAAAATAGATCAAATTCAAGACTTGTTGGAATATGCTCATTAGCTTTGGTTATTCATTAATTTCTGTATTTTTAACCTATTTATTCATCTGTCTACCTTAACTTTATTTGCAGTCCTTTTAAATAGAAAATACACAAACCTAATGTTTCTATAGCCAGATTTTGAGATGACAGAGCACCAAACAGCCGATGCATCACAATTAGTATACCGTATTATTAGAAGCAAATCAGATTTCACTGTGCCTACACTGTTGTTCTAAATTTAGAAATAATGTACAGTGGTTGGGGGGGTTACTTAGAGCAGTTTATTTTAATAAAAATGAAGATATTTTTCATTTCTTTTCTTTCCCTCTGCTTTTTTTCTTAGTTTAGTACAGGAAATTCATCACTTTTAAATAACTGCTAATCTGACATAAATAACTGCACGGTTCATGTGCTCATTAGGATTATGGATCGAGAATGTTCCTCTGATATTATGTGCAATAGCAAGCACAGAAAAGTGAAACAATCTAGTGGGTCAGGTGTGGGAAACATAAGAGTCTGTTGAACTTGATGAAAAACTCATTTAGAATTTCTCATTAGGACTTCACAGGAGCCGTTAGCTTTTCAGTAGTTGGCACTATATTTTTAGCAGCATTTTAACAGCTGTCAGTAACAACTAAGACAACATTTTGATCAACCGTATTTTTTTTTTATTCTAAGAAAGATGATTGCAGAGAAACAAAATGCTTCAGGATTTGAATGTTGAGCTATGAAAGCAAAAAGAAAAAAGAGGTGTTTTCTTGTGATATAAAATGTTAATACATCAAGGGCAGACAATAAGGTAAACTATAAAATGAGGCCAAATGAATTTTTAAGTTTTAATTTTCTGAAGCCTATGTATACATAATAAAGATGATTTTATTCTTAAAAGATGTGTTCAATGTCAGAAATACAAATGTCAGAATAGGAAAATGTGCAGTGTATTTTGTCATATATTTGCAAGTAGGTCAAGAATAGCCATGTGAGCACCCAAAATGAATAAAATCTTTTTCTTAACATTAGAGTTTATAAAGGGAGTTTATCACATGTCAGATATATGACACTGGAAATAGCAGACAGAAAAATGTAAGAAGCTCATGACAGATGTCATCTTTATTCCTAAAGATAGAGGTAAATTTGCTATGGGTAATGCATTACAAAGCAGACTAAAACTAAATCTCGGCAACTGTCAAATTTCCCTTTCACCTGTAGTCTCCCCAAGTTGAATGATTCGGGTTCCAAGGGAAGCAGAGTAATGGTATATTATTAAAGAAGCTACTGAATCATCTTATCCAGGGGTCATCTGTTCATTTCAAGGACCTAATCCAAGTTTTGAGTTTGTCCCAACAAAGGCAGCTGAGTATTTCCCACTTCATCTGGCTGGTGCAGGGAGGAATTAATTCATTCTAATATCAAATGATATTTTTATTATATCGCATTTGTTTCTTCTAATCCTTTTGGGGGCAACAATTTATTAGTTCTTTGAATATGAAGTGTGATTAATTGCTTGGTAGGACTTTTTTTTTTTAACAGATATAATGAAATTTTAGGAAAAATTGAGGTTAGATATCCTTTCCCTTTTCCCAGCACAAATCCCTACCAGATGCAAATCTTTTGGTGTTGATAGTTTTTCACCGAGCACTATATGGTTTTCTTAGTGCACAACATTTTGACATTAAATATCCATGTGTAAAAATGAAACACATAAAATACTTCTTATATGGAAAGTATATCCACATCAGTTATTAATATTTAAACCACCTTCTATTTTGAAATACTTAGTCCTAATTACAGCTAGATTTAATATTTTATCAAAACAAGTAGATATGTTTCAATTTAAACTAGTTCATTACTTTAAAAAAAAAGCTTTTTAATGGCCTTGACCATGAATGTAGTAGGACCATGTCCTCTAAGTAGAGGCTGAGAAGACTTAGATTGCTGCTGTGTGATGACAATAGATATTGTTTGCTTGTATAACGCACCAAATAAGTACCTCAAGTCTTGGGATTTTCCTTATAGATCCATATATGTAACTTATACTTTATTGTTTTAACTTCATACAAAAGCACACTTTTTTTTTTTTTACAATAATTATATATCTCAGAGGAGAAACAAGTCCAGGAAAATTATTTTTATAATTACATCATTTCAACATATACTATTATTACCCTACTTATTTATAAATTATATTGCTCTTATTCCATCATATGAAGTTTTGTTTGAAAATATAATTTATATTTAAATTTTCTCTATTATGTGTATATATATGTATATATTATATGTACCTCTATTTTATATATATATATATATATATATATATATATATATATATATATATATATATATAACACAATTATAACAACAAAAACTGCCAAGGAACAAAATGCAATATAATATACACATATCTTTTTATCCATTGTAAGTTACTTCCATGGCCCCATAAGCTTGTGATACTAGAACACAACACAATTACTGGTACTGGTACATTAGTAAATTATGGACCCAGTAGTTCAATCAACATATTAATCCCAGCAAGTACACTCACGGAGAAATTCAAGCAAACATTAACTTCTGCAGATAATTCAGAAAGCCTGGGGTGCATGCAAGGAACCTCAAGTCTCAACCTCCTTAAAGGAAAAGTCCAAGCAGAAACTTCCAGCCTAGAGCTGTATTTCATGTCCCCTTTTCACAGGACTGGCAAACCAAGCAGTACAGCAGAGTCGGCTGGCATGGCTTTGAATCCTGGCTCTATCACCTACTAACTCTATAACCCAGGGCAAATTACTTAATCTTTTAAAATTTAGATTATTGATACCACAACAGGATATGTACTTAACACAGTACCTGTGTCTAGAAAGTGCTCTCAAAAAATGTTATTTACCTTCAGAGGTTTGTCATAGAATATCAAGATTGATTCTGAGTATTGAAGATCTTGCTTCCAATTCAAAGGGTTTTTTGAGGTCCCTGGAGAATCAGAGCTTCACTTGAGGTCCTCAAGCACTTCAGACTTCTAAAAATTCTCTTTCCTAGAAGAGTGATTATCAAATTTTAGCATGCACCACAATCACCTGGAGGGCACATTAAAAGAGATTACCAGGCCTGGCTGCTGTGGCTCAATGGATTGAGTGTCAGCCTGCGAGCCAAGTGTCGCTGGTTCGATTCCCAGTCAGGACACATGACCAGGTTGCAAGTCAGGTCCTTACCTGGGGATGCGAGTGAGAGGCAAGCACACAGTGATGTTTCTCTCCCTCTCTTCTCCTTTCCCCTCTCTCTAAAAATAAAACAAAGAAACAAATAAATAATTTTTAAAAAGAGAGAGAGATTACCAGGCCCTACCACTGGGGTTTCCCATTAGTGGGTCTGGGGTGGGGCCTAAGAATTCCAGCATCTAACAAGCTGCCAGGTTGATGCTGATGCTGCCCCAAAGTACAGGAAATGAAACAATTGTGCCCAGGCTGCTGCAGCTGGGAATAGAGAAGAGGGAGGAATGAGAAACTGGAGGTGGGAGACAGAAGAATGAAAGTGTCAGGTAGTGATAAAAAGGGGATGGAGGTCTTCAAAGTCATGTGGTCATTGGCAAAATGACGCTGGGTAACTATCTTAACACGCCAACTAACTGGTTTATACGGGGGAGTTGAGAATTGCTAAATTATAGTCCTTTCTTCAATTACCTTTGCGTGCAGTTCACTGTGGTCAAAGTCCAGATCACTTTTCTACCTCTGTTTTAAGCGTATTACAAAGATGGGTGCATTATTCTTGAGTTAGATTTTAACTGACGCTTTCTTTCTTTTTCACTTTCATCCAACCAACAGGGAACATTGGATCAACTGGACATGATGAAATTTTGACAAAGCCATAATGATCTTTCCTAGTTTTTAACCAATGGTTGTATGAGGAGATTTCTAGTACTCCTCCTCAGGAACCCATGCCTTCTGCTTACTTCAATAACAATTTCATGGTAGGATTTTACTTCATCAGTGGATGAGTGGATCAAAAAACCATGGTACATTTACACAATGGAATTCTACACAGCAGAAAGAAAGAAGGAGCTGCTACCTTTTGGGACAAGAGGGATGGAACTGGAGAGTATTATGCTTAGTGAAATAAGTCAGGTGGCAAAAGACAAATACCATATAAAGTCACATAATACAGGAAACTAATGAACAAAACAAACAAATGAGCAAAATAAAACCAGAACATGTAAACAAGGAACAGAATGACAGTGACCAGAGAGGAGGGGGGAGGGGGAAAAGGGGAAAAAGAAGGGGAAGGGTCTAGTCAAGGAACTATTATAAATAACCCATTGACATGGACAACAGGTGGGAGTTGATTGTGGGAGAGGAGAGACATGGGAGAAGGGGGAGGTGGGCAGGGCAGGGGAGAGCAATGGGGGAAAAATGGGACAACTGTAATAGAAAAACAAAAAGAAGTTGAAAAATAAAATTCAATCAAGATACATAAAATTTCTCTATCTATAGAGATGGACCTAAAAAATAATCAAGGGAAGTCAACAGAATTAAAATAAAGCTACATTCCCTGTGTTAATTTAATCAAACTTGACCTAGAGTAAACAAGATAAAAAGGGAAGAGTAGACTATGCTACTTGTAAGAAAACTTGGTATTTTCTTAAACTATGGTACAAACATGGCTAATTCTTGATCAGGTTACTGTTCAAGAGGAAAGGAGCCAAAAAAGTACAGGGGTACGCTGTAATTATCTGGGGGGTTCACTCCTTTGTTGTGATTGCTGGGCATTGCTCTTTTTGCTCCAGATCTTCAGAAGATGGAACTAGTTCTTAATGTAACCAAACCTCACACAAAAGGGGCCTGGTGGATAATCCCAGCTCATAGTTTCAGCTGAGGAGACAGGAATTTACATGTCAAACTGTTCTCTGAGATCCTTAGGAATGAAGATGACTTCAGGGCAATGAGAACTGCCCACATAAGAGATAACAGATCTTTGTAACAGAGCAATTCAAATTCAGTTCATTTCAATGGTACTGTGTATTGGGTCACCTTCAGATTTTAGCCCAATTAATTCTAATCACCTTTTACTCAACCAAATGCAGAGCTGATATAAATCATTGCATGTTGATCTTAAGTCATTACCAGAACTATTCCGATTGGTTGGTCTATATCGGACGAATTGCTAAATATTTTGACTCTAATCCTAGAGAAATGTGTTCAGTCCAAATTATACATGTGTCTTAGTGTGTTCAGGCTCCCATAAACAAAATCGCAATTCCAGAGTGCTGTCCTCATCTGGATGGTGGAGGCTGAGTCACCAGCATAGCACTCACAGTTTTCTATTAAAAAACAAAAACTTTGACCAGGTCTTTTCGACATATCACTTTGCTTACATCACATTAGCCAGAGCAATCTTTAAGAACGGTTGATCCTGCCACACTAAAACTGGAGTTCTACCACAGATTTATATATTACAGGTCTGGAGGCTGAAAGTCTAAGATTGGAGTGCCAGAATGGTCGAGTGAAGGCTGTCTTCTGGGTCATAGACTTCTCCTTGCGTCCTCACATGGAGGAAGGGGCCAGGGAGCTCTGTGAGGCCTCTTTTATAAGAGCACTAATCTCACTCATGAGGCCTCTGCTCTCGGGACCTAATCACCTTGAAAAGCCCCCACCTCCTTGAGGATGAGGGTTTCAACATATGAATTTGGGTGGGGACACAAACATACAGACCACAGTGACAGGCTTACAAGTGCAGCAAATTTAACCACAATTCTGCTCACCTTTTTTGGTAATATGTTAATCTTTAACCTGTAAACACTCATCAGGTGTTTCATACGTACTGATGTATTAGTCGGGTACAGATGAAGCCCCTATACAGAGACCAAAATACAGTGACTCAAATAGGAAAGAAGCATGTGGGATGGATTAATTGAAGAAAGGAGACAATGCCCAGGTTGATTTGTCAACCTCTCTATGAGATAATGTAGAGGGACTGCAGAAAGCAGACATTTTGCCTTCCTGAAATTTTATAAAGAATTCCAGATTTTCCATACATTCCAAATGCCATATATCTACTCTATTTACAGACCTAAAATGTTGAGATCGATTACAAAGGAAGCTGTGAACTCCCTACTCTGGAGGAATTTCATTTATAAGTAGGGTTTCCTCTTATCGGGAATAGCAAAGATGGGTCTGTAAGCAGGGTAATGAACTAAGGTACCTGTCAGTTCATTTAGTCTTTAAAATAATTACTTTGCAAACAGGAAATGAGGTCAGGAAGAAAGGCCCAATACAGCCTGATGAAACAGTGGGTGAAAAAGTACTTTGGAACTTTGACATCTAGACTTCTACATTTTCTTTTGAAAAAGTACCTACCTCTATGTCATAAACTAGGTATCCCACAAAAGAGGAAATTCAGCAGTGTTTGTCTGTTAGAGTGGCAGTAAAATATAAAGGTTAAAAGCGTAGAGTCCAATATCCCAGCTGTGTGACTCTCTTAAATCATGGAAACTTTGGGCCTCAATTTCCTCTTCTGCAGAATGAGATATTACAACTTACCTCATAGGGTTGTTATGGGGATTAACAACCTGTTTAATGACTGGCTTGTGGTAAACAATAAATATTAGCTATAATATTTTTACATACTCTTAGTTCTAAACCACTTTCTCTACCCATTTTCTACCCATATTCTTTCCTGCTCTCCAGGCACTTGGAATCTGACCTTATTGGATCACCTCCCCTTTCTTTGTATTTTTCTGACTGGGCTATTTGATATTCACAGCTGTCTGCTTGGCTTCTTTCCACTAATATTCAGGCACAATTTTCTTCTTCTACCTCAAGCCTCCCATTGCAAAACATGCTACTTCTGTGAAAGTTAAGACTTCCGGCCAAGATGGAGGCGTAGAAGACATGCTGCGTCACCCTCCACAACTAAGAAGGAATACAACTACGTACCTCAAAACTAGAAACAACCAGAAGACCCAGAAAATCAAATTACATGGAAGTCCAACAAACAAAGATATAAAGAAGAAATACTCATCCAGACAGGTAAGAGGGACTGAACCGGGCAGAGAGGACGGGGTGTGGTGGTGGCAGTAGCGGCAGGCCAGCAGAAAGCACAATCACGCGTTTTAAAAAGTCAGAAGGGACACCTGGGCAGCGTTTCCGAGCTCCTCACCAGACTTCGCAGCTCACGGTCTCAGCCCCGGAGAAAATCAAGCCTCATTGCTTCTGACTGCGCAGACCAGTGGGGGTTGGGGTGGAGGCAGAAACTGCCGGTTTCTCAGCAGAGTCCGCTTGTTTAAAGGGCCACCAAGGTCCTAGAGTGTTCGTAGACCCATCCACTCTGGGAACGACGGCCACAGCAGCTGCTTGAGGGGCACCAGTCCGGTGTGGAAGTGGGAGAGGTGCCTGGAAAGGGGCGAGTGCTGGGCAGGCGGCACTGTTCCTTCTCGGACCCCTCCTCCACATACAGCACCACGACGTGGCAAAACAGGTCGCCCAGCACTGACGAATCCCTAAGACTCCGCCCCTTACAATGTAATAGGAGCTACAGCTCTACCTGGGATGCTGAGGCAAACAAACACAGGAGCCTGACAGAATGAGGAGAGGGAAGAATGGCCCAAAAGGGGAAACAGATTTGGGAGGTTCCAGTGGGAGAACTAAGCGACGAGGGGATAGCCAGCCTCACAGATGAGGAGCTAGACAACCTAACTGATGGAGAATTCCAAACACTGGTGATAAAGATGCTCACAGGCTTGACAGACATGCCTGAGTATGGCAAACACATAAGAGAAGAAGTGAAGGCTATGCTAAGTGAAATGAAGGAAAATCCATACAAAACCAATGGTGAAGGGAAGGAAACCAGGGTTCAAATCAATGATATGGAACATAAGGAAGAAAAAAACAGTCAACCAGTGCAGAATGAAGAAGAATTGAAAAAAATGAGGAAAACTTCCCAAATTTTGTGAAGGAGATGGACATACAGGTTCAGGAAGCATGGAGGGTCCTGGGTGAGCTGGACCCAGAGGGAACCACACCGGGACACATCATGATTGATATGTCAAAGGTAAAAGATAAAGAGAGAGTCCTGGGAGCAGAAAGAGAGAGACAGAGAGTTGCCTACAGGGGGGGTGCCTATAGGACTATCAGCTGATTTCTCAGAGGACATTTTGCAGGCAGGCAGGGACTGGCAAGCAGTAGTCAATGTGATTAAAGGCAACCTGCAGCCAGGATTACTCTACCCAGCAAGGCTACCATTTGGAATGGAAGGGCAGATGAAGTGCTTCCCAGACAAGGTAAAGCTAAAGGAGTTCATCATCACCAAGTCAGTATTATATGAAATGTCAAAGGGACTTACTTAAGAAAAAGAAGATCATAACTATAAACATTAAAGTGACAACAAACTCCCAACTATCAACAACTGAATCAAAACAATAAACACAAAATCCAACTAAGCAAACCAAAACAGGAACAGAATCATAGGTACGGGGATCATTTGGAGGGTTATCAGCTGGGAGGGGGTGGAGAGAGAGAAATGGTGCAGGGATTAAGGAGCATAATTGATTGGTACAAAATAGACAGGGGTAAGTTAAGAATAATATAGGAAAGGGTGAAGCCAAAGAACTTATATGCATGCCCCCTGGACATGAACTAAGAGGGGTAGGATTTCTGGAGGGAAGGGGGGTACTGGGCAGATGGGAGCAAAGGGGAAAAAATTGGGACTACTATAACAAAATAATAAAATATACTTAAAAAAAAGGAAGTTAAGAGACAATACTATGGGTTCCCCAAATTTGATTTTATCTTTCTCTTTCTGAACACACAGGAAAGCTCCATATCTCAGCTTCCCTTGCATTGAAGTTGAATCCATGTGACTGGGTCTGGACCCTAGTGTAGTGGAAGTGACATGCTCCATGATTGTAACCTGCACCCGCCTTCCCCCAGCGACTGTCCAGGCTTTCCTTTTCCTTACTATGAATGCCTAGGGGCCCTCAAGTTTAGAAAGGAGACTGGACCCCAGGGTCACCTGTTGGAGGAAAGCTACCAAGGGAAGTTGCCTGAAATGCACCGGGCTATAATGTGAGAAATAAATCTTAATTGTGTGCATTCCATGGTATTTAGGTGTATTGTCCCAATTAATTTAGATTGTACAGAAGTATTTGGACAGACTATAAATCTAAAGTGAATAGTATTCTAGTGAAGTTTGAATGTAGTTATATTAGGAAACAATATTACTGAACTAATTATGGAGTTTAGGTAGCTGAACAGAATGTTGTAGAGAAAAGGGTAAGAACTGTAGAATGCCACAGGACCAGATTCAAATTCTGTCTCAGACATTTATAACTTTGACTTTAATATGTTCATTCTCTGGACTCCAAACAATACTTCCTTTCTAATAGTGTTATTGTATAAGTCAACTAAAACTTACTAGGTAACTCTCTTCTATTTCTACATTCCTTCTAATATTCCAATACTTCCAATCCAGTATTTAATTTCTGTGATTCGTCACTCTAGACTGCTTTTCATAAAGCTGAGTTTATAGGAATACTGGACTAAAGTCTTGACAATAAAGGGTAGCAATTTGGTCCAGAGAGAGTATCCACATCCTTAATTTGTGCCTAAATAAAAGAAAGTCATAAAATTTTATGTGTTAAAAGTAGTACTTGGTAGAGAACAATTTTCCCTTTATTTAGTGCATTATTCAGAAGGTTCTCAAGTTAGAAAGGCTATGCCATGCACCATAGCACAATTTTGAAAATATTGTATTTAATTAAAATGGGAATTTCTGAAATGATTATTAGACAATTTATATCTCAAAATCTTGCATAAAACTTTGACCCATGCAATATTGATGAGTTAATTTTCCTTTTCCCCATCTCATCTTAACAATTAGAAGAATAATCTCTATTTGAAATTATCAGGAGTGGGCCATTGTCAGAATGAGCCCCAGCAAAGGTTGAGATACCCAGTGACCACCTGTTTTTTAGCCTTTCTGTTTGCACACACACGCAAAACCACTGGCACACTCAACATAAACCTACACTTCAAAGGCACACCTGCGAGAGTTGCCATTGTTACCTGCTATTTAATATTTAAACACTTTGTTTAGCGTTTATGCCATACACTTGGTGGCTTTTTAAATTAAAGAAAGAAACACAAGCTAATACATAACTTTTTCAATTAAAAGGTAAATATGGCCCACAAGAAAAAGAGTATTAAAAATTCAACAGATATTACATTGTACATTTGCAGACCCTGATTCTACATTGTGTGGTAAAGTCCTTAAAATACTAATATTGCAACAGACTGAGTTCTTTGTGGCACAGCTCCCCTTTTATATTAAAATTAGTAAACTCATCCCTTCAATTTTCAAAGAGACGCCCCTGAAAATGGAGAGAGAAGCTGCTCTCTTTGTCTTCTTTGCCTTTCTGACCTTTGCTCACTCTTTCTTCTTTTCTCTTTCTTTACACAATCCCAGCCTCTAATTCCCATCAAAGTTCTATTCCAACACCTCCATTCCCCCCTCCCAACGGGGACTTGCATTTTATGTAGAGTTTGGTTCTGAAGTCAATGAACAAGGTGGAAAATCATATAAAGTCTGAAATTTCCTAGGGGAAAAAAAAATCCTGTAATTCTCCCTTAAAGTACAATATACATGGCCATTTGTATGCACGTTTGAGGCTGATCTACCATCCAACTCTGCCAGCTTTTCCTCCAGCCTTGGAACAGATTGCTGTTTCCTCAGTTAAACACCTGATGAAGTAGTTGGCTCGCATTTAGGGGCCATGTTGTACAAAAAATATATATCTTTAAACACTTGAATCACACTCAACATGGTGAGATGCTCACACTACGGCAGCGATGCAGGCACAGCGACCAAGCGAAGGAACATCGGATTCACATCTCCCTTCCTGCGCTCCTCTGGGGCATATGCTCTAGTGGAACGTGGGACAGAATCACCCACACTATTTACATTCTTCTCTTTCCCTCTTTCTCCTTCTGGCAGAGTAAGTAGAGTTGAGTATGGATAAGAACTTTATTTATATTAAGAAAAAGTTCTATGCAAAACCACAACTTTTTCTTAGAGGAGCAGTTCATGCGAGAGGAAATTTCAGGGTCTCTGTTGCTCCTATGTGCCACAGCAGGAATTGGTGGCCCCTTCAGTGTCATGGAGGGAACTGTCTCAGAGTTTATAGATGTACAAAGATGTCCACTTGGAGTCAGGAAGTATGGAGGCTCAAGAGAGCTGATGCTGCATATCCTGGGTTCTCAACCTTTGCTCTGTTGACATTCTGGTCCATACAGTTCCTTGTTGGGGTGCACTCTTCTGTGCATGGTAGGATGCTTAGCAGCATCCCCAGCCTCACCTCACTAGGTAATCACCCCCCCCCCCAAGCTATGAAAACCAAAAAATGTCTCCCGATATTGCAATATCACCCCGGGGAGCAAAGTTATCCTTGATTGAGAAACACTGCTCTATGTGAGAGAATGGAAAGGCTTTAACAACCTCGGGGGGAAATTCTGAATGGAAGGAGTGAAAAAGGAAATATGGGACGGGGTAGGAGGAGCTTTCTAGATAGCGCAAGGCTGGGTGCTCTGGGAGGTGAGGTAGCCTCCGAAAAATCAAGGCTTTTCAAAAACAGATAAGTCTAAACTCCCATTTGAATCTGTTTTCTGTTATATGAACCCCTTCCCCTTTCCCGAAACCTTCCATGAAGCCTACTATAATCACCGACAGCGCATGAGAGAGCAGTTAGGGAATGGCTACCTGCTCAAGAAAGGGACCCAGTTCCCTATCGTAGCCGACGTGATGTGGGGCAGGGTCAGCCCACGCGGGAAGGCTACTCAGGTCAGAGGAGATGGCATCGTGGAACCAAGGGAAGCATCCCCTGCATGAGTTGTGCACAAGACTTTGGATTCGTACAAACAGTGGGTGGTGGGTTTGAACAACTTTACCTGTATCCTCAAGGGCAAGGGCCTCTGCGGGGCACTGCGAGGGGCACTGTGAGGTTTTGTGACTTGCAGGTACACTGTGCCACACCGAGACACCAGCAGCCCCGACAAGGGTTGGTGTGGGAGGAGATGCCACGCATCACTTCTCACCACGTCTCTAAGGGAGTTAGCGTTAGAATCCGGGGCCTCCAGGAGTGGGAGGTGATCCCATCTCTTGTGAGCATGAACTTCACTATGGGATGTAAACCTGCCCCAGGACCGCGCTCATTCCCCGGCTCCCTCCCCCTCAGCGCCTCTCTGTCTCTTCTGCTTCTGCATCTCAGTTGCTCCTCTGTACCCTGTCACAATGTCCCATACTTTTTTCTATTAAAAAGTTGGGCCGTATCCCTCTGCCACCTTCCCAAGGCTGCCTCACTGGCTGGTACAGATTTGGAAGGCTTCCTCTTCTCTTGGCCCCCTTCCCCTTTAGGGTCAGGTTCCAACTGTTTCCTCAACACATTCTGCTCTTTGTTACTCCCGTGCAAATTGAGTCTCCAGCTGCTCTTTCCTATAGAAAGCCTTTCACTACCATATCTTCAGGTCTTAATTTAATCTATTCTGTTCTACTTTAATATATAGGTCCAATAATACTATTTCTTATAGTAAGATAAACTGAACTCAACAAATTTTATCGATACCTCTTTAGAAGCATTTATCATTTTATATTTGTTGTCTCAGCTGTTAGTATACATGATATACTTACCCCTAGACAAAGAGCTCTTTGAAAACAGGAACTATGTCTTAACATAATAATAGCTTTATAATAGTTATGTAGTTGATTTTAATTTTATTCTGTTTTTCCAAAAAGAATTTAAAAAGGCGTAGAAGGACACAAAATACTGGCCAATTACTTAAAGTGAGGGGGAAAAAAGATATAATAGAAACTTAAGAATAGTAGATTATTAATAAGCGTTTGCTCAGAATAAATCAGTTTTCTTGACATAGAATTGCCAGTGAGTTAGTTCAATCTGAGGACAAACTGCATTTGCTCCCTCACTCTCACCTCTGTCCTAGTGGTGACGTCCTTATACCATCCCCTTCTTTACTCCCTACATCCCCTATTTCCCAAATCTGGCCGAGCTTCTCTGTGGGGTCCATTAGAAGCTGCCTTCTTCTTCCACAACTGGACCTTCCTGACCACAGAGCTGGGTCTAGGCAGGGGTGCTGGATTCAAGCCAATGCACATCTTTTTCTTGGATATTTGGAGCTGGAGCAAGAGGTGAGAGCCTTTTCTCCATGGATGGTGAGCTAGGAAGCTGCTGAATCACCACAGTCCCTGGGTAGAGAAAGCTGAATTTTCGGGAGAAGAAGCCAACCTATAGAAAGAAGCAGAGTGCTCGCTTTGTCAGCACATGCACTAAAATTGGAACGATACAGAGAAGATTAGCATGGCCCCTGCGCAAGGATGGCATGCAAACTCATGAAAAGAAAAAATATATATAAAGAAGCAGAGATCAGGAAGAGAGAGAGAGTTCTGTGGTATTTGAGCCCCAGGTCCTTGTTTCTGAGCTATTCCCCTAAAAGCTTCCCTCGTCCCCTGCTTTCCCAAGTATATTTGTTAGTGCTTCTTTTGATTTGTATTGAATTAAGTCCAAACTCTTGAATCTGACAGTCCAGCATTTCCAGCACCCAGTCAGCCTTATCTTGCTTCTAAATTCTCAGTGGAGAGCTGTCTTCTCCCAGACGCCAGGCTCATTCTTTCCTCTGTGGTTTTCTAACAGTTATTTCCTTACCTTGAATGACCTCCTGCCTCCTCTCCCTGCAATACTAATTCTAGCCTTTCTCCAGGGCCCAATCTGAGACCTACCTCCTCCATTAAAACCCTTCTTGATTGATCTTTTTCTTCTCTGAACTACTGTAGCCCTTTTACCCCCAGCTTTTTACCATGCTGTCTGAAACATATTTGTTTTTCTGCTTTGGTTTGTTCTCTTAAGTGTTTTCTGTGTGAGAGAATTTTTCTGGCTTGTTTATTACTTACAAACTTAATTGTCCTGAAGAAACAGTGTCTTCCCATTTGTGCATTAGCAGCTTGATTTGTTGCAGTCTGACAGTTTGGGGCGACGGTTGAGGGGGAACTGAACTGGTCCACACGAAAGACAGGGCAGACTATGAAGCTCCTGCAAGCAATTCAGAAAAGGAGAAACCAGGAGAGGAAAGAGGAGATCAGAGCAGTAAAGCAGACAAAGGTCATGTGTGGCCCAATGTGATCATTCTCTGGGGCCTCAATTGCTAGAAAAATTAAAATAAAGTCATAAAATGCATGGAGACTATGTATATGTCATGGAAATTGGTGACGAGATAAGAGATTTTGGTCTAGATTTTCAAGGGGAAAACAGAAGCAACACACATGGATGCAGGTGCTATTGACAGTGACCATAAGAGGTACAAGCCCATGGGGATCCATTTGCAGAAAAGCACGAGGAGTTTTCAGATTCAATCAGCTCTGCATTGGGATGGGGGTAGGAGGTTCAAGCCATGGGGCAGAAGGTCCCAGAAAACACCTGGGGTACAAATCTCTATTAGTTGAATATTAGACACACTAGTCTTCCCTCCCAGCTTGACTGTAAGTTTCATGGCTTTGGGACCATGCCGTCTTTTGCCTTGGGGACTCTCATGCTGTGTCAGGCTCTATGTAACTGTTTTTATCCCACCCCTTTACTTTTCAATGCTTTCTCTATATCAGTGTTAGGCTAATAACTCAACTCTCTGCTTTATGATAGAAGTGGGAGAAGGAAGAGGAAGAAAGGAGAGGAGAAGCAGAGTCTTCTGCTGGTGAACAAACTCCATTATCTGATCTCATCGGATTTATCCAAGCTTACCTCCTCTTGCCCAACATGATTCTTTTTTCCAGAAATGCATAATTCCTCTCTGTCTCCTCATAGAGTCTCATCTCACTGTGCGGTTACGCTGTTGTCCTTACCTAAAAGACTCTCCATTCTCCTCTCTACCTACTAAATCCTACTTGTCTTCATATTTCAGCACAAGATACAGTTCCTCCAGGAAACCTGTTACATCTGTCAATCACTTTCCAATTATATTCCTTCTCAGAGCTTTAATTACATTTATAGTTTGTATCATGCCACTGATTATTGCTCTAGTGATTTTTATGATGGTTAATCTTCTCATAAGCACCTTGAGAACTGAAGAGGCGATTTTATAGTTTTGATACACTGAGTACTCAGTACTTAGTAAGTGTTTAAGAAGTCCCTTTCCTAAGTGGACTTACAAAGGGCAGGCTTTGTTTGGTTTCCTACTCTTCCCCCAATGCTAGAATATTGCCTGGAAAATAATGGGTACTGAATGAATATTTGCTTAAGAATGAACAAACAAACGAATGAATGAATATTGGTCTACCAACCTTTACGACTCCCAGTAGTGAAGATCAGTCTTTTTACTTTGTCTTTCTCATCCAATGTTTAAGGCATTTTTCTCACTCTCTTGATTTTAATAACTGTACTCCTTTGTTAGATTTCCCAACCTTTCTGATAATTTCAAATGCTGCTACCTAGCTCCTTTAGTGTGGCATCGCTCATTCTCAAAGCACTACACTTATTTCAAATTGCATTTGTGCCTGATTTAATCTATTTATATTGAAAGAGAAAATGGGAGCAATGCATATGGGTAGCTTCTTCCTTCACTTTCTTACTCCCTTGAGTATATTACAATATTTAAAAAGTAGAACTTGGGCATGTATAATGGTAAAAAGAATCTCTCTAGAGACATACCATTCTCATAAATGGAAATATTCAATATCATAAAGATATTAATTATCCCCAAATTAATATATAAAAATCTCATATAATTCCAACCAAAATCCCAACAGAGAATTTTATTTGGTGAAAGTTAGGTTGATTCTAAAGTTCACTGGAAGTAAAAGGTTGAAAACACCCAAGACGACTTTCAGAAAAAAAAATAAAGAAATGGGACTTTACTTTTCAGGTATCCATATTTATTTAAAGGTTACAGTAATTAAATCAGAATGATGTTAGTGCAGATACAGACAAACAGCCTAATGAACAGCACAGAGGGGCCCAACACACACACACACACACACACACACACACACACATACACAGAAGTGACATGCAAATTAGTATGGGATATTAGGTTAAAAAAAATGGTGTTGGGACAACTGATCGACCATATGAAAAA
This sequence comes from Furipterus horrens, assembly GCF_987537825.1. Lineage (NCBI taxonomy): Eukaryota > Metazoa > Chordata > Mammalia > Chiroptera > Furipteridae > Furipterus > Furipterus horrens. The sequence goes on from NW_028327180.1 coordinate 16,143,787, forward strand.
AAAAGTATACACACTATATTATATATACAAAATAAAATAAATTCCAGATGAATTAATGGCTCAAATGTAAAAAGCAAAAAATATAATTTTGCAAGAAAAATACAGAATAGTTTCAGGACTTGGAACAGGACAATTTTTTCTAAATAACAGAAAATACATAGGTAATCAAAAAAGATGAATAAATATGACTGAATTAAAATTTGAGATTTATTTTTAAAAAAGACACCATAAAGAAATTTAAAAGGCAAGTGACAGACTAGGAAAAAATATTTCTAACCATAAATATGATAAAGAATGTATCAGGAATGTACATTTTTAAAACTCAATTATAAAAAGATAAATCAATAGAAAAAATAATATGGGCAAAAAGATGCATAAGCAATTCACAGAAAAAGAAAAAGAGATGGTCATTTATGTTCAACTCTATTACTATTCAGGGGGACACATGGAACAAAATTGTGAATGTAAAGTGTATACATGCCCTATTTTTATTGAAATTCTTCTTCTAGGTTTTATAAACACACACACACACACACATACATATATACATACAGACTCATATATTAGAGAAGCTTTTGCATACATGAACAGGTAGATATATACAAAGAAATCTGAGCAGAATTATAACTGTAAAAAAATTGGAAAAAAATGAAATTTTCATTAATAGGGGAATCTATAAGTAAACTTGTGGTATTTTCCAAAATTCAGTTAAAATAAACACATTAGAGCTACATATATCAACCTGAATAAACTCCAAAAACACAATTTAAAGGCAAGGAAACAAATTGTACAATTCCTTTTACATAAAATTTGATAATGAACAAAATAGTGTTTTTACTATTCAAGGACTTATGTTGTATAGTATAGCACAGTAGGTTCCCCATAAAGCAGATAGAGATTACCAAGCAGGAGGTTCTTTAGAAAGTGCTTTCAGGAACATCTTGTAGGAAGGAAGTGAAGACAGCAGGACTGGTTAGGAGGAAAGTTTGGGCCATGATATAGTTTTCATAAAGGTCTCAATCAACCCCTTTGAAGGCCTGTGAAACTGGGATTGCCCCTCAGAATTGTCCTGAGTTGGGGTGAGGGCCCTGGCCTGCAACAGTGAGTCACCAGATGGGGAAAGGTACATGACCTTGGTGCAGGCAGCTGCCCTCAGCCTCTGGGTCATCATCAGGAACATTCACACGTATATTCTCATTCTCTTCTCTTGGACACATGGCAGCATTCTACTTGCCATGCCCTTTGAGTTAGCTATGGCTGTGTAACATGCTTTGGCCAATGGAATGTGAGAAGTAGTTGAATGCGTCACTGTAGGTAGATACTTATAATAGTGTACATGTGACTCTCCACTGCTGTGGTGACCTGTGACATTCTGGTTCTGTGATGGCTCTTTTAGCAGCCTGTCTGAATGAAGGCAATGCGGGGCAGTGCACGCAGCCATCCTGTGACCAACATTGGGCATGAACACAAATAAACACTATCTATTTTAAAGCATTAATATATTGGGTTTCTTGTCACTGCAGCCTAAGAACCTAGATGTCCTCTCTAATACCACCTCTGGACTCCAAACATCGCTTCTGCCATCTTTGAGCTCTTTTCGTCTTGACGTATATACTTACCTAACAGCTTTTCCTATCTCGTTTCCTAGATCAGGGTTTTGCACAATGTGTTCTGCAGAGAAGTAGTCATGTGGGCTGCTCTTCAAAATCATGGTGTTTATGTTCAGCTAGGCAGAAAACCACATACCTGATCACTCACTCTCTCAGGGGCTTATAAATGCTCATTAGCATATTAGGTTTCCAGAGCAGTCTTTCCATAAAGAAACTGGTTTTAACTAATTTTAATCTTCCATTTCATAAACTTGTTTGACTATGGAATCCTAAAAATAACATCTATTAACATCTGACAGAGGAACACATTTTTGGAAACTATGCCCTAAGCAATCTTCCTCATTCCATTCCAAATTAAACACATCCAGCGGGTCTACTTGAAAGCGAAGAGAATGAACTTGGGACTTATTTGCAATGAGTTCAAGAACTAAAAGTTTTTCTATATGCATAAAATTTCAATAACACTGACTTGTAAAAAAAAAAAAGCAAAAACATTCTATTGGCTTCAAAATCAATCAACACACACATGGGATATACAGAGTAAGAAACACAAATACGTATTAGATATGTAGTCCTTAATCACCTAAGGTTAGCAATACATTTGCAAAGATAATATGCAGACTCATATAATGCAAAACAATAAATGTATATAATCACTGTCAAATGAGTGAGTGTATCCAGAACTCTGAGTGTCTAATATCACACAAAAAGAGAAGGCTAGACTTGGTGTCTACGCTCCATGTATTGGATCCAAGAATCAAGGATTCGCTGAGTCATGGAATCCTCACTCTTCAATATTATTCTAGATCTCTTACTAAAGCGAGATATATAAGAACTTAAATGTTATAGGGTCATAAGCATTTCTGTATATTTCCATCACCGCATCAGAAATCGAAAGGATATTTGCCAGTTTCCCAATCTGGCTCTGTCCAAAAAATGTCTGCCTTCCTTAACTTTGCAGCAAATTATAGCACCGATTGCTGGCTGAGAAGTTGAACCACTCAGAATAAGGACACAGGGCCGGTAGCTGACTGTCTGGGCCTTTATAAAATATTTTTTTCTTACAGAATTTAGTTGAGTTAAGGAGTTACTTCTTTTGAATGCAAACTCCATATTTAAATAAATTAGAGTGGTTGAAAACTGGACTGGGTGGAACAGAATGTTGCATAATTTCTAACCTCCTCTTCTTCCTTTTTATGTGTTATGAACGATGAGGAAGCTTAGCTGACAGAAAGAAAAGACAAAAAATTTAAAAGAAACAAAAAGCTGTAAGTCTTGCTTTTGCCTCTATACATAAGAGTTTGAGATAGGAATAAAATTTATAGTATCATGTATTAGAGACTCAGAACCCAGATATTTTGGGAGTAGATGGCTCAGCAAAAACACAAATTACTTTTAGACCCAATCTATTATTTATTATTTCAATTTATAAAACATGCACCCAATGCATCTTTGGGGATGAAGAGTTCAAAGTCATTGTGATTGTTTAGTTGGCTTATCTTGGCATTTAGAAATCTGCATATTTTATGTTGACTTGAAGTTGTGTTCTATAAGAGATTGTTATGCCATAAAAGCAAAAAGTAGATTTCAAAGAATAAAATTCACAGTGTCATCACAAATATATTAAGTACTTTTAAATTACATATCAAATAACATCAATAGAGGCTTGAATTAAATTGTGAGGAATGGCTACTCGTATTTGGAGTGGGGCATTGTTTTTTATCACTACAGTTAATCATTCTTATTGTCTTCAAGTCAGAATAAAAAATACCCCACAGAACTAGAAATGTGAACCCTATTATTTGTAGATTGAAGTAATGAGTTTCTTTAGGTGGATTACTTATGCTTACATTATATTACCATTTCTAAGAGCTTCCTTCTCCCCCTGCCAAAACTTCCCCTCACCCCACTTCAACTGCCAGAAATGTTTTGGTCTGATGAGTAGACCCAGCGTTCCAATTTAAAAAAAGAAAATTATACTGTTGAGCTCACGTTTCTTATATTACTTTAGCTTATGATTAGTAACAAGTCTTAGAAAGTTCTAATTTTGAATCTGAGGATCTTTCTTTTCTAAAACAAAAACATAATGATGAAAAATAATGTTTTCTATATTAAAAGTTAACTTTAAATGTTACGTTTAATTGAAATAATATTGCTTTGAAATCAATTTATTGCTTTTTTCTTAAAATATACAGTTATATAAGCAGATAAAGAAAATTAAACTGCCTTTTAAAAACTAACAGTGTAAACAATAAAAATAAAGTAAAAAATAAAATAAAAGCTGAATTGTAGATACCTCCATCCATACGTATTCAAACCTTGAGTCAGAGTTTTATTTTACACTTGATTTTCTATAGTTTCTTTCTTGTGTAATATTACATATCTTATGGGATGCAACTATTTTCAAATACAGTAAAGGTAATTAAAGTTTACCTATACTATAAATATAATTTATTGCTGTCATTATTAAAGGGGAAATATTTTAATACATTAATAAATTCATAAATCAGCAGCTAGTTTGCAAACATCTTATGTTAAGTTCGATGGCATTTAATTATTAAGACAACTAGGCAATAAGTGAGCTGCTAATTAAAGCCCCAGCAAACAGCTACTCTCCATCCTTAATTTACAATTCTGTATCCATCAAAAAAGTTAAATAAAGGTCATTATATCTCCTCATATCTAGATATGTTGGTAAGAAATCTGACTGTTGAATTCAATATCATTAGATCTGAATCTGAATGTAAAAAGTAACATATAAAATGACCGAACAAACTAAGGAAAAAAAAAACTCCCTACAGTGAGGCTTCAAAAATGACAGGGCTAATATGATTGCGGGAGAGGGGGTGGGTTGGGTGGGGGAGAGAAATTAGGGGAAAAGGGGACAACTGTAATTGAAAAACCAAAATAAAACAAACAAACAAATAAAAAAAATGACAAGGCTATAAGACAAACTACTTAGAAAAGCACATTTCACTTTTTTGTGCAAAAAGCAAAAGCAATGCAGCAAAGAGCAGGTAAATAGACATTTGTGTTATTGTATTACTGATCTGAAGTTTCTGTAGGCACAGATAGGATGAATAAAGCTGACTGATATACAAATATATTCTTAAAAACTGAGTTCAAGTTTTACCTTGCTCATCATATGAATGTGAATGAGAATAATTCAAAAGCTCATTCTGAACACACTCCTTACCATAGAGCACTTAGTGAAATTCTGGTTTCAAACAGCATTTAGGATATAAACAACAGAATGAAGAATCAGAGGTCCCATTATGAAAGGGACAGTAGAGTTTTCTGAAGGTACTTGAATTCTTAAAACCTCTAGTTGATAAAGATGATTGGATCAGCATCCCAGAAGAGGCTGGTTGGTTCTCAGGAGGCTGTCCACCTAGGAATATCTAGCACCAGATTCATATCATGTCAAACACTGCTGCTCCTCTCTCTCTGTACTGCCTTCAGGAAACCGTAAAACAACACACAGGCTATTGTGGAATGCCCAGCTGCCCAAAGCCTAAGCAAATGGGAATTTAAATGACCACATGCATTTTCCCTAGGATTTCAACTCTGCGTTGTGTTTATAAACTAGGAGTGAAGAATTTCAGAGTACATAGATTTATATGTACATATATTTATACATCTCAGAATATATAAAATAAGAGTGAAGAATTAATGCACTTTAATAGGAGTGAAGAATGTACTAAATCTGGTTCACATAGTTAGTTAAGGTAATCCTAGGGTAGCAGGGTCATTTACATTTATTGAATTCAATAGCTAGTCAAACACCTTTTTAATGAAGCGAAGCAGTAAGCTGGGCCTGACTGTATCATCGTCTGTCATGCTCCCCTGTCTCCATCCTCTTGGCAATGTGATTGTGCAGACATGTTCATCAAGAGGTAGAGTCCCTCTTTAATTGGCACTCACCTTGTGACTTGACCAGTATGATGTGACAAAAGGGACAGTGTGGCAGTGCCAAGCCTAGGACTTAAGAAACTTTGCAGGCTTTTCTCTCTTGGGACCCTTCTCCTATCAGGTAAATAGGAGATGAGAGACCAGAATCACGAGAACTAAGTCAGCCCAGTTACCCCAGCAGTGGTCCCAGATGTGAGAGAGCCCCACCAAGGTCAAGACCTGACCTGAAGCTCCAGAACTGACTTGAAGCTGATCTAGAGCTGATCACAGACTTATGATGGATCCCAGCTGAGGTCAGAACAATTGCCCAGTTGAGCTCTGACTAAATCACAATAAGCTAAATAAATAGCTAGCTGATACAAATATATTGTCATTTGATAATACCCCATTGTTCTCAATTAGTAGTACAGAGCCTGAGAATTGAGCCAATAAATTCAGGACCTAAAGACATAAACACATTAAGCCACATCTATATGAATTATCATCTTTAAACTGTTGACATATTGCATTTTGCAAGGTTGTATGCAAATCAGGTTAGTCACTGCCTTTCAGCAACTTATAAAACATTATTTATCATATGAAACACATTTACATTTCTTATATTTGTAGAACTGTATAAAATATGTTTGTGTTTAATTAATTGGCATGCTTTATATATCAAATAATTTAAAGTTAAAAACCAAGAGGAGATGACCCTAAAAAGACTCACATACCTACTGAAAACCAAACAATGAAGCTGGTTTATGTATAGGTAGCCATATATATGTACATGGTGTTATGCAAGGTCATTAATTCTTTTTAGTATCTAGGCATTTTTCATCAATCAAGAACCAGTCTATCAAAGTAGAGACATGAAGTGCCCTTTCCTCATTCCAAACCCTTCACATTATTATAATTTTATTTAGGTCATTATATATCAATGCCACAGAGTGGGAAAATGATAAAATTTTAAAGTTAGAAGGAACTTTAGAAGTTACTGAATGGGGTAGTGAACAAAGCAATAACATACAAAGAACCCTATTCTATTCCCTGCTGTATGGAACTTCTTTAGTTAATAGTTTTGGGTAGTAAAATGAGGATTTGGGTAGATATAACTTCTTTGTGTGAGAAGGCAAATTAAAAGAAATGTATTCCTCTCTGCATCCTAAAGGATGGTTAAGAAGAGCTGAATTGCTAAGGACAACAGAGTGGGTTTTTGAGAGAATAAGGTAGGAAAGAGAGAGGGGAGATGCCACTAGACAAAAGAAGTCTATTGAAGGAATTTGGGAAAGTTTCTTCTGTATGGCATGTGAGTTACCCCATAAACCTGGGCAATGCTTTCAGAATTATTGGGAAAATGTAGGAGAGATTGAGGAGTATACCTGAGTGCACGCAGGGGCTACAAGTGAGAAAAGAAGCTACTACCCACCTCCCCCCGCCGAGTCATATTTGTGTTGCATAAGAATCTTTGCACGTCTAAAAATCTCTGGCTGTGAAAGCTGCCCCTGCTTCACAGCATTTATACTAAACAACACTTCTCTTTATTCTAAATTCTCTAATTCAAAATTTTTGGTGAGCCAGTTGGGACCTGGCTAATGTATATTTCTCTGCTATATATAAAGAGAAGATTTGTCAAGGAAAAAAATGGCATACACCAGATTATAAAAATAACACTCACAATGCTTGAAAGGGCAGTTTTCATACACCCTAAATACTTTAGGAACATGATTTAATTGTTGTCCTCCATAAAATACATTAAAATTATGACCGATGATCTAAAAGAATGTTTGTGCATGTTTTATTTTTTCCTCCAATTTTGCAGAAGGATGATGGAAAGACATTACTTTTTTAATGTGTGAATTATAACAAGATTTAGGGAAATTGGCTAATAATATGGCAGGCTGATTAGATGAGTTAGTAAATTAGTTCAAGCTGTTAAATGTACATATGTAAGTCCCCTGAGATGGGAATTTCTAATTGATTCTTCAAGGGTGCTTGTTAAAGTGTCAAGATGACTGCTTGACTGTTCATGTAAATTTTTAAAAAATACAATAAAGATTTAATTAAAAAAAAAAACACAATAAAAGCAGCTGGTTCACGTCCATATTGGTGGGCATGGACTTTATGCAGACCCCACAACCGCTGAACATCAACGTCTCCGTTGAAACATAAGGTTGGTCTCTTCTGTCGGCTCCTCTGGCCCATACTCTAATTTCCTCCTTTTTCCCTGAGCTCTTGCCTCTCTCCTCTACTAGTTCTTTGTGTAACTTCCTAATGTGCTATCGTCTCATTTCCTCTGTAATGCACTGAATGCATCAAGGTTTAATGTAATGTAGATGAGTGGGAAACAAATGAGGTTCGATTTGCCAGAGCTGCGTTCAAATCGCGACCACTCTGTTTAATGACTGGGCTGCCTGGAGAAAGTTACTGACCCACAGTCTCTGAGTCCTCATTTGTAATCGGAAGGTAATAATATTGACCTTGCATGGCTGCTGTGAGTACTCAGAATGATGTCGAGAAAGCTCCCAGAACTTCACACAAAACTAGTAGCTACAATTATATTCTCTGCCTATTTCCTAGTATTGAATCCCAGCTTTATTTCCAGTGACATGGCTTCCCCTACTACACTCCAGGTGCCCCTGTATTTGGCTTCTTGAAGAGGACTCAGGATTATTTTGGCTCCCTGCAACTTCTTCCTGACAATTTTGTATCATTTCCATTGAATAATCTCTCCTCTTTTGAAGGACATGCTGCCCACTTACATCTCTTACTTCCCAACAAAAACATTTATACAATTATTCTTTTAGTTGTTTCTCACAAGAACTCTGGGTGGCTGGGAGAGCCAATATTATCACAATGATACATATGAGTTCTTGTTGCTGTTACCAGAGGGTTATTTTTTCTTAATCCTGAAGGACTTGGAAATTTGGCTAACAGTGTCTCTTTATTCCAGTATCTGCTTTCATCTTAAGTGACTCCTTGATACAGCGTATTAATGAGCCATCTAACAGCCTGCCCGACATTGAAATTTACCTCCATTCCACTTTACCACCCACTTACAGGAGAACGTTGGGGACCTTTTAATCACCTGAAACTGCTCCTCTGAGAATCTGAGTCTGGAGATGACTCTGCCCCACAACCTTGTATGCTTTCTCTTCTTAACCTCATTCCCTGACACGAAACCTGTTCTTCTGCCTCATCACACTCATGCTTCTGAAACCCTTCCTTGTCTTTGAGTATATGAACATCTTCCCACTCCATTTCCCCCATAACCAGCCTGCATTTCAAGGACGTGCTCATGCATTCATTCATTCCACGTTTATCGAATGCTCTTTACGTGTCGGGCATGGGGGTAGAAATTGTGATAGGTCATCCCCTTTGCCCGGAAGCAGCACAGGGTGGACTGGTCAGTTGTGCTCATGCACTCATCTCCTTTCCTTTGCTTCCACCAGGCAAGATATGTTTTCTTTCATGTGTGCCCCTGTTTTAAGACCTCTGCCTCTAATCACTGAGAGAGAGTGTCCTACCTCCTGCCCCCCCTGCCTGAGCTGGGTCTACAGAGCAAATAGAACTTCTCACACACCTAGGCAGCCTCCCGTCTCTGCAGCTACCATTCCCTCACTTCGGTCTCTCCACGGGCTTTTACCTGCTGCTTCCTCATTGGATGACCCAGCCTTGCTTCACTAAGAAAATAAAGGCTATCAGTTATGGACTCCCACAATGTTCCTCGCCGTTCGTCTATACTTTACCCATGTTTTTCTTTTTTTTAACAAAAGTCACGATAAAGCAAGACAAGACGTCATTTGCACAGCCAGCTTCTCCCTAGGTACTTTGGTCTCATCTCCTGTGACTTCCACTTTGATTTCTTTAACGATACTTTCTTTGGGTCTTCCATCCCTCCTTCTCCACAGAGTCTTACATTTGGTCTAGCAATATCCTGTATAGGTTTGCTATTAATTCTGGCTGCTCCTTAAGATCCTATAACAAAATTTCATTAACGTTCAGCAATTTTGAGAAGACATCTTCACTCACTGCCTTCACTTACTAATCTCTCCTTCGCTGTCCTGCAATGTGGCGTCTGCCTCCCAAACTAACCAAGTTGCATGAACAGCTAATTGCCAACACCCAGTGTCCCTTCAGGCCTCTGGTTACTGGAAGCGACTGACCACCACCTGTGTTTACTCGGACGAAGGCTACCATCTGGCCAGAACTTGATAAGAAGCTGCTCTGGCAAAAATCCGGCACCTCTTTTGGCCTTTTTCCAGTCTTGCTCCTCCACCTCCCTGGTTCTGCATTTACTTGATATTTGACCTTTTGCTTCATCTCTGATTTCCAGCCAGAATTTTTCACTTGAATCTGATGACAGATTTGCATTTTCTGGCAAATCTTTGGAACATGCCCACAGCGTCTGACAGGTCCAGGCTCTATAATCCTTCTCCGTGATTGGTTAGCATATCTTGTTTTCCTGCTGGTCTGGTCTGAACTCTTCTGCGGGGGTGGGAGTCTTAAAGTCTCTCCTCCCCTTGTTTTCATGATATTCTCCCTTCCTGATGCTTTTTATACTCCTGTAACCACTCTTTCCCATATCCAGTGAAGTCTTTTCTCCCTTCTCCCTTCCCTATGTACACTTGGCAGATTCCATCCACTCCCGTGGCTTAACCATCATCTCACTTGCCAACTCCCAAATTTATAATTCCAATTTAGAATTTTTCTCCTAAGTTCTACATATGTAGATACAGACTGCACGCGGGGTGGCTTCTTTAATTTGGACTTTGAATTCACCATGTTTAAAAGCAAATTCATCATCTTTTCTTCCAACCCGTATCTTCTCTCGAGTTCCCTACCTCAGTTAATGTTATTCTGACTTCTGACACCTAATAGCTACTCGAACTTATGGTTTCTGAAACGCCTGCTTTTGAAATGCCTCCTCCAAATGGTCTCTTGTACCCATTTTTAAATAAGTTTCTCCTGAGCAGCCTGGATCAGCCCTTGCATTGCTTCTTGCCTGGACTTCTCCAGCGGTGACTCTCCCTCTCACACCTGCTTTCCCTTCCGAGGCATTTCCACCTCCATCAGTGTACCTCCTAATGGAGAGTTTTGTGTATGACACTCTGTCGTTTTAAAACCTTTCCTGGATTCTACGGCTTCCACGGCAAAGCCTACCCTCTCGCTTGATGCGCAGGGTTCTGCGTAATCTGACCCCACCTCAGTTTCTGCCTCAGCGTCAAAAGGCTTGCCCATGCTCTGCTGTGCCCTCCAGCTGCATTAGAGAGCTTGCCCTCTGGGCAATGTGACCCGATGTTTGCATATCTGAAGCTCTGTGCATGCTTCCTCTTCTCTCCAATGGGACTTTGCTTTCTTTTCTTCCAGGTCAAACCTTAATCCAAAATCCATCTCTGATAAAAACTACTTCTGAAAGCCTCTCCGAAGACTTCCTGCTGTGTTCCCATCAGTTATTTCTCTCCTCCAGTTGGTGATTTCAGGGACCCAGGCTCCCTCTGTTTTGTGGCTCTGCCCTCTCCAGGGGCTCCGTTAGGCCCCCTGCATCTGGTTGGATGAGGAGGGAAGTAAATGGGGGACCACCTGTGGGCAGATTTTGTGGCATGCATCACTGCCTTTCACAACCCAGTGGCTGCAGCTCACTGCCATGGAGGCTGAAGACAGTAGTGCTGTGGTGTCCCGCAGAACAGGGAACTGGTTCGGTGAACAGCTGGCAAACGTGTTTAGTATATATGTTTTTAAATGGGATGAATGAATGATTATAGAATGGGTATTAGCTGAGTCAATTCTATATCAGTGTTCATGCCTTTCAGATTCATTATTGGCTCACAACATCGTAATTCAAGAAAAATAAACATTATACCAAAAGGCCATGTCTTATGACCAATTATATTATTGGTGTGGAAATTGGTTTTATTGTTTAACCAAATATTTGCATTGGTAATATTTATAAGATATGACTCTTACTGACATTATAATTTTCAGAGTTAGACCGCTATCCAAAGAACACGAGAAGTGTAATGAAAATCATTTAATCTATATTTTCTACAATGATTTATAAATCATTCAGAATTACTCCACAATGTTGCCAAGCTTCAAGGCCATTAATTTCAGAATCCTTTAACAGACTGTTTGGGAACGGCAGAGCCTGTACAAAACGTGATCCAACTGCGTGTCGTAGAGAGAACATTGGGGATGCAAGTTCTGACTGCACCGCTTCCTGGCTGGGTATGACTGATAAGGCAATTGAGCCTACATTTCTTCACCTTTAAATTGATGGGCTATTAATGGGTGATCCCTCAGGCCTTTTGCAATTTTAACATTCACTTTTAGGCTCTCTTAGAAAGTGCTGGTTCATAGGGGATACAATGGTTAATAGACTAATAGAATAGCAGTCAATGGAGAGTTTACTATTTCTCAGTTAAGTTACATAAAATTGTGTTTAGCATTAATAGTGTGTCCATCATCCTTAAATGCCAGGGGAAGGTACTACCTAAAAGTAGGTAAGGCCTTCTTTATTGCTGTGTTATAAGCAGGCTGAAATGCTGCCATTAATGGCCCCATCTGCAAAGGCTGTTCCCCTCTCCAGTGCTCACGTGACATCACCTACCTATTATGCTGCTAAATGGTACACCACTGAGAGGAGCCCATGGCTTCTGTTATCTTTATGGCATCACCTTTCAAGATGCCAGTATAGTAGCTGAAATAACTGCTTATTAACAAAGACTGCTCTGGAAGGGTTCCCAATGCGCTCGTTCAGGGCCCTGAGAAGTCAGGTGACCAACCCAAGGAATGTACATCAGTTTTCTGTATGGTGTTGACTGCTCTACCATCCCATCCAAGATCAGTAAATGTAACCCACTTTAATTTTGTTTGTGGCTTCAGATAACACTCATAAAATGGTCAAAGAAGGCTCCAGATCTCACATTCTTCTAGAACTTATGCTTTGAAGTCAGTCACGTAGATCAAGTGAGCACAGTGTCTCAGTAATGGTCCTGAGAATATAGCACAACTTGCTGACCTCTGTGGTCCAGAACTTCATCTGCTGCTCTTTAGACATGCTCTCGGTGACATCCCCCAAACCTCCTCCTATTCCTTACTTATGAAATGGGAATAATGCATTCCTTTGTTTATTGAGCATCTACTATGTGCCAGGCATGATCTGGGGACTGGGGAAATAGAGCAAACAAAATAAATTCCCACCTGCATGCACTTTGCATCTAAGTACCAGAGGACAATCAGAAATCACATTATGTCAAATGGTAAAAAGGGGCTTTTGGGGAGTGGGACACTATTTCATTTGGGTGGTGAAGGAAGGGATCTGCAGAGGGGACATCTAAGTGAAACTTTTGAGAAATGAGGGCTAAAGCCATGTGTCTATCAGGATAAGGTGTGTTTAAGGAGGAAGGGAGGGCATGTGTAAAAAGCCTGAGAAACATAATAATTTCTTTTTCACGTTCACTGTTGGGTTGCTATGAGGATTAAATGAAACACTCTGTGATCTATATATTGTTCAGTGTTATATTCATTTTCACTGTTGCTGTGGTTAGTGTTTTTATAGGTTATGGTTGCAAAATGAGCAATTTTATGCTTCATTACAAGAGAGACTTTCTGACAGAAAATACAAAGGATATGCAGCAAATACCATAATCTTGAGGTTCACTAGTAAAAACATACTTTATCTCCACCTTCAAAGCATTTATAAATTACTAGAAGAAGTCTTGAGGAAAAAAGCCGAGAATAAGAGAAAGAAATGCAAGGGGAGTGTCAGGCTGCTGCTACAGACCAGGGAATCGTCTCTGAGATCCTGAGAATTCAACCGTTCTTACATCAGAGAGAAGTTTCTCTGGTTAAGAACTCTTCTCTCTACTTCAGCTCTCCCTCTCCCTCTCCCTTTCTTGTTTTTTCTGCTTCCACATGTAAGTTTTGGGGTAGCTTACAGGAAGAATACAAACAATAGGGGTTAAGAAAGAAGAACTTGTAATATTCACATGACTATAACAAAGAGATCAGAGAAGGAAAACTCTGACTCCAAAAAACCTCCGCTGCCTTGCGGCATACCTCTTCAGGGGAAAGGCTAAGGGAGTAAACCCCGACAGAAAATCCGGAGCCGGAGTCCCTAAGGCGGTTTGACGTTGTAGTCAACACCGGCAACTCCTGCGGCGCACCTGAAGCCAAGCTGTATTGACTCCGTCTTTCCCTTGGACCCTTCAGCTGCGAAGAGAGGGGGGGTCTGCTGCATGGGCAACAGCAGACCCTCCATATCACCCTGCCCAGGCTCTGTAGCTTCAGCTTCACTGGAGAGGACACTCCAGCATCATTGCAAGATGTCGATTCAACACGGGAGGAGACAGATACCGTGTCACTCCCGAGTTGGACTGCACAGCCATTCTCGGCGGTGCAGATAGACTCTTAAGAAGCTACACCATCGTCTCTCGAGACGGACAGCTGCCGCCGCCGACGGATAACAAAGAGAACATACTTCTTAATTCAAGCACCATTAGATATTTTCACGACATGTGAAGCAGCAGGCAAATTTGATAATCATCTCAGATAAAGAAGACTGGAAAGAAGATGGCTCCTTGCTTCAGCTCCTCTCTTGAGTATGGATACAATCTGGACACTTGTATGTATTTGTTTCAATACATACATGCAACAAATAGTCAAAGTCCTTTGTAAAGTGAGGCAGGGTATATACAAACATAAACAACTAACTTTGGAAACAGAGAAACAGAATTGGAAGAATGTTTATAAGGGTACACAATGAGAGAGAAATTCCACAGGGTCACTGTTTCACATTAGTTGCAATACACACTCCTAGGGTAAGTAACATGATATTTCATCATGTATGTTTATAGATACAACCATTATATATTTTAAATATCATTGAAAATTACAAACATATCTCTCAGTCTCAACACTAACTCCTACCATGATCTGAAAATCGCAATCTTTTTTGTAATGATTTACAGACAATAAGCTTCATGTCCTTTCATTTAGTCATTTTATGTTCAAGGTTTACAATGCTTTCTGAGCTTCCGCTGCACAATTTTGGGATCACAGTTTTATAATGCCTGGGAAAAAGCAGCGCGTCCTAGGGGCATAGAACTCGGGGGTTTTCATGGCTTTACTTGGCCAAGAGAAAAGAGTTTCTGCCTGAAACCAGTCCCGTAAGACTCATGATTGTTAAACATGAACACCTGGAGTCCTTGCTTCACACGCAGAGGTCCCGACTCAGTGTGTCTGGGGTGCTGCCCAGAATCTGCACTTTCGGTGAGGACCCGGGCGCTTCGGAAGGACCGCACTGTGGGGGAGGGGCACTGTTCAGACAGAAGACTCAGGCAAAGAGGCCTTTAAGGAGTTGGGTGTTGGAGGAAGAAGCAAACGCTTGGCAGTGACTCTGCTTGAGCAGGAGTCTGGGAGTCCTGTGAAGTTGGTGGGGACAGAGAGAAATAATTTTAGCAGATACTTTTTATAATATTTTGATAAATAATTATGAATTGGCCTGGTTAGAAGGAGCTATGGTGGGTATCAGGATTAAAAAAATAAAAAAGGACACTGGTTGATCTGAATTAGGAAAGCCTTAAAGACAAGGAGAAGAGTTTTGTCAGGCAGATATGTGCCCAGAGGAGGGACAATTGCTAAAGTGGTAGTCCCGGTTACTATAACAAACTACCCCCAAACTTAGCTGTTCAAAACAACCTCCATTTCATTGTGTTCATGGATTAGGGACATGGATAGGGCACATGTGGACTAGCTAATCTCCCCTCCAGAAAGAGATCTGGGACCTCCACTGACAAGACTCAAAGGCTGGGGGTAACTTGGTGGATGGTTCTAGAATCACAAGTAGACTCTCTCCCTCATGTGTCCAGCACCTGGACTGTGCGTATTTGAGGTCCAGAGCTGCTGACTATAGCTCCTATGGGTGGCCTTTCCATATAACTTGGGCATTTAGACTTTTTACATGGTGGCTCAGAGCTCCAGGCATGAGTGTTCTAGAAAAGGAGGAGGTGGCGGCATCACCTGAGAATACGGCCCAGCCTCAGAGGGCAGGTCGCACAGTGTCACTTCTGCCACACTCTGTTGGTGGAAGCAGTCACAAGCCCACCACCATTCAAAGAGAGGAGAATTGAATTTCACTTTTTCATAAGGTAGTGGCAAAGTCACCAAGTAAAAGAACACATGATATGAAAAATGTTGATGTACTGTCTTTGGAAAATCAAATCTGTCAGAATCTAGGGAGTTGAGTGGCTGCGAACAAAGTGAATAAACCAATAGCAGCAAATTCATTCAATACAGCACTATATGGTAGTGAAAACGAGTGAGGTACAGCTAATTCACTCACATGGATGAAGCTTAGAAATACTGTGTCATTAAAAGTACAAGTTGCAGGGTGCTTACCGTATGCTACTATTTTTATAAAGTTCAGAATACTTAAAATTAAGCAACACATTTTTATTGTATAGGCTTCCCTACATAGGTGGTATGACTCTAACAAAAAAAGCCAGTGAGAGAAAGGAAAACAAACTTTTGGATAGTGGTAGCCTCTGAGGGTTCTAGGTGGCAAGATGATGGAAGGAATGGAGGAGAATATACAGGGGAGTTTCTAGGTTACAAAGGTGTCCTGCTTTTAGCATGTGGGATGGGTTCATGGGTGCTTATCCCATCCCGTGTTCCTTTAGTGCTATTTTGTTCATGTTGACTGAGTGATTCATTTACTTATTCATTTAGCAAATACATACTGAGGGCCTAGTACGGGCCTAGCGTGTGTTAGGGAGTGAGAAGAGAATTATGAATTACACAGTCATGGTTCCCCCTTTTTCAGAGGCGTTTGTGTTGAGGAAATGTATAGTGGAGGAAATTAAACTGGGAATGACATATATAGGGACATATGTCCTCTCACAGTGGCACATGACACAGACTTGGAAGTCAGGAAAGATCTCTATAAGGGAAACAACATTTTAATAGCGACCTAAAAGATTTTTTTTGTTGTTGGTCTTTATCTTTCATAAAAAGTACTAAGTTCTATTTTGAGATTTTACTTTCCATTTTCAACTTTTTACCCTAGAACATTTGGAATATATACAAAAGTTGAGAAAATGATATAATGAACCCTCATGTAATTATTACAAAAGTTCTGAAATTAACATCCCATAGTCAATCTTGTTTCATTTCTCCTCCAGTTCTGGACTATTTTGAAGTAAATCTCAGAACTCATATATTATTTCAGACTTAACTTCTTTTTAAAATATGACAAAGTATGTCTGACAAAAGAAGCTTAATATGGGAACATTTATTGAATAATTTTTACATGACAGATTTTTTAAAAAATTATGACATTTAGTTTATATTTTATTTAATGTTACAAAAATAATTATGAAAAATATCTCATAAAATTCTGAATGTAGAAATCTCAAGTCATATCAAAGAAGACACAACCAAATCTTATTCAATCTATTTAAATATTAGGAGCTGGCTCACTGAAATAAGTAAAATATCCAACCAGTATAAATGTCGATCTGGTGTCTTAGCTGGAAAACATTTTCAAGCTCATTATTTATATTCTGCCAATCCAAGTCCTTAGCAACACACCTGCAGAATTTTGTCTGACTCCACAATGGCCCCTGGGTTGTTGAGATTTCCCAAGCGGGCGGTTTTCAGAGCTTTGGATCTAATTAGAACCACAGAGTTTTATGGAATGGGGAAGAGCGTGTTGGTGGCTAGAGTCACACCCCTTCCCCCATCAATTCTCTCTCAACGTCAGCTTTCCTTCTGCCATGAAAAAGAAGGAAGGCTCATTTGACACTCTTCAGAAACTCAGAATGCAGGGCAAGTGAAGAAAGCAAAGCACAATTTAAAAGACATTTAAAGAGACTCTAATGAAAGCATTCAGTTTCTTTATCTTTTTCATTTATGACATCTCTCATTGTCTCTTAGGAAAGCTTCATGCTCTCCTCCTGGTTGCTATGAGGAGACAGATGTGGGACTTTTTATTTTCCTGGATTGTGCAGACTTCAGCTGTCATCTCTACTACATAAGCCAGCCTACAAGACAGCTTAGTTCAGGCCTTTGGGTATTTTTATTTTTGTAATAGTAAGAAAAAAATGATGTAAAGAGAGCACTGCATGTTTAAACCCCACTGAAGGGAGATTCTCCCAGAGGGGTTGATGATGAGAGAGACAGAAGTGCTGGGTGGGAAGGACAGATCTTCTCTAGATCTGAGAAGAGGAGGAAAGCAGGTGTCTGGGGCCTGAAGAGTAGTAGTAATCTCTGCCCTGTTCCCTCTGTCACATGACCCTAGAGAGGTAGGACCCTGGGTGACAGGTTCCTAGTCTCAGCAAAACCCCACCCCACATCTCAGCTCTAGAGTCACCAGGTGATTTGGACAACGATCAGCCTACTAGTGACAATGACCAGTATGGGCTGAAAAACAATGGGTTTCTCTAAATGTTCTCAGCCAAATGAAACTCTTAGGATCCTCATTGGATCTGGATGAAGGAGAGGCAATAGAGTCCAAATAATAACCAGAGCTGGTTTTCCTACAGCCTGTTGGTTAGATGAAATATTATTTAGAAAAATAAGAAATGTGGCATTTCTTAAACTTGAGAGGTGGAGTATATTCATGATAGTTGCATTTTATACTTTGCCTAACTTATTTTCTCAGAGGTTTTGAAAGAATGCTCTGGAATATTAAGGGAAGTTTCTTTCAATGAGATTATTATGTTCAAGATTTGGTTTTTGTCATACATTATGGACTAAATTGTGTCCCTCTTCAAATTCATAGGTTGAAACCCCAACCCCCAGTAGGACTGTAATGTCCCTTATCCATGGGGGATCCATTCCAAGACCCTAAGTGGATACCTGAAACTCTGGATGGCACCTAATCCCATATATGATTTTTCCCTATGCATATATACACTTATGGCTTCTTTTTGGCATATCTGAATTGCCAGCCAGCATCACTACTCTTGAGATTTGGGGCCATTATTATGTGAAATAAGGGTTTCTTGCGCACAAGCACCACAAACCTGTGTCTGTCAATGGCTGAGAGTGCTATGTAGTTCCTACCAGGTGGGGAGATGCACAGTGTGCAGACGCTGGACAGAGGGATGCTTCACGTCCGGGCAGGACAATGCTGGGTGGCATGAGATTTCCTGATACTACTCAAAATGGCATGCAATTTAAGAGTTATGAATTGTTTATTTCTGGCATTTTCTATTTCATATCTTCAGACTCTGATTGACCATGAATAGCTGACATCACAGAAAGCAAAACTGAGGGTAAAGGAGGACTGCTGTATTTAGAGATAGGGTCTTTAAGAGATAATTAAAGTTAAATGACATCATTGGGTGGGGCCCGATCCCATGTGACTGATGTCCATATAAGAAGAGAAAAGGATACCAGGAGTGCACACGCAGAGGAAAGGCCATGTGAGGGCACAGCATGAAGGAGAAAGTCCTCGGGAGAACCCAGCCTTGCTAACACCTTGATCTTGGACTTACTGTTAGTGTCTAACAATACATCTCTGTTGTTTAAGCCACCCAGTCTGTGGCATTTTGTTTTGGCAGCCCTAGCAAACTAATATACCATGTTTAATACCTTCATGAACAGGCCTTTTTTCTCATGGAAAATCTACAATACTGTACACTAATAGAAATTCTCAAGCTATGTGGAAATGATTTATACTCTACTGGGTACAGTGATTCACTTTCTGAAAAGTGTTGCAAGGGGTTATAGTCCATATTGGGGTGCCATTGACCAAACACACAGAAAACTAATGTTGCTCAAATGGTGACTAAAAATAATGTGGATGACGTAGGTGTATGTGCAGAATAGGGAGTCACTACTTATGCAAGTTAAAACCATGAGTACTTTCCCCAGATACCGTGATAATGCTAACCAGCATTACATTGACCTTGTTAATAGCAACATACTCAGTACGTGTTAGTTAATCAGGGAGATGATATTAAATTATAAAAATTACTTTCTTACTACTATATTTGCCTGTATGCTACCATTACAATTCTGCTTACAATATTTAAAGATTGAGAGCCTATCTGCTTCAGATTTTATAGGCTGCTAAAATTGCTAGTTAAAATTCATGTGCTATAATGAGAGGGGGAGGGGGATGAGAGATGAGAGAGGATGTGAGAGAGAGAGAGAGAGGGAGAGAGAGAAGAGAAATAAGAACACCAGGAATACATATTACTAAACTGTAACTTTCTAGAAGTCAGTAATACATCATTGTATCCCTGAGATGATCAAACATTGTTTTGCACATGGTTGGCATTTATGAGTAGTTTCATGCATTGTAACTCTGAGACAAAGAAAAGCACACAACTAATATGACTATAGAATAAATATTACATTTTGGATATGACATGTGAAATGAATTTTATCATTTTACAGTTATATAATGTATATGAGTGAAAATATGTAAGTTTTACTTGGGCTAATATATTGACAAAATGTAGGTATTTTTGAAGATCTATATATTATGAAATATCTTATGATATTGGTTATTGTGATGAATAAACAATTGTCCCAATCAGTCACTTCTAACTTGGTTTGGTCTTTTCAAATTTATTGAGGTATAATTAATAAATAAAATGATAATATATTTAAAGTGTACAACATGATGATTTGATATATTATACATATTTACACATGAATGTATGTGTGTATATATACACATGTTATATATATATATACATACATATACACACATACATTGTGAAATGGTTACCCTCATTGAGTTAATTAACACACCCATCATCTCACATATTAATTTTTTTGGTTTGCTTTGTGTAGAAATACTTGATATCCAAAACTTCCTTTATGTTTAAGAACAAATAATAGCAAAGATTAATACTGTAAGTTTCCTAAATATGTCAACTTGGTAATATGATAATTTGGTTTATAATTTGTCACATATTATTATATATTATCAGTAGTGTATATCTATATTAAAATAAAAAGAAGACCATTATTTCTGTATTGCAGATAAACATGGGATTCTACCGGAAGTCAATGAGAACTGAACACAGTACATGGTTCTATATCTGTGTAACCAAATGCCTGGTCACGTGCCCTTCATTAACCTCTCACTTCAGCTCTCTGACATGTACCATAAAGCCTCTGCTGTGTGGTCAGGTATAGTCAGAACACAGGAGAAGCACAGAAGGACGTGGGAGCCTGATCAATGAGGCAGTGCCCTATGAGTGCTGCTGCACAGGTGTCTGTGCTGCTGGCTGAGTTTTAGCTCTCCTCTCTGCAACCTACTTATTATAGCAATAGCTCCAGAACTCACTTACTATGTGTAGATAAAGCGTATCATCTTGTATTAGATGGTTTAATCCATTATGTTTGATCCAATGAAAAACTCAGGACAAAAACAAAGTCTAAGTTGGTTTCTGTTCATAGGGGAGAGTCTAGCCGTGTGGACTTTCATAACCAAACTCTGTAAGAAGTGTTAGAATAGAATTGTCACGGTGCCAATGTCATGGATCAATTTAACCAGTACTTGCATGGCTTCCTTGAGACAGTCACATGGGAACTGGACCTGAAATGTTGGCTGTGGATTTGCCAGGAGGATAAGGTGCAGGGCCCTGAGGACTGAGGCCACTGGCTTTGTAAAGCACTTAAGCACATTCAGTTTGATCCATTCAGGAATGATTCACACAGCCTTCGGGCTCACCAGAGTCACAGTGCATTTTTCTTTCTCTCTGAAAGGAGAGAACAAAAGCTAAGAAACACTCCACTGACATGCTGGTTATTTTTATTGAGCCCTTTCTATCAGCTGTTTGACTTGGTAGTGTCTTTGTCAGAGGCCCCTCCAGACGTTCGAGTTTATAGGACTGCTGGTGGGGGTAATTTTCATGTTTTATCCTCGAAAATCTCAGTTAAGGTATTTACAACCCTGGTGGCCTTATTCAAAAGGCTATTGCACGCTATATTTTAAAAAATCAATACTTACACTTAAAAATAAACTAAATTAGAGATGCTTTCATATTTGCAGAAACATAATTTATTTTCATTTTGTAATTTGTAGGAGCTCTAGAAGATAGTGAACTTTGGTCCCAATCACCTTCCTCATTTTAGGACAGCAAATAAAATGAGATGATAATTTTACTTTGGAGGAAGAAAGTAAACCTTTGCATAGCTATATCCATAAATTACTGGTTTTCTAGTTCTAAGTCCAACAGAGATAGCAGCATCCAGCTTTTTCCTTTCTTTTTAAAAAATATTTATTTATTTATTTATTTTTAGAGAGAGTGGAAGGGAGATAGAAAAAGAGGTCAAGAAACACTGATGTGTGAGAGAAACATTGATGGGTTGCCTTTGGGCCTGCAACCCAGGCATGTGCTCTGACTGGGAATTGAACTGGCAACCTTTGGTTTGCAGGCCAGCGCTCAACCCACCGAGCCACACCAGCCAGGGCAGCAGTCAGCTTTAAACTACTAACTACTCTTAGGACACCTAAATAATGAAATGCATTTTAAAGGGAATGTGACCTATGACTCATATTGAAACAATTTTAGTATTATCTATTAGAGAAAAGTCCACCTTCCTCTTAACTTTCAACACAAATAAAACAAGTCTGAAAATTTTCCTGTGAAGCAAATTGTTTTGTGAAGTCATAATGTCCCAAACACAAAAAAGGCCAGCAAAGACTAAAGAGAGGAGTAGTGGAGACTGCTACTAAAGCAGGCACATTTACTTGTCCTAGAGTGAGGCAGCCTGGTGCAGTCATGGTCACTTCACAATACTGGCTTTTTCTTGGAAGAGCTGGTTTTTAGGGCGCATGTCCCTTTAAGGGATTGCAGCATCAATTAATTGCATGAATGAGGTTCTGCCCACAGGATGCTATGTTTATGAATCTTTTTTCTTTGTCACTTAGTGTCTTTCTCATCCCTGGAAGACTGTCTGGAACCAAGCAGCCTGTACTTTCCACAAAGTTCTGTTTCATGAAGAGGGGTCAAGGTCATTTTCTGACTGTAAGATGTAGAAGCTCATCTCCAAACCAAGAGGAAGTTCCAGCTTTACAATTTGTGCAGGAAACCCTGATTCTTCATATTACAAAGATGTGCATGCTTGTTCACCTTTTACACACCAACTAGGTCAATGAGTGTTTTCTGTGACAAGTAGTTTGCATATTTCTACAAGGTAATGTACTTAAAAAAATGACTGGGTCAAAAATAAGAAAAAATTAGAATCAAATAAGTAGAATTTCATTGCACCTCAGAATTCAAAACTCATGTTTGTCAGCAGTGGAAGGTGAACTTAGTACATATATCCTGGTTCACCTAATGAAGTTTTTAAAATGTAGCAAAACTATTAGTTTAAGTTAAACTTTCACATAAATACAGTTACCCAGGAAGGCTTGAAAAATCAGTGTTTGGTTTTCTTGGCTCAGTCAGTCTGTCTGCCTACAATTTATTGGCTGCTCCCACTGTACAAGCTGGAGAATGTATACATTATGCTTTGGCTTTTTGCGGGGGCAAACCCACTTATGTTCAGAGTCACAACATGATTTGAATGCTCTAGAGTCAATAGTTTTAGGCTACAAAGCATGTTCTCTGTTATACAGAGCTACACGGTTCTTTCATTGCAGAGCTTCCCAAATATTTTTGGTCATGACACACCCCCAAATGTCTTATTTACATAGCAAAATGGAAGAGGATGCTCCCAGTGCTGGGGCCAAGGGCTCCAGCTTCCCCAGTCTCCTCCTCATGAGCTCGAGAGCTGAGAGCCTTAACATCTGTCCACTTACAATCTGTTCAAAGGCACAGAGCTCCTCTGAGCAGTCCAAATGCTCATCACCTACGGTCGGTCAGTAGTCACATTTCAGAGTTAAATGCAACCTGAGAAAATGAAGTGACCACTTAAGTCACAGCTAAGACAACTTAGGAAGACAATCTAGGAAGAAAGCAGTAGCATGATAGCATAGGGAAGGGAGAGATTTTGGGAGGGGAGCTAGCTCTGAATCTTGGGGCTACAGCTTAGTATGGATCTAATCTTAATCATGCTACTAAGCCACTCGGGTCTTCAATCCTCATCTTCAAAACAGGACAATTATACTCACCTTGCTTTAATACTTAACATGGGAAGTAATGTGTATGAATCACATGCCTCACATGGTACATGACCCATAATTATTTGCTAATTTGCTAAGTGACTTTCCCAGTTTACAGAACAAGATATAAAACCTGAACTGAAATTCTATACCTGATTCCCAGCTCAATGCATTGTGTTCACACATTGAGATGGATGTCACAGATATTTCAAAATATGTTGAGGACTGAATGAATGTGTTCCCCCCAAAGTCATAAATTGAAACTCTGGTCCCCAGTGTAATGGTGTTAAGAGGTGGGGCCTTTAGGAGGTAACTAGGTTTAAATGACGTCATGAGGGAGGAGACCCTGTGTTGGGAATCATGTCCTTATAAGAAGAGAAAGACACCAGAGCTCTCTTTCTCACCATGTGAGGATACCACAAGGAGGGGACCACCTGCAAACCAGGAAGTGGGCCCTCACCAGGTGGTACCAAATCTGCTGGCATCTTGATGTTAGACTTTCTAGACTCCAGAACTGAGCCAGACATTTGTTATGTAAGCCACTCAATATACAGTATTTTGTTAGAAGCATTTCGAGTTGACTAGGACTTCTTTGTACTTGAGCTCCCTACTGTTGCTGCAGTTCACCTCTTTAGAGGTCAGCTACCCCCACCTTATCACGGAAAGTAAGCCTGGGGGAAAAGGAGATCCTTTTGCAAGAATCCTAAAGGCAACCAATATTTGAGAGCACATCTGGTTTTCAGAGTGCTTTCACAGACTTGGAGCCTCTGAACAGCCTTGAGGAATTGCAGTGGTCAATGTTTTCACAGCCTACAGCATACAAATGAGGCAGCCTCAGCCAAAGGTGTTAAGATAGCCAAGGCCTATTGCCTTGGCATAACAGGACTTAAACTGAGCCTGTCCCTCATCACCGAGTTTCACTGCTCTGAGTGTTTCAACGCTGGAATACACAGTTGACTACGCAGTTGACTACGGACGAATATGCTGATGGTTCCATCCCCAATCATGCACAGCAAGTCAGGGGACAAGTGATTAGAGAAGCGAGAATAAGACCTGCGATGACGGTGGGGGAGGCAGAGGTGATGGAGGCCTGGTGGAAGCAGGCGTAAGAGGACGCTGTGGTGCTGGGAGCTAAGAAGTGGATGAGCCAAAGTCTTCTTCAAATGCTGTCAGGCCATCCAGGACAATTTTTATTTGCTAAAAAGAACAATGTGGTTTGAGGCCTCTGTAAAGTGGCAGGGTGCTACCTAACAGTATCACACCTTGCCTTAGGCACAAAGGTTTTTAGTGCTTTGATAAAGTGAGGGAGTATTATATCAAGTATACTTAGTTCTTAATTAAACTCTAAAAAGTTCAAGTGATACATCAAGAAAGAAAAAAAGTTGAAATGATCCAGTTCAGCCAATGTTTGTGACTAAGTTGGTATATACTACAGTTATTTGGAGAACCGATCCATTATAAAGACTTTCTAAGTTTACCTTATTGCAAAAACAGAGGAGATATAAAAATATATAAGGGCTTAAAATTGGTATTAAGAGAGATTACAGTAACTAATCCACATCTATTTAGCTTTGTGGAGCCTAAGAAAATGTATGGTCAATTGTACCAAAAATAGATGTTCAATTAAAAATAGAAGACTGATTCTGTGAAATCTGCCCTCAAATTCTCCAGCAAGAATTGGTACAGACCCCCCGTTTCCCTGTAGAGCACTAATACTAGACCCTTCAGCAAATCACGCGTTCTTTCTATACTAATTTGTCTCTTTATGAGAGGCAGCATTAGCCCTAGGCTCAGCATTTCATTTTAAACTTACCTTATAGAATAATCTAGGTACTAAATGTTAAATAATTTCAATGTATTGGACCTATACCATATGTGATAATATGTAAATATTAGTGGACATACATATCAGATATTGGATATAAAATATATATCATATATCAGACAGTGTGTGTGCACACATGTGTATTACCTGTAATCTACACTAGAAGCAAGCAGATTATTGTAAATCTCCTTTTCTCAAAGGAACATAGGCTCAGTTCCTTTGGTGATTGGTCTCGAGTTGAATCCAGTCTTGTCTACCTGGACAGCCTGTGCTCCTTCCTCACCCTACCCATTCTAAAGGTGTAGAGAGATGGTTCATAGTTAAGAAGCCAGTTTAAATATACAGTATGATTCACTCATATATTTTACAAATATTTATTGAACTTCTTTTGTATTCTAGGTGGTTTGATAAGAGCTCAGGCTATACTGATGAACACTACCAAGGGGCCCCTATCCATGGGGAGTTTTACTATTTTGAGGAGGAGTTTGGTAGTTACCTGTTCTACTAAGGAGGAAAGCAGAAACCGGTGTTATTAATAGTTCCATTTCAAGTACCCAAATGCTTACTATAAGAATAGAAAAATAAAAATTATGAAAAATAAGAATATAATGTAGCCATTTTGATTGTTGCTGTTTGTTGCTAAAGGTTGCAAAGATATTTCTTGTGGAGATATCCTTTGGACCCCTTCTTCAGATAAAGTTATTCCTCCCCAGGTAAATGTTTACCCTAACCCCCTCCCTGACAGTCAGGGTTTCTGACTATATCTATAATTTAAAATAATTAAGAATATTTCTGTTTTTGCAAGGAAGCCACTTAAAAACACCACTAGCATGAAAGTGACAGATGTACACTATTTTCAGGAATTGACCTTTTTTTTTTTGCTAAACATCTCCTGCATTGTTATTAGTTAGCAAAGAATTAAACATCATCTCTGAATATTTACTTTGGGAAATATGAACTAATTAAGAGTCACATTTATATATCTAACTAATAATTAAAATGTAAGGCCCTTCCCCAATATGTTTTCTTTCATTTCAAAATATAATGTAACAACAGACTCTACTATTCATTGTCCTAGGTGTCAACTAATGAGATTTGTGGTATTTAATCTCTCCTTGATCTCCTCTCTCTGTCAACCTCTCTGTCTTGTGCTAAATTTGGTCACATCGTAAACCCAACAGTCACTGCAGTTTCCCTCATTCATTACTGACCCCAAGCAGGCTTTGATGCACCTGTTTCTGTTATAAATGAAGCTCAAGGTGAAAGATAATCTTGGTCAATTTCCACTTTTCTTGAGACGGAACATCTTTTGGTCAAGTGAAGAACTTCACTGTGAAATGTTCAATTTCCTTTAAATAGAGCTTAGTGTAACTAGACTTGCCCAGATGTACCTGAGAAAGAGGGTCAAAAAGGAGAGATGAATCTAAAGATAGTAATGAAGCCAAGGACAGTTGCCTAATGTTCTTAACTTTTAGATCCCTTTTTTAAAAAATAAAATAAAATGCTTGACTGACAAGGATTCAATGATTTCTTGACAAAGACAAACTCAATGTGTGCATATAATTGTGCAAAAGTGCCTCACTGAAGTGCCAAATAAAACAAGCACATATAAATCCCAATGGATGTTGCACTGACAAATATAATTCAGTATTTCTTAAGATGTTACAGCTAATGAAAAATTATTCTGAAGAGATTTAGAAATTTAAATCACTGGAGACAAATGTTGGCCTCACTTCTCTTGACATGTTCTTGTTTGAACTCTCTTCTGACATCATCTATTGTGGTATGATTAACAACATTTTCATTATTTACTCAGCTCTTATTGACATCTATATTCCTCTATTTACTCTGCTTTGCCTACAGCTCAAGGCCTGTAGGAGTGGAAGGGAGCCTCACATTCAGACTTTGCTAAAGGGAGAGGTCATTTAAATAAAACTTTCAATAGGCCAAATTCCTGACTTTTAGGTCGGAGGTTATTCTGTCAACGTCCTCCAAGTATGAGAAGGGACTTCAGAGTGGGGAGACCATTGTCGCTACATTGAAATGCTGACTCATGCTGTGCAGATTCCAGGATGGAGCCTCAGTTCCTCTTGCATTGCTTCCCCTGTAGGCAGAGCAGAGGGTTCTCCTCCCACTCCTCCCTGGCTTCACAGAAAATGCTATATTCCTGTCTCCTCCTGCTATCAGGTTGGAGTAGAATTAGAAAATTTAGACAGACAAAGTCTTTACTTTCTAGAACCTTACCTAGATTTTTATATACAGTTTGCTGTATAAATCTTATCTAGGTGTCTCTATATAGAAACATGTAAGAAACATATATATATATATATTTTAAAAACAGAAAATAATCCAATTCACACTGTAGAGGAAAGAATGCTGAAATCTACGAGTTAGAAAACCTGGACACGTAAGTCACGAGACCTTAAGCAATGCACAGAAATCTCTAAACGCAGATTAGCTTACTCACTGGTACATTAATGACAATAGTTACCGTCCAATTTACTAGGTATCAGAACATGGTGGCAGCGGGACCACCCGCTGGAACTTTTGACGTATGTAAATGAACCGCATGCAAATTAACCTGGTCCCAGCTTCTCCCATAAGAAAAAAAAATGGACTTTGCTCCTTCCCAGAAGATCTAGCACGACGTATTGACTGGGGGAAAGAGGGGAGATGTAAATAACCTGTTGAATGTGTCAATGTATAAACTCACCCTAACTGAAATGTGCGTTTGGAAAGGTGTAGAGAAGGCACCCGCAGGTTGATAGACAGGGGACTCCTATGAGGTCTCGAGGTGGACTGGCAGTCTCCTCCCCCCTTGCCCCTCTCCCTCCCCCTCCCCCCTTCTCTCCCCCCCCCCCCCCGCTCCCATGAGCCTTTGAGTAGGACAGGGACCTTCCTTCTTACTTCTGATCCCTTTCTCTCCCTTACTTCAATAAACCTGGTGTAATAATCCTAGACTGTTTTCTGGATAATTTCTCAGAGCAAAGGCAGCCTGACACAAGTATTATTAAGTATGACACCTGCTTTTACTTGCCTGCAGTTATCTCTGACTTAGCTTGTGTGCTCTGAGGACTCCATCTACAAAATTTATATTGGTAGCACCCCCAAAAAATGTGATTTGACTTATAAAAATATTTGTTTTGTCTATAACACTTACAGCCAGAGGAGTAAAAAAGGCATGCGTGTGAAGAATGATGCATAGACGAATATTTATAAGTGAAATAGAAAAAGAGGCCCCAGTCAAGGGAGTAATTACACATGTCAGGGTGGACAGTGCAAGTTGCAGGCACTGCCTGCTCACCTGCGCCAGGAAGGGTGTGTGTTTAGTCTCAGGGGCCCAGCCAAATGGTATCAGCTTTGCTATTTATTACTCACTGCCTGTCCCTCCCTCTCTGCTCTGTGAATGCCACCGAGGGCCTCTACCTATAGCAAAGTGTTAGTTTGGATTTTCTCTTATCAAGACATTGGCAATCTGAAATGACCTCACTTACATGAAGCCTGAGTCAGAGTGATGTGTCTGCACTGATTTGGGCTCAGCCCCAAATATCAGAAATAGCACCTATTTTCATGCCTGTGTGAGTGTGTACCACACATGA
Organism: Furipterus horrens; assembly: GCF_987537825.1. Taxonomy (NCBI): domain Eukaryota; kingdom Metazoa; phylum Chordata; class Mammalia; order Chiroptera; family Furipteridae; genus Furipterus; species Furipterus horrens. The sequence goes on from NW_028327180.1 coordinate 16,172,788, forward strand.
TTCACTAGTAAACACGCAAAGGCTAAATCCCCTGAAATAACCAGCACACTTCAGTGAGTGCGGCTTTGCTCTGGGGCATTCGCCTCAGCTTGCTTGCCCTCCTTCGTTGGCCAAAGACCCCCCATGTGAGTTTGCGGGCATTTTCACATTTCTCTAATCAGCTCGCACAAGTCTGCACAGCCTGCAGGCTACACTGTCACCCCTGATGTTTCCCAGGTACACCCAGACACCATCCACAAAGGAAAGTAGCATGCAGTTCAAGGCCCAGTTCAGAATGGCCAAGGGTCACTGAGACTCATACTGTCTCCTGAACAAAAAGGGCTCCTGGTTGGCACAGTCTATATGCTGGTGTGAATTTGCTCAAATTCTGCCCCATCTCTAGAGGTTGTGTTTACTCGACTATGATTTCTGGTCTTACACTATGTGTATGTTTAGGGCTCAGAGTGGAGAAGACGTGCTGGCATTTCTATATTTCTATAGTTCTGGACGACTTCTTCCAAAATCCATTTTAGTATTAGTCAGTCACTATGTATCCTTGCCTGTGACATTTTGTTTAAATATTTTGATATTTCTTTTGTGAAGGGAGGTATTTAAAAGTACTGTGCAGAGACCACCAGGATAAATCTGTGACAGTTTCCTGCCAAACAAGTACCAAGATATAGCATATTGGAAGTTTAATTGACAATGAATGAAGTCATTTGAAAATTGAGCAGAACAGCAACAAGTAATAAAAAAAACGGTAGTGTTGCCTGTGTTCTGGTATTCACATAGTCACAAGTCTAACTTTCACTTGCTGGAATGGCAAATGTGACTGTATCTGTGACCCATTAATCATGTTTATCTTCCCTAGAACCACAAATTCAGCTCCAGTTTTGCTTGGTAAAGTCTTAAATCTTTGGGAGAAATAATTATATTTTCAAAATTCCCAGGTCAAGAAATTTTGCATAACATTTAAAACAATGAATTTCTCTCTATTTCATCTGTGATTAAAATGCAATGGGGATTTTCAGAAAGGTTACATTCGAAGTGTTCATAGGTAACATTTTTGGAATGCTGCTACGTACCTCATAAAGTATTTCTTACAAATATGTTTAACATGTATATGTTTGAAAGAACATAGCTTAGTGGCAGTAGATATCAAGAGAAAAAAATATTGATAGCTGTGAAAAAATTTACCTTCATACAATATTTATATTCTTGAAATTGTCCATGTCCACAGTTCTTGAAATACAATACTTTCAGAATTGGACTTATTAGCAATTTCAAAAATATGTTTCATACAGACGTATATTTCAAACATTATACAAGCCATTTTCCAGAAAATGACAAATCTCTTATTTTCTTTGTGTATTTTCCTTCAAAAGGTCTATAGTATGAACTGCATTTGTTATGAGAAAACATATTAAATTGTCTTATAGATTTTATAAGTTTTGAGCAACATCCAGCACAGCATTAGCTCAACTCTTGCATCTTTATACAATAAAAAATCCAGTTATTAAAACTCATGTTATAAAAGAATATTTGTGACATGAGAAAATGCAAATAATATATTACATGATAAAGGGCTGTTGCCAAAAGTAAAAATTAAATTTTGGAAAGAAAACTATAAGTGTATACACGGATAGAGAAAAATACACAATGAAATATTAACTGTGGTTGGCTCTGAGTGGTAGGAATGTGAATGCGTTTGTTCTTTTTAAAACTCTTGTACATTTTCTAAGTTTCTCTGAGAATTATATATTATTTTAAAAGCAGGAAATACATATATTATAACATAATAGAGTATATAGTGCTTACAATGCATCTTTTAAAATTCTGTAGTGACAGGCATGACAAGGAGAGTCCAGAGTTAGGCACAGGGATCAGAAGTCAATTCACAGAAGTATATATAAAACAGGACATTACATTTGGTGAATGGCAGGTGACTATTTGGAGCCGAAGAGATGGACAGGCTGGATCACGTACCAGCTCGCCAACTAAGCTAAGACATTCAGAATCTCTACAGGGTGACCATGCATACAGATTTACTTGAGAGGGCATCATTTTAGTCCTTTGCAGCAGCATAATTATTAAAAGCATTCCCTTTTATGATCAAAATTATCTGGGTTTCGATGATAGATTATGTGGTTATCTGTACAGCTACTGGGAAAACAATGAAGATTTACCACGAGGAGATTAATACAACTGGATTTACATTTTGGAAAGAGATACTTGCCTGCATTGTGAAAAATAAATTGTTTTGTGGGGGGTGAGTGTGCAGAAGTGTGGGCTGGGAGATCATTACACTACTATTGCTAAGTTTACGGGAAATAGGTCGGTAGCACTAGGGTTAGAGACAGAGGAGACAGGAGAGAAAATTCATGTAAAAGAGCAGGTTTAGACATTCAGATAAGAAAAATTTCAGATATTTTAAGATAGAGAGGTAGGTTTTTAGATGTAAGTTGTAGAAAATTCTAGAGTAGTACTGTCTAATAGGACTTGCTGCATTGATAAACATGTTCTCTAATATGGTAATCACTTGCATCATGTGACTAGCAGAAACTTGAAATTGAATTTTAAATTATGTTAAATTTTACTTAATTTAAATTTGGATTTGAATAGCTCCATGTATCAGGGTTTCTTTATTAGATGGAGTAGCTCTCGTTTTTTTTATCTGTAAGGTATGAGAGAGATCTGACCTGGAGATGTAGCTCTGTGAAGGATCAATTGAGCACTGGTTGAGTAATGCATTTGGCCAGCAGAGCTTGTATATTGAGAAGAGAGGAGGGTACAATATCTAACAGATTGGCAGACAAAGAGAAACCTGCAAAGAGGAGACTAAGGATTATTAGTAAAAGGGTTGGGGGAGACTCAAGAGAGGGAGTTGGTTTGGTAGTCAAAGAAATTGAGTGTCAAGAAAGCAGTGATGAACAGTAATCAAAGGCCTTATGCTGTAGGACACTTACATAAAATGGAGATATTTTGGAAGGACTGCAGTTGTGAGATTATAGGGGCAGGGAGACATCCGGAGGTCAGTAGAAGAGTCTAGGTTTCAAGGCATTGATCAGCATTGGATTTAGGAAAATGTGAAAACTGTACTCTCAAAAGTAGTCACAATGGAGAGAGTTCAGGAATAAAAGCAGTAGGATGTGATAGCTAATTTCATCTGCTGAGAGTCAAGGGGACGGGATTCAGAGCTGCCTAATAAGAGAAGACAGTGTAAAAGCAAGTCATGTTCTTCCTCTGAGAGTGAAGTTATACAGAGACAAAGGCTGAGCCACGAGAACTCAGTCTCATCCTACCCACTACCGCTCTGCCCAATCTTCAAGAAATTGCACAGATTTCCTGATGCAGCTCCTTTCATAAGAACTGATGGCTTATGCCTACCAGGAAGGAGCCCTGTTTCGTAAGTGCAAGGAACTACTTTTCTTTTCTTCTCTGATGACTGCAGATAAGAACCTGGAGGTTTGTTTACCATTTCAGCAGGGCAACTGCAGCAAAGGCCCACAGATGAAAGAAAGGTGGAACCCAAGAAAAGAAGACAGAATCAAAACATCCTCCTCTCCTTCCTACCCCCAAATAAAAAGAAAGATTACTGAAGAAAAACTCAAAGAATGAAGTTTACTTCAGGACTGGAAAGAAGCACATAGTGGTATGTTCATCTGTAAAGTGCATTTGGAGAGGAAAAACGATGTGGTGGGATGAACAGCTGACCTGGTAGTCCATCCAGCAGACTTGGGTTCAAGTGCTGGGTCCATTGATAATCAGCTACCTGACCTTGGCGCGTATGTCATGTAACTTTTCTGGGCACAGCTACTCATAAAACTAGACTAGAGTTCAAGTTTATGCTTTTCGGTTTCAAAATTCTATTAGTGTAAAGGGAAGTTAAAATGATATATAATGCACTGAAATAAATCTGGATGCATGAAACTGCTGAATTTTGTTGACCCGTGTCACAGAATTTCAACCACTGCTCCAATGAATACATTTTAAATGACTTAATAGCTATCTTGGCTACCCATCTACAGCAAATCAATGTTAAAATAGTACAGAGACAAACTGAGTTTTGCAAAGTTAAAAAATATAAAATATATAAGGAATTATTTTCAAGTTATAAAAGTACAAATAATGAGGTTTTGTCTGGGCTGAGAACCTGTATGACAAGTTTCAGTTCAAAGAAAATGTTGAAGGCTTCTTAAAGGTGCCTGAAGGGGTAAAGAGTGTGGTGGGTTAAGGAATGCAATACTTTTAATCTTTGGTTCCAATTATTATTCAATTCAAAGACAGAAAAAGAAAGAAAAAAATGAAATCAGTTGTTTAATGTTGCAAGAAAAGTTTAGTGTGGTAGATATGGGAGATCACTGTGTAAAATATATGATTGTCTAACCACTATGTTGTACATAAAATAATATTGAATGATTAAGATGTTCTTAAATTGGCAAATATTTCTCTTTTCCCCAGTTTTATTGAGATATAATGGGCATAAAACATTGTGCAAGTATAACATGATGATATGATACATTTAAATATTATAATATGATTACCATGGTCGTGTTAGCTAATACCTCCATCACTTTACATAATCACCATTTCTTTTTGTGGTGACAAGATTTAAGATTTACTCTCTTAGCAACTTTCAAGTATTTAATACAGTATTATTAACTATAATCACCATGCTGTACCTTAGATCCCCAGAACTTATTCATAGTATAACTGGAAGTTTGTACCCTTTGCCAACATCTTCCCATGTCACTCACTGCCCACCCCCCCAGGTCCTGGTACCCACCACTCTTCTCTTTTTTTCTGTGAGTTTTTGGTGGAAGATAGCTGTGCAATTTTTTTTTTGGGGGGGGGAGCAGCAGAGTCTGGCATTTTGGTTGGCCAAGATTACTAAAATAATATTTAAAAAGCTCTAACCATAAAAGAAAAGCTTGATAAATGAAATTATATTAAATTAGGACTTATAGTCACTAAAAGATATCCTTAATAGATTGAAAAATTATGGCTAAATGATTAACTTTAATAGGGGCCTTAGTGAAAAGGTGAATAAATTAAGCAAAAAGGCCCTCATGGACACAGATGAGAGTATGGTGATTGCTAGAGGGAAGGGGGATGGGCAGGGGAGGTAGAAGAGGGTAAAGAGGGGATAAATGGTGAAGGAAGGAGACTTGACTTTGGGTGGTGAACACACAATACAATATATAAATGATGTATTTAGAATGGTACTCCTGAAACTTATATAATTTCATTAAATAAAAAAAATGTAGCCCAACTTCCGGCCAAGATGGAGGTGTAGACAGACACACTGGGTCACCCTCTGCAACTAAAAAAGAATACAGCTACCTCAAAACTAGAAACAACCAGAAGTTCCAGAAAATAAAACTGCATGGAAGTCCAGCAAACAAAGATATAAAGAAGAAATACTCATCCAGACAGGTAGGAGGAGCGGAGCCAGGGCAGAGAGGATGCGTTGTGGTGGCAGCAGCAGTGGCAGTGGCAGCAGGCTGGCACAAAGCGCAGTCACAGGTTTTAAAGTCAGGAGGGACACCTGGGGAGAGTTCCCAGCTTCTCACAGGACCTAGCAGCGCACGGTCCCAGCACTGGGGAGAATCAAGCCTCATTGCTTCTGACTGTGTAAACCAGTGGGGGTTGGGGTGGAGGCAGAAACTGCCAGTCTCTCAGCAGAGTCTGCTTGTTTAAAGAGCCTCCATGGTCCTAGAATGTCCACAGACCCACCCACTCTGGGAACGGTGGCCAGAACAGCAGCTAGAGGGGCGGCAGTCTGGTATAGAAGTGGGAGAAGCACCTGGAAAAGGGGCGAGTGCTGGGCAGGCAGCATTGTTCCTTCTCGGACCCCTCCCCCACATACAGCACCATAACGCGGTGAAACAGGCCACCCTGTACTGATGAATCCCTAAGGCTCCGCCCCTTACAACTTAATAGGAGCTATAGCTCTACCTGGGACGGGGAGGCAAACAAAGACAGGAGCCTGTCAGAATGAGGAGACAGAGAAGTATGGCCCAAAAGGGGAAACAGATCAAGATTCCAGTGGGAGAACTAAGTGAAGAGGAGGTAGACAGCCTAACAGATGAGGAGATAGGCAACCTAACAGATGCAGAATTTAAAACACTGGTGATAAAGATGGTCACAGGCTTGACAGACATGCTTGAGTATGGCAAATGAATAAGAGAAGTGAAGGCTATGCTAAGTGAAACAAAGGAAAATCCACACAAAACCAATGATGAAGGGAAGGAAACCGGGGTTCAAATCAATGATTTAGAACATAAGGAAGAAAAAGACAGTCAACCAATGCAGAATGAGGAGGCAAGAATTTTAAAAAATGAGGAAAACTTCCCAAATTTTGTGAAGGAGATGGACATACAGGTCCAGGAAGCACGGAGGGTACCGGGCGAGCTGGACCCAGAGGGGACCACACTAGGACACATCATGATTGAGATGTCAAAGGTGAAAGATAAAGAGAGAGTCCTGGGAGCAGAAAGAGAGAGGCGGAGAGTTGTCTATAGGATGGTGCCTATAGTGTCTCAGAGGACACTTTGCAGGCAGGCAGGGACTGGAAAGCAGTATTCAATGTGATGAAAGGCAACCTGCAACCAGGATGACTCTATCCAGCAAAGCTATCATTTGGAATGGGAGGGCAGATGAAGTGCCTCCCAGACAAGGTGAAGCTAAAGGAGCTCATCATCACCAAGCCATTATTACATGAAATGTCAAAAGGACTTACTTAAGAAAAAGATCAAAACTATGAACACTAAAATGACAACAAATTCAGAACTATCAACAACTGAACCAAAAAAATAAACACAAAATCCAACTAAGCAAACCAGAATAGGAACAGAATCATAGGCATGGGGATCATTTGGAGAGTTATCATCTGGGAGGGGGGAGGGGGAGAAATGGGGAAATGGTGCAGGGACTAAGAAGCATAATCAGTTGGTACAAAATAGATAGGGGGATGTTAAGAATAGTATAGGAAAGGGTAAAGCCAAAGAACTTATACGCAGAACCCAAGGACATGAACTAAGGGGGGTGGGATTGCTGGAGAGAAGGGGAGTACTAGGCAGAGGGGAGCAAAGGGGAAAATAATTGGAACTACTGTAACAACATAATCAATAAAATATACTTAAAAATTTTTTTAAATGCTATATAAACGTTCATGCTCCTATGACCCAACTTAAATAAAACTTCATGTGATACATGTTACATATATATTTGGCACCTCTGTATCTCCTGTTTACTATTCTCCTGTAAAATTACTCTATTACTCTCTCTCCCCATCCTCTCAGGTTAACCACTCTGCTGAATGTTGTGTTCATCTGTTCCTAACAGGCCTTTATGGTTTTATAAGACACATGCAGAAATAATATGCATTGCTTGATTAGCCAGGGCCCCAGCAGGAAAGTGAGGGTGCATGCATTTGGGTAAGCAGGGAGAGTTTACAGAGGGGCTACCTGCAGAGGTGTGCTGGAGTGCAGGGAGCCTGAAGGGATAGCTGCTGTTCTGGGCCTGGGAGCTTTGCAGTTCCATCCCTGTCCCTGCGTTTTAAGAGCTATGAAAAGACACTCAAAGAAAGAATGTGGTGAGAACATGGCTGCCTGCGGAGCCCGGCCCTTTGGTCAAGGGAGGCTTCGGTCTACCAGACCTTGTAGGGAAGAAGCCAGGAGGATGGACTTGACCGACCACATACTCCTTCCTAATGATGCTCCTCAGTGGCAGACGCTGCTGAAATCCAGAAAGCACGGGACCCGACAATGCAGAGGACAGAGGTCAGCCAGCCAGGTCACAGGGAGTATAGAGGAAGGGGACAGTGAAGCTGGACACCAGGGGGCTGCACTCTCCTGTCAGATAACCAGCATAAATGGCATTGCACATATTATACCATTATGTCAGATGTACTATGCTTTCTCTTATCCTTTTGCCATTTTTCTTCCTATTTTTCCAGAACTTGTTCTGAACTTAGTATTTTTTACTAATGCACATTTTTCTTCTTTCTAGACAAATACTGATTCAAGAGGCACATTCTGCTCCCGTCATTTGAATCTCTGGTAAGGTGTGTAAATGCAAAAAACAACCCACCTGAACTACTATAAGTGGAATTTATAAAAGAATAAGTTTTACATCATAGAATCTCTGTAATAGGCAGAAAATCAAGCATGGTGACCTTATAGCCAGGAACAATGTCCAAACTGCAATGTTGCACCACTCCACTGGATAATGTGTTACCGGAAACAGGCTCTGAAGTTTGCAGGAAATGCAACAGTTAAGACAACTGTCACTGTGCCCCCCAAAGGCTGACTGTCCTCATCACCCTTAACGGCATCCATTGAACACTGCACTCTCTTGCTCATTCCACCCTCTACCAACTCTTGTCTTGACTATGAAGTGCCTTGGAGATGCCCAGGTCACGAGCTCACACCTCAACTTCCAGGGAAGCTAAGAAGTAAATTTTCCAGCTTTTACATTGAGGAGGCAAAAATTCTTCAAAATGGGAAGGGTGGTCAAAAGTTCCTGGATGGTGTGACAAATGTTCACCCATTTCCCTACTGGTCATCGCTTTCAGGCTGGTTCCTGCCTCAGTGTCTCCTATTGTTGCACAGAGCCGGAGGTCCCCACACCTAGGTGCATGGCATAAAAATGATCCCTCTTCTGAGAGTACTTGCTTTGCATGAGCACCTGGCTACTCAATACCTTCTTGTCTCTGGATTCCTTTAGTGCTAATTAGTGGGACTGTTCACTTAGCCGTTAATGTTGCCTTTTTAATGATCTTTGTGATTTTGCTAAAAGAGTATGAAATGCCATTTTGCTGTTGGCCATGTATTTTATTATTTGGTCTTTTTCTCTTCATTAAAATTTCAGGGATCCTTGGGGGAGAGTGATAATCTTTTCCTTTACATAGGAACTAGCATATTGCTATAGCATAGGAGGTACAAAATAAACACTTGTTTTTTAATTGTTCCAACAGAATCCTAGTTCTCTAGGAGTGTATTTAGTACTTATTAAAAGTTTTATCATTTTCTGTCCCACACTCCAACTTTGCCTTAGATTTTGTAGAGGGTAAAGGCTAGGAAATACACGGTCTTTATAAACATCCAAAGGGAAATGAAAGTGGGGTTATAAAATATTTAACCCCCTTGAATCCAAATTTAGAAATATAAGCAATTAGACCTTTTGGAGAGAGAATGTATAGTGAGTAAGCAGTACAAAGTTGGGTAGGTAGGATTTGTCAAAGAACTTTTGTAGTGGGGATATGTCAGCAACTCTTTTTTGGGATTTCAAAACTATGTATAGTCTTGGGAATAACCATCTGGCCAACAAACCTTTAAGATGCTTGAGCCTATGTGGTATGGAAAATAGGTAAATGATATCATGCCATGAACCTATATCTGCACACCTAGAATATAGCTGGGGCACTCAGATAAATGGTAATAAAACATACAGAAAGCTTGTCAGAATAAATATAGGATCATTGGCTTGTTATAACTCTGGGAAGAACAAAATTATATTCCAGTAAATTATTATATTTTGATTATCAAAAATGATCTAAAAAGTCATCATGACTTGTTACCCAGGCAGTGTGGAGATTCAGGAGATCCAATAAGTAGGAGTGGAAAGTAGAATCAATCAGAAGTCCAGTGATCTCCAAGGTTCACTGGCAGATGTGTTTTGTGTGTGTGTGTGACCACATGAGCATGTTTATAGGCATGTATATATGTACATACTCATATAGTATACACATATACATATGCACATATGAATAAATATACATTCAGACTACAGCATAAACTGAGGTTTTCAAGAATTGTGACCTGTCTTAGCAGCATTTATGAAACACATATTATGTGCAAAACTATTGTCTAAGTGATATTTAAGAAGAGATGCTATCTCTGCTCTGAAGTCGGAAGTGAGCTGTGAATTACTACAGTAAAAGCTCCATTGTGGCTGTGACTCTATTTACTGCTGTATTTATGGCACCTAGAGCAGTGCCTGGTACTTCAATAAATAAGCAGTAAGTAAATGAGTAAAATATTTCTTGAATAGGTTCATCAGTTCCTCTTGTGAGTGATGCTTAACATCAAATAAGCAAGTCATACAGGGAGAACCAAAACTTAGCCAAAATTATTTGTGTGTGTGTGTATATATATATATATATTACAGAAGCATGAGGATCTGAGACAGGGCAGGTAGGAGGAATGTTTGACAACAGGAGACTGTTGAGCATGATTTTGAGTGATGAAGTCACGAATATCTGTGGGCTCTGCAAATAGCACTACAGTTGCCAACCATAGACTAGTCTTTGTGCGTGTGTACAGTGTGGAAAGAACAGTTGGTCATGGAAAGATTTTTTCAGCCACACTTGTTCACTCAGATAACAGTCGCCACCACTGGTATTATCTCTAACTATAAAGATAAATATATATTTGATAATATTGATGTCTATATCTATACACACAATTTATAAAGGAGGTGGAAGTTCGATTGGCTGATTTTGTTCTTTTTAAAGAAGACTACAATTCATTAGAGACACTGAGTCAAAACTGGCAAATCTCACTTACGTAGCGGGATCTCTTAGTTGAGATGACCCTTTCATTTATGAGTACCTGGTTTCATTTATGAGTACAATATTGGTAGAACCTTGTTATGAAATGACTCATTAATTATATTGAGTCAGTTATATCATGGGTCAGATTGCATCTCTTGAAGTACAACAACCACATATCGTAAAGCCTGAAACAATGGAGTTGGATCATTAATCATTCACTCACTCAATAATTCATTCACTTGCTCATTCAACAAATACATATCAAGCGCCTCCTAAACTGCAGGGATTATGAGCAACACAAAAATGAATAATTCATAACTTTGTCCATAGTTATCCTAAGAAAACTAGTTTTATATTGTGAGATTGGTACTCTAGAAGAATTCTGCTAAATTTTTGTGGAAATATTAATATATATTATAAAATATTTTCACCCTAGTTTTTTATTTTTATTTTTGAGAAACATCTGTGGGATCCTTCTCAAAATAGGTTTTAGGACATCTATTAGATTTTAAATAAAAATAAAATAAAAGGCCAGTAATAAGTATCAGTGTGCTATTTGGATACAAACTGATTGCATCTTCATTACAATTATGAAGTTTAAAAATGTGTAGCTACAGGGTGAAAACTTGTCAGACTACTTGTTTTTCAACTCAGACTTAATCCAAGCCATTAACTCTGATTACAATCCAGGATTCTTAATTGTCATGACTTAAGATATGTCTATGGTCTCTGAAACATGCATTAAAGCCATAGAAGTGGTGCCTGCTGCAAAGTTCTCTTCCTGTATCAAAGGTTATAATTTAGAAGTTATTTAAAACCAGTTAAATTATTTCTCTTCAACTGTAGAAGCTGGTAATGTCAGTTATCTATTGCTGCTTAACAAATCATCCCCGAACTTTGTGATAGAAAGAAAAAAGATTTTATTTGCTCAGTTTTCTTGGTCATCTGGGTGGCTCTTATATTTTGAGTCAGTTTTGTTAATCTCTACAGAGCTGGCAGCACCTCGGAGGCTGGACGGTCTGGAATGATTCCTTTGCATGGCTCAGTTTTGTGCTAGGGGGTCTCTCATTCTCCAGCTGGCTGACTGGGGCTTCTTCACATGGTGTTGGGAAGTTTCCCAGAAGCAAGAGCAGGCAAGTCTCAAAGTCCAAACCCTGTCCTAGTCTGCCTGTTATCACGTTGGCTGATTGCCATTTGACCATACCACATAAAAACAAAAACAAAATCCCAAGATTCAAGGAGTGGAATAAAAATTCTCCCTCTGTTGGGAGGAACAGAGAAGCCACATTGCACAGAGGTGATCTTACAGAAAAAGGAGGGAGTTGTAGACATTTATTTGTAATCTATCATTGTAGAACAGTAATCAACTTCCCCCTCCTCTGCCAATGAATGTCAATGAACACAATTAAATGTTAAATAATCTGTAGATTGATTGAGGTTCTTAAAATTAAAAAAGTAAGCAAATAGTATCAACCTAGGAGCTATTTTTAAGAAGTAATATTTACTTATAATGAGAGATTAAGAAACATTATCCAGAAAAACAATAAAAATTAAAAATTAATCTTGGCTGGAATAATTAGGATGAGTTGATTTGGATAAAGAAAGGTTGACACCAACTACCTTAGCCCATTCAGCCTAAGTGGGATACTCACTATGTCTTAGTCTGTATAATGTATACAGGTCTCTGCTGTTGTTTTCTCTTTTCTCTGCTTATTCTCTTTGCTGTACTCTCTATGGGACATACCTTCATCCACATTTACCCATATTGTGATGATTCCCAATCTAAATATCCTACTTTCACTTGTCTCTCAAGGGACAGATCTATTTAATTAATTGACTCTATGATTATCTCTAGAATGCTATCGATTTAGGCATTCAGAACTCAGCCTGTCCAAATATGAACTCAATGCCTCTGCCCAAACCTTTTTCTCTTACTACAGTATCTAACTGAGTGGTAATACCAAAGTGCATTCTGTGTCCCAACTGGAAACCAGAGAAGTGGTTCAGGCTCTTCTTTCCCTCCAATCATTGCCTCCTTCTCATTAATCACCAAATCAGTGGTTTTGCCCATTTAATAGTTTTTGATTTCATCTCCTCCAGTTCCATTCCATTTGTCTCCATTGGACTCCTCAGCTATCTCCTTGCTTTCAAGCTTTTCCCAAACTCCCCCAACCCATCTAGAGCATTTACCCTAAAACATAAATTTCATCATATCATATTCATCAATAAATCCCTATAAGCTTCAGGATATAGTTTACTTCTTTATTTTGGAATACAAATCTCTCCAGGACCTGTCCCTTGTGCTCTATCAGAGGTAAATACTTTCTTGAATGCACCATGACGTTTCTGACTTCTTTATCCAAATGGATCCTATGATTATCCTTCCTGACCCCTTTCTTTCTTCACCTGGTTCATTCTTACTCATTCTTTACGAACTCAAAGGCCGCCTTCCTTGGGAAGTATTCATAAGTTAATACAAGTCTTAGGTGGGTAGTCCACTGCTTTCCCTTACCATACACAACTATTATACATCCTATCTCATATAATCAGTTTTTAAATGGTAATTTACTCAGTTGGTCTCTGTTGTTGATCTGTGTAATATTAGCAATTAACCCAGTCCCTGACACAGAGTAAGTTCTCAGTACTTGAATGATTACTGAGATTGAATAAATTAGTAAGTAGATGACAGACGTGAGGGGGGTAGTAATTAGATTAGAGTCGGCCACCTGTCTTGGTTACATCTTCATCCAACACACACATATGGTGGAACTACTTATTATTGTGAACTAGATTATGTAAGCCTAGATATTGGAATGAATACATTTACGACTTAAGTCAAGATTAAGCTCAGGTTAGCATGAGATCAATTTCAAATGGGAACAACTCTGCTTCTAAAACTTTGGAAATCATTTATCAATCATTTCATAATTTAAAAAACAAACTCAGAAATTTTTCTCAGTGTAATTGAGAAAATTTGTTTTCTTTATTATTTGTTGCTAACTGTTAAGCCCTCTTTGGGTTCTTTCTAAACTCTAATCATCTTCTATCCCTGCTCTTACTAAGTATTTTCCTAGGAAATTCAAAATAGTTTTAATACTTGCCTAAGGAGGCAAATTAGGAATGTAAAGTTAATGTAAATAATTATGTTTTTCAGAACCCAATTTTAATTACTTTGCAATATCTACTCATTCAGATTATTCGGATCAATGCTTCTAGCATCTAACCATAGATAAAGGAATTATAGGTGATTAGTACATTGAATCTGATTCTCTGCATTTATAAGCAGTTGGTAGCAATTGCTGTTCCTAGATTCTCATTTTGGAGTATTCTGCTTTGAAGGGGAGATTATTATTCTATAGGTGGAGTTCTTTTGATTTGCATCTTCATAATACATTAAGAGTGGTAGGATGATATTTCTATTATTGGTTACATATGTGTATAAAAGTTGCCTTATATTACTTTAAGAATACTTATTCAATGAAAGAAGAGCTCCATTATTAACTTTCTGACCTACTCTCTTTCTTTCCCAGACACAATGGGTTCCAGGTCAACTTCCTCATTTCTTCCCAGCAGCTCATTTCTCCACCATTCACCTTGAACCGTCAACTGCTCCATTTTTTCCCTTATGCTCAGGCAATTATTTTTCCTTCTGTTTCATAAAAATGTGAGCTATTAGACCAAATATTTTTAACTTCCTCTCACAAAGCAGGAAGAGTTTAGAATCTATCTCTCTACTCCCCCATCAGTATTTAAACACACTCAAGACTGTTTCATCTTTTAACCTCACACTGCAGTTCAGCCTTTGCTTTTGCTCCAGATTCAAATTTCTTGATAGGGTTGGGTATATTTATTGTCTCCCTTTCCTTCCTCCTCATCCACGTACTATTTAATTCATTTCATTCTGGATCCTGACCCATCTTTGGACTTAAACTTGTCAAATTTATCAATAACCCTATTTCTAAATCCAATGGGCATGTTGAATTTTTATTTTATTCTCTTGAACCCTGAACACTGCTAACCAAGCCCTGGCAGCAGTATAAAATTATCCAAAAGCACAGGCATGAGGCTTTGGCAGAATTAAGAAAAAATTAAAGAAATTTAGCTTCAGTAAACTTCCTTAAATTCTTCCAAAATCTTAGAAAAAAATTTTAATTTTAACATATGTGTAAATTTATGCTTTATAAATAGATATATAACATATAATAGTTTGATTTTAATATGCATATATATAAATGTATATTTAGGTTGCACTTCCCTATGGAAGAGAAAATTCCACAATCTTTTACTATCTCTAAAAACATTATTCCGGCTCCTATTTTCTAGAACTCTCTTGTAGTGCTTTGTCATACCACCAGCCTTTAGTTTCTCATGGACGTCTCTGATTGCTGTCACTTACTCTGCAGGGACTTTAAATGTTGGTGTTCACTGCAGTTCCAACACCTCTTTCCTTCTCATTCTGATCACACTGTCTGCATGAGCTCATCCACATCTAGACTTCGTTTTTTGTTTCTGTGATCTGCCTCCCGAATCTTCAGCTGGGAGTTAGACCCCTTTCCTGAACTCTGCTCAGAGAGAGCTCTAGGAGGGGATTCAAGCTCAGTGTGCCCCCAGATGGTCTCAGTATATTTCTCCACTACTCTTTCCTCCCTCCTCAGTTCTTATTATTTTAGTGAACAGAACTGTAGTCCAAACCAGGAACCTGGGATTCTGACCTATCTCTTTCCGACTCCTTCATGGTCACACCAATCAGCAAGTCACAAGAATGTGATTCCTTTTATGTCTTGATTGTGCTCACTTCCCTCCATACTTACTAATACACCATTCCAGGCCACCACAATTTCTCTTCCAAATTACTACAATAATTTTATAATTGGTCTTTCTCCAGTCTATTTTCCAGTTTAGAACCAGGGTGATTTTTTTTAAGCAATGTGATTCTATTTCTCCCTTGTTTAAAATCAATAGTTTTGAGATGACTTAAAATCTCTCCATGGATACATCCAGACAATGGAATATTAATGAGAGTTTAAAAGAAATGAGCTATCAAGACATGAAAAAACATGAAGGAACCTTACATTTTTATCATATTACTAAATGAAAGTAGCCGATCTGAAGACTCTATACTATGTGATTCCAGCTATAGGAAATTCTGGAAAAGGTAAAACTATGGAGACAGTAAAAATATCAGTGGTTGCCAAGAGCTGGGAGGAGGAAGAAATGAATAGGTAGAGAACAGAGGATTTTTCAAGCAATAAAACTATTCCATATAATGGTATAATGGTATAGTTGTGGTATGTGTTATGATATGTTTGTTAAAATCCATACAATTATGATATGAAAAGGGAAACTTAATGCAAACTATGGACTTTGGGTGACAATAATGTGTCATTGCAAGTTCACTGACTATAACAAGTGTACCCCTCTGGTGGGGGATGGTGATAGAGAGGGAGGCTGTGCACATGTGAGGGCAGAGTGGGTATATGGGAACTCTGTACTTTCTGCTCAATTTTGTTATAACCCTAAAACTGCTTTACAAAATAAAGTCTATTAAAAAACACAACTTTCTATGGTCTGGTTTTTCATAGCTTTTTAAAATTATTTCTGCTTTATTCTTTCAACTGGCCATGTTCTTGCTCATCTCTGAGCCTTCGCCCGTCTCCTCTGACTTCCTCTCTTCACTTGTTATCTTCTTGTCATCCTCTCTCATTTGTCACACTTAATTGCTGATGCATTTTCACGTGTGTCTTCCATGCCAGACTCTAAGTCCTGGGTCCATCTTGCTCACTGTGTATCTCCGGTGTTGGGCGTATAAAGCCCTGAACAAATGAATGAGCGCTATAGGGCTTGAAACCCTTTTTTCCGATTCTTACCTAGATCTACCCTTGTTTTATTTTCAACTGCTCTGAGCTCTTTGTGTGAAAGCACTCTGAAAACAAACAATAGTAATCACAAAGGTTGACAGATCTAATAAGAACAACAAAAAGTATAGGATACTCAGATAAATTTGAATTCCAGGCAGACAGTGGATGGTGTTTTAGAATAATTATGTTTCCTGATATGCAATATTTTTATAATATTTAATTCAATATTTTAGAAATATGTGGGGACATTTATACTAAGAATCTATTCGTTGTCTGGAATTCAAATTTAACTGAGCTTCCTGTATTTTCTCTGACAATCCTACTCAGGCCCCCAAATCTGTTTTCTGGTTACTGGAACCATTGGTTTAAACACAGATGATAGAAATGGGATAACCACCTCCATACTGAGTTCTCTTCAGTAAATTTCTGCTAAGGACTCCCCTGTCCCCTTACAAATGTTCATTTTTTCAGTGCTTGCAGCAGAGCATTTAGATTTTTCCCATGGAGAAAGTTTTTGTCATTTACTAGGGGGAAAATTTTACCTTCAGGCCATTGCCTTGTTTTCTTGAAATGGTATTATTGACATATAATTCACATACCATACTATTTACCCTTTTAAAGTGCACAACTTAGAATGTTCACAAAGTTGTGCACTGTCACCACAAAGTAATTTAAGGACATTTCCATTACCCCAAAAAGAAGCCTGTACCTAGTGGTAGTCACCCCCCATCCATCACACACTCTCAGCCCTAGGCAATCACTAAGTTATTTTCTGTCTCTCTGGATTTGGACGTTTCATTTAAATGGAATCATACAACATGCAGTCTGTTGTGACTGGCTTCCTTCCCTTAGAAAGGTTTTCAAGGTTCACCCACATTGCAGCATGTGTCCTACTGCATTCCTCCTTGTTACTGAGTATTTCTCCACTGTGCCCTGGGTAGCCCACAGATGGGTTATCCATTCATCAGCGGGTGGATGTTTGACTGGTGTTCACTCACTTCTGTAACAGCAACGTTCTACAATTGATTTTCATCAATTTTGTGTTTATGGTCTATGGGCAAGCTTTAGGGAAAAAGCAGAGAAAACACTCAGCTTGTTTTAATATTTGTATAATAAGATTTTACTTTGTTTTTGAAATTTCAGTGGGTTCCTTGATTTATCCCCATTTTTATCTAATTTTTTTCTTTCACATGGGAATGGTTTAAGTAGATACTAGGGGTATGGTGAATGCTGTGAAAAGCAGCTGCAGATTTTGTCAGGCTGTACCATTCTGAGATGTCTCAGAAAATTAAAATTTGGAAATAGTTAGTGCAATAGATCTGTTCAATATTTTCCATAACTACACCATCTGGAATAGATTATAGTCTTTGGCACAGATGTGTAAAATTGGGCTGTGGCTGGAGTTTATATGATATATATATATATATATATTCTTAGTGTAACATATTCTGATCTAATCTGTGGAAGACTGCACTCAGGATGGTAAATCAAAATATAAAACCAAAACATATAAGGAAAACAAAGAATGGTTGAGTCTTTGCACACACAGACATGCCAGGTTAAAAACAAATACTTTCTTAGAGAAGTTGAGTACATGAAATCAACACTGATCACTGTGCTACCCAACAAAATTATGCTGTGGGGAGTCACATAGTTACGTTTACATTAATCCCCCAAATTAAGTATACACATGCTGTTTATGTTGTTAATCCACGTCTTTCCTTTTTCCCCTTCTTCCTGTCTTCTCTCTTTCTGTCCTCGCCCCGCTGTCCATCTGTCGGTCCCAGTCCCTCTGTCTCTCTCTGTCTGTCTGTCTCTCATTTTCTCTTTCTCTTTTTCATTCATAATTTTCCCCAAATCACTAGGATAGAACAGTTGGAAATTCCTTAAAGGAAGAACAATACTTTGGGCAGTTTTAAGTAAATATTGATAAATAGATGTTGTGATGCTCTAGAAACAATTATTTCAAGGGGTGTGAGCAAATCTCAAAATAAGATGACTATATATTCACTTTAATTTTTTAAAGTACCTGCCTTAATTGTTTAAAAATAACAAGATGTGAAACAAAAGCTCTTAGGATGTCCACTTTTTATAAAGCTTGAATGATGTCTTAATCTCTTGGAAGCTATGTATTAAGCAGTTTGAAGCATGTTCCTTTTTACACAAGTACCTTGTTCATGCCTGTCTTTTTTTAAAAAAGACTTAATTAATTTATTTTGTAGAAATAGGAGAAGGGAGGGAGAAAAAGAGGGAGAAAAATATCAATGTGTGGTTGCCTCTCACATGCCCCCAACTTGGGACTTGGCCCACAACCCAGGCATCTGCCCTGATGCTCAGAGGTTAAATAACCAAGAAGCAAAAATAGATCAATCTAGTCCATGAAAAAGTATATTGACTGACTTTCAACCAGGAACTATCAAATATTTATTATCTGGAATTCCCTATGTTAACATTGTAGTGAATCTGAGAGTCCATAGATTATGTACCACCAAGAAGAAAGAAAGAGACTAATTTGTTGCATTAAATTATAAGATGTATCCTGACCTCAGGGATATAAAAGTGAGGAAAATATGCATTCTAGAATTGATGAAAAGTAGTAGCACTATTGGAAGTATACAAATATACTCAAAAGGCAACTGTACACAACAATATTTAATAAAGTAATTAGTTTTATTAAACTAGAAATTAATTAAGCACTTAAAAGTACACTTAGCTCTAGGATAAGTCTTGGTCCAGTAATTGAGCTGTAACAATTTAATTAGTTAGAAGTTTCTTTTTGGTAATCACCTTCTAGATATACCACATTATACCTGTTGGAGTAGCTGGACTATGTAGTTGCCCATGAAGTGTGATATAAGTGCTCCAGGAAAGTCTTTATCCTTACTACTCTCTTACTGAGGATGCCAGAAGAACTCATTGTTCTCTCTTTGGCCTGATGTCCTTTGAACATGTGGATATTTCTGGACAGATGCATTGAGTATTTTAACTATCAACTCTCCAGTATGGAATCATTGATTACATTTTCCCAATGGAATAGCAAATGAGGCTTTAAACACACACACAGAGAGAGAGAGAGAGAGAGAGAGAGAGACTGATGAGGAATCAGCTTCAGAGAGCTTCTGTAACCTGCCTGGACTGCACAGCACGTAGCTGGTGTAAATGGGCTTTCTTCCCTATGCTAGTTACTGGGTCTGACTGCCTTTCATGAATACCTCAAATATACAGAGATGAAGTCTCGAATCTAGCTGAGATCGTGAAAGATAAAATAATAAAGAGACAAGTTGAGAGAGTGAGGTATTGCCTGAGAGGGTCAACCTT